>NC_133620.1:164779026-165511526 GCF_048593235.1 Sminthopsis crassicaudata
TTTTATAATACAAATATGACACCAAAGCCAGAGAAAATCAAAATAGAGAAGGAAAACTATAGACCAATATAACAAATGAAAATTTACACAAAAACTTAAATAAAATATTAACAAAGAGATAAAAACAAGGAAGGAAAAAAGGAAGGAAATAAGCATTTATTAAGGACCAACTATGCCAGGCATTGTGCCAAGCTTTATGAATATTATCCCTCTTGATTTTATATGAACATATCATAAATTTTATACAATATGACCATGTTGGGTTTATAGCAAAAAAAAAAAAAAAAAAAAAAAAAAACAAACAAACAAAAAAAAAAACTTTAAACATAAGACAAAATCAATAAAAAGAAAAACATTTTTCCTTTTTATTGATTTGATCTTTTATGTTTAAAGTTTTCTTAATACCATGATCATATCAATAGAAATTCAAATCATTTTTGATAAAATACAACTCAGTCTTTTTTAACAAAAGAAAATAAAAACCACAAAAATTTCTAAAAGAATTTAGTAGAGAATTTACTGAAACCAAAAACCTGTCCTAAAGTAAAGATATCCATTATCACCAGTACTATTTGATATTGTGTTAGAAATACTAGCTGAAATATTAAGACAAGAAAAAGGAAGCATGAGAATAAGCAGGGGGTAAAAGAAAAAAAATTTCACTTTTTGCAGATGACTTTACAGTTTATTTGGAGAAACTTTGTCAGCTAAAAATTAATTTAAACAATAACTTCAACAAAATTTCCAGGATATAAATTAAATCCACATCAACCATTAGTATTTATACTACTAAAAAATTGAGCAGGAAAAGAAAGAAATTCCATTTAGAATAATTACAGAACATATAAAATACTTGGAAAACTACCTAGTAAGACACACACAGGAATATATGAATACAACTACAAAAAGCTCTACTGAAATAAAGGAATTTCTAAATAATTGTAGAACTATAATGTAAATTATTCAGGAATAGACTAAGCCAATACAATAAAAATGACAATAATACTTAATTTTCTTATTTGGTGGCTTACCAAACTGCCAAAGGATTACTTTATAAAGCTTTAAAAACTAATAAAATTCATATAGGGGAATAAAAGGTCAAGTATCTCCAGGGAAATAAAAAGAAAAAAAAAATATTTATAACAGAAAGAGCTCTTCCTATTTTGAAAAAGAACTAGAAATTTAAAAGGTGTCCATCAATTGAGTAGTGGCTAAACTAGTTATGGTACATGAAGGTGACTGAATACTATTGTGCTGCAAGAAATGTTGAAGGATATAATTTCAGATAATGTGGGAAGATATGTATTAATTGCTGCAAAGTGACATGAATAGAAATAGGAAAAGTTTAAACATATCAATAATGTTATAAAGATAAATAATTTTTGTTGGGATTGCTGGGTGAGGACTGGGGTTGTCTGGATGGTGACAAGGTGAGAATTCAGGTTTTCTGGACAATTACAAGGTGAGAACTCAGGTTGACTTGATAGAGGGGGCAAGCTCATTGGCTGGGGTGGTTCTTCCCAGAAGCCCTTGCATTATCCCACGCCCATTCTCTGGGAGGATAAAAAGAGACAGCACTGGGCGCAGAGAGCAGATCGGCCTGAAGAAGGATAAGAGTTGGAGGAGATTCAGAGCCAGGATTCAAGAGAAAGACTCTGCATTGCATCAGGCTTGACGGGGCTCTCTGCAGGAAAGGAAGTCACTTCTTTGGACAAGAGTTAACAGCAACTGCCTGGAGACAACGGTTCGTTACAGGAAGAAGAATCTGTCTGAGAGATTTGAGTAGACACAGCAGATCTCTTCCCAGAGAGCGATCCAGCAGCTTCTGGAGACGACAGCCCGTTACAATTGGCGCCCAACGTGGGGCAAGGACTTTTGCTTATCCTGACAAGAGGAGCTAGACCAGACCTTCGCAAATTTTGAAAGACTTAGAAATTCTGATATATAATGATCAATCATAAATTTAAAGGACTCATAATGAGATATACTACTCACTTCCAGAAAGAGCTAATGAATTTAGAGTTTAGATTAAAGTATATTTTCTTTTCCTTCCCTTTTTTCTAATATGATTTAGAAGAATTTGTTTTGTTTGACTATAAATATGTGTAATGTATTTCATTTTTCTTACCTTGTCAATTGATGGAAGAGAGGTGAAAGGAAAAGAATTTGGAACTAAAAATTAAGTTTAATTTTTTTAAAAAAGAGAAACATTAGATTAGCCAAATATACCTTGAAGTTATTTATAGGAGACATAGCAAATGGAGTATTTATGTATTTATACTAACATACTAGAGTCAAAAAGTGATAATAGAGATAAAAATTAATGGAAAAAACAAAGTTCTAGAATCAGGAAAAGCAACATGGTTTGTGGATTAAAAAGAAGTTTCTAGTAAGATGAATTTCACACAGAAACTCAGCACATTTTCTAGGATAGGTGTTGTAAAGTCAATTCTACCTTCTAGTTTCCCCCATACAACTAGACAGCCAGTAACAGCATTATCTTAAGGAAAGCAACTATTGTTAAGTAGCATAAAGAGTCTCATTGTTGAGATGCTGATCTATTCAAAACTTTTGTTGATGACTTCAGGAAAAATGTGAGGCAGGCTTATCAAAACTATTCAGTATTTTGAAATTAAGAGAAATTGTTAAGATGACAGAATCAAAACTGAAAAAGATCTTGAGGGGCTGAATTTAATAAAAGGAAATTTAATACACATAAAGTCCTGCAGTTAGGTTTTTAAAAAATCAACTATACCAAAATAAGGTTGAGAACTGTGACTGGGCAATAGTCTATGTGAAAAAGAAATGGAAATTTGGATGATCAAAGTGAGTCAGTAATGTGTCATTTGCAGCCAAAAAAGTTAATAAAAGTTAATTTTACATGAATAGAGTTCAGAATAAGGAAGATGGCAACTTTACTAGACTGTTCTAGTCAGATATATGAAGAACTCTATTTAAATTCTAGGTGCTACAAAATCAGAAGGAAATTAATCAGTGAAAAAATGAATGAATGAATGAATGAATGAATGAATCTACCACTCACATCTGTGATCCTATAGTAGATCCTATATTAGACAGTGATGAAATTATATAGTTACTTGTTTATGTTTTGCCTCCTTACTTCATGCCATGGCAACCATGGTATCTCATATTTATTCCAAAGCATTTACTATCCTTCACTAGATCAAATTAAATATTATTGAAGACAGCAGGTGATGTGAATATCATGTTTCCAATTTACTTTACCTAGGGGTTCAGGCTCAAAGACCTGACTTTAGGACTATCAAATGCATGACTCTTATGGTACTTTACACACCCTCCACCATACAAATCCCTTCTTGAAAGTTTTGTTACTCTGTCAATAAAGTCTATCTTTGCTCCTTTCATAAAGAGTGAGTATTTAAAATAAAATTTCCAGTAGCTGAATAAACTTAGGGATTATTAAATCCTGAGAAGACGATATGATACATTCATTAAATAAAAAGAACAAATGAGAGAAGTGTCCTAAAATGGCTTCATGGAACCACTTATCATTTCTAGCCTGGGGACAACTAGACACTCAAGTTCTCTTAGACAAATTTTAAAAAGATTCCATGTTCTAGCTATAATGCACATACATAGAATTTGCACAATTTTTCATCTTTAAGTAACCTATTTATTTAGATTCTATTTCCATTGGAAAAGGAAAGGTCCTGACTTTTAATAAATGTCCTGCTAGTGATTTCTTGACTGACATTGGAGAAATTCACATAACTATCAGTTATCATCTATTTTCTTATTTTTAACCTTATCTCTGTATAAGAAAATGTATTTTCACTTGAAATACATTAAAGAAATGACAAGTGCAATGATAATAATATTTCCATAAATTTAAGAAATTTTAATTAATTATCATGAAAAGATCTCAAAAATGTGTTAGTCAGTAAACATCTCGCTTGATAAAGAGAGTGAGAGAGAAAACTACCAAGGGCAACATCTATAACAGGATTATGGACAGTTATGAACAATAAGGCTGAAAGAAGCTGTGAAGAGTAAAAAGAAGACAAAAATGGAAGGAAGAAAAATAAGTGAAGAAAAAAATGGAAAAAAAACCTGTAAAAATCATCTTAACAAACTTTTCTCTTTTAACAAAACATCTTTTCTCCATGAAATTATTAAAATTAAATGCTAATATTATATGGTTCCATATGTGTCAGAAACACCAATATGAACTAAGCTAGTTAAAAAAAAAAAAGGCAAATTGGACCAATACATATAAAATAAATGCATAATGTTGGCAAGATACACACTGGGACATTGATGGACCAACACATAAGATATCTGAATGAAGATATAGTAATAACATTAAAAATATTTAGACATTAGATCTTATTAAAAATATAATCTCGAGAATGATCATAAATTCTAACCTGTATTTCTACTCTCCCACCTATCTAAGATCCTTACAAGAATCATCTATTCATAAGAAAGAGCATCTTCAGTGAGAGTATTAATAAAAAATGAAAAAGAAATAAGTTTTCAAAAATAATATTCATTATTGTATTACATATTTTATCATTGAACAACTTAATGAAAATGTAAAAAAAAAAAGATCTCATAGTGGTTATTATTTGTGGAGTCATTTGATTCAGTAGAACAAAATGCCACGTTAAAGAATTTTTATACAAGGTAGTTTCCATTAATATAATAATACCTTGAAAAATATAATGGCAGAAATAATCCTTTTCAATAACCCTTTGATAATAAGCATTAGATAAGAAATAAAAGCTAAATGGCACAAAGGATTGAGTTTCTGGAATCAGGAAAACTCATCTTTCTAAGTTCAAAATTGTCCTCAGACTCTTAAAAGTTATATGACCCTGGGCAAGTAATTTAACTGTTTTGTCTCAGATTCCCAATCTTTAAAATGACCTAAAATAGAAAAGGGCACACTACTTCAGCATCTTTGCCAAGAAAACCCCAAATGTAGATTCAGACATGACTGAAATATAGACTGTTTACTATGTATAGATTTTGTGCTAATTATTGTGGATACAAAGAAAGAGAAAAAGCAGTTCCTGCCTTCAAGGAGCTTCTCTTATTAAAAAAAAAAATAACATAAAAACAAAGAGCTCTCATTCTACTAAACAACATGCAAACAAGTGGGTATTAATTGCTAAAAATCAATGATTAGTGAAAAGAGGAAGCATAGTGGAAAGGATGCTGGGTTTGCCTTCAGAGAAACTGGATTCTGAATTTCACTTTGCTTCTTCCTGTGTGATTGTGGACAAGATATTTAATTTCTCTGAATCTTTATTTTCATCTATAAACTAAGGATAATAATAGCATCTAGCTTAAAAAGGTAGTTATGGAAAAATAGAAGATAGTAGAAGATAAAATGTACTTAACATATCAGAAAGTAGCATTATATAAACACTAGCTATGTTATTACTATATAATTCCTAATAATGTTTGGTCAACATAACTCCTTAAAAAAGGAATTTTAACACAGTGTCAACTGATGATTTAACCTCTTAAGCAATGATAAATTCTTAGAAATAGATTCTTTAATTTCCCCAAATCCATTTATTGGATGAAATGTTATATGCATGGGAAATTCTAAGGTCTTAGATGAAGGCCTTTCAGCTTTTCCTAAATTAAACATATTTTCATTTCCTTTGCTTTGCCATTTGAAATACAAAGGAGACAATACTTAGAATTTTACTTCCTAGGTCCATGCTGCTTGGGGCCAGTTCCAAACAGAGGCCAAAGCTTTATTTACTTCCTGACTTTGATCACAACTCTTGCCCCCTGACTCGTTTTGAGTACGAAAGTTCCATGCTTGATTCTGTCAGCCCACATCCTGTATTCCTGAAAGCACAGGATGTAATTTGCCTTTGCAATCTCCAAAGCATTTATAGCTGCTGAATTCTCTCTCTCCTTTGATAACATCCATAGGACTTCAACCAGTTGCTACAACTTTAAAAAAGCAAGATGGAACATCACTGACTGAAAAGTTGATTAGCCTATGGCCCTTAGTCTTCACTCAGCCTATTCACTCTGTGTCTCATTTTACAAAATATAAAGGTGGTAAACCACAGTGATCCTACACATAAATGTTAGTTCAAAGCATTTGCCTATTTAGCATTAATGTGACTTACATCTCATCTAGGGAGGTATTTAGAAAAGCTTCCATTCCTTTGGGGACTACTTTACTGGAATCTCATCCCTAGAGTTTAAAGAGCAAATTAAATTCATTTATACTTGATGTGATTTCAGTTTCAAAGGTAACTATTTTCATCAAGAAGAAAACTTAAAGTCATCACTTTTAAAAAAAATAAATTTAGATGAAAGTTGTCATTATAAAGTTTGGAAAGTTTTATCAAAAGCTATTTCTAAATATAAAATGTATTTTTTAAATACTACACTAGAAAATTAACTCTTAAAAATTCAAACTTGGAAAATAAAAAGGTATCAAGAAAAAATCCAGATCCAAAGTTGATCTCAGAAGAATGATACTGAGGAGATATAAAATGGACGTATACCATTTAAAATAATATCCCAAAAGGTTTTTAATGATCTACATTGATTAGTAACCCTTTTTACAAAACACCAAAATATACCATGGCATGGTGTAACATTATACAGCCATTGTCATCAACAAATATTGTAAACAACAAAAGCTGTCCATAAGAGTCATCAGCAGAGAAGGGAGAGGGAAAGGAAGGGAATAAGTTTTTCTGTAGCACCTACTATGTGCCATTCACTGTGCATAGCACCTTACAAATTTTATTTCATTTAATCTTCACAACCCTACAAAGCAGGTTATTACCACCCTCATTTTATAGTTGACATTTTACATTCAACAATTCCAGGAGAAATTTCAAAGTAGTTTCTCTATAAAATAGGGTATTCACATTTTGTGGTAGCTTATTCCTTAAAATGCATAAAGTTACTGAAGCCAGAGATTATCCTCTAAGGATTTATTTATGTGTCAAAAGAGCTGTCCCCTTTTTTGAGTAGCATTTAAATTTAAGTTACGTTTGTTAGTAATTGAGTTAAATTTAAAGTTTTTTGTACAACCAGCTATCAAGTTCGATGGGCTTTTCACCATATTCTCACCAGACTTATTAGGAGACCCAGACATCTTCTCACCAGCCAACCCCCTAAACACTCCTCCTCACATCAAACCAGAATGATACTTTCTATTTTCATACGCCATCCTCTGCTCAATCCCCAATAAACTAGGTGGTGTACTGGCTCTACTAGCCTCAATCCTAATACTCCTGAATTCCAAAGAAATACTTCTGGGAAAAATTCTGAGTAAGAAATTACATATAAACCCAGGTTTCTCTCAAAATCTCAAAACTTGTGGAAATATACAAAATAAACTCAATAACAACTAAGAGAGGGAAAATCAAACAAATCCCCAAAGGGGGGCAAGGAACAATTGAATTCCTCCCCCACTTTTATTTTTTTTCCTTTTTTAGTTCCCTAGACTGGGAGTTGTTCAGTGCAAGAGATTGGATAAAATGTAAATGCCATTAAAAACTGAAATATTATAATAACACCAGCAATATTGGGCAAATAAATGATCAAAAAATAGATTTCAAATACAATCATGTCAATCCAGTTCAACACACATTTTTAAGTGTCTAGTAGATGCCAATCCCTGGACATACAAAGACAAAATCAATTCTCTGCCCTCAAAGGAGTTTTATGGCATTAGCAAATGCCAGGATAAAATTATCCAGGATATTATCCAGGAAAAAAAATTATTGCCACAATTAGGACATCAGAAAAGAAAATGGAGAGGCCAAAAGAAGACTGAAAATTGTTGAGGAATATAATAAATGAAGAAAGTTGAAAATAAAAGATAAAGATTAAAAATTAGAGCCTCTGAATAATTAAAAAAATCTCTCATAGTCTTTGGACCTAGGCTTTTTTTGAGATGCCATCATCATTACCAATAGCAACAAATATGTATTAAGCATTTATTTTTACCAGGAACCATACTAAGGATACAAAGAAAAGTAAAAATATATTCCCGGCCCCCAGGAGCCCATATTTTAATATGGAAGACTTATGTATATACAAGATATAGTATAATAGTATGTAAGAGATAGATAGTTCTTACTCTAGACACATTGCCTCCTACTGCCTGCTGCCATCATCCTTTTTCTGGAATTTCCTTTGCCTAAGAACTTCGACAATTGAAGTTTCTTAGCCAGTCTCACTAATTAGTACCTTTCAGCCTGTGATATCATAGATAAAAAAGCCAATCAAATGGACCTATTAAAAACACCAAACTTCTCTATATAATATCTGGTCCTAATAATTATAGAAGAGCAGTCTTATTAATATGGGATAGTTCCCAAAAGTACATACAGTAAACAATAAAGAGGTACAAAAGTCTGCCATAATCTGGCACTGTTACTAGATCTGCCTGTCACTGGAACATCACTTCTCTTGGTCCTCCATCCAGTACTTAAAACCATCTATGAGCCAGAAATCCAGATGCTTTGTCATTGGATAACCTATAAATTTACCCTACCTGTCTATATATTCAGTTGTAATGCTATCTCTTCAATGATTAAATATTGTTGTCTCCTTTCCCCCTCTTCCTCTGTCCCTATTCCTTATGGAAATCACTGGTTAAACCAAAAGCTTTCCTTTAAGTGAGTTAAAAAGCACCAAATAAAGAAGAAGTGCAATCAGTATCTATTGGTCATGAAGTTACTTCTGTGGAAATCTTGATGTTCCAAAATGCAATTTCAACAGACTGAGACAGAGCACTGAAAGTAAAATCACTATCTTAGAATAGAAGCTGGAATTTGGAACTATGGTAAAAAAGTTATTAAACTGTCCATATCCTTTGACCCAGCAGTGTGTCTACTGGGATTATATCCCAAAGAGATCTAAAAGGAGGGAAAGGAACCCACATGTGCAAAAATGTTTGTGGCAGCCTTTTTCATAATAGCAAGAAACTAGAAGCTAGGATGCCCATTAATTGGAGAATGGTTAAGTTATGGTATATAAATGTTATGGAATATTATTCCATATCTGGCTCAGACACTTAACACTTCCTAGCTGTGTGACCCTAGGCAAGTCACTTAACCCCAGACTCAAAAAAAAATATTATTCCATAAGAAACAATCAACAGTATGATTTCAGAGAGGCCTGGAGAGACTTACATGAATTGACGCTAAATGAAATAAATAGAACCAGGAGATCATTATACATGGCAACAATAAAACTATATAATGATCAATTCTGATGGACATGGCTCTTTTCAACAATGAGATGATTCAAACCAGTTCCAATTGTTCAGTGAAGAAGAAAACCATATATACTCAGAGAGAGTCCTGTGGGAACTGAGTGTGGACCACAACATAGGATTTTCATGCTTTCTGTTGATGTTTGCTTGCTTTTTGTTTTCCTTCTCAGGTTTTTTTCTAGATCTGATTTTTCTTGTGCAGAAAAATAACTGTATGAATATATATACATATATTGGATTTAACATATATTTTAACATATTTAACATATATTGGACTACCTGCCATCTAGGGGAAGGGTTGGGGGGAAGAAGGGAAAAATTTGGAACAGAAAGTTTTGCAAGAGTCAATGTTGAAAAATTACCCATGCATATGTTTTGTAGATAAAAAGCTTTAATAAAAAATAAATAAATAATTTTAAAAGAATAGAAGCTGGATATTTGAAGAATAAAATTCCACAAAAAATAATAAAATATACTACTCACCTCCCAAAAGTGAGTATTTAAGTGAAGGTATTAAATATAGAGCCAATATGAAAATTTATTTTGCTTCACTATACATGTATAACAAGGGTATATTATTTTCTTTCATTCTTAATTGGAATGGGGGGGCTGTGTTCATTCATATTTTATTTTTGAAGAGGACCAACAAGTAAGACAAAAAATGACATCATAAGGTAATGTCTTGGCTTGCCTGGGAACTGATTTTAAGTGAGACAGAATAGTACCAAATACTTACTCTCTCTTCCAGAGTCCCTGAAATCTAATGACAACACAAAAACCAGAATTACTGAAAATGATCTGGAATACAGAGAATGACTTTGGCATCTTTAATGTCTGACTAAGCTTTAAGTGCTCCACAGCACCTGCTCCAGCTGTTTTGAGGCCTGTTGATTCCCCTCAACCTGTCTGCCAAGATAATTTTATTGGGAAGTTTTCATTGTATATGATACAGCTTCTTGGAGTTATAAGTGAAAATTGAGTGATGGTTGGACAACCATTATTCCTTTGGCAGTCATGATGGAACAAAGAGAAACTAGCTCTGAGTTTGAGCTTCACTAATAAAACAAAAAAAAAATTATCCTAGAAATAGAAAAGTATGAAATGTAGATGTTTCTTATTGAGGCTGGAAGAGAAACTTCAAGAATGGAAAGTTCCAGGTTTCTGAAGGTCATTCAAACATAGAGGCAGACTTGAAAGATAAAGGTATCTCATGGACCTCATCCATATTTATATTAGGCAAGGCTTTCCCTTAAAAAAAAAAAAAGAAAAAAGAAAATTCTAGTACTGCAGAGTAATACAGAGAGAGAGCTTGACAGAGATAAGGAGAGACAGGAGTTTTTTGAAACAGAGTGAAAGAATAGAGATTAAGTCAAAGAAAATGAAATTCAGATGATTATAGGGATGATTACAAAATAAGAAAAGCAAAGTCAGCAACATTGTTCTGGATTGAGAGAGTAAAAGGAAGCAAAGAGTCTGGGATAAGATTCTATAAAGAAATTACAAATGCATGCTACTGATTAAAAAAACAACATTTAATCGAGGATAAAACAAACTTTACAATCATAACCACAAATTTAAATGGCATAATGTTACCCAGAAAATGCCAATAAAGGGTGAAATGGAATAAAAATCAAAATCCAACTGTTGACTCTACATAAAAAATTCACATAAAGCATAAGATTCAAACCAAGCTAAAATGAGAAAACAGATTTGAACTTAACAGGTGAATCCAAAAAAGCAGCAATGGAAGTTATGAAGGTGACTATTAAAAAATATGGTCAATAGACACAAACACGAAACTACAATGCTTAAAGAAATGATGGATAATAAGACAATAGAATATTAAATATATATCTACCAAATAGCTTAATATCTAAATAGTTAAAAGAAAGAAAGCTGAATTAAAAGACTTAGATGGTGAAACAATAATCATTGGCAACTTCATTATGCCTCTTTCAGACTTAGAAGATCTAATTCAAAGATAAATATGAAAGAAATCCAAAACCTAAATAGAAGGTTGAGGGGAAATTATATAGTTATTAAATAGATCACTCCAAGATGACAGAGAATAGACAGGACATTGCCTGAACTCTCCCCAGCTTACCTCAGATTCAACACTAGATCAAGCTCTAAATGAATTTTGGAATGTCAGAACTGAAAAATTTTCTAGCCTAAGATATCTTGAAAGGACTTAAGGAAAAGTCTGTCTCAATTGGGCAAGAGAGAACAAGGCCCATTAAACATATACTAGTACATATTTATCTATGGATATTAAGTTTAAAATATCCAGTACATGATTAGAAATGTGTGACTAAGCCTTAGGTAAAAAACCCTAACTAGATGTGTATATACACACAAATTTATAATATATATGTATATACATATGTACACATATACATATGTACACATAAATATATAAATATATATGTATATAGTCATCTGCAAAAAAAAATATATATATATACTTTAATTCATAAAACTCAATGAGATCCTCAAGCAAGAGCTTCTAAAGAGACAATAGAAAAGGGTCCAAGTTAGGGGATATGAATCAGATGAAATATACAGTTAAGGAAAAGAATTGAACAGATGATAGAATATGAATATAATGAAATGTCTACATGCCATAGGAAATGACAAATAGGAAGAGAAATATGGAAAAAGTCTATGAAAGATGAGATATATGAAAATGTAAATGAATTGATCACAGATCTAAAGCTGGAAGGGGTTTCAGACAAGAACCAAGCAAGTTAAATGACTTGCTCAAAGTCACACAGGTAGTTAATCTCAGAATTGGGATTGGAATCTAGGTCTTTTTACTCTAATCAGAGTTTATTCTATTGTGCCATATTGTTGAATGTTCTTCATCCTTTTTAAAACATAGTTATTTGTTGTTGGTCAGCCACTTTCAGTCATGTCCAACTCTTCATGACCCCATTTTTCATTTTCTTGGCAAAAATACAGGGAGTGATTTGCCTCTTCTTTCTTCAGCTAATTTTATAAATGTGAGGAAACTGAGACAAACAAACAAACAAACAAACAAAATGACTTGCTCAGTGTCACAAAGCTTGTAAAGTGTCTGAGTCCAATTTTGAACTCAGGTTCTCCTGATTCTAGACCCAACATTCATGACCTAGCAAAGTAAATATATTCCCAAATATTCAATATAGCTCTACATGTATCTACATGTAAATTTGAATAAACATCAACATAAAATAGCTTACATTTATATAGCATTTTATAAGTAACAATATATTTTATATAAATTATTTCATATGATCCTCATATAATGGAATGTGGGGTCTTTGCATTGGCCTTAAGAATGTTGGTTTCAAAATGTTCTAAATCACTATTGATTAGAGAAATTCAAATTAAGAAAACTCTGAGGTACCAATTCTCACCTCTCAGATTGGTTAAGATGATAGGAGAAGATAATGATAAATGTTATAGGAGATGTGGGAAAACTGGGACACTAATGCATTGCTGGTAGAATTGTGAACTGATCCAATTGTTCTGCAGATCAATTTGGAACTATGCCCAAATGGCCCACGCTTTAATGTAATAGTGTCACTCTGGTTTGTATCCTAAAGAGACCATAAAGAGGAGAAAGAACCAATATGCACAAAAATGTTTATAGCAGCTCTTTTTGTAGTGGCAAATTGGAAATTGAATACATATCCATCAATGAGAGAATGGCTGAATAAGTAATGGTATATTAATGCAATGAATTTTAATGTTCTATATTATTATTCTGGAAAAACTTACATTAACTGAGGCTGAGTAAAGTTAGCTTCAGAACCAAAAAAAAAAAAAAAAAAAGTACACAGCAACAGCAAGATTTTGTGGTGATTAAATGTGATGGACTTGTCCCTTCTCAGAAAATACAATGATTTAAGATAATTCCAATAGTCTTGGTATGGAAAATGCCATACTCATCTAGAAAGAGAACTGTGGAGACTAAATATGGATTGAAGCATAGTATTTTCACATTTTTATGTATTTGCTTTTTCTTTCTCATATTTTCCCCCCTTTTGGTCTGATTTTTCTTGTACAACATGGCAAATATGGAAATATATTTAAAAGGATTACATGTTTAACCTATATGAGGTTAAATATGAGATTGTTGCTCTCTTGGGGAGGGGTGAATAAGAAAGGGAAAGAGAAAATTATGAGACAAAGTTTTACAAAAAAGAATACTGAAAACTACTTTTACATGTATTTTTAAAGCAATGAAACACTATGGGAGGGGGAGAAAAATACTAGTTTCAGCTCTCAACTTTGTTCCTTTCCTTTCTTCAAAGTAATTTGCATAACCTGAGTGCTGGTCACTGGAGGTGTCCAGAAAGGTAAGTGAAAGGGTTAAGGAAGCTTTACCTCAGAGAGGCTCAGTAGGAGATATCTATGGAGGAAACACTGTCTGAACCCTGAGTCATGGGAAAAGTGAATAGAATCTAATTGTACTAATTCAGCTGAACTAGCTAACTCCTTACAGAAAGTCATATTCCTATTACATATTAAATGAAATAATTTATATAAAATAATTTAACAAACCATAAAATTATACATGAAATTATACAGCTATTTTATGTTGTTATTTATTCAATTTTACATGTAAAGAAATGTTGAATTTTGGGAATTTGTTAACTGAATCAATAAAAAAGATAAAGAAAACATTCAATAATGTAATACAACAGAATAAGATACAGGAGGGATATTTGAGATAACTATGATTATTTAAGAAACAGAAAATATCAATAAAAACTTATTTAAAACAAAACATCAAAACTATATGTCTTATGATTATGACAATACTTAAAGGATATGGAGAGGGGGATTTTTTAAATTATCTGATATTGTATTCTTTGTTGTGTTAAAAATAAAAACCTTTTCTATGTACTATGCCTTGTTAGTCTGGTGATGGTAAGAAAATAGAAGATACATAAATAGAAGGCAGAAATAAGCTTGTCAAGTATTGTCAAGGTAAACCTGAGTGGGAACTATAAAAGTCACATGTTAATCCAATAAACCTCTCAGATTGAACCCAGTATATCTGTCCTCAATTGTTACATTGCCATTAACAAAACTCCATAGCTCTTACCACTTCAATAGAGTTGAAAGTATTAACTATTGGGTAAACTGAGGCTCAGGTATTTATAGTCACACAGCTTGACTCCAGTAAACCTTAAGTCAGGTCTTCAAATATCAAATACAATGTTCTTTGGATTATGTCACATTGCTTCTTGACAAACTTAAAATTCTATGTAAATACTCCATTAGAGCTTTTCAACATATGGGTTATTCATGAAACCAAGAGCTTTAAAGAAATACATGCAAAAATATGTACAAGAGTAAGGAGTAAATAACATAATTGTGTACTTCTGTTTTCTTGGACAAGTGTAGAATTATAAAATTAAAAATCAAATTGTTAGCTAGAATTATATCCCTTGATCTGTATTTCTTAAGTCTCAAGACAAAATATATTTGCCTATTCAAACTCTCCATTACAGTTCTGCTCTGATTTTCACAAAGCACACAGATGTGAATTAGTATAGCAATTTTTTAAAAGTCAATATGCGGGGGGGGGGGAGGAAAGGCGGTTGGAGCCAAGATGGTGGAGAGGACATACGTGTTTTTCTGAGCTCTCCTCTATCCTCAAACTATTTTTATGAAACTTGTCCTTTGAATTAGTACTTGACTGTCAAAACCCACGAATATTGAAAGTACAATACATTATCAACAGAAGATAATCTCTAAATTTGCCACAAAAGGTCTGTTTTTGCTGGCGGTGGGGACAGAATAGGGCTAGGCCAGGTGCAGGCTCAAGCAGATTGGCAGTGAGAGCATGGAAAACAGGTCATGCTGAGCAGACTGGAAAGGAATGTTCTCCAACTAAAAATCTGTGGGAAGAACTCTACCACAGTGTCAGTTACTCTGCTTTGGAAGCAAACTATAAACACAAAGGGTGCAGACTATAACCCCAAAAGGCTAGAGTCTTATGGGACACCCACCCAGGAGGGACTCAGCACAATCTCAGAATGCAATTGCTAATCCCAGTGCAGCCACTGCTGCTTTGCTGCCACTTCCTGTTGTCTGTTGAGGAAGCTCAGTAATCCCACATTACCCCAAAGCAGACTGCAGCTTTTTGTTGCTGTTGTTAAATTAGTAAAAAGGCAAAGTGCACTCTAACTATAGATAGCTTCTATACAAAAAGAGAGCAGATTTCAGACCCTGAAGAGACTAAAAACAGTTTGTCTCTAGATAAAAACCCAAAGGTGGATATGATCTAGTCCTCACCACATAAGGCTCTCAGAGAAGAAATTTAAAAGGCTCTTAAAAGAGATCTAGAAGAAAAATGGGGAAAGGGTCTGCAAGAGGGTCTGAATAAGGCATGTAATTCATAATAAAATAGAGTGGAAAAAGAAAACAACTCCCTGGAAAACAGAATTAGTGAATAGGGAAAAGATCTTTAAATCTTTAAAATATAAAATTGGTGGAAAAAAAAATTCCATAGAACAAAACAACTCATTTAAAAACTCAATTGGACAATTACAAAAAGAAATAAAAAAGCAAATGAAGAAAATAATTCATTAAAAATCAGAATTGAACAAATGGAAATGAATGACTCCAGGAGACACTAAGAATCAGTCAAGCAAAACAAAACAAAACAAAACAAAACAAAACAAAACAAAACAAAACAAAACAAACAAACAAAAAAGAAATAAAGAAAAAAATAGAAAAAAAATGTTAAATATCTACTTGAGAAAATAACAGACCTGGAAAATACCTCTAAGAGAGATAATCTAAGGATTATTGAACTCCCTGAAAACCATGATGAAAAAAAGAGCCTACTAGTTGATCAGTGGAATAGGTTAGGTTCACAGGACAAGATAGTGAATAAAAGTAGCAATCTAGTGTTTGACAAACCCAAAGATCCCAACTTTTGGGATAAGAATTCATTATTTGACAAAAACTGCTGGGAAAACTGGAAAAAAAGAGCCTAGATGCTATTTTTCAGGAAATCATCAAAGAAAACTACCTAGATGTCATAGAATCAGAAGGTAAAATAGACATTGAAAGAATTCATACATCACCTACTGGAAGAGATTTCAAAATTAAAACTCCAAGAAATATTGTGGCTAAATTCCAGAACTATCAGAACAAGGAAAAAATAGTACAAGCAGCCAGAAAAAAAAAAAAAAAAAAAACAATCCAAATACCAAGAGTCACAATAAGAATTACTCAAGATCTAGCAGTGTCCACATTGAAGGGCCTGGAATCTGATATTCCAAAAGGCAAAGGAACTTGGTATATAGCCAAGAATAACTTACCCAGCCAAACTGAGCATTTTCTTCCAAGAAAGAAGATGGACATTCAATGAAATAGATGAATTCCATTTGTTTCTGAGGAAAAAAACAGAGCTAAACAAAGTTTTACCTCCAAATATAGGACTCAAGAGAAGCATAAAAAGGTAAAAAGAACTCTTGAGAATTGTATTTCTGTTTTATGTATACATAAAGAATACATGTATAATTTGGTTTTACTGTTATAATATAAAAAAGGATCTAGAGGTGGAAAGGAAATTGTACCAGAAAAAGGGAAAAGTGGAGATATTACATCTCACAAAGAGGCAAAGGAAACCTATTTATATCTGAGGGAAAGAAAGGAGAGGGATGAATCTTACTCTCATCAGAATTAACACAAAGAGAAAATATTAGACATATTTGGTTTACAGAGAAACTTACAGTAAAATGGAAGGGGAAAAGCAAAAAGGGAAGAGGTAGACTAAATAGAAATGAATTCAGAAATTGTAAGGATAAGGTTTAAGAAAAGGGGAGGGACTCTAAGGGGGAGGGAGGGATCCTAAAGAGGGAGGGCTGCGTGAGGCAAGTGGTGCTCATAAGTTTAATACTGGGGAGGGGGGTAAGGGAGAAAAGAAATAAAAAAACATAATCTGGGATTAACAATATGGCAGAAATACAGAATTAGTAATTTTAAACATAAATGTGAATGGGGTAAATTTTCCCCATAAAGTGGAGGTGGATAACAGACTGGATTAAAAGCCAGAATCCTACAATATGTTGTTTATAGGAAACACACTTGAAGCAAGGAGATACATACAGAGTAAAGGTTAAAGGCTGGAGCATAATCTACTATGTTTCAGGTAAAGTAAAAAAGGCAGTGATAGCCATCCTGATCTCAGATCAAGCAAAAGTAAAAATTGATCTAATTAAAAGAGATAAGGAAGGAAGCCTAGGTACCATAGATAATGAAGCAATATCCATATTAAACATATATGCACCAAGTGGTGTAGCATCTAAATTCCTAAAGGAAAGTTAACAGAGTTGCAAGAAGAAATAGACAGCAAAACTATAATAGTGGGAGATCTCAATCTTGCTCTCTCAGAACTAGATAAATCAAATCACAAAATAAATAAGAAGTTAAAGAGATAAAAAGAACACTAGAAAAATTAGGCATGATAGATCTTTGGAGAAAATTAAATGAAGACAAAAAGGACTACCTTTTCTTCTTGATAGTTCATGGAACCTATACAAAAAATAACCATATAGTAGACATAAAGACCCCAAATTCAAATGCCAGAAATAGTAACTGCATGCTTTTCAGATCATGATGCAACAAAAACTACATTCAATAAAAAGCTAGGGGAAAATAGATCAAAAAGTAATTGGAAACTAAATAATCTCATCCTAAAGAATGAATGAGTGAAACAGCAAATCATAGACACAATTAATAATTTCACCCAAGAGAATGGCAATAATGAGATAACACACCAAAATGTATGGGATGAAGCCAAATATTCTATCTCTAGAGGCCTACTTGCATAAAATAGAAAAAGAGAAAACCCAATTAATTAGACTTGCAACTAAAAAAGCTAGAAAAAGGGCAAATTAAACAGCCCCCCAATCAAACACTGAACTTGAAATTCTAAAAATAAAAGGAGAGATTAATAAAATTGAAAGCAAAAAATAACTATTGAATTAATAAATAAATTAATAAATAAAACTAAGAGTTGGTTCTATGAAAAACCCAACAAAATAGATAAACCCTTGGTAAATTTGATTAGAAAAAGGAAAGAGGAAAATCAAATTATTAGTCTTAAAAATGAAAAAGGAGAACTTTCCACTAATGAAGAGGAAATTAGTTTAAGCCAATAAATTTGATAACTTAAATGAAATGGATGAATACCTTCAAAAATATAGGTTGCCCAAATTGACAGAGGAAGAAATAAATTAGTTAAATAGTCCCATTCTAGAAAAAAAAATAGAACATCTGGAAGAACAAAAGGTCAAGAATTTCAAGGGAACTAATAAAAAAAAAAAAATCAAATGAAGGTGTCCTAGTTCTACCTGATATAAAACTATAGTATAAAGCAGCAGTCACCAAAACCATTTGGTGTTGGCTAAGAAATAGATTAGTTGATCAGTGGAATAGGTTCACAGGACAAAATAATCAATAACTATAGTAATCTAGTATTTGACAAACCCAAAGACTTTAACTTTTGGGATAAGAATTCACTGTTTGAGAAAAACTGCTGGGAATATTGGAAATTAGTATGGCAGAAACTAGGCATGGACCCACACTTAACACCACATACTAAGATAAGACCAAAATGGGTTCATGATTTAGGCATAAAGAATGAGTTTATAAGTAAATTAGAAGAACATGGATAGTTTACCTCTGAGACCTGTGGAGGAGGAAGGAATTTGTGACCAAAGAAGAATTAGAGTTTATTATTAATCACAAAATATAAAATTTTGATTATACCAAGTTAAAAAGTTTTTGTACAAACTAATGCAGACAAGATTAGAAGGGAAGCAATAAACTGGGGGAAAAAAATTTTACAGTTAAAGGTTTTGATAAAAGCCTCATTTCCAAAACATATAGAGAAATTGACTCTAATTTATAAGAAATCAATTTTCCAATTGATAAATGGTCAAAGGATGTGAACAATTTTCAGATGATGAAATTGAAACTATTTCTACTCGTATGAAAAGGTGTTCCAAATTATTATTAAGCAGAGAAATGCAAATTATGACAACTCTGAGATAGCACTACACACCTCTCAGATTGGTTAAGATGATAGGACAAGATAATGACGAATGTTGGAGAGAATGTGGGAAAACTGGGACACTGACGCATTGTTGGTGGAGTTGTAAATGGAGCCAATCATTGTGGAGAGCAATTAGGACCTATACTCACAAAGTTATCAAACTGTGCATACCCTTTGATCCAGCAATGTTACTACTGGGCTTGTATCCCAAAGAAATATTAAAGAAGGGAAAGGGACCTGTATGTGTAAAAATGTTTGTGGCAGCCCTTTTTGTAGTGCCTAGAAACTGGAAATTGAATAGATGCCCATCGAATGGAGAATGGCTGAGTAAATTGTGGTATATGAATGTTATGGAATATTATTGTTCTGTAAGAAATGACCAGCAGGATGAATACAGAGAAGCTTGGAGAGACTTATATGAACTGATGCTAAGTGAAATGAGAAGAACCAAGAGATCATTATACACTTCAACACCAAGTCTATATGAGGATCAATTCTGAAGGAAGTGGCTATCTTCAACAATGAGAGGATTCAAATCAATTCCAATTGATTAGTAATGAACAGAACAGCTACATCCAGTGAAAGAATACTGGGAGATGAGTGTGGACCAAAACATAGCATTTGTACTCTTTTTATTGTTCTTTGCATTTTATTTTTTCTTCTCAGGTTATTTTTACCTTCTTTCTAAATCCAATCTTTCTCGTGCAACAAGATAAACTGTATAAATATGTATACATATATTGTCTTAACATATACTTTATCATATTTAACATGTATAGGACTACCTGCCATCTAGGGGAAGAGGTGGAGGGAAGGGAGGGAAAAGTTGGAAAAGAAGTTTGTGCAAGGATCAATGTTGAAAAATTACCCATGTATGTTTTGTCAATAAAAAGCTATAATTTAAAAAAAAATTAATAAGGAATTTTACAAATAAATTGGCTAAATCTTTTGAGCAAAAGATCTAATAGCTAAATTTATTCTCTAAGTCAGTAAAAGACAAAATAAAAGGTCTTATATAGAAGACAAAGTATGTGTAGTAGCATTTTTCATGGGAGCAAAGAATTAAAAACAAAGATTCCCATCAATTAATGAATGGCTAAATAAATCATGGTATATAAATGCAATGAAATATTACTGTGATAGAAAAAAAGGTTGACCATTAATGCATGAAAAACATGGAAAGACTCAAATTAAATGAAGCACAGTGAAGTGAAAAAGTCCAAGAAAACAAAATTCACAATTACTTCAACAGATTAAATGAAAATAACAAACACACAAAAAAATTGAAAACAAATGTGAAATTACACCAAGCATATGAGATCTTTCTTCCAAACTTCTTTGGAGGTGAGAGGTCTTGGAGAATTGAACATTTCTATAAAAAATTACTATTATATTTTAATGAATTAATTTTCTCTTTTTCCTCTTTTATTTAAATTCTAAATGATTTTATTATAAGGAATGACTCTCCAGGAGAGGAGAAAAGAGGGATACAAGTAAAACTAAATTATATAAACATATCAATAAATATTTTTTAAAATAATCCATTCCTTTGCCATTTCCTATGTGATTTTTTTAATGCTTTCACAAAAGCAGGACTTGACACAACCAGAATAAGAGATTATATACTTAAATGTGGAGTTAAGCACAACAGCTCCTTCTAGATGACTAGAACAAATCATAACTGATAATCAGAGACCAAAAGCAGGAAATTTAATCTTATTACTAAATAGCAAGCATCACTTTGTATCATTACAGAATACTGAATACAGAATGTTTCCATGGAAAACAAAAGCCCTAAAAGCAATTTTTTAATGTTTTTTGTTTTCTATCTTTTTATCCACTTTCAGACTTCAATTTCTTGTCTAATAACTAAATGAATTTTCACTTAATCTAAGATATACTATTAAAGCCAACCAAATCCAATATGTCAACATTAGTTTATTAATCCATTTATTTTAATGTTCTAGTAAAGCATCTGCTTTAGGGAATGGTCAAAATAAATAAATAAATAAATAAATAAATAAATAAATAGATAGATAGATAGATAGATAAATAAATAAATAAATGAATGAATGAATGAATGAACAAATAAATAAATAAATGAATGAATGAATGAATGAATGAATGAATGAATAAATAAATAAATAGATAGATAGATAGATAGATAGATAAATAAATAAGGTCCAATAAATTACATAGACTGGTAACAAAGCAAGACTTTTATTCCATATCCCACATTATTAGTCTTCAGCTCTGAAAAATATACAAATGTTGATTATCTGAGTTAAAACATTAATCCCCATCCTTTCCTTCCCTCTTCCCTCCACACATGTGCAATGGCCTCATATCTCTGACTTAGAAGACTTCTCCAAACTAAAAAAGACCATTGGTTCCATTAAGCTGAATTCAGTACATCAAGAACCCTTCCACTGGTAAAGATAACAAGTCCCATGATTTCATACAAAGCTTCACTAGCTGCTTTGGGTCAAATAAAAAAAAAATCCCATTCCTTAGTGACCAAAGTTAGCTACAGCACATCAGATAACAAACACTGGCTTTATAAACAAAGCTTTTCTAACCTCTAGGATCTGTTAGAGCTGGTATTCTAATAACTTCTAAATCTAGAGTTCCCTGGAATCCAATCAGGAAGATGTCTAAGAAGAGAAGTTTGGTAATGATCAGTCTTCAGATTTCCCATTTTTGCTTCAGGATCAACAAATCTTAATATACCATGTCATAGTGCTTGTGAGTTAGAAAGGAGAAACAGAAAGTATGACTTAAAGACAGGCCTGCCAGAGTAAACAATAACTCAAACCAAGGAAATCTAAAGCACATGCTTTATTGTCAAATTTAACTTGTTTTACAAACCAAAACAGCAGCCCTATTTCAAAAAATCCATTTCTCTTAAGATAACCAGCATTTAATCAGGAAAGCAAAATAAATATATGTGTTTATATACATATCAATGTACAATTTTAAAAATTGTTATAGTATTTTCCAGATAACTGATTTTTTAATATCATGTGTGGGAAATATCAGATGGAACATTACACAGCTATTAGCCCCTATGGCCATAACATTTTACAAAGCAATTTTTAAAAGGCAATTTTATTATTACAAATGGCAAATTCATGATGTGTTCAAAATACACATGCTCTTAGTTTCTAGATGTATGTGAATATATGCATTCTACAATAAAACATGTAATTATATTTTTTTCTAAAGATATATACATAAGTATATATATATATGACTAGACATACAGACAACTTAACATATTATAAATCTTTCAAATTTCAACTCTAAGACTTACTCTTTATTATTCATATTGGAATTTGTTATATTTAACTACTTACTATTTGAATGTTTATCTTAGTACTTTGGTTATATAACTGAACAGAGTTGGGGCAAGAAAAATAAATTTTATAAATCCATTCTCTTCTAGTGAAAAAGACACTTAAACTTATAGAACTACAGCTAAAAAAGTACTTCAAAAGCTATCTAATCCAAGATCTTAATTTTATAAATGAAAAAAAACTAAATCTCAGAGAGATGTTACTTAGGCACAGACAAGAAGTAATAAACATTGGCATTGAAATTTGAACTTAGGTCCCCTCTTTCCCTGTACTACATTGTCTTCTGGACAATTGAGGTAAATTATAATGTATTTGCAACTGCTTAGGCAGATATATATTAAACAAAGAAAGAAAAGGGCCAACAAAATAAAATTGAACACTAAACAGCTTGAGGTAGTAGCTATATCAAAATGTGCTCCAGAAACCACTAAAGATTCCTAAAAATCTTTCTTGGGATCCACAAAGTCAAAACCATGTTTTTAAGATAAATGTTTTAATTTCTAATATGGTAAATATTGATAGTCTTTTAGTCAAACTATTAGTTATACTTTACTATAACTTATCAACAAAAGGTTTTTATGATCTTTGATAATTTTTTAAAACATAAAGGGATTCTTAAACAAAAATATTTGAGAATTCCTAGCATAGGTAATGTTTCATTTGGAGTTAGAGAGATGCAGTTTGCTAGTGTGTAAGTATAGGCAAAGCATTTAACCTCTGGAAACCTCAATGGTAAAGTGGAACTAATAATATCTATGATATGTTATGTAATTGTGGTGAGGCTAGATAACAAGATAACATTTGTAAAACAAATCATTTGCAAAATTTAAAGCACTAGATAAATGTTGGTTATTCTTTGAGAAAGTGGGGAAACATAAAACCTATATAATGATAATTCATATGCAGATACTATTTTAAGGTTTGCAAAGCACTTTTCTCACAAAGGATTACGATAAAGTTCTGGAAAGTTAAATTGGTCACACAATAAAACACATCTAATTAGTGGCTCTTTCCATTAAACCCTATTAGTTTCCTGCTCTACCCAAAATACTAAATTTAGGCTATCTCAGAGCACCTGCTCATCTACACTAATGTCATTATTTGAGAAACCACAATTTAGTGGTCTCTGAAATCCTGCGTTCCCTTTCCTTTTTGCAGAATTGCATGCAGCATTTGTGGAGCTATAGAAACTCTTGGTTTCAATATATTCTAATGATATAATAAATTCTGGATACCAAAAAAGAACATTCATTAAGTTCAGAGAAATCCTACAGTTCAGCCTTCAACCTTAGATGGAAAATTTCCTGTTATAGACTGAAAAACATATTGATTGGAAACCTATAATGGCAAACTGAAGTATAATTCTTATCTGTTAAAATTATCATTGGAAAGAAAATCATCTTGCATTTAAACAAAATGAAAAAGTCATTCAACCATTCAGAGGTTAGAGTCTGAGTAAACTATCCCAGTAATTCAGGAGCACAGCCTCAGATTTGACTGCAGAATTAAGTTCTCAGAAAAATATTGTTCCACTGTTACTTGGCAAAGGAAATTGTTATGGACAGGAAACAGATTATTTGGGGGAAAGTAAGCAGTGTTGTGACTGTTTGTCAGTTATAAGTAATTTCAAATAGCTCACATATTTCCATCATTTATATACATGCCTGTCATTTCACCATCGTCTGTTAAGTATTTTGGAAATGAGAGAATCTGAAAGTGACATCAGAGCAGCATTCAAGAATTCTAGATGTATCAGAAGCTTCTGTTTCTAGAGATTTACTAAAAGGCTACATTTTTATGTTATTATCCCAAACTAGTCATGAGTTGCCAAGAACAGAGATATAACTAAGAGATAAAACTAAGTTTTATCCAAGGGCTCTGACATTTAGGAATAGGATATACTTTTTTCCCTATAGAAGTCTTACATGGCTCATGAATCCTTCATCTGGATCTGAATTGACACAGAGTTTTATTACTGTAACAGTCTTTCCCCCCCCCTCCTCACCTGAATTTGCCCAAGGGACAAATTTCTTACTTATATTTTTGGCTAAGAAGAAATATTTTATTACTACAAAATGAGGATGAAGAATGAGAAAGATAAGGATTAGGGGGAAGGGGAGGAGAAAGAAGAGGAAGAAAACTACAACAATGACAACAATGATGACAATGGTAACAATAAAGTTTCTTGATCCATCCATCTTATCCTGTCTGCCTTCCTAAAGTGACATAGCTCCTTCCTAAAATATCCAATGGTTTTATCTAATCCATATATAAGTAGTCAGCAATATTCCTTGATCCAAAATTGTCTCTCTTTCTTCTGTCCATCCCCAATGATTAATACTTGCTTAATGGCTCCAGAGAAAAGAAAATCTTATATATTAATTTATAGCAAAGTATAACTAATAGTTTGGCTAAAAGACTATATGAATTGTCAGTCTCAGAAGTATTTACATTTTAAGTAGAGGGCATTTTTAACCCAAAAGAATATATCTTTAATGGTAGAATTTGGGACAACATGACAAGCAGATGGATATTTTAAGGAAAGAAAGGTTCCTTATTTTTTTTATAGATAATATACTATAATCCATTTCAACAAAACAGCTTAATTATTTGTGAAAAACATCTGCTTGAATTTAATATTTATAAAAGCTCTACTGACTTTTTTTAAATGGAAAATTTGACCATACAATTTCTAATTACCCACTGACTACTCTTCAGTCTCTCATAATTAAAAAGAGAATGTTTAAAGTTGTATTAAAAGATTTCAAATGTTCTTTCTTTTTTTCATGCTCTGTATGAAGAAAAAGCTTGTCTTATTTTCTTAGCCTATAAACATTCTCATTACATGAAATCAAATCAAATACATGTTTACCCAAGAATTCTATTAAATTAAATTCATTTGAAATCAAATAAATAAAGATTTATTATATGACTACCATGACTTGGACATGTCCAACTCACTAAGAAAACAAAGACAAAAGCCAAACAGTTCCTGCTTGTTACTGAGAGATGTAATTGTTACTGTGGAATGTAATATATACACTAATAAGCATAATATAAGGTAAATTGAGGAGTGGCAGAGCACAAAGAACTGTAATGGTGAAGGAGAGAAATTAAGTAAAGTTTTTAGAAAAAATAGCAGCTGATGTGAACCTTGACTGAAGACAAGAATTCCTAGTAGTGAAGATAATGACTTTCAAGTTCTATGTATGGCTTGTTCAAATCTATAGAGGCAGAAGATGGAATGACAAGTTTAGAGAACAGTTTATAGTCCAATTTGATTTGAACTCTACATTCATAAATGAAAGGAGAACAAAATAAAATTGGAAAGGTGGATTGGAGATGGCTCTGAGGGCTTTAAATAGCAAATTGGTGAGTATTTAGAGGTACTAAGAAGTCAGTGAAATTTCTCAAGTGAGAGAGGAACATTTTTCAATTAATTTCCCACCATGAGAGACACTTTGATGATTGATAGCTATCTCATATGCCTTTCTATTGCTAGAAAATCTCATGCATGATCTTGATCATCTTCTTGCCCTAAAAATCTACTGTTCAGATGATTTCAGAGAGGCCTGGAGAGACTTACATGAAATGATGCTAAGTGAAATGAGCATAACCAGGAGATCATTATACATGGCAACAAGATTGTGCGATGACCAATTCTGAAGGACATGGCTCTCATCAACAATGAGGTGATTCAGGCCAGTTCCAACGATCTTGTGATAAAGAGAACCATCTATACCAAGAGAGAAGACTGTGGGAACTAAGTGTGCATCACAACAGAGCATTTTCACTCTTTTTGTTGTTGTTTGCTTTCATTTTATTTTCTTTCTCATTTTTTTTTCCTTTTGGAAAATAATTGTATAAATATTTATTCATATATTGGATTTAACATATATTTTATTATGTTTAATATATATTGGATTACTTGCCATCTAGGTGGGGGAAATGAAGGAAAATTGGAACACAAGTTTTGCAAGGGTCGGTGTTGAAAAATTATCCATGCATATGTTTTGAAATTAAAAGCTTTAATAAAAAAATAAATAAAAACCTATTGCCCCCGGAATCATAATCAAATGAAAACTGTCATAGCTACTAGAAATCAATGTGTCAATCTACTCCAACATAGCTCCACTTACCATCCTAGGGACTTTCCAAAAATGAAATCCAGCTCTTCTTAGCCACCATTTCCATGTATGAATTGTCTCCTTCTCTTAAAATGCAAACCTCTTGAGGATAAGCATTTTCTCATTCCTATATTTATATTTTCATCAATTAACTTGGCAATTATAGGCATTTAATAAACTTTTTCTTTCATTCATAGAAAATAATATTGATACAAAACTCATAATTAAACAAAGTGGAAAAGTCATTGAATAAGGAATCATCACATTCATCTTAACTGCTGATGACTGATAAAGAATAGGTTTAATCAGAAGAGTATAAAGTAGATGAGGCTCTTCTTGAGATTGATGGCCTTCTAGCTACTTTTGAAGACTAGTGATAAGTGGCATCATTTCTTTGTTATGTCTGAATTCACTATCTTTTATTGAATGAAAACTTTCTAAAATGTTGTGTGCTATGTACATACATGAGGGAAAGTTAAGAAAGATGATATAAAGATTAAAGAGACACAATAATTCCCACTATTATCTAATAAAGCTCTAGAAATGCTAGCAATTATAAGACAAGAAAAAGAAATTAAGGCATACTTTTTGTATGGCATTGTGCTATAAATACAGTGAATGAAATAGTAACATACTTTATTGAGGATAACAAGACTATATAAATGCACACTCAGCCTGTCACAGGCCAAGTGTCCAATTTTACCCCTCCCTTAAGTTCTAAGTATTGGGGATTTCTCATCTCTGTCACTGGCTCAAGCAGATGCATGTTATCTTCTCTCACTTTTAAGAGTCCAAATACTACAATTCAATTTAACCCCCTAACAATTAGAGTAGCCTTTACAAAGGAGCATTTATTTCAAAGGAATAATAAAAGCAAACATACAAATGTTTCTATCCCCAACATTTCAAGGTTAATAATTATCCCTAATCCACTCAAGTCCCTAGAAAGAAGAGAAGAATTAGGTTTATAGCTTAATTCAGTTTTTCTCTAGCATCTATCCCATCAGCATTGCATTCAAAGGACACCATACTTGTGTCACAGGACCTTTCAACTTCTCTGCTAAATTAGTTTCAATATCTGAATTGTAGTCTTGGGTTTCAAAGTCTGAATGGCTTGAATTCACAAGTTAGGGACTTCACTCCCCACACCTAAAACTGAAAGCAACAAACAAAACAAGACCAAAATTGTAACTTCATTTCTTGGAACCAAAGGGCCTAAAGAGAAGAGAATGTATGCTCTCCTCACCCATTTTACCTCATGGAGACTCTACTATAAATTCTATATATGAATACTACTATAAAGAGAGCATGACTTTGTCTCAGTTAGGCATATTTAAAGATGAAATTAGTTTTGGTACATTCCCAGTAAGAGACATCCATATGGTAGGCCAGTACAGGATATCTTTCCCCAGATTCTATAAAGTCACCCATATAATTGTCTCCATTTTATGTGGTGTGGGAATGAATTAAAGGTCCATTTCATGTATGTGTGTATGTATGTGGGTGTATATATGTCCACATGTATGTCTCTGTGTCTGTGTGTATATGTATTAACAAAATATAAATTAAAAGAAATGGCCATCATCTTACTGGCAATAAACAAAATAAGTAGAAAATGATAGAAAGAAAAATCACTTTAAAAAATTTAAAAATCATAAATATTTTGAAACCAATCTTTTAAGACACATAAATGCAACTTTAAAATATTGCAAAGAAATAAAGAAAAGTCATTGGATTTTCATTATTTAAACTTGAGATAAGCCAGTAAACTAGAAATGGCCATACGGTTTAAATTATAAATTTAGTACTATACAAATCAAGCTACCAATTAATTACTTCAGAGAATTTAACTGATATAGCAAAAGTTATTTGTGGAAACAAAAGAACCTCAAGGGAAATAATAATAATAGAGGTGGCATTATGGCATAGAATGAAAATTATATTATGCAACCATAATTATCAAAATTATTTGGTTTTAAAATAGGAAATTAAATCAGTAAGACACAATTGATAAGAATGAATCAGCAACAACTGAATTCAATAACCCAATATTCAATAAACATAAGTACAGAAATTATGGAAGAACTCTCTGTTTAATAAGAATTGCTAGGAAAATTGAAAGCAAAGTGACAAATCTAAAAAACTTCCTTTATTTTACTAGATAGTTAGATGGTTACATAGATAGAATTATGTGCTAAAAGAGCTATCATTCCCCTTACTAAGGAAAAACTTTCTAGCTGCTACATTTTAGTAGGAAGAATTAAAGGATACCAAATAAGCAATTGGGCTGTGCAGCGGATTAAACTAGAGATTTATAAACAGGAAGAACTGAGCTCAAATTCTACCTCAAATACTTAGTACTTGTGTGACCATAAATAGGTTACATAATCTCTCTTTACCTCCTTTTCCTCATCTGTAAAATGGGGGCCAAAGTAGAGCCTACCTCACAGGGTTGTTTTGAATATTAAATGAGAAAAATATATGAAAAACACTTCTTAAGCCCTAAACGGCTATAAAAATGCTATTACAGTTATTGTACAAGATATCAGAAACCCTCCAGCAGCAATCAGAAAGTGGAACAAAGGATAATCTAGAGTGAAGAGAACTCAGTTCCATTCCTGCTTATGCTATTTGTATTCATATAACTTTGGTCATCACTTCCTTATTTTAGGCCTCAGTTTTCTTATTAGCATATGGAACACTTTAGAGCTTCCCAAGGACCCAATCCTCAGATTATGATTCTTCTCCATTATTCTGATATACTTGACAAAAACAACCGTCTATTAAAAGGTCTTTTTTGCTATCTCCAAATTATAGGAACTGGAAATGACATGTAAAGAAATTTTTGAATCCAGCTTTTACAAGTGATAGAATAAAATTAAGGGCCCCAAATCTTATACTGATCATCTGTTTTACAAATAATAATAATTACAATAATACTTCATAGACTTTCTCAAATAGATGAATCAAGTTTTATCTCTGAGATTTAAAAGTTATCTCACTGTTTATATAATAGAAAAATTAGGAATGTGACTAGAATATTTACAAGACATATTGAGAATTTAAGTATTGTGAACCAATTTCTAGAAGGAACAAAAAGAAAAAAAAAAAGAAAATGTAATAATCACAATGCTTATCAAATGAGATTCTAATACACACCTGATGGAACAGTTATCTACAAATTGAGAACTTCACTTTATAACTGATTACACATTAACATACTCCAGCCTGCCCTCCCAAATAGCATATATCACATAGACAAGCATGTCCTATAGAAGCTAGTACAAGTTTAAAAAGTAAGTTTTCATTATCTTCCCCTGCCATCTCCAACCAAATATTTTATCACCACATTATATAATTTACATCAAAATTCATATCATTCATCAGTGGATGATAGAGAAATTCTGTTTGCATGCCTTAATTCAGTATCTAAAAAATACATATGAAACACCAAGAAATTTGAGGAAAATGTATATTGAAGAAAGATTATTGACAATGTGAATTGTAAATTAGGAGATGTTTGCCTTCAAAAAGATCATCTTTCTTACTCCATGTTCTTTGTGACCTCCTTCCCTTGAATTTTCAATGACTTCATGCTTATCAAATGTCTTTGCTGTAAAGTATTTCTTGGGGCAGCTAGGTGGCACAGTAGTTAGAGTTCTGGATCTGAAATCAGAAGACTCATCTGCCTGAGTTCAAATGTAACCTCATACACTTAGTAGCTATGTGACCCTGAGCAAGTCATTTAACCCTGTTTGCCTCAGTTTCCTCATTTATAAAATGAGCTGGAGAAGGAAATGGCTAACTATTCTAGTCTCTCTAAGAAAACCCCAAATAGGACCACAGAGAGTCAGACACAATTGACAACTTAACAACTATATATGCATATGCTGGAACTCTCTGTCTTCCCAGAAATCAGCTGGAGTCAGGATCACTAAACGTCTTTATTCTTGTTCTTTTACAGTCAAGGTCAGGGGGTTAGGCCTAGCTACCTCACACACACCTTCCTCCCTCAAACGCCAGGAGAGACTGAGTCAGCTTCTGCGTCTCACTTCCTCTTCCTCCTCCTACTCCACCCACACACCTCACTCCCCCCTCTTTGTCCCACCAATCAAGTCAGCACAGAACAACGGGGGAGGGTCAACCTTCAAACAAGTTAATAGGGAACTGTCCAATTGGCAATTAGTCTCACGTGCTTCATTATCCAAGTGCATTGCTCAGTTCTAGCCCTTTACATCTCCCGCTTTCTTTTGTTTTAGACCACAGGTGGTCGCACCATCCCTGACTTTTCAGGGAGGTAAGAACCCCAAAAAGGAGGTGGATCATGCCCCCCCCCGACTTCTCAGGAGGGGAGATGAAAGCACTAAAAAGGAGATAATCACACCCTCCCTGACATCTCAGGAAGGGAGATGAAAAGCACCAAAGAGAAGTGGGGATTTGCTAGTGGGTTTCTGGGTTGAAGGGCCTTATTAGAGACAAGTATGCACAAACCCATCAGCATGGGAGTTATTACACAAGCACATAGCAATAACGCAGAGGCTATTAGTGGTGACTCTCCCCACAGTCAGTGCAGACTCGATGTGGTGTAACAAACATGAATTATACATGCAAGTAGTGATATAACAAACAATATAAATCAACATGGTATTGTAAGAGATTTCCAGAAGTCCTAGAAGGAGGGTATGTAGACACCAGACACACATACCCCTTCTTCAGCAACCAAGAGATAGTCCAAAACCAATCTATTGTCCATTGCTTCATGTGTTAGGGAATCCAATGATCCCTGCAAGTTTTTAAAGTCCCGCAACAGTCTTATGATGCCTCAGAGAATCTGGCAGTTACAATTATTAGTCTGTCCTAGGCTCAACAGAGTACCTTTGACCACTGACCTTTGCAGTGTCAACTCTACCCGGCTCGCCTCCTCTGAGGCCTTCAAAGGTCTCTGGCCACGATCTCTTGAATCTATAGTTTAATAACTGGTAGTACACTCAAGAACAGCCATGTGTGATCTTAAAAGCCTTTATTATACCTACTCACATAATGCCCTGACTTGATGCCCTGACTTGTTGGTTCCCTAGTGAACACCTAGTCAGAAGACCCATGTGTTCACTACCAACTCATTACCTCTCGGCTATCCATCAGCTTGGCTTGGCTTGGCTACCCCAGATTAGGGAGCCAGGTTAAAGAGCGCCAGGTTAAAGAGAGCTACTGTTCTCTGCAGTGGGCTTATAAAGGGCCTGTGAGGTCACACACACAGCCAATCAGCGAGAAAGTCACCTATTACGAAGCTATCTCAATGTGGTCAAGATCCCACCCACAGGGCAGTCCTAATATCCACAGAGATTACTTCCTGGGGCACTCAATCTCCTGTTGCACTGTGGCGCTGCCCATTTAAAGGGCCCTTACAATTCCCTTCTCTTGTTTTGCGGGAACCGCATCCTTACATGCATATATATGTAAGTCATTTGCATAAAAATGAAAATAATGGAGCCATTTAAAATTTGTTAGGGGAATATTTTTGTCTTGCATTTGAAAACAAAGACTTAAAAATGTAAATATTATGTAAAATAGCAAGCAACAGTTCCCAAAGGAGTTAGGGATATAAGGTGTCCCAGTGCCCTAAAATCACCCTACACAAGCACCTGTCTGTTACAGTGACACATAAAGCTGATTCTTTCTATTAAGTACTTAGAGTGCTACAAAATATAATGCATTTTGTATAATGGTACTTCTAGAACAGGGATTGCCTAAAAGAGAAAATAGAGAAAATCTTTGCAGCCTTAATTGCCCTGTGTAACCCAAAATGCATAAAACTCAGAATCTTAAAGCTAAAAGGAATCTTGAAGATTGCATGGTTCTATTTACTTACCTGAAAAATGAAAGGGAAAAAAAAAAACTGACTCTCAGAATGGTTAGCTGATTTGCCCAGGAATCATACAGCTTGGTTTCTTTCTTTTTAAATCTATGAATCAGATATCTTTTTATCCATTTCACTTTCTCAAACTAAATATTTATTTCATCCTCAGTATTATATCTTGTAGTTTTTAAGAGAGAAACACAACTTCTAGTTCTTCTTAGTCAAAACTAGGCTCAAAATAAACACAATCTCTTGAACCTAAATCCTTTGAGATAATACAATGAAAACTCTTCATGCTTTCCTTTATTCCCAGGGGAAAACTCCCAAGATGCATTTGGTAGAACTATTCACACTTTATTTTTTTTTTCAATCAGGACAAATCATCTAAAGACCAAAGGAGGTGAAGGGCATGAAGCATGAAGACAGGCTATTACTCTCTTTCTGCTTCAAATGATGCTAAACTCTGCAACAAGCTATTGTTCAACAGTTCACAACCACATCTGAAAAACCTTGTGTCTGCAGCTTTTGTAGCTGCACTGAATTCCAAAGTAGACTGAACACCCGTTCCTAATCATGGGATCCCAATTGGAATGAAATCTGTACTCTGAAGAGAAATCATTCATATTCCAGGAGTGTTTTTCTCCCCTCTGGTCAAATTAACTGTGTAAATATTACAAACAAAAAAATATATGCAGGGACTAGTGAATTACAAAAATTTCCTTATAAATGATCCATGAGTCCCAAAGGTTGAATGGATCTAGGAAATGGAGGAAGCCTGGGAAATATTAGTAGTTGGAAATACTGGGTTCAAAGAAACTGTCCTAGATTCTACTATGTAATAACTATGTAAAAGTTTAAAATACAATACAACACAACATGCCACAATTTTTTGGAACAAGATTAACTGATTTAAGAAAAACAAGTTTAATACCTACTCCAAGTACTAATACACTAGTTTTAAAATCTTAAAATGAAAACTGGAAATTAAAAAATGGAAAAAAAATAATAAAGACAAATCTAGTTTTCTTTGTTCTAAGAGTTTCCTCTGGTTTATCCTCACTCAATACTATTATAATTTAGTTCTTTTTCTAAGAATTTTACTCCATTAAAAATTATTTGTTTCTCTCATGCTTAAGAAGAGAGAAACTCAACACTTTTGAAATTTTATACATTGATATCAAGCTTGGAAAGATTCTTTGCTTTGGCATAGAGTCTTCTTCTATTAAAAGTGCCAAGGTTAAAAAAAGAAAATATTAATAAATATACAAGAAAGAATCACCATGCTATACTGCTATTTTTCCTGTGCACAAGTCAATACCATGAGTGGAATTACAAAGGTCTCTTCACTAAGGGAATGCTGTTGATTATAGAACACAATTGCTCATTTTCCCATATTTCCTCTCACTGTAATATTCTTGATTTGATTTATATGTCTGATGGGGGATTAGGGGAAGCAAGTAAATATATCTTACAATTAAGAATAGTTCATTCTTAAAAGCAGAGACTATTTAATCAACATTTTTAGTCCTGCTTAAGTTTTCATATGTGAATATACTCTAGTGATGGCATATTAACCATATCAATCATTTTCTCTATATTGCATGCAAGTCATGGAATCTTAGAGTTATCTTTTCCTTTTCAGGAATTTCTTCTACAAAGGCCACCGAAAAGGTGAGTTTCTCTAACTTCTGCTTTAAAACTTCCAGCGACAAAAAATTCACTACCTTTTGAGATTTTAATTTACAATTAATAAAATCCTATAACAAATAAAAAAAAGATGGAATGCCTTTCTCTTGGAAACAGAAATAAAGAAGGCCAGCTTGATTTGGAATGTAATGTTGGGGAAAGAGAACAATGGATAATATGGATAAAAATTTAGAAATGGTTCTAATTGTTAAGATGTTCTTCCTTACATTGAACCAAAATGTTTTTTCCTATAACTTTCACCCATTGGTTCTATCTCTGTTTTCTGGAAACAATAAGAATAAATCTAATTCCGCTTTCCCATATCAGCCTATTCTGTTATTGCCTAATTTATTATTTCAGAAATATAACATTTCTACTTTAATATATATATAATCAGTGTATTACATTTCATAGTTAATACATATACCACATATGTACCCTCTTTCATTTTAGATTTCATTCTTTTATACATATATTATATATATATAAATATAACTACATTCATTTTAGGGGCAAGTTATATAACTATTAAAAATACTCTTTAAATACATATAAAATGTATCTCAACTCCAATCTAAAAGTTTTCTTTAAGTCTCCTAGTTGATCTCTTAGAATCAGATATTATGCTATTTATCTTAATATAGCTATTTTCAAGAAAAATGTTGAGGATTTCTTTGGAGGTAGAAAAAGAATATTTACAAAAGTATAAATTGCCTAGATTAGCAGAAGAGAAAATGGAATATTTTTGGCTATGTATTTTCTTTTCTGCTAATCTAGGCAATTTATACTTTTGTAAATAAATGTTCTTTTATTTGACTTAAATAGTTAAAATAATAATGAAGAGCAAAATGTGCAGAACCAAGGGAACATTGTATAAAGTAACAACAATATTGTTTTAAGAACACCTTTGAGTAAATAAGTCATTTTAATTATTATACATACCCAAATTAACACCAGAAGACATTCTCTACTTCTAGAGGAAAAAAAATGATACATAGAAGTATGATTTATATAGAGATATATATTCATGTACACATATGCATATACATATTTGTGTCTAATGGTAGTCCATAATCAATAATATCTAGTAATATCTAACATATATAATTGTATTTCCCCCTACTCTTTCCTTCAGATGAGTAAACTAATTTTCCCACACATAAGTAATACCCACGTTCTCATTTTGCTCATGTTATTCTTTCCATGTAGTCCCTTGTCCTTTACTTCATAATCTAAATCCTATCCCACTTTTTAAGACTTACTTCTCTCTTCCATGAAGCCTTTTCTGAAAACCCTAGTCTATACTGACCTTTTAAAAAAAAATCTTAACATATATATAAACTCTAGTCCATGCTACAATGTTTAGCACTCAAATTTTCTTCAATTGCTTTATGTGTGTTTGATGAATTGTCTCCCTATGGATTGGGGTCTTGCCTAAATCATTTTTGTGAAAGCATTTTAGTGCAAAGCACAGTCACATAGTAGATTTTCATTCATATGTTTTCATTGATCTTTCTGCCACTCTTGGTTGCATGACTTTTTTCTTTTTTTTTTTTTTTTTTTTAATCCTGTGATTAAAGTCAGAAAACTAGGATTACTGTTCTGAATTCTTATTCTGCTTATCTTTGTGATCTTGGGCCAGTCATTAAATAGTTTGTTTATTTGTTGTAAATAAAGTTTACAATAATATTAATACTACTTATCTTGGTTGGTTAGTATGAGAATAGGGATTATAGATTAGAACTGAAAGAGACTTTGGAACATCAAATTCAACCCTTTAATTTTATAAAGGAAGGAAAATAAAAGCAGCAGAGAAGTGTCTTTCTTGGGGTAATATACCTAGTAAGTGACAAAGACAGAATTTGACTCCATGTATGTAACTATACAAAACAAACATTTACTGATAATAAATCATAATTTCACAACCCCCACATTTAGTTATGAGGTCACATATAGGATCACTAATCACAATTTAAGAAGCTGGCATCAATAGAAATAAGGAAACAGACTAACTCAGGCTCCTTTGAATCACCTTTTCCCCTTTCCCTTTTTACAAAATAAAACAACATATAGAAGAAAAGACCTGAATTATGATCAGTTGTACCATCTTCTCCCCTCAGGAATAAGGAAAGGAAGCATCTATTTATAATGAATTTTTGTGACTACTATGTGCTACTATGAGGTTGTTGGATCAGCATCTCTGATGTAAGAGTTTGCTGAGCCTTTTTTAGGACTGCTCATCTATCTTTGGTGTCAACCAAATCTCACCTGTGGCTCTAAGAAGCTGTAACTTATGCAGTAGCCACGTACCTCCTTATTCCAAGTCAGCAGCCTGACTAAATCAGAGTGAGGGTGTTTTTTTTCTATAGGTGATCTCTCAGGAGTAGGTAGCTGCTGCTATAATCTCTTGAGCTAGGCAAGTCCACTTTTGGAATCTTTCAATTCCTTATAAGCTTATATTACTCCCGTGTGCTTCTAATCCCATAACAGACATTTCTAGCTCTGACTTTATAGAACTCTCTGATGTTCTCTAGTTCTACTCTGCTATATACTCATCTGTCTTCTAAACAAAAAAAAAAAGGTGGAAAAAAATTAAAAGTCTGAAAAAGCTCTAACTAATCTGACAACTAAATTTAATAGAGGAACAGTTCCTCCAATAAATCACTTCTAATGAGGCTTGGACATCTAATCATCTTGGAGGTAATCCCAAGAGAACCAAGCAGGAATTCTGTGTCATCTCAGCAAGGTGACAGTGAGTATGTTTACATTCTCAAGAGGAAGATGCCCCTCAAATGCTTCCAAACAAAGTTTATGTTTTATAATATTCTTTCATTTCCCATCAGGCTGCCCTTCTCTGGTCTCCATCATGCCCTCAGGAACCTCTTTATCCCACTTTCTTAAACTGCAGTTCACAATCCTATATGAGGATTTTGTAACTGAATGTGGGAGTCGTGAAATTGTGATTTATTATCAGTAAATGTTTTATTTAATTTTGAAATTAAATAAAATATTTCTTGGTGGGGCAACTAGGTGGCGCAGTGGATAGAGCACCAGCCTTGAATTCAGGAGGATGGGAGTTCAAATCTAGTCTCAGACACTTAACACTTCCTAGCTGTGTGACCCTGGGCAAGTCACTTAACCCCAGCCTCAGGAAAAAAGAAAAAAATATATATCTTGGGCATAAAAATGTCTGATAAAAAAAAGGTTGTGAGTGGAAAAAGTTTAAATAGCCCTGTTCTATAAGATCACTTCAGCACTATATCCTTTTGATTGACTGGTGTAGGACTCCTCCCAAATCCTCCATTTAAGAAGGTTGCGCAGGCCAGACACCAGCTTGCTCTTTTTTGGGCCTTTCCCTCATATCTCTGACACCACATACTTTTTTCCTCTCTTTCTAATCTTTTCAGCTTCCTTTTATGTGTTATCTTCTCTTTTAGAATATAAGCTCCTTGAGTTTAAAGATTATTTTTCCTTTTGTTTGTATTTGTATTCCCAGAGTTTAACACAGTGCTTGGCACATAACAGACACTTTAAAAATGTTTATTTGCTGTCTGACTATAATCTCATTGAGTTTATGAGAGAACTCAAATTAATGAGAGTCTCCTGACCAAACCCCCTTAGAAACTCAATGCTAACATTAAGATGCTATTAAAAATGAATTAGTATAATTATTAGAAATAGCTTCTTACTGAAGAAAATTCTAATTTGTCTTCATAAAAATGAAGGGGCAAAAATCATAAAAATGCTTTATAAAGAAATTTAGAGTTTCTAATTTAGTTTTGGTTTCTTAGGCATTTGATTTAAAAAAAAAAAAAAACTGCCTTGTATTATGTGCCACTCATTAAATAACAAAAAAATCACCAAACTACCCTATTCCATTCTCTTCCTCCAGAACTGGATACAGAACAGAATTAGTGGTTTCCATCAGTTTGTTTTTAAACAAAATTGGTCTTTCTTATCAAATCTAGATGCCTCTGGTGCCTTAATTCTGCAGAAAGGATTTTAAGTCACATATACCACATCCATTCTTTCAATAACCATTTATCAGTGGTCTTGAATTTCCAAGCATTTTGCTAGGTAAAGAAGATACAAATAAACAGAAATGAAATGGTCCCTTAAAGAGCATCCATTCTACTTGAAGCTGAGGGAGCACTACATGAATACAAATAAATGAATATGAGATGATCTGAGAGGAAAAGAGAGTAGTTAATACAGTAACCAGGAAAGCTGGTGGCTAAGCCTCACCTTGAAAGGAGGAAGATGAGGATGGTAGCTGACAATAAGAAGGGAAACTATTCCAGGAATGTTTAAATGGGGCAGAGGAAAAAAAATGAAATGTCTACTTTGGACAGAGTTAAAACTGTTGAAAACATTAGTCAGGCATTTCCTTTTAATGAAAGCTAATCTCTTCAGTCCTTCTCCATAGAGAAAATGCTTATCAGCTGCTTAGTATTATTCTTTGCACCTTGTTAGCATTTCTCTATGTCCATGAAAAAGCAGTAAGATCAACAGGAGATCAAGTCAGCCATGGTTACTTCCCCACTCTTGGGAGACCAAGAATCACATTTCTTTGTATGAAACTACTATTCTTAATAGTATAGAATGTTTTTTTGAGCCTACTGGGAAGGACTGGCCAAAATGGTGGAAAGTAATGCTGCTAATTAATTTAAGGGGATCCTAACTTTCCAATGGAATCATCATCCCCAGAAACCCTTCCAAACACACTGCTTGCCCTCCAGTACATTTGGAGGTGATGATTTGACTCCCTAGCCCTAAATCTCAAAGAATTGTTGGATTTAGAGTCAGAAAGCACCTTTGAGATCATCTAGCTCAACCTCCTCATGTTTTGATGAAGAATTTTTCTGGCTGTGCAGGAGGCCACAATATGGTACAGCTTTGCAAAAAAGGATCCATATTCCTTCATGTGCTTAAGCATCAGCCATTTCACCATATTTGTAAGTAGCAGTTTGTGGGAACTCAATAAATAAAAAATAATGTGACTGCTGTTGAGGATGAAAGTGTTTAAGGGTTCAGAGACCTAAACTTCCCCTTTTGTTTTGAACCAACAGCCTAAAATGTCATAGAAAAATGAGCAATGGCATGTTTTCATCAGGCACCCACTAATACCAATGACTCCTTCAATGATTCCTTCTGGAGAAAAGTGAAACAGAAACAGTTGACATTTAACAGGGCTATTAAGCAGTGGATCTGGTTAAAAAGCATTTAGTGAAGAACAATCTCAGTATGATCATTTGGGTTTTGGTCTGTCCTTTCAGAGACTGATTCCAATCATTTGAGGGAGGGGTGACCACAGAGACATTCTTTTAAATTTTTTTAACCAAAAATCCCATATCCTTTTTGACTCACATGAAATTGACAAAAGGAGGGTCAGTCAATTGACAGGTTAATCCTTATAATCAAACTCTCTCTAGAGCATCTAGATTCCTGGATTTCTTTGCTGAGTCTTCTTTTATCTTTCTTTCTTTCTTTCTTTCTTTTTTTTTCTTTCTTTCTTTCTTTCTTTCTTTCTTTCTTTCTTTCTTCTTTTTTATCATTTTTAATGAACTCCCTACTCTATGGAAAAGTTAGCATTTCTAATACATCCCTTCTACATCTGTCAGCTGACCCCCTCCAGTTATTGATTATTAAAATATTTCTACCAAATTCTTAAGCTTCATGAATATGAAGAATGGGTTTTCAAATTAGTCAGGGAGGCATATTTGGGAAGGGGTGGAGGGGGGAGTTATCCTAACTGGGTTCCTAGTGCTACCATAAAATTACCGTGATCTTGAGTCAGAATTTTAACTCAAAGTCTAATTCCACATTGAGCATTTCTTTCACTTTACCCAGGAATATGCTGGAGCTACTTTGTGAGAGAGAGTTGGCTGCTAAATTTTCAGTGGAATCAATTATAGCTTCAAAATTGGCAATGCTAAAAATTAGGGTTTAATTTAATGTTTTCTTGATTATCTAGAGTAAAGTAAACATTGATAATGCAAATTAAACCTAAAGGTATAAGTGTATACATTTTTCCCAGAGAGAATGTAGGAATGTATATGTATGTGTCTACATAAATGTATATGCATATGTGTAAACATACATATATGTGCATGTACACACACACACACACACACACGCACATGGAGTTCCCAGCACTTATGAGTGTGGTCTTGAGCAAGTCAGCCTCTATGTGCCATAGTTTCCTCATCTATAAATAAAGATAGAACTGGTGATCCATTAAGAGTCAGACTGGTCTTTATATTTTTTTAAGTCAACTGCATTTATCTAAATACAATGCAGTATTTTAGGAAATTGTATTTAAAATGGAAAAAAAAAAAAAAAACATTCTTAGCTCTGGCCTGCTTTTTCCTTCTCTATGCATGATATTCCATCTCTTGCTTCTATGACTTTGTGTGAGCTGTTCCCTCTGCCTGACACATGCTCTTTCTTCTCCATCTCTTTGAACCTCTTTAAGGTTCAGTGTAAGTATCACTTGTTACAAGAGTCTTTCTGATTTTCCCTATAGTTAGCACCACATTTGAGTCAGATTTATACTTTCTTTATGTTCTGAATGTGTTTACTGAGAAAATTTTCTCTCTACAAATAGAATATAGGCTTATGGTAGTCAGAGTCTGCTTCACTTTTCCACTTATATTACTATCATCCATGGCACACAACAAATGCTTAATAAATGCTTGCAAACTGATAGTTTAAAATTATTTAATCTCTCTGTGCCATAGTTTCTCACCTGTAAAATGGACCAAATGATTCCTAAAGTCCCTTCTATAATCCTATAAAATGAAGATCAATCTTATTGTTGTTTTTTCTTCATTCTTTAAGAGGACCATGAAATCATGGAGGTTATGCTATGACATGAAAGTGAGCTGGATTTAAATGAGGGAAGTCTGTGCAAGATCACCTGCCTCACTTTCCCCATCAGAGTCATCTGGGTCCAGTGGTGATCTATAGATCAAAAAAACTGATTAAACTGTAACATGTAAACCATCATTCTGTTTATTTCCCCTTTTTAGATGATTCAGTTCTAGATTCATCAGATCTATTAATCAAAAAGAATTCTAACATTATAGACATGAATGAAATGGGCAGGCAAAGAAGAATCCCTTTTTAAATCATATAAATCTGCAAATTTGAATGTAATATTTACTGAGTATTATCTTTAAATCCTTTTCTTTGTTCTCCTTTTTTTTTTAAATGTAGGGAATTAAACAAGCATTTTGATAACATATTACAATTAAAAAGAAGATTGCACATGAAACTACAATCTACAACTTGCTGTTCCTTTCAAATATACCACAAAATTATCATATAAATTTCTATTTTTTTCTGAACTACCCATCATATATATAGCTACTATTAGACACAAAAAGGTGTGTAATGTAAAAATTCAAATCTTTTACATGTTTTGTGTGCTTTACCCTTTTAAGCATATGTACATACATATATATATATACACATATATATGTATACATATGAATATGTATACATATATATATGATACACAGATATAAAGGAATAGAAAAATGCAAATGCAAAACCAGCTACAAAAGAATGACTCAATCCTAAAACTATACTACCTTACCAATAGTTTTATTTTCTGAAGAAATGACAGAAAACTATAGTGGTGTAGTTCTTTCCAGGGCAAAGAATTTATTATAGTAAAAGGCAAACTGGTATTATATATCTTTTGCTGTCAGTAATAAAAGTCTGTTCTTAGGAATAAAGGTAACTTTTAAACAATTTTTTGAAATTACTTCAGTAAAGAAAAAAGATTTAAATAGCCAAACTGATTTTTAATGTCTCATTTACTCACTTTCTTTTCCTCATTATTTCAGATAGTGTAAATACATTATTTTCTTTTTTGGTGGCATACTTTCTCCTTTTTCCTAAAAATTCAACTTCAAGAAAAGATTGTACTAAGTACTGGGGGATTTTTTATTATTGATCTTGATTTGTGATTTCCTAGTTATAGAGAATTCTTAATATAGATAACCCCTTCACCAGAGGAGATCAGTAATTTGGGAACTTATCTATAACTTAACATCTGCAAAGTCTTTTAAAACCCTCAGAGGGTCACAAATGTCAAAGGCAGATTTTGAACCCAAGTCTTCTTGATCCAAAGATTAAATATATATTTCACCATGCCACCTCTTACTGGAGGAATATTTTTAAAGATTCAATAAGATATTGTAATGTTCTTTTTGGTTTTCTGGAAGTCTCTGGAGCAGTTTTATTTTCAGTAGCGTAATCACCACAAGAATAACCAGGTGTGAAAGTCCAAAAGTCTTTATTGTCTCCTTCACTTGGCGCTCAGCTATCTTTTTCATGGCCTTCAGAGGAGATTTGGTTTCAGTGGAGAAAATGCAGGAGAACAGGCCAGCCACCACAAGGCTTATGAAGATGGAAATTAATCTCTTTCTCTCCTTGGCTCTGAGAGCTTGAGCTCCCGCCTCCAGTCCATTTGTCTTCCCTGACTCTGAATCCCAGTTTATATGCTCCACACTGAGTTTAAACCAATCATTATATCACTAGGAAACCACTATTTGTTGTAAGATTAAATCAATCACACTGAATCACCATACTAAACTAGATAACCATTGTCTCATCAATTCTACTGACTTAACACCTTGTAAGAATCTTTGTTTCAGAGTTCTGGCCCATAACAAGATATGGTCCATAAAACATTTTGTCTACACAATTCATTTGTCTCCACAAAAATTACCATCCCTTCATTTGACTAAAACTTTTCAGACATTGTTATAGTAACTAAGAGATTAAAATGAATATTGGGAAATTTGATGCATCCCAAACTAAAGGACCAATTTAAGAAAACACAATATTCCCAGAAGTCAAGAAACAATCTTTCTGATCCACACTTTATTCCCCTCAACACACTTTATATTTCAGAAATAACTACCTATTTACTGTTCTTCAAACATTCCATTTCCCATTCCACTGTGCATTCAAATATTCCAATTCCCAATTCTCTCTCTTTGTACTGGTAGTCCTCCATGCCTGAAATCCTTTCCCTCTTCACTTCTATCCTTACTTTTCCTGACTTCCTTCAAGATTCAATTCAAATCTCCCATTCTACAGAAGGCCTTTTCTGAATTCCCAGAAGCTAGTTTCTTCCTCCCAAAGAAAACCTCTCATCTCTTCTTTAATATATATTTTATATGCATCTAATTATTAACCTGCTTTCTCCTTCATTAAAATATAAGGTTCTTGGGAACGAGAATTGTTTTTGCCTTTCTTTGAATATCCACATTTCAGTACATTGCCTGACCCAAAAAGTAAGCATTTCTTAAATATTAACTGTGCTTAATACAAAAAAAAAAAAAAAAGATATAAAAATATGCCTTCCTCTATTCCCTTTCAGAGGTAAGAATACTCATATACATAAATGTCAGATTTTTTTCAATGTATTGATCAGCCTTGTTAATTTTTTTTGTCTTTTTCTTCTTTTTCTTTTTCTTTTTTAAGGTTTTGTTAATACAAAATTGTTCTCTGACAAGGGAAGAGATACAGAAAGAAATTTAAGCAATGCAAACACAAAATACAAAAAAACACAATAAAATATTTTAAAAGCATTGCTTTTTTTACTAACTAAACTAATTGTCATCCTAGATTGTGAACTTTTCAAAAACCTGACCCACAATGGAGATGTATGTGTGCCTTCCACATTTGTAGAGGGGAAAAAAGGGATAGAAAAGAAAATCTTTTTAATGCTCAGAAAACATGCTTAGTTTTTATGGAACCAAGAGACCACAGTACATAGTAATAACAAGATTATGTGATAATCAATTGTAATGCTCTTGGCTCTTTTCAACAATGAGGTAATTCAAGGCAATTCCAGTAGACTTATGATGGAAAGTACCATCTGCATCCAGAGAGAGAACTATGGAGACTAAATGTAGATCTGAATCAAAGCATAATATTTTCACCTTGTTTTGGTGGTGGAGGTATATATTTGCTTGTTTTATTTTTCTTGTTTTTTTTTTTTTTTTCTCTTTTGATCTGATTTTGGAACACAAGGTTTTGCGAAGATGAATGTTGAAAACTATCTTTGTATGTATTTGAAAAAAAAAAAAAACTATTAAAAGTTTTAATTTTTTAAAATTGGCTTCTACTCCCAAGACTGTTGTCCAGTAAACTATAGAATGAGCAATAATCAATTAGTCAGAACTCAGAAATGTTGACAATAGGAAAAATCATGGCTATCCCTTATCCCTGGAATATTCTTCCTCACCTTTCTGATTTCCCATTCTCATTTCCAGTCTTAGCTAAAATCCTCATTTTTGCAAGAAGCCCTTCCAAGGCCCACTTAATTCTATTAGCTTTCCTCTGAATTTACCTCCAAATTATCTTGTATGTAATTCATATATACATAATTGTTTGCATATATACATAATGTTTCCATTAGAATGTAGGTTCCTAAAGGGTAAGGTTTTGTTTTGAAGAATTTTATTGTTTGGGGGGGAGGGGTGTTTGTTGATTGGTTGTTTTTTATTGTTGTTTTTCTTTCTTTTTATCCTCGATATTCAGCAGAATGCCTGGTATGTAGTATGGACTTAATAGATGCTTTTGATTAATTGATTAACTGACTAATCATTTTTAAATCTAGTTATTAGGAAAATGTACAAAAACTTTTCTAGTAGTGAAAAATTATTAGTCATGAAAATTATAAAAATCCTCTGTCTATGCCTTCCTTCCCCTTCCAGCCAAGCATGAAGAAGTCAATGATCTCTTTAGCTGATCGGGGGGTGGGGGGAGGGGGAGGAAGGGGAGTGGAGGGGATTAAGAGGAGGAGGGTACATTTAGAAAATGCAGCAGAAGAGTTCTGGATTAGCCACATGCAAGGAATCTTGATTTTAAAATATGGACTTTTTTGCATACTAAGTACCCATATGTCATCCAACCAGATTAAGAAGAAATTAATATTAAGAAATACTCTCAGAAGGCCTGCCTTTAAAAGAAGCTGCCCTGTGGATATTTGCCAACAAAGTTATCACACTCAAAGTCCCAAGTTATCACACTCAAAATTTCCCCATTCCTTTTTCAGTTTGCATCTTGCAGGAATATCTTGTGGTTTAGTCCATTAGTAAGTTATAGCGATAAACACCTGGAGTCTATCAAAAACAAAGAGAGGCTTATTCCATGGGTATAGACCAGCCTGGTGAGCACACTGAACAGAAACAAACTACATAATATAAGACTTGAGAAGGAATATGTTTTTTATGATGTGCCAGCATAAGGGAGATCAAAGGCTAAAGCCAAATAAATAGCAACTCAGTACCAGCAGAGGAAACATATTTAGACTTAAAATAATCAGAAACAAACCCAAAGAACACTAACACCCTCCAAATTCAGAGGCAACATTTTTCTCTCTCATAAATAGTTTAAAACAAGCAAGGTTTTTTTTAACCTAATCACCTTATTTAAGGAAGAAGACTGCTTTTCACCATCTCCAACAATAGCTGAAAAGTAAAGCCAACAGTAGAGATTTTTTTTTTTGTTTTTTATTCTATCCCCAGCCATCCATGCTTCCCTAGCCCTCTATCACCCCACCTCACCACTCTGATTCCTTCTCCTTACCATCTAGTGCCCTCTTATTGAATTTACCTTGGCTGCATTATGGAATTTGCCAGCTGACATTAACTCACTTATTGAGCTTGACTCTTTCTTATCTAAAACATCTCCTGGCAAACTGAAACAATCTGTCTGGCATTGGTTGATTGGCAGAGCAAATTTTTCCAGGTGGTATGACCAGCCCCCCAAAATGATTTGCCAGCCTTATTTTGTCAGGCTGATCAAAAGGAAAAGACCCAAACAACTAATGTTCAGCATCATATTTAGTAGCTGCAACGTATCTGTATAAACAGTTTTAGTAACTGGTAACTGGAAAAAAAAAAAAAAAAAAGTTACAGATTTGGAGAGGGAGGGTGGGAGGGAATGAGGAAGGAGGTAGATATGAGAAAGAGTACTGAATTGACAGCCTCAGCCCTGAGGGCAAAAAGCTACATCTGTACTTGATTTGTCAGGGATTTACATTAGTGAAACTTTAACTCTGCAGATGATACATAAGATTACACTTACAGAACAAGCTTATGCAAATACAGCTTAAATGCAATGGTATGTGGGTCCAGACGGTGGATTTGGCAGTTTTCATTGAGTCTGGTGGCTGAGTTTAATATGTTCATTTACATGAAGGATTAGGACATCTGGAAAAGTAACATGGTAGTTTATTGAAACATAAATAACATTAATTGAAAGGTTACAGGTATGCAAAACACTTCATATATGTAATGCAACATTCCACAGAGCAAACTGCTTCCTTATTCAGATGAAGCAAAAGGAAGGGAAAAAAAAAAAGTCTGACTCCATGGAGAGAAAGGGTCATTCCTCCAGTCTAATTTATATAACATTTCAGATAACAAGGATAAGGAGGGAATACAGATTTCCATCTTGCTTTCAAGCTGTCCCATCCCTTGCATATCTGTACCATATTCTAACAAAATATCTCAGGCACTGAGATAAACATCAGCAAGGTACTGGCTAAATTAAATTTATTTTCAGTTGGATATCCTCAAATTGCCATGCCAGTTTGCAGATAGAAAAACATGGTTGAGCTCTTTAGTTATTTCTTCAACCAGGTTTATTTTTGTTTTAATTCTGTAATGTATACTTGGTAGTAATATAGATTGAGGGTTAATATCTCAGAGCATTGCTTAACATCAATATAATAACAAATTACCCAAAGGAAAATGTAGAAAGATTAATAGCACATGATTTAGAATTTGAGAGGAAAGTTCAGGTGGTTTACAATAATTTCAGTACCTCCAGATTCACTTACAACTTGGGAAGCTCTTCAAATGTATCTTCATCACTTAGCCCCAAATAAAGAAATTATTTAAATGGCACATATATAAAATATAAGCTCAGTCTTGTACCATTTAATTTGAACCAATGACTTGAATAAAAACATATTCAGTATACTAATAGTAATCCATTCAAAAGCCCTTTCATCAGTTAATCCCAATTAAAGAGATGATTTAAATGACCCACAATAACTAAATGATAACATAAACTTAGGGGGGATAGCTAATACACTGGAATGATAGAGCCAAAATCCAAAAAGTTATCGAAAAGCTAGAGTATTATTATGAATCTAATAAGAGAGAATTCAATAGGGACAAATATAATTGGGTAAAAAATTCAAATTCAGAAGTTTATGGTTAGGTTAGACATGTTATTTTTTAGTGGGCTAGAAACTTAATAAGTGTCTATGGTATGATATAGCCTCCTAAAGCTAATGCAGTTTGGGGCAACAATAAGAGAGGTACAGTTTCCAAGAATAGAAATTATATTCCTATTATCTTCTGCTCTTATCAGACCTTGTCTGAAATATTGTGGCCACTTCTGGGCACCATAGTTCAAGAAAGACATCAATAAGCCAAAGATATACAGAGAAACAATATATAGGAAGTAAACAGGAAATGGAGATGGTAACAGGCCTTCAGTTCATGACACAGGTGAATTGGTGAAAAGATTGGAAATCTTTAGCATAGAAAAGACAGGATAGTCCTGCTCAAGAATATAAAAGGCTAATTTGTAGAGGAGAAGTTTGAATTAAACTATTTGGGGGCAGAACAGAGACTTCAAAGATAACTTTAAAATGAGTGGAAGTTGGAAAGGGGCCAATGAGAAAAAAGAAAAAAAAAAAAAAAAAACTTCTTAATATTCAGTCATGTCTGACTTTTTGTGAGCCTGCTTGGAGATGGTTTGTCAAAAATACTAGAATGGTTTACCATTTTCTTTTCCAGATCCCAGATGAGGAAACTGACTTGCTCAGAGTCACACAGCCTATATAAGTGTTTGAGGTCAGATTTGGACTAAGGAAAATGACTCTTCCTGACTCAAGACCTAGCTCTCCATGCATTATTATACCATTTGGAATTGCATAATGAATCAAACTTTCAAAAAATAAAATCCTGTTTTATAGATTTGCTCACTAGAAGAAACTCATGATTATTCCTTGCCTAAAGAAAGAAATAATTTTATAGCAATTATTATAAAATATCTGAATTGCTGGATTTATTTAGTTACTGGAGAAATTTATCTACAGGCTTATTCAAACTAACCATGCCTAAAGAGCATGCCTCAGAGTAGATTTGTATATTGTGCAGTTTTGTGCCTTATACAATTGAATTGTTACTTGTCCCTTATATGGTTATTTCATAGAAATGAAAAATGGCTTTCCTATATATATATTAAAATTTTATACATGCTTTTTTTGTGTAAAAAAAAAAAAAAAAAAGAAAGAAAGAAAGAAAAATTCCTAATAATTAGAACTTTACAAAAGAAGAATGGGGAATTTCAAAAATTAATAAGTTTCATCTCCTTGGAAGTCTTCAAGCAGAAACTGAATGATCATTCTTTAGGAATATCATGAAAATTTCTTTGCATAGGGGTTTATACTTATCTCAAATTCTGTAAGTTGCCCACATTGACAAACTCACAGGTCTAGAATAATAATAATAGTGATGATGATGATGACAGTGATGATAATAATAACAATAATAATAACAAATGATTTGATAATAAAATTAACAAATATTTTTAAATAACAGCTTATGTCTAACTTTGCCTCTCCAATCATAAACATGAATTTGATGTGTTTTACCCAACTATATTTGTCCTTATTGAATTCTCTCTTATTATCAATATAATACTTTAGCTTGTTGATAACTTTGGCTTTTTATAATAGACAACAGAATTTTTTAAATGAATTATAGTTTTTATTTTACCAGATATTTACCAGATATATGGATGGGTAATTTTACAGCATTGACAATTGCCAAACCTTTTGTTCTAATTTTTCCCCTCCTTCCCCCTCACCCAGATGGCAGGTTGACCAATACATGTTAAATATGTTAAAGTATCAATTAATTACAATATATGTATATATGTCCAAACAGTTGTTTTGCTGTACAAAAAGAACTTGACTTTGAAATAGTGTACAATTAGCCTGTGAAGGAAATAAAAAATGCAGGTGGACAAAAATAGAGGGATTGAGAATTCTATGTAGTGGTTCATAGTCATCCTCTCAGAGTTCTTTTGCTGGGTGTAACTGGTTCAGTTCATTACTGCTCTATTGGAATTGATTTGGTTCATCTCACCATTGAAGATGGCCACATCCATCAAGATTGATCATCAAATAGTATTGTTGTTGAAGTATATAATGATCTCTTGGTCCTGCTCATTTCACTTAGCATCAATTCATGTAAGTCTCCCCAGGACTTTCTGAAATCATCCTGTTGGTCATTTCTTACAGAACAATAATATTCCATAATATTCATATACCACAATTTATTCAGCCATTCTCCAATTGATGAGCATCCACTTAGTTTCCAGTTTCTGGCCACTACAAAGAGGGCTGCCACAAACATTTTGGCACATACAGGTCCCTTTCCCTTCTTTAAGATCTCTTTGGGATATAAGCCCAGTAGTAACACTGCTGGGTCAAAGGATATGCACAGTTTGATAACTTTTTGAGCATAGTTCCAAATTGTTCTCCAGAATGGCTGGATGTATTCACAATTTCACCAAAAATGTATCAGTGTCCCTGTTTTCCCACATCCCCCCCCCAACATTGCACATTATCTTTCCCTGTCATTCTAGTCAATCTGACAGGTGTGTAGTGGTATCTAAGAGGACAACAGAATTTTTTAAAGGATTTTAAACAATTTGTAGCTATGAAGAATCTTCACTGATTATCCATCCATCTTTTTCCCAAAAGTGTTTGTTCAACAAGAGAAATTAAAATTGTTCAAGTTGGAGAATTCAAGTCAACAAACATCTACAAACAGCTTAAGACATTCAATTCAATATAGTAGATGCTATAGATGCAAAGAGCAAATGGTTTTAGCTATGAACTCAATGAACCATTGAATTCTCATTGAAACAAAACATCCCAAATATAAATTGATGATGGCCTAGCAGTCACAGGGATGGATTACTTAGAACTCAGAGAAAGTAAAGGAAATTGAAGAAAGAAACTTAGTGAAACAGTTACATTGAAGGGAAACTATCACACCAATGTTTTATATTGGGTGTGGCCTTCAAATGACTGTATATTTTGCTATTTCAAACCTTTTGGACAGACTAACACAAAAATACTATTGGATTAAACCCAACCAGGATATGGAAAATTAGTGAAGGAAACTATGTCAAAGCAGATTTCCCTCAGAAAAGAGATGATGTCTGAACAACTTATCCCATAGAACTTGTTACTGTTGCTCATCATTTGAATTAGTCTGGATATCTGTAATATTTAAAAATAGCTCTGAGGTTTTCTCAGTTTGGAAAAAAGAAATATGACTAATTGAAATTGTAATACATTTTGGGATTTTTGACTAAGGAAAACATCAACGTAGTAACCAAAATATTTTATTAGGTTTATGTGATTATGGTGACCTATAAGATTCCTACGAGAGTCAATGAAACTAATGTTGTAGACCATGATAACTAGATCATAGATTTCTGACCAACTCCCTTTCCAAGCAATGCTAAAAAAAAAAAAAAAATATATATATATATATATATATATATATATATACCCATTATATGTTCTATAAAGTATACTATAGATTATGAGACCCCAAGTATTTATTGATAATAGAAAATATGATATTGTGGTAAAGATTCTAATCTTAGAATCAGGCTTAAATGCTGCTGATACTATTTATTAACTACATTTCTGCTATTATAAGCCTCAATTTCTTTATCTAATCAAATTACTCAAATGAGACAATATCTACTTAATAAAGTTGTTGTGAAGGTCAAATTTATTAATTTTAAAACATTTATTAAACACTTAACGATAAGCCAAGCATTGTCAGATTATCAGAGTAATCTGGTTTTCCTTTGGAAGTTTATTGTTCATTTCTTCAATTTTTCATAAACAGTTCACATTATTTTCCTGTTTTAAGTTTGGAAGATGGATTGGAGCCCTTAGTACTAGGGATATAAATGCAAAAGTAAAGACTGTCCTTTCCATTAAGGAAGTTATATGTTAATGAGGGAGAGATGACTTTTTTAGAGGAGGGCACTTTTGTCTGATCCCAGGGATGAGACCAGAGCAAAGAGAATATTGGCATATCATATTCAGGAACAATAGCAGGAATAATTTGATCAAGATTCAAGGCTTCAGAACTGGAGGGGATTTGAGTAGTTCACAAGCTAATCAGCAAAATGGTTGGCCAAGTTGTAAAGAAGAAATCAAGAGAAATGTAGGGATTAAAGTGAAGTATGTTTAAAGTGAAGATTTCTTGAAAAAGTGAAAATAATTTTATTCAATGAGATAAAATATGTAAAATGTTTTATGATTGTATAGCACCATATAAATAAGTGATGACAATTATTATTTTTGATAGCTAGTAAAGCAGTGTTGAATGGACATAGCCATTTAATTCTAGTGATCTTAATGATTAGATATTTTCTAAGAATTTCTGCTAACCTACGAAGAGCTTCCAAAAAAAAGTAAGGCTTGAATAGGGATTAATGAGATAGGAATTGGAAGACACAACTGTGACTTTTTTTTTTTTTTTTAGCAAACTTAGAACACCTGTCTTTTAGTCATATATCAGAGATGCTTTCAAGATTAAACAAAATATAGAAAGTTCCTTTCAACTTTGAAAACAAATGTCACGTAAATTATTATTAGATCCTTGAATAATCACCCGATTCTAAATCAACAAAATCAAGTGTACTTTTTAGAAAAAAAAAAAAAAATGTGAATAACAGACATATTCAAGTGATCTGACTTTGTACTGAAATGACAATAATAACAGGAAGGAAGGAAGGAAGGAAGGAAGGAAGGAAAGAAGGAAGGAAGGAAGGAAGGAAGGAAGGAAGGAAGGAAGGAAGGAAGGAAGGAAGGAAGGAAGGAAGAATATGTAAGGAAGGTAAATTAGAGCTATAAAGAAATGAAGCAGTTCTCACAATGCAATCTTGAACTTGTTGATGATAATCATGATAGACATTAAAACCCCAAAATTATAAGAATGAAAGAGAATCAAGCATAAAGTTTGTGAGAGTTAAGGACAAGAGGTAATGAGATAAGAAATAGATGAATTAAGAAATAAGAACACAGCAGATAAACACTGAATATGAAACTTAAAAAGAACAAGAGTTTTTTAGTCAGAAGATCTAGGTTTGAATTCTATCTTGTCCCACTAATTAACTATATGATATGGCAGAGAAATGATGAACATGAAAGTTGAAAACAACAAGCAATTTGCAGTCACAAGACTTAGGTGTGAAATCTATCTGTACTACTAATTAGCTGTGTGTCAAAATAAAAAATAAAAATAAAAAGTTTTAGTTTCCTCATCTATAAAATGGTGTTGATACATCTGCCCACCTGCCTCAAAGAGTTGTTGTGAAGTTCAGTTGAGTCATCATGTAGAGTATTTTGTAAGCTATACAGTGATTATAACTGCTAGATTTCATAAGATAGGACAGGACCAGATGTGTAATATCACTGGTATAGTAATTCCAGTCAAGAAAACTCCTGCTATACACTGAAAATTCAAGAGTTTTGGATCCTTTGAGACTGATTGAATTATGCAGTAACTCAGCCAGAATGAGTCAGAGGCAAAGCTTGAACCCAAGTCAACCCAAATGATGCCTATTTTTAATTCATTACTCTATTTGACTCTCATTATATTATAAAGCATGTTAAACAATGCTAAACAAATAATTATAAAGCAGAAACATATCTTTAAAAATTTTATGGAGAAATTGAGAAGAATTATTGATCTATCATCATCTCAAATTGTACAGAGTGAAGGCAGGCATACCTCAGAAATATTGTGGGTTCAGTTCCAGACCCCACTGTAATAAAGCAAATAATGTAGTAAAGCAAGTCACACATTTATTTTTCTGCTTTCCTAGTGCACATAAAAGTTAAGTTTGCATTATAACGTAGTGTACTGTGTACAATAATATTATGGCTGAAAATGTACATAGTTTAATTAAAAATATTTTATTACTAAAAAAGTTAACCATTTTCTAAGCCTTTAGTCATAATCTTTTTAGTAGTGGAGAATCTTACCTTGATTTGACAGCTGTGGGCTTAACAGGGTGGTTGTTGAAGGTTGGTGTGGTTGTGACAGTTTCTAAAAAGAAAACAAATTAAAAATAGGCACATTGATTCTTCCTTTCACTTGAACAGTTAGAGGCCATTTTAGGGTTCTTAGACTAATTTCAATGTCATTGTGTCTCAAAAAGTAAGGAGGCCCAAGGAGAAAGGAGAAATGGGAAAAGAGCAGATCAGTGGAAAAGTCAGAACACACCCAACTTTCATAAATTGATTGTTGTCTTGTATAAAAGCACAGTTTATGGCATCCCCAAACAATTGCAATAGTAACACCAAAGAGTACTGATTTTAGATCACTATATCAGATACAATAATAACAAAAAAGTTTGAAATATTATGATAATTACCAAAATGTGACACAGAGATATGACGAGATCACAAGCTAGTGGGAAAATTCTGTCAATAAGACTTGCTCGAACTTTCAATTTGTTTTTTAAAAAAATCAATATCTTGTGAAGTACAATAAAGCAAAGCACAATAAAACAGGCTATGCCTTTAGTTGGGTCTTAAGAATAAGGACAGGACACTCTATAAAATGGACAAATATCATCTCACTTAAAATAAAGCTGGGTCCAATTATTTTTGCTAGGAGAAAATGCTTTAGTATGAAAAAGAAGTTGAGTCATCGAAAGGTGTTTAAAATGGCAAGGTTCTCAGAGGCAGTTCACACACAGAAGGAGTCAATTAAAATGGTTCTCTTTTTAGACTGATGGCAGGAAATCAGCCAGGCAGGAAATGATTCCCAGTAGATTTGACTGACAACAAAGCAAAGCTAAGAAACTGAGATAGGAAATTATCAGAACCTTTCTCCAGCAGCCTAATCATTAGTTACTTCTTTAGGATAAGATATATGATGTTAAACAGAAGAGGTTAACATATTCCCATCGTTGCCCTAATACATAGTAGTTGTCACCAGTTAAGTCCCTGAAAGGATGTCAGTTTTCATGAAAATATAAGTCAGGATCCATGGCAATGGCCAAAGGTAGGATTCTTGACTATTGGGCCCTGACCATGATAGTAAAAAATACCAGTGGCATGGTAAAGTGCTTTAGTCCAGATGTTGAAGATGCACATCACAGTTCTGCTTGATATCTGAGTCTAGATAACTCTCTTCAATAGTTTTCCTTCCCCAGTTATCTCAGGAAAGTCTCAAACAACACAATAAAATTTCTTAAATTTATGCTGGGGGTCATATCCAGGTCAAATTTAGGAAGACACTTGAACCCCAAGTTTTCAAATTTCCTGTCTCCACCCCCAGTCACAGTTAGACAAACAACACCCTCCACTATTTATATCTTTCCTCATACTGGCTTTGGATGTCACAGAGAAATGAAGATTAGATGGCCTCTTTGTCATGGCTAATGTGCTGGCCTACAACCCTGTATGGGTTCTAAGGTGAGGCTGGGTCACTGCCATAGTAAATCAAGGGAGCTAGGGAGGATGGACTACCCTTTTCTCCTCCATGGCTGTACTGCTGTGTGGTTCTCCCTTGTAGAATTACCTGTTTTTACTCCTCACCCAAAAATCAAAAAGCAAGTCTTTTCTCTCCTAACTCATCCCTATACTCTCATCCCTGTCTAGTTTAACATATCTTTCTCCTGAACATGTCACATATCTTACCATATTCCTTGCTGGCTATTTCTTCTAAGACCAAAAAGTAAATATTGGATCTGCCAGTCCATCACTGTATGCATATATTTGTATGCATATATGTATATTAGCACATTAACCATAAAAACAATGTCATATGTATACAAATATTGTATTTAAATTATACTCTAACATATTTAATATTTAACATTAATGATCAACCTGCTATCTGGGTGGGGGGAAAAGAGGGGAAAAAATTAGAACAAAAGGTTTGGCAATTGTCAATGTTGTAAAATTAACCATGCATATATCTGGTGAATAAAAGCTATTAAAATAATAAAAAGTAAAAGTAAAAAAATAAATTAATTAATGTCATACTTTTCCCTCCAAAAAATGAATAAAGACTAAGTGAATGAATAAATGAACAAAGATCTATTAAGTGATTACTCTGTGCCAAGAACTGTGCTAGGAGCAAGGAAATCTAATAGAAAAGTAAGATGGTCCTTAAACTCAAGAAGTTCACACTTCTAAGAGAAATGGCACATATAGGGATGGTTCTGCTATAGGACAGGTTGAAAAGTCTAGTGGTCCTTAGGAACAAATCAGATGATAATGCTCAGGGATCTTTAAGTTGCATCAACAAGTCTGATGGTATGGCTCAAAGTTCTGCCCCATATAATAGCCAATCATATGATGAGGTCCAAAGGTAGGTGAAGATCTAAATCTTGGTCATAAAGACATAATGGCCTTCCATCTTAATGTAAAGAGCAAATAAGATTCCCTGCTCATCTCAGTGATGTGAATGGATATGAGTCAGTGTGTTAGAGGAAAGGGATAGGGAGGGACCCAGTCCACAACTGGTGGGAAGGGAGAAATGGATTTGAGTGTTAGCATAGAACAACTGGATATTTCGAATCATTTTCATGGCAGTAGTGAGAGGAGGTTAGTATGTAGTCAAGAAGAGGAAAATGAAAACAGTAACTTGGCAGGTAAGTTGAGAGGAGGGGCTCCCCATAGCTTCTTGTTTTTTATAGATTCTTCAGTGCATTGGGATCCAAGTAGCAGGAAAAAAAGACTCTATATCTGATAATCCTACATTTGTATAAAAATTGCTATTTATAACTATTTTATATATATACTGTTTTATATTTAATATTTTAAAGGGAACATTGCTAAGATTGAATTTTCCTTTCATAATTCCATTCACATCATCAGATAGAACACTCAGGTATCACAGAACACAGTTTAGGAAATACTGTATCAATCTTTTTATCACCCAGGTGTAATTATTTAGTGTTTGTACATATACATACCTACACATACATATTTACATAGAGTGTATGTGTCTGTGTGTCTGTGTGTGTGTATCTGGTTGTTTGTGTGTGTGTATGTATATGTCAAATTCTGGAGACATTTTTTCTTCAAGCTAAACCTATGTCCATTATTCTTTATCCATGATATCTTCTCTATTTTATTCTTTTCTGGATGATGTAAATACAAAAGATTTTTGTATAATAAGGTAACACTTTTTCTGGATTTATTCCATTAACACTCACTAGCACTCAGTATTTGTAGTCCCAAAGAAATAGAAACTTACCATTACTCTCAAGGTTCCAGGGATAACCTAGAGAGGTTATGTTTCTAACACCATAGCTCCCAAACTCCAAACATTCTCAGCCAATAGACTCAATTAATTTTTGGCAAAAGCATAGCTAGAACAGTAGTTACAGAATTTCCCTGACAAAAAGACTAGGATTTAATCTCATGATGAAAAGAGTGATATCAAATGTAGACTATAATGACAATGAGGCATACATGTAAAGTCAACATGTCAACAAACAAGGGCTTACTAGGTGCCAGGTACTGTACTCATGAAACAACTTTTAAAGCCAGAAAGTCCTTTTCTGTCTTCAGAAAGACTTAATACAGTTCCTCTTTGCTGTAAAATTTTCCCCAAAGGTGTATTCCTTTCTAGAATATAAAGCTGACACTTTCAACTATGAGGGGTCATATTCCCTGAAGCTGCCTTTCCTCACAAATTTTGGCATTGCATATAGTTTCCCTCTTTTGTGAGAAAAAGAGCTCCCCTTAAGTATCTAAATGTGGCACATCCATTAGTCCTATATGCATCTCTTTGATGCCATGTGGAAGCATTGTCTCTTACTGATAACATAACATAAAAGTGAGACTAGGAGAGGGAAAGACTGGGGTAAGGAGGAGAAGAAATTCAGAGAGAAAAAGAAACACAGAGACAGAGACAGAGACAGAAAAGGAGAGAGACAGAGACAGAGAGACACAGACACAGAGACACAGAGAGAAAAAAAGAGTTTGTATGCGTATGTGTGAATGTACATGCATATGTGCACCTGTACTTACTTGAATTACATATCTTCCCACACCCTCCCCTACTGAGAGCTATTCTCTCTCAAAGACCTGCCAGAACTTCAATTCTCAACTACCCAAAAGAAATCTTCCATCTTTGAATGAGCAATATTTCTGCTCAGAGATTTATCTGATATTTTCAGACTATCAAAAAATGTTTCCTCTGTGGTGTTAATGGTCTTTCATCTAATGGACAAAGCTCTGCAATTCTTTCAAATTTATTAAAGTTTTGTTCTTACATTGTGGTGAGACAGAAGAAAAATCCCTTAACACCATCTATTTGGTAATTACTTTCTGGGAACTTGAGTAATTGATTTTATGATTCAAAAAAGCATTTGCATTTGATAAAGGTATTAAATCATAAAGCATATTGTTTACCTATTAAAATTTCATTATGCTCTTTCACTGATTATATTAATCACAATTCTTGGAATCTTAGGGTCTTAGGTCTAGTAATATGTCTTGTTAGGGATAATTACCATAATGCTTTCTCCATTGCTTCATTCATAAAGAAAAGGATTTAAAAAGTTAAATATACCTCTACTAATTGTATTGGACAATGTGAGCTTATGCTCAGCCTGAGTACTTCCTCTTGGCTGACACAGACCTCTGTGTGGTTAGCATCCAGTCATGTGCTAGAGCCAATTTCTTAGTTTGAGAGAGAGCCATTTATTAAGTTTTCAGTGTGAACATTTACACCTTGGTTATTGGCAAATACTAAGCATAACACCTTGATTTTGTTATGTTAGTTTCTAAACTTAAGAAATCAATAAGATAGTATTAATAATGCAGTTTAAACTGAAAAGAGAGGTGATTGTTAAATATTTACCATCCCTGTTGCCACCCTACATTCCAAATACCTCTCAATAGGTGAAGTTTTCTCTCTAGTCTCTACTTATGGCTCCACTTTAGGGGAAGACTTTCAATAAACTTAACTGAGAAGAACAAAAAACACTAAATAAGCCTGATGCCCTTGATCTCAAAAGGATAAGATCCAGTTCTGTTTTCCTTTTCCCTAAATGGGCTGCAACTAAATTAATTTGATGTGAATTCTTGAAATTTTTTACTCTGCTTTTGGGAAGTTATAAAATATAGCTAGAAATCCCATATTTTGCCAGGAGATAGCTTATAGTTGTATTTAATCTTTTAGTCTAGGTTTTTCATCACATAATTGTTCCTTTCTCAGCTATGCCTAACCCTAGAGGACAAACATATACACTAAGTAAATATTAAATACTAGTTTCTTTAAAAGCAAGTGTGGAGAAAAAGAAAAACAACAATAACAACAGAAAACAAATATACTCTTGAAGAACAAAGATTGGAAATATAGCTCAGTCTCTTTTTGTTCTAGGCAAGAAGAATGAACATTTAGCACCTCTCCATAATTTATCTACATATTTCTCTTTAGGCCATGATTGACAGCCATCACCTATACATGGTTGGAAATATAACAAAAGGAACATAGAAGATAGAATTTAGGAAATAAGCCCTTCCATGAAAAGAGGGATATCACCACATCCTATCCTATAAGTCTATGGATAAAAGGCCTCATAAGGACCTCACTGGTTGTTTTTATTAACCAAGGCAAAGTTCATCACTTACTTAAGACCCTTAAAAAAAAAAAACTTAGAAAGAATTAAGGCTCCCATTCTGACTTCCTGCTAGTAAAGCTTGCCTAAAGTCAAGATTTTTTCACACCACATGTGTGTCCCATACAGTTATGTTGGAATGATAATAATAGCTAACAGTAATTTTGGCTGAAGATTCTAATAAAGGTCAAATATACAAACAGATAAGCATTTTTATGCAGACTATTCCATTTAGCACCTCATTTTCTATTCTTGCAGCTGAAAAACACTTTTTTTTTTTAATAGTTTTTATTTACCAGACATATGCATGGGTAATTTTACAATATTGACAATTGCCAAACCTTTTCTTCTAATTTTTCCCCTCCTTTCCCCCACCCAGATGGCAGGTTGACCAATACATGTTAAATATGTTAGAGTATAAGTTAAATACAATATATGTATACATGTCCAAACAGTTGTTTTGCTGTACAAAAAGAATCAGACTTTGAAATAGTGTACAATGAGCCTGTGAAGGAAATAAAAAATGCAGGTGGACAAAAATAGAGGGATTGGAAATTCTATGTTGTGGTTCATAGTCATCCTCCCAGAGTTCTTTTGCTGGGTGTAGCTGGTTCAGTTCATTACTGCTCTATTGGAATTGATTTGGTTCATCTCATTATTGAAGATGGCCACATCCATCAGAATTGATCGTCATATAGTATTGCTGTTAAAGTATACAACGATCTTCTGGTCCTGCTCATTTCACTCATCATCAGTTCATGTAAGTCTCTCTAAACCTTTCTGAAATCATCCTGTTGGTCATTTCTTACAAAACAATAATATTTGATAACATTCATATACCACAATTTATTCAGCCGTTCTCCAATTGATGGGCATCCACTTTGTTTCCAGTTTCTGGCCACTACAAAGAGGGCTGCCACAAACATTCTTGCACATACAGATCTTTAAGATCTCTTTGGGATATAAACCCAGTAGTAACACTGTTAGGTCAAAGGGTAAACACAGTTTGATAACTTTTTGAGCATAGTTCCAAATTGCTCCCTAGGATGTCTGCTTGTATTCACAATTCCACCAACAATGTATCAGTGTCCCTGTTTTTCCACATCCCCTCCAACATTGTGCATTATCTTTCCCTGTCATTTTAGCCAATCTGACAGGTGTGTAGTGGTAAGAGTTAATTTATTTGCATTTCTCTGATTAATAATGACTTGGAGCATCTTTTAATTTCTTCATCTGAGAATTGTCTATTCATATCTTTTGACCATTTATCAATTGGAGAATGGCTTGATTTCTTATAAATTAGAGTCAATTCTCTATATATTTTGGAAATGAGGCCTTTATCAGAACCTTTGACTGTAAAAATGTTTTTCCAGTTTATTGTTTCCCTTCTAATATTGTCTGTATTAGTTTTGTTTGTATAAAAACTTTTCAATTTGATATAATCAAAGTTTTCTACTTTGTGATCAATAATGATCTCTAGTTCTTCTTTGGACATAAATTCATTCCTCTTCCACAGGTCTGAGAGGTAAACTATCCTATGTTCCTCTAATTTATTTATAATCTCATTCTTTATGCCTAGGTCATAAATCCATTTTGACCTGATTTTGGTGTACAGTGTTAAGTGTGAGTCAATGCCTAGTTTCTACCATATTAATTTCCAATTTCCCCAGCAATTTTTGTCAAACGTTGAGTTCTTATCCCAAAAGCTGGGGTCCTTGGGTTTGTCAAACACTAGATTATTAAAGTTATTGATTATTTTGTCCTTTGGACCTAACCTATTCCACCAATCAACTAGTCTATTTCTTAGCCAATACCAAATGGTTTTGGTAACTGCTGCTTTATAATATAATTTTAGATCTGTCACAGCTAGGCCACCTTCATTAAAACACTTCCTTTTAAAACAAAATTCACAACTCCTACTTTCTAGCCATAATTTATGATATCCTTCTCCAAAAAATAAAGGTAGTATTCCCATCCCACTTTCCTGGAATTCATTGTGCATTTGTTTAGAATAAGAAATTTTGTTTAAATTGAAAACAAAATAAATAAGAAGTGAAAGGAAAATGAGGAGAAAAATCATTTTATGTTATTTTGTCTTGTAATCATACAGAATGAATATAATTTTTATAACAAGGAAGAAGTGAAATAACGATAACATTCATTTTGATTTAATAGGAAGAAAGAAAATAACTATTGACTAAATACCCATCATATTCTAGGCGCTAAGCTAAATGTTTTACAAATATATCATTTAAACCTTACAAAAACCCTGGGAAGTAAGTGTTATTATTTATCCCTGTTTTACAGGTAAGGAAACAAGTGAATAATGGTTAAGTTTTTTGTCCAATCTCATACAGCTAGTACTTGAGAGCAAATGCTAACTTAGGTCTTCTTGGATCTAGGCCCAGTGCCTTTGTGCCCCCTAGCTGCTTCTACTTGCTAGTATTTTTGAATTAGAACAAGTAATAACTTGTCAGGGTTTTAAATTTTCCTTGAGAATAAATAATGACAATCAGTCCTCCCCCCCATAAACATTGTTGTTGTTTAATAAATATTTTTTCAAAAGTAGAGATCATGAGAGAGTTAGAGGTGAGAAATGGGGGAACTAGATTTTAAATCTTTGGCTACTTCACCTGTCTTTAGAGCAAAGAAGAAAGAAGCTACCATTTATATTGATATTATCTTCTTTTAAATTGACCCTCAACTCCTGATTCTTTTACATCTTTTGGCTAACTTACTCATCTTCTCACTACTATGCCGATCTTGTTCTTGCTTACATATTGTATACAAAATTTCAGATCAAAAAATAATGTTATAAAAACTAAAATGTTTCTTAACAATTTCATTACACTGTCTCAGAAAACTGCACTACTAAAACTGGTATAGAAAGTTTGAAAAATCAACATATTGTACTCTAAGCACTTGGCTTTTGCTCTCCTTCCCTATGATGGAGCATAGGTGAAAAACCCCAGAAATTGCATATAATACTGGACTAACTTCTATAGCAAAGAGAGGAGGAGATCATTTAGTATCGTAAAGATCTATACCAGATGATCCTGTAAAGCAAAATAAAATGAAAACAGAAAAGTCTGATTAGTGCTGAAGTCCTTTCTCCATCAAAATTTTTAAAAAAAGAAAGAAAGAAACTTGATTTATTTGGGAGACAGATTAGACAAAGTCAACAGCAACTAGGAATTTCCAAATTTTGAATTTTCCTCATCTCCTTTTTTATAAAGCATTTTAAATGATGAAGGTTGGGCATTTATAAGAGGATAACTAGAATTTTAATTCCCAGAAGGAACAAAAATCATCCTAATGAGGAACAATGGATTAAGTGTCAGGTCTTGCTAATCATTAGAAGTCATAAAAATTAATGTCTTTTGCAAAGATAAGATAGTTTTCCTTCAATTCATTTTCCTATCCTAATCCCTAGAGAATTAATAAAGAAATTGAATAACTTCTCTAGCTCTTAATCTTCAACCTATAATTTTCTTCCTTTTAAGGCAAACATTTTCCTGTTCAAAAAAAAAAAAAAAAAGCCCAATCATTTTTCTTTTTTTCTAAAAATTGTTAAAAGCAAATAAATAATACTTAAGCTTTTTAATAATAATACTTAAGCTTTTTTTTCCCTCAATTAAAACTGATGTACTTCTCCAGTCCCTTATTTTAATCTGATATCTTTCTAAGTATGTTTCTTTTAAACTACATATTGTTAAATTCTGGTTTCTATTCCATTCTACTATATACTTTCATTTATAGGTGAATTCATCCTATTCACATTCCCACTTATTATGTATTTTCTTACATCTTATTTTCTTCTGTTTATCCTTCTCTTTCTTTTTTTACTTTTTTTCCTCCTCAATTTGTTTTGTTTCTGACCACTTCCTCTCTTAACGCACTCACCCTTTTTATCACATATATCCTCTTTCTCTTATCCCTATTTCCTACTACTTTCTACTTAGATTTTTATATTTAACTATCTCAATTAAGTATATGTTATATATATATATATGTATATGTATATATATATATATCTTTTATGTATCTAGATATCTACTTATGTCTTCTAGTAGAATGTGAGCTCCTAATGGGGATGATGTTTTCTGTTGATTTTTTTTTTTTAATGGAGGGCAAGTCATTTAATTCTGTTTTTACAGAGTTCCTCATTTGGAACTATAGAAGGAGACTGCAAACCACAACAATATTGTTCCCCCCCAGAAAACCCAAATGGAGTCATGTGGAACTGGAAAAAACTGCAATGACTGAACAAGAAAAACAAAAAAGAGCCTTTTAAGTATGTTGGGGGCAAGCAAACTCCATTCTTTGTGGTGGATATTATAATGAAGAATCATGAAGAGTAGACAAAATTATTCAGATTTTTAAAATTTTGCTTCTGTTTTCTTTAGCCAACAAATGAACTTCAGATTGGGATGTAGGGAACAAAAATGGTTCACAGGGAATTGAAAGCCAAGATAAATACAAGGAGAACTTTGCTACTTTTAACAAGTTCAGGTCACCAAGCCATAGGAATTGTCTTGTTGAATGTCAAATGAATTTAAGGATGTGATTGTGGGTCATCCTGAAAATTGTAGAGAAAATGTAATACCATTTTCCAAAAAGGGTAATAATCATGGGATGGATAAATTTGAAAGATAAAGGGATGAGGAAAGGAAGAAGTCAAAGATGACTCTAAATGTTCAATCCCTGGAAGAAGGGAGAGGATTTATATATGTGCCAGGCACTGTTTTAATAAGCCCTTTTACAAATATTATCTGTGTGATGCATATAAAATGAAAGTGAACTCAAATATAAATTAACATAAATATTGATGATAATAATTATTAAAATATGAAAATATTACTTATCTCATAAAAATGTTAATGATTTGTCATCATTTCTATATATCAGAAATTTTGACTTCCAGACCTAGGAAAATCTCTAGTTTCCCATTAATTCTAAAAGCTTCTTGGCTTATTCATATTAATCTATCTTGATTCTAGTTACATCTATGCCAAATAAGTATGATAAAACAAGAAATAATAAAAACATGAAAAAACATGGTGACAGAGTTCCATGAATATTAAAATTCATGCTTTGCTAAAACATTAACAAGTATTGATTACATTGGTGAACCATAGACAACAGTCTCAAAGAGTTTATAGAACAACTGGGGAATAAATACATAAAGTCAAATTACTGCAAGAAAGAATTAAATATTTTCTTGAATATATCAATAAAACAACTAACTTCCCCTTAAACAAGCATAATGACCTCTTCCACAAGAAAGGTTTTCTTCAATTTACTCATTAGGCAAACATAAAGCTAGCTTCATTGTATTCTTACAGTTTTTCTAAGTTTGACATTTTTCCATTCTTGAAAAACTCTCTACATGCTAAAATATTCAAATGGATGCATGTGGTGACTACTCTGATCAAATTCAGCTTCCTGTTTTAATAGAGAAATTCAATTCAGTCTTGCTTATGTTGTGTTACCATTTATCCCAAGAAATCTTGTGCTTTCTTTGACAATCAACTTAATTTTTTTTCTCTGTGTGTGTGACTTTTTGTGAAGTCTGATCTCCCTTAGCCTAGCAAAAATATTGAAAACTCAGCTCATCAATTTAGAATTATGCCCAAAGGGCTATTAAACTATGCATACCCTTTGATCTAGCAATGTCTCTACTGGGTCTATATTCCAAAGAAATCATAAAACAAGGGAAAAATGTTTGTAGCAGTCCTTTTTGTAGTGACTAAGAACTGCAAATTGAGTGGAATGACTAAATAGGTTATGGTATATGAATGTAATAAATATTATTGTACTATAAGAAAAGATGAGCAGGTTGATTTCAGAGAAACCTGAAAAGACCTACATGAACTGATATTGAGTAAAGTAAACAGAACCAAGAGGACATTGTACACAGCAAGAAAAAGATTGTGATCAACTGTGATGTACTTAGGTCTTTTCAATAATGAGGTGATTCAAGACAATTCCAATAGACTTAGGATGGAAAGAACCATCCATATCCCAGAGAGAGAACTATGGAGACTAAAGAAAGAAAAAAAAAAAAAGAAAGAAAGAAAACTCAGTTCATGGATTTTTCTTTATATGACAATGGGGAATCATGCTTTCTATAGAATAATGGTATGCAGATGCTGTATAGTATAATGGATAGTGATGGACCTGGATTTAGGAAGGAATGTGTTCAAATATTATTGATGACATCTGAGAAGTCATTTAATCTTTTAGAGCCTCAGATTCTATTCTGTAAAATAGAGATTAAAATATTCATTAATACATAGTCTATGAGAGTATTAGAGGATAATCTATGCAAAGAACTTGGTAAATTTTCAAGTGATTGCTATATAGATATATATATATATGTACTTATATATACAAATATATCTTTATATAGTATATATCCATATATATGTTACTATTACAACACTCATCTCTGTAATTTCTTCCAACACACATTGTGCTATCCATGAATTTTACTGTCCTAATTATTCATTTGTTATATAAATATAAAAAAATTTCCTGAGCATGTTCCTTTTTTGTTCCTAAGACATAACAGGAGAATATAATATTTCTCTCCTATGAAGAAATTGGTAGCATGATGGATGAAACTTTGGGAAACATTACACTAGCTGGTTGTTTAAGCTTTAATAAAAAACATGCTTGTCCCTTCTTTGCTTGACTTGAAACATGTTTCAGCCAACCTGGATTATTACAAGGAACTTTTATCTCCTCTTCCTTGGTATAATAGGATTTTTATCTTTAACAATTTCTGGGAAAAGAAGAATGTTCTAATTGCATGCTATTTTGAAGATTCTACAAGAGCTTAAAAACAAACAATTAATTTATTCCTGAAATGATGGCCTTATAATAGGATGAATTCTTAGTTGTATAAAACTAATCCTTATTCTAGATTGTATCTCATATTTCTTCAAATATGCACCATTCAGAGGTCATATACCCTCTTTCCAGCTGCAGTTTTGCATAATTGGTACAAGTCATGTCTGACTCCAATTCCCAAAGCTCTTCAATACTCCTACTTGAAATTGTTCCTTGAGATGACTGACTATATGTACAGAAAAATAAAATGGCAATTGTGCTGACTCTAATTAACAGAGCTGTGAATTGAACCAATCATTCCAGAAAACAATTTGGCACTAATATATGATCCAGCACTATCTAATAAAAGTGTATATATACATGTTTCTGAGTGTGTACATGTATGTATATGTGTTTATGTGTGTATGTATATGTGTATATATCACAAAGAGATAAAGACAAAGGGAAAGATTTCATGTACATGAAAATATTTATAGCATCACTATTTATGACAGTAAAGAAGTAGAAAAAATAGGGGACTATTAATTGAGAAATCGCCGAACAAACTATGGAATACAAATAGAGTTTTACTGCAATGTAAAAACAATTAAAAAATGAAAAATTCAGAGACACACGAGGAGATTCATGTAAACTAATACAAAGTAAAGTAAGTGAAACCAAGAGGAAAATATACATGGCCCTTACAATAACAGAAAGGAAAACAACCTTGAGAGATTTCAGAACTTTGATTAATTTGGTGATCAATTATAACTCCAAGTTGATTTCTACCATTTAAATGCAAAGAGATGGTAGACAATAGAGGCAGAATAAGACATACATTTTCAGATGTGATCTATTTGTTAATTTATTTGGCCTGCCTCTATTTATCAATTATAAGGGAAGATTCTGGAAAGCTTATTGGAGTCACTAAAAGAGGATAATGATATTTTTAAAAAGAAAAAAAAAAAATGAACATCAATCGCTCAACAAAAATTTGCTAAATACCTCCACAAGCCTGGGCTAAATATAAGAGGTACAAGTACAAAGAATAAAACAATCCCTATTAAGAAGGAGCTTGCATTCTAATGGGAAAGGAAATATATGCAGTATAATTATAAAAAGAATAAATACAAAGTAATTTAACACAAGATAGTTTGGGAGGAACAGTATCTTTTTACTTCAGTAGCTCTACTTGCTTTCCATTCCTAAAAATCATGACTGGTCCTGGACAAGCTGATCATCTGAAATCAGATACATGTTTATCTAAGACTTAGCATAGCGATTGGACCATAGTAGGTGCTTAATAAGTGTTTATTTATTGATTGAAATCTCATCACCATGCAGATAGACTTAGCTTTTCAAACAGAACTTTCTCAAAACTCTCATTTGCCTTTCAACTTTAGTTGAAGAGTGGGGAGCAGAGCTACAAACTTCTCCTTAAAGTCTTACTTTTTTCCCATCTAACTCTTCATTTTTCATCTGTGGTTCCAGATACTTCATTTTAATTCCAAGGAACATCACGTTCCCTCACCAGGTACCATCTCTGAACCCCCCCTCCCCCTGTGTTTCTCAGCTTCCTCTTGTTTGTTGTCTTTCTGCATTAGATTGAGCATAGGAACTTTCTTTTTCTTATTTTGAATTTGAATTTGAAATGTAATTTCATCCATTACATCTCAATGTACTATATAGTAAAGATCATGCTATATATACTATTATTGTAATGAATAATAATTCATATTAATTAATAATTTATTATTAATAATAGTAGTACTGGATACTAGTGGTCAACTAATTAGATGAAAATTCAGAACCATCAGTGCCCTAATAACTTTCATAATAAACAAACATAGAGTTAAAAATATCATTCTAATGATAATATCAATTCTAATCTAAAAAAGCTCTAAAAACAAACAAAACAAAACAAAACAAAAGCAACTATTACCACAATTTTCCCATTCCAAATCACTTCTCATTCCACCCAGCAACCTTACTGATTTTCCTAAATTGTAGTTCTAGCCCTGTAATTGTCTTTATTCACTAATGACTCCCTTTTACTTCCAAGATCAAATATAAAATCCTGTTTTGCATAGAAATTTCTGTACAATTTTACCCCTTCCCACCTTTCCAGTTTTACTTCCCTGCATGTGCTCTGGGAGCCATTAGGTAATGCAGTGAATAGAGTGTCAGGCTAAAATAAGAAGACTCATCTTCTTGAGTTCAAGTCTGGCCTCACACATTTACTAGCTAAATCACTTAATCCTGTTTATTTCAGTTTTCTTATCTGGAGAAGAATAGCAACCACTCTGGTATTTTTGCTAAGAAAACTCCAAATCGAGTCATGAATAGTTGAATAATAAGAATTATGTATCTTACAATCAAGCTCTATAAGCTTACTTTTTTTTTTTACAAATTTATGATACTCCATCTCTGCAGCTTTACATGGGTTATTCCCAAAACCTGGAATGCTCTCTCCCTTTATCTCCACTTTTTAGTTCCCTAGTCACCCTTAATCCCATCATACTGCCTTGCTTTTGAGATTGCCTACCATTTATACAGTATATATCTTGCATGGTTCATAATCATTTATATGTCATCTCCTACACTGGAATGTAAGCTTTTTGACAACAAGTGTTATATTTTTGCCTATATTTGTATCCTCCGTACTTGGCATCATTCTATCATTCCTAGAATACAGTAAATATTTAATCAATGTTGACTGATTGACAAATCAGTCACTGAATTTGGCAGTGGCTACATCATGATCTTTTATGTCTTTCATAAAATTTTCAAATTTCATTTTTTCCCTCCCATAATAGATGCCAATTAATAATAGTTCTACTTCTACATAATTCTTTATGATTATAAAGTGTTTTCCTGCTAGGCATGAAGAAAGAAAGGAAGTAAGGCAGAAGAAAAGAAAGGAAGGAAGGAAGGAAGGCAAAAGAAGGAAGGAAGGGAAGGAAGGAAGGAAGGAAGGAAGGAAGGAAGGAAGGAAGGAAGGAAGGAAGGAAGGAAGGAAGGAAGGAAGGAAGGAAGGAAGGAAGGAAGGAAGGAAGGAAGGAAGGAAGGAAGGAAGGAAGGAAGGAAGGAAGGAAGGAAGGAAAGGAAGGAGGGAAAGGAAGGAGGGAAAGGAAGGAGGGAAAGAAGGAGGAAGGGAGAAGTAACTGAGGGACAGAAGGACAGAGGATGGCCTTTCACTTAGGATTCTGAGATACTCCTAAGTCATCATTGGTCTTATTTTATTGTCAGGACAACTCTGACATAGTTACTGAAAAAAAAAAAAATCATTTAAAGATAAGGGAATTGAGACATAGGAATATTTAATAATTGGTTCATTTTTATGCAATTAGAAAATAACAGAAGGACTAAAATCTAGGTCTTCGGGTAGTAAATTTAGAGTTCTTTCCAGAATTCTATATATTAGAAGAGCTTACCTAAGCAAACAAAAAAAAAAAAAAAATGAGCAAATGATCATACAAAATCTGTAGATCCAGAAATGATTCTCACTAAAATCATAATTTTGATAAGAAATTGTTAACTTAAAAAAAAAATTAAAAGCCTACTCAGATAAATTACCAATGTCTTTAAAATAAAATAACACAAGGTATCAGTCATAATAGGGTCACATTAATCTTGTTAAATGATAATAAATGCATTGTTCATCAACCAAGCCAACTCAGCCCTGTGGCTCTAGTGATTTCTTTCTAAACAACATTTCTTTCCAAGAGAGGATTATAGCAACAGCAATTTGTTTCAGATTTATTCTGTCAGATCAGCTACTGATGATTTTAGACCACCCTAATCTGGATAAAAAATGGAGCTCTCTGTTGACAGAAGAAATGTTATTATTTTTCTGAGACATTTCGTTGTTCTTTCTGATACAATGAGGTGAAATGAGTATAATTCTCTTAAGTCTCATTTGTATTGTAAAGTGTTATTTCTACAGGGACACTTTTTGTATCATATTTTTGTTTCAAAAAAGCCTCTCCCCCCCCCCCACCACTATAATGTAAAAAAAAAAAAAAAATAATAATAATTATAAATATTTTGGTGCTCACAAGAATGTATTAATAAATGCAATGAGTTTAATGCTCTGGAAACAAAGACAAAATGAAGTTTGACATAAAAGGTTTTATTTTAATCCTTGAATTTAGCACTCTACCTGGTCAATATCTTTTCCATTAGGAATCTGACTTTTTTCTATTACCTGCTAAGGCAGTTTAATTATTTGTTATGTTATATATATTTTGAGAGCACTACTAAACCAATAGTCTCATTGTGAATGAGAGTCACTGACATATTTGAAAGGTTCATTTCTAATAAGATAAATGAAATTTAAATCTTAATATAGCACCTTCATATTAAGACTTTCTTAATTAGTTTATTATTAAAATATACAACTTTGATTACATTTTTCTTTCTATGTAACTCTATTTCTATGAAAAAATTTTAGTGAAATTTTCAAAAGTATTGTTGATGCATTTTGTTTTTATCACATCCTTTCTGGGTGGGGGGTGGGGTTGGTGAGAGAGAAATCTTCCCCTCTAGATGGAACCTTTCTTTCTTATAAATAGTAGTTAAAATGAACAAAATATAATACAGTGACCACTTCTGACAAAATATACAATATTCTATTCCAGTAGGTCAGTGTACTAGTCTCTGGGCAAGTCACTAAGTGTGAAATTTTACATATGTTTATTATCCATTCTTTAGCATCTCCATTAGTTTTTTTCTTTACTCAGAATCTGATTTACTTTTAGTGATCTTTTCAGTTAAATTGTTTCAGTTATTGCTTTTTGGGTTTGCTTTATTTTATTCTGTATCAATACATACAAATGTTCACATATTTCTCTGCATTCCTCATATATGTGTATTGAAAATTACTTGGGACAAATTAATTTCATTGATATAAAATAAACATCGTAACTTTTTTACCTCTTTGAAATATCTTCAATTTGCCATATACACATTCAGTAGCAATAATTTGTTTCATACAACTGGCATTAAATTCACAAGATTTTTTCACATGTTCTTTAATTCTTAATGAAATTACACAAATTATTGAATATTAAATATAATAAACATTTGATAAACATTACATTTATACAACTAAAGCTTTAGACTATAAGTGTCAATAAAATTCAGATTGTGTGATTTCCCAAATCTTTAAAATATGTTTATCTCTATCAATTAGAGAAATATCTTAATTTTTTCTGGTGTGGCAATTTGCAAGGTCCTATTGTAGTACTCTATCTCAATTTGGTAGATTCTTGTATTCTAAAACAATTCTGCTTTTTCAGCATGCTAATGTATTTATTAAAATTTGTCATTTCCTCAATGGTAACAATATTTTCAGGTCTAAATCTCCCAAAAGGGTTTTGCTTGGATGTTTTGTAGTTTAATGAAGTTGCTTAAATATCACAGGCTCACCAAGACTTTTCTTTAGTATCACTTTGAATTTAAAAAAATCTTCAGCAAAAATTACCTTTGTCCAATTTTTTATACTATAATCTTATTGCTATTTTTTTCATGGCCAGTATTTCTTTTCTTCAGAGCAATGGTTAGTAGCTTTTCTTTTTTTAAACTGACCTCTTCTCTTCCAATTTTATGCTATATAGTAAACCTATCCCATACAGTAGTCAATTAACAATAATTTAAGTTCTTACCATGTACTAGGCACTAGCACTAAGTGCTAGTGGCATTATTAGGTCTCATTAAAGAAGAAGGAAATGGCAAACCACATCTTTGCCAAAAAAAAAAAAAAAAAAAAACCAAACAAACAAAACAAAACCTATGACCAAATGGAATCATAAAATGTCAGACATAAGTAAAATGCTGACCAAAAACCAGTGCTTTCTTTCTTAATACCTCTCTCTTAATATTTACATTCATCTAATAAATCAATGAAACTTATCAATTATTACTAGTAGTTTTGTATTGTTTCATTTTTATTAGTTTTGAAGTTTTTCTAAATCTACTCATGTAGATATCTGAAGAAGCCCTAAGTGTTCCTTCAGATAACAAGTAGTCTTTTTCATCTTTGGAAGTATTACCAAACAACATTAATTTTTTAAATCAACACCATTTCCAAGAAAATAACTCCCCAATTTGGCATACAGATCAAATACAAGATAATCTATGACATACCAAGTTCCACAGAATTGATTGAACAAGTTGACAATGAATATTTTAATGGATGATATCTCATTAAAGATATTAAAATATCTCATTTCCACTATGATCACTCTAATATGTCAAGAAAAAATGACAAGAAAATTCAATTCAGTTCTTAAAAATTTTTTGTCAGATGCCACCTATGTGCAGAAACTCCAAACCTTACATTGCAATATACATTGCAATAAGTAAAACAGGCAAGTAAATAAAATAAGAGGTTTAAGATCTTAGGATTGTAAATTAAAAGCCAGAAGGAACTTTAGAAATTAACTAGTTGAACCTCTTCATTTTACAAATAAGTAAACTTAGGTTCAAAGAAATTAAATTAGGTCAAACAGGAAGATATATATGATTCAAACACAGATTTTCTGACTATAAATTGGTACATATTCTATTGACAAAATGTTTTTAAAATTCTCTGAAGAGCCTCCTTAGGCAGTTATAGATATTTAGATATAGATAGATGTGTGTATATATTTCAATTATTCTATTTTAGAGCAATTATTTTATAATGTCCTGAAATCGAGTTGTCATTTCTATATTTGATTTTACAGATTTATATGATAATTTTTTTCTTGGGGGTTATATTTTACCACTTTAATCCCAATATAAACAGGGAATTTTATATTTTCTGGAGCAAAATTCAAAACACACCAGTTTCTGTGTCTGGCAATAGTATATGAGTATCTGTATATACTTTCATTCAATAAAGAAGTATACAAACACACATACCTTGCATTTTAGCTGTGCTTGAACCTGATACCAAATTTTGGATTAGGATTTCATTTATTGCCAATTCTGGGAAAGGGTTTTAGTCTAATCCCCAGTTAATGAAACCCTTGCTAGTGAATTTCTTTTGTCAACACTACATTTGATGTAAAAGTGCTTCATACCTTCTGGATCATCAAACCTGCAAAGCTAATAGGCTCAATCAGAATGTAAAAAGCAGAGAGGAATTTTGTAAAACTTTAATGAAAGATTTTGGCCAGAAGTAATGGGATGAGTTCATAAAAAAACAACTAACTATTCCATGGTTTTCAAATACATTTTACCCATGAAAAACCAGTGAATAGTTATGCCTAAATAAAAATCAAATGCTTTCTTAGGGATATGGTCCAATTAAAATATATGCATAAAAGTTCTCATTACAGATACTTGGTGTGTGTATGTGTGTGAAATATATATATTCTCCACAAAAATACTATTAATGCCCAATTGTGGTATAGAGCTGATCAGGATTCTCATAGACTTTCACATAGATTTTGACAAGTCTTCCCTAAATCAGTCATTCAGTCAAATAACATTTTATTAATCATCTTTTATGTTCTATGCACTGGGGACAAAAAGAAGAGAGGAAAAAAACTGAAGAACAATCCCTGCTCTCAAAAACTCATGGTTTACTGAAGAAAAACATGTAAACTATAAAAAAAATAAAACCTTGTACAAGATAAATTGGATAAGGTAAGGGAAGTTGTCTCAGATGAAAGGCATTAAGTTAAGGGGGATTAGGAAAGATTTTCTTGCAGAAGGTGGAATTTCCGAGCAGAAAACACTTAAAGAATGGGCATGGCAGTTCAGAGAGGTTCATAATCAGGAGACTGATCATGAAGTACTACATTTCTTGGAAGACACAACTCATAAAACTCTTATAATTGGCATCAATGAAGTAATCATCTATACTGATGAAATCATAAGATATATGTACTAACATCTGTATTATCTTCCAAAGCAGGAAATGTTTTAAATTTCCAGTACTTCTCTTTTGAACTAAACAGTTATTCATTGTAGAGGCTTTTAATACAATATACTCTTTGTTATCTCTCACAGTTGGGGAATAAAGCATTTTAGTTCATCAAAAACTCTGTTTTATTGAGTTACTATTTTGTAATAGATTAGATAGAGAGATAGGTAAATAGATAGGTAGGTAGGTAGGTAAGTAGGTAGATAGGGCATATATAAGCATTTACAATATGCCAATCACTGTGCTAGGTATTAGGGACACAAATACAAGAAATAACATGTTTCCTTTACATTTTTATAGGAAAAAAGAAAGCCTAGAAGAGAGCTAATAAATGGAGAACAGAGTAAATAACCAGTAGGGAATTGAAGCAGAAAATATGAATTACAGATTTGCAGTTGTACAGAAAAATGTACTTAATACTAAAACTTTTTTAAAAGAGCTATTTAATCTTACATGGATAATTTAGAAGGCACTTATACATATTATAGTGTCTAGGACTTAGTAATAGGAAATTCCTATTAGTAGAATGAAAGACAATAAGAGTAAGAGTAACATTAAAATAGCACATTCTAGGAACATTGTCATTGGCATGTTGATGTGAAAAATCCTAAACTGTATTTTAAAGTATTTGACTTTGGGCCTTGCCAGCTCTGCAATTCTAAGCAGGTCATGTAACCTTTGTGAGCCTTGGTTTCCTCAATTATATACTCACTTTAACAAGTTGTTGTAAAATCTATGTGACATAGATGTGAATTATTAATATCATTATGTTTGTTGAAACATTTTCCACAAATTTTACAAATCATGTGCATTATTGTCATATTTACATTTCAAAAAAAAAAAAAAAAGCAAAACTGAACAACTGAATGATTGTCATCCTAAATATGAGGCAAGGAAAAGGAACATTGAGTAATTTTAAAATTATTATTTATTTGAGTAAACTTAAAATTACTTAACATAAAATTATTCACAAAATTAGAATTTAAAGATCATTTAGCCTAATACCCTTTTCTTACAGAGGATGAAAATATCAAAGGGGAGGAGCCAAGTTCATATATAATGTGTTGGTAAATCAAAATAAATTCTGAGTATCTGTTCTCTAATACAACATTTCTTCCATTTAGTAACTTTATAAGTAAACTATGGGATTGTGTGTGTGTGTGTGTGTGTGTGTGTGTGTGTGTGTGTGTGTGTATCTCACATTGAAGAAAATTCAGAGGGATTCTAATCCCTCCAGGAATATGAGGAAAATATCTTTCAGCTCTTTCTGGTATTATGCCTCACTTTTTTTTTCTATGAAACAAGAGTTGATAATAACATTTTAGCTTTCCTCAGAATTTTACAAAAATTTTACTTAGCACTCTCTACTCACAAATTCACAAAGCAAAAATTAGTCTCATTGTTATTTAATGTATCTCCTATTACTCGTTTTTATTTATTTCCTGAAATTTATGTTCTACATATGAATATTTATCTCAGAAAGACAAGATAAACAGTGTGTATCTTTAACTTCCTCTAACTTTACTCCTCATTAAAAGAAGCAAGAAAACATAATTCTGTAAATTTCGGACTTCATAGAAGAATATAGTGACAAATTTGGCCTGAAAATTGACAAATTGGACTAATATTAAATATTCCCCCCAAAAAGGAGAAAATAAAATAAAGATGATATTTCTTAGTTAGTTAAACAATGAAAGAATAAAATTTTAAAGAAACATTCATCAAAAGGGGAAAATTAAAGTGATTCTTTTCAGTGAGCAAGTTGGGGGAAAAAACTGTTATATTCCTTTTGCAAGATGTGTAAATAACTTGTCATTTATTTTTTTTAATTGTTTTATTTTAATTTTTACTTTTTAAATTTATTTAAATTGCTTGTTAGAAGTCAGAATGGTCTGTAATGTATCAGGAGATTTTATTCAATATGATTAGGAATGATATCCTAATTATACCTATCACTCTACCACAATTTTTTTTTTTTAATCATGGAACAAAGTCTTCTTTCCTGTTCTTGGATATGGAAGACAGAAATGGTGTATATTCCTTCTTTATAGTAACATTTTAAACATTTAGGCATATATTCACTTAACTTTTGGAGATAGATGATACAATGCTAACATTCACTGATACACTTTAAGGTTGAAATAGCTATTTTGTACATGTAAATCAAGGCATATAAGGTATGGGGATATTGTGGCAAAATGTAGCAATTTACACAGGCTCACAAAACTTCTGTTCCATGAAGCATTGCAAAGTTGAGTAGATAATCTCTAAAGAGTGCCTTAATGTATCTTCTGTTCTTCTTTTTAAACTGTTTCCTGAAGTCTATATGCTACATGTGAATATTCATCTCAAAAAGATAAGCCAAATATTTGTCAAAATATCATAATTCATCTGGAAAGGTATCATAGGAAAATGTGGGAAAGAAAAAGCATTAAGCTGGCTACTAAACTGAAAGTCTACAGAGCCATAATCCTGCTTGCCTTTGAAACCTAGATAGCATACCAGCACCGTGCCAAAAAAATGAATCATTTCCATTGGAATTGTCTTAGGAAGATTCTGAAGAATATTTGGCAAGATAAAGTATTGGACACTGAGGTCCTTTTTCAAGATAAACTGCAAAGCATTCAAACTCTACTGCAGATATCACAACCCAGGTGGGCTGGCCACATGGTTTGGATGCCAAACATACTTTTTAAAAGACTATTTATGGAAAGCACATGCAAAGCAAGTCATTCATATGGTGGTCAGAAAAAATGATACAATGATACTTTCAAGATCTCTCTCAGAGAATCAACTGAGCAATGTGGGAAACACTGGCAAAAGACTGCTCAGCATGGCATGCCCACATCAAAGAAAATGTTGTGCTCTATAGTAAAGCAAAATTGTAATAGCTCAAGAGAAATGTGAGATGTGCAAATTTAGAGGCATCTCCATTCAAAATGTTTGTAAAGGCCATTTGCACCCAACCTGGGAGAGAACATCCTAAATTCATATTGTTCAACAGGTTTACAGTTGGATACACTGTGTCTTGACTCCAACATAGTGATGTCATTTTGATCTTCAAAAATGAAGGACCATAACTAGCATAGGCATGATAAGGAGAAAATTAATGAGTTATAGGATTTTCAATGAACAGGCTATACATTAAAAATAAAGATTCTGTTTCAAACCCTAGGATCAGAGGTTCAAAGACTTAGAGCTGGAAGGAAAGCCAGATGACACAATGGATAGAACACTGACCCCAGAGTTATGGTGACTTGGATAGAAATTCTATCTCAGACATCTAACCAAAAATAATCACTAATTATGTGATCATGAACAAATTATTTAATCCCAACTGCCTAGCCAAAAAAAAAAAAATCTGGGAGGAATCTTAAAGGCAATCAAATGAAGAATTATTTTCTTGATCACATATTATTAGAAGTTAAATTTGACCAAGTCTTCTTGATTCTTGATTCAGTGCCCCACCCAATATGCAATGCTGCCTCTAAAACCTGCTATCTAACCAGAAAATGCAACACTTATAATTTTCCTCTAGATTGTATATTTGAGCAGACTCCTTTTTTAGAAGGAGCTACTCCTTTTATTAATTCCATTTCTTGACATTTCCTTCAAATCTTTTTTGGCTTCTAGAAGCAGGTCTTATATCTATTCCAGACTCAGTTTTCACAACAAAGTTAATCAAGAGCTAGCTTTCTACAAAAAGAAGCAGATAATTTCAATAAAGCAGAGTAGCAGAAAATCTGACATATATATATATATATATTTATCCTCAGCTGAAATAAACCAAGAAACCTCTGTTATTCTCATGTAATAAATCCTGGGGAAAAAAATAAGCAAAGTTTCCTTCCTTTCTCATTCAAAAACAGTCAGATTTCAAATTTAAATATTTTCTCTCAGATGTCCATGTTGATACTATCACTGATCAAGTTGAGATTCCTGATAATAGTCTCCTGTATCTGTCATTTGTCAATGGGGTAATTCCCCCAAATTCATTTCTGAATCAATTGTTTTTACACAGACCCTCAATTGATTAGACTAAAAATAAAAATTGACACCAAATTAGAAGAAAGAAAAAGACAAGAAAATTTGTATGGAATTAAAAGAGCTCTAGTCCAGATTATTTAGATAAGCTATTAACTCTGAAAAATAGGAGAAAGAGAGTAATAATGACATTAACTTTGATGATCAATATGGCTAAGTGAATAACAACAGAGTAACTCAATTCCTATAAATGGTCTTCAGAAAAGACTTTTTAAAAAAACACTAAGCAAATTCACAAATAAAGATAAGAGAAAATTTAGCTGTTCATGAATAGGTTAAGATAATACAATAAAAATAATAATACAGTCAAAGTTAATTTACTTATTCAGTCCCAGGCCAATCAAATTGTCAAGGAATTCTTTGATATTCTGTGTTAGTTGTATCTGACTCTTTGTGCCTTTATTTGGGGTTTTCTTAGCAAAAATACTGTAATAGTTTGACATTCTTTCTCTGGCTCATTTTATACATGAGGAAACTGAGGAAAATAAAGTTAAATAACTAACTTAGGATCACATAACTAGTAAGTATGTATGGCCACATTTGAACTCAGGTCTTTCTGACTCCAAACCTGTTGTTCCATCCACTGTTTTATAGAAATATTGAAAAAAAAATTCACATGAAGGCCAAAATGTCAAGAATCTCAAGAAAAATAATGCAAAAGGGGGAAAGATCACAGTCTGAAATGTGTGGTTTTGAAGTAAACCATAAAACTAAATAACAGAACAACTTGGTATTTATTAAAAACAAAACAAAAAAAACAAAAACAAAAACAAAAAAAAATAAGATACCAATCAGTGGGACAGATTAAATACACAGCATAAAGAAGCAAGTGAATGAAAACAGTGGTATTTGATAAGCTTAAAGATGTCAGCTGTCAAGGAAAGGATTTATTTGAAAGTCATTATTTGAAGGGGAAAAAAAATGCTGAGAAAACTGAACATGAAAATGACCAAGTCAAAGTCCATATGAATACATAATATTTAAAAGGTCACATTATAAACAAATTAAGAAAGAATAAGGAAGAAAATAATTTTAGGTCTATAGATAGAAGAGTTCATTATTATAAAAGGAATAGAGAGAATCTCAAATGATAAAATGGATCATTTTGACTACATAAATGTTATTTTTATGATGTAACAAATCCTATACAGCTAAAATAAAAAGTAGAAAAAGAAAACTTCATAGAAAATTTCCCTAATAAAGATCTCACAGGACACACAAGGAACCAATTCAAATTTATAAAATTAAGATCAATTCCCCAATTATTAAATGGCTGAAATATCTGAATAGGAACTTCTTAAAAGAAGAAACTCAAGTTATCAATAGTTATATATTTTTACATGTTTTGTACTATTAATAACTTGAGAGGTGCAAATTAAACAAACAATCAGAAAGACAAAACTAATCCACAAAAAGAAAATAAAAATTATCAAAAGGACTCAGAGAAAGCGGGCACACTGATGTATAGTTGTTGGAGCTATGTATTTATCCAATTATTCTGGAAAACAATTTGGAATTTTGCCATAAAATTTACTAAACTCTACACAAAAGAAATTTAAAAAGAGAAAAAGGCTCTCTCTATATAAAAATATTCATTGAAGCTGGTTTTTTTAAGTGGTTGAGAACTGAAAATTAAGAGGATACTTTTCCACTGAACAAACTATAGAATATAAATGTATTGGAAAATAAAAAATTATTAAAGGGAAAGTTTCAAAAAAAATACTAGGAACATACCATTGATTAATATGAGAAGGGAATATATATATATTTTAACTGACAATTTTCTGTAATAGACATAACAATCACATGTTTCATTTAGAGATATAGGGAATTAAAAATTATTTTTCACTAATTACCAAAGAGTGAAAAAATATTTTATTCAGTCTCATACAATGTAGTCTGAAAGGCTGCCCTCACAAGTTGTCTTCCATAAATACAAACATTTATACAGGATTGCTTGATAGAAGAAATCAGAGTGATAACATTGACAAATGATCCTCCAAAGATGGTTTCCACTGCCATACAGGATGTCTGTCATACATTCCAAATCTTAGAGGACACCTCCTGGATAATTAAGGTGTCCAGATGCATCTATTTGCAGATAGCTATATGGATGATATCAAGATACTCTCTTTCCCCTCCCCTTCAAATGAAAGGAATTGTATAAAGTAAAAGAAGGGAATACTATACACAATGTTTACAATAATGTAAGTGAAAAGATCATATAAAATAAGCTAAACTTAAAGCAACTGGGGAAAAAAAATAATACTGGAGACCAGACAATGAAAGACACCTTTCTTTTCAAAGGAGCTTAGGAGGGAAGGGAATGAATAACTATTAAGAAAGAATGTTGTACACATAGTAAGACACAATAATTGTACTGGGTGTTTTTGATTAGTTGTTTTTCCTTACTAAAAGGAAAATGTTTGATCCCAGTATCTTTGGATGTGGGAAGAAATAGAACCTCTTTTCCCTCAGAAATGACTATAAATATAATTTCAAAAGTTATCAATAAAACATTAAAATAGTCTTAATTTTTTAAAAAGATGACCCACCTTTTAGATAAACATTTTCACTTTACACACACATACATATCAAATTATGACATGATACTCAATTGTAACTCTTTTGGTTAACATATCAGAATTCTTATCTTTGACAAGAATTGCAGATGGATGTTATGGGCCAGAACTTGAAACAAGGTACTAAGTGGAATTGAGGAGACAATGGTTAAATCTAGTTTGGCATTGATTTAATCCTAAACCAAATAATGATTTCCTAGTGACTTAATGCTTGGTTTATACTCAGTGTGGAGCATATAAGCAGAAACTGAGAGCCACAGGAGAGAAGCTGGCAGAGGTAGAGAAGACAAAAGACTGGTGGCAGGAGCTCAAGAAAACATTAGATTAGTACACGACTAATCTAGTCAAATAAATAACAGAAAGATAACAAAAGGTGAGTAAAAATCAAAGGTATATCACCTTTTCCTAAAGGCTAACCAAATAATATTTGATTAGCTTATATTAAGCCTGAATAGAACAATGGGTAAGTAGAAAGACACTCAACTAATTAAGTCCTAGCTTTGTGAGCCAATCAAACTGAGTTCTATATCTACCTCTACCACTTGCTATACATGCACATGTACATATACATATATATATATATTTCTGTATATATATATATATATACAGAAATATATATATATATATATATATATAATGCAACTAGATGGTGCAATACATAAAGCAGCTGATCTGGAGGAAGAAGGATTAATCTTCTTGAGTTCAAATATTAACTCAGATACTTACTAGTCCTGTGACCCCAGGCAAAGTCATTTAACCTAATTTGCCTCAGTTTCTTCTTATATAAAATGAGTTGGAGAAGGAAATAGTAAATCACTCTAGTATCTTTGCCAAGAAAACCCTAAATTAAGTCATGACAATTGGATATGACTGAAACAATTAAATAACAATATATGTATACATATATTAAGTATATATGTATGTTTATAGACACAGATAAATAACATATACATTATAAATGTTTTTGAACCCAGGTCTTCAGAATCTCTAGGTAGAGCTAGATATCCTATCTACTGTACTATCATATCTTTCATCATAAATAGTTTCAATCAAAGATATCTGTGATATGTCTTATCTTATTATATGACCTGTTCTTTGAGTATAAATTTCTGGAAAATTGATTAAATCTTTAAGACAAATAAAAGTATTTATTATTTGCTAAGCAAAGATTTTAAAAAGCTTATCTTTATACATGAAATTTTAAAAATATTTTCTCATGTAATATCTAGAAATTGAAAGAGCCCTATAACAAAGTCATATGATTAAGAAGAAAAGAATTACCTATGTTTTCTAGATATTGGGTTCAGTTTTCTTCATTATAATAACAACAACAATAATAATAGTATTTTGAATGTATCATGAGTTCCAGGTATATACTTAGTGCATAATAAGAAATTCTTGAATAGAATTGAAATGTTATTTAATATTTATAATACCCCTATGATTATAGATAAGGTAGAATGTACTTTATTAATGTTACAAATGAGAAATCTTATATGCAGAGAACCTGCAACTAGAATATAACACTCTAGATTCTTTCCACACTTGTGGACCCAGACTGAATCAGATTTGTGGTTTCATGCTACTCATTGGCAAAGCAATTCCTATACTATTCCAGACAAAAACCTGGAACTTTCAATTGAACCAAGAAGCCATGGTCCATCAACATAGTGGGGGGATTGAAGTGATTGATATTTCTGAGTCTTTGCCAATAATGCCATTGAATGAATAGACCACAGCAGAGTTGTTCAAGTGAAATCATCCAAACTGCTTTGTAATGATTCTGACCTAGAGCATGTAGAAAAGCCCAAAGTGATTATTTACTGAACTTGGATCTTGACCAAAATTTACTACATCTGTCACATAAAGTACAATTGTAGCTTATAAGTCGAATAATGTTTTTCAGCTGAATGAAATACAAAAGAAAACTTTGGTTTTAGGTCAATGTAGACATGCACTATAAGCTAAAATCAGCACCTAAAGGTTTTGTTTGTTTTGGTTTTTCACCATGGCAGAAGGAAAGAAGGAAAAATGGGAAGTAGAGAAAATAAATGATTGTTTACTAAAAAAAAAAAAAAAAAAAAAAGGAAAAAGGGAAAAATAAAATCAGCACCTTAAATTGCAAACAAAATAAATAAATAACTAATATAGTTGAAATACAGTAGTAAGCCTGCCTGTTGTATCATTCTTAAATGGATTTAGGAAGCTAAAAATCTAATTGGCAATAATGCAATACTCCCATTAATTTTAAAAAAATAGCAAAACAAGATGATTTGTTGGACTTGGGTTTGGATCCCAACTTGTGTTGCTTTAGGTTAGTCACTTCATATGATCTTTTGTCCCATTCCTCAGTCTTAAAATGGAAGAATTGAACCAGAATTTAGATGTTCCCTAGTCCTTCTCTGCCTTAATGCTATAAATTTCAGTGAAAAAGATCTGTACTTACTATACTTTCATTTCCTCACTATCCACTGTGCTAAGTCTTTTGCAAAACAGCTTCCATTACAATTCTTGATTCATCTTTCTAAATCTCAACACAGGCTTTATCTTCCTCTAATTCTCCACTATATTTCACACCATTAATCACTAATCATTTTTATCCTTAAACTTGTCCTTCTTTGCCTTCTATGACATAGTTCTCCTCTTATCTCATCGACCACTGTATTGTTCCTTTTTGTCTATTACCTTGTTTCCATTCCATAAATATAGACAGTCTCCAAGTCCTTCTGCTTTTTTACTTTAAAATTAATTCCATCAGGTAACTGATTCACTATCAAAACTTCAATTAGTATGCCTTCAAAAATAGTTTTTATACCCAACTTCTCACCTAGGTCATTAAACCATAGATATTTAATCAATTTTCTAGAGATTTCTAATTTATACTCAAAGAACTGGTAGTACAACAAAAGACGACCTACCCAATTAGCTTTGACTGGAACTATTTATGATGAAAGACAAGATATCATGTCTCTAGTTGCTCATAGGACCCTTTCTAAAATTGTACTCATCATCTACTTAGCTCAACTCCTTCCTCAACTTTCCAAACTTTTTCATTTCTCCCTATTTTCCTCACTCTCTCCATTCTCTTGAGTTTGTGACCTGAGAGACTAGATCACTATATCTGAATGAGGCTTGCATGATAGAACTGGAATTTACCTCATATCTAAAGTCTTTCAGAGTTATCCTGTAGAGTCTGAGTATTCATCATTTCATTCCTGAGATACTGAAATGATCTCTGCGCATTTGTCCCAGTTTTAGTTTCTCTCTCTTCTTAACCATCTTATATATCAGTGCCAGATAAATCTCCCTAAAATAATAATTTCATCATATAATTCTCCTACTTATGTTGAATCCTTAAAATAAATTTCATATTTCAGCATGGCATGAAAATACTTGCACAGCCCATTTTATTTCCCTTGTGCTTTCTGCTCTGCTTTGTTTGACCTGTCTTCTCACTCTCCTGAGCATATCCTATTTGTTCATCTCTCCCTGTTTTACCCATGTTTTACTCTTCTAACTGCAACAATCCAAATCCTATACATCCCTCATGCCCATTTTAAGACATGTTCTCTCCAACCCATAAGCATTTTTTGTTTTCACTATATTGCTTATTGAGAATCTGAGTTAATAAAGTTCCTAAGTCCTTAGTTAAATGGATAGAGTTCTGGGCCTAAAGTTAGGAAGACTCAACTTCCTGAGTTCAAATCCAGTGTGACACTTACTAGATCAGTTAATGTTTGTCTAGGTATTCTCATCTATATTATGATCTGGAGAAAGAAATGGCAAACCACATTAGCATCTCTGCCAAGAAAATTCCAAATGAGATCACTAAGAGTTGGATATAATTAAAAAACAAAACAAAAAATCACTAAACAAGAAGCCAAATTAGCATCTTTTCAAGGACAAGAGTTGCAAAGCAACCCAAAAGACTCAAAGTACTCATGTACTGCTTTCAAAAGCTATCTTAAAAAGCTGTCAGAGAAAAGAAAATCCTATTCAAGAAATTACTCTAAAAGATTTAGTCATATAGTTTAAGTTACTTGCCCTTTGCAAAGGGCATAAAACTTAACATATCATACTTTTTTTTTTTTTTTTTTTTTGCTGAGACAATTGGGGTTAAGTTATTTGTCCAGGTTCACACAGGTAAGAAGTATTAAGTATCAGATCATATTTGAACTCAGATCCTCCTGACTTCAGGACTGGTATCTATCCACTGCACCACCTAGCTGCCCCATGAAATCATATTCTTTCAGTACTAAAAGTTCAGTGTTATGAAGGGCAGAACCAAGATAGGGGAATAAAAGTAGGAACTTGCCCAACCCCTCCCCCAAACTGCTCCAAATTCCTTTAAATGACTCTAAACAAATTTTAGAGCTTCAGAACACCCAAAAAGAGGAGTTAAATATTTTTCAGCTGAAGGCAATTTAGAAGATCAGCAGAAAAGGTCTATGGCACTAGGGTTTGGGTCTTTCCTATAGTCCCAACATGGGGTGCACTGGCACAGACCCAGATGCAGCCCCAGCCTGGGCCAACCTCTGAATCAGCAGCCGTCCTGGTGGCTTCCAGACCTCTCAGCCAGAAACTCCAAAGAGGACCTGGAAGGTCAGCAGAAGAGATCTGTGGAACCAGGGTGGGAGTCCAATCCATAATCCCCCCATATCCCTAACCCTGGTCCCAGCCTGGACCCCAGTACAGCAAGGTGGGACTTCTGAGTCAGCCGCAATATTGGAGTCTTTTGGACCTGGGATATCAGGCCTAAAGATTAATGGAGAGGATCTGTGGCAATGTGATGGGAGTCTACTGTGCAATCCCAGCACAGTCCCAGTTAATGGATCCCCAGCCTCAGCCAACACACAGCTGCAGGGCAGAAAAGAGTTCTTGTTGCCAGATTCCTAGAAGGATCTCTGGAAACAGCTGCACAAAACCTCTTAAGTTTGGGACTGCACCCTCCATCCTGGAAACAGAGCCCTACTTTGACAAAGAGTTAAAAGCCAAGTAATAAGCTAAGAAAAACAGCAGACAATAAAAAATGTTTCTGACCATTAAAAGTTATTATGGTAACAAGAAAGATCAAAACACACATTCAGAAAATGATAACAAAATCCAAGCTCCTACATCCAAAGCCTGAAAGAAAACTAAAACTGGGCTCAGATCATGCAAGAGCTCAAAAGTGACTTTGAAAATCAAACAAGAGAAATAAGAAGAAAAATTAGGAAAAGAATTGAAAAAGGTTCAAAAGGAAATTAAAAAGGGCTAATGAGGAGAAAAATGCTTTAAAAAGCAAAATTGGCTAATTGGGAAAGAAAGTATAAAAGTTCACTGAGGAAAATAATTCCTTAAAAAATAGAATTGAGTAAATGGAAGGTAATGAATTTATGAAAAATCAAGTGGTATAATCAATTTGTGGTATAGAAAGCAAATCCAAAAAATGAAAAAATAGAAAAAATTTGAAATATATCATTGGAAAAACAATTGATCTGGAAAACAGATCCAGGAGAAATAATTTTAAAATTAGTCTACTGAAAGTCAAGATCAAAAAAGAGCCTGGACATCATCCTTCAAGAAATTATCAAGGAACTGTCCTGATATTCTAGAATCAGAGGATAAAATAGAAATTGAAAGAATTCATGGATCACCTCATGAAAGAGATTCCAAAATAAAAACTGTAAGGAATATTATAGCCAAATTTTAGGACTCCCAGATCAAGGAAAAAATATTGCAAGCATCTAGAAAGAAATGATTCAAGTATAGATAGTTGAGCCACAGTCAGGATTTAGCAGCTTCTACATTAAAGGACCAGAAGGCTTGGAATATAATATTCCAGAGAGCAGTGGAGTGCGGATTGCAACCAAGAATCATCTACCCAGCAAAACTAAGTATAATTCTTCAGATTATAATTCAATGAAGCAGAAGATTTTCAAGTATTTGTGATGAAAAGACCAGAACTGAATAGAAAATCTGATTTTCAAAAGCTCTAGAGAAGCATAAGGAATTAAGAAATTCAAGAAATTATGAAAGTATCATAAGGGACTTAAAAAGATTTATCTATTTACATTCCTACATGAGAAGATAATGATTGTAACTCATGAAAAGATTATCATTATTATGGCAGTTAGAAAGAACATATATAGACAGAGAATAAGGGTGTGAGTAGAATATGAAGAGAATATCTTTTTTTAAATGATGAATATTAAATTAAACTAAATTACTTTTTTAAAAAAATGATGAAATTAAGAGATGAGAGTGGAATATACTGGCAGAAAGAGAAAAGAAGAAGTGGAATAGTGCAAATGATCTACCATAAAAAAGAAGCAAGAAAATGTTTTACAGTGGAGAAAAAGAGAGGGAGGAGAGGGGAGTGAGTAAACTTTACTCCCATCAGAATTGACTCAAATAGGAAATAAGATATATACTCAATAGGGGTGTAAAAATCTATCTTACCCTACAAGAAAATAGGAAAGCAATGGGATATGGGGAGGGGAAGGGGGATAAAAGAGAGGGCATATTGAAGGACGAAATGGTTAGTAGCAAAACACCTTTGAGGAGGGACAGGAGAGAAAAATGGGGGAAAATACAATTAGCAATTGTAATTGTAAAAAAAAAAAATTCTAAAGTTTCTCTGATAAGACTTCATTTTTCAAATAGAGGGAACTGAGTCAAATTTATTTAAAAAAAAAAAAATGAAAGAGCCATGCCCCACTGATAAATGATCAAAAGATAAATTTCTGTGCCCAAAGGGCTGTAAATTCCTGCATATTCTTTGATCTAACAACACCCTTAGTAGGCATGAAAGCTAAAAGAGATTGGGGGGGGGGGAAGAAAATGACCAATACATACAGAAAAATATTCATAGAAGCTCTTTTCTCAGAACAGAAAAAAAAAAAAAAATGGAGATTGAAGGATGCCCATTAATTGGGGAATGGCTTAATTAACTGTGGTTATGTGTTTGTAATGGAATATTATCATTGTTTAAGTAATGATTAGCAGGATGCTCTCAGGAAAAAAAAAAAATGCCTGGAAAGTTTTCTGTGAACAAAGAGAAATATACTGTACACAAAATAATACCAATGTTCTGGAATAACCAGCTATAAATGGCTTTGCTATTCTCAGAAGTATAATTATCCATGACTATTTCGAAGGATTTTATGCTTTAAAAAAATCCTATTCTTACCCAGAAAAGAAACTGATTATGTTTGAATACAGATTGAAGGATTCTTTCTTTCTCTATCTCTCTGTTTCTTTAACTTTTCTTGAGGATTTTTAATTTTCATTAGAGTGAGAGATCTATGTTTTCTTTTACAACTTGACTTTTATGGGAATAAAACTTTACATAACTTCACCTGTGGTGTTTTAATTGTGAGTGGGAATAATGGAGAGAATCCAGAACTCTTTTTTTTTTTTTTTTGCTGAGGCAATTGGGGCTAAGTGAACAGCCCAGGGTCACACAGTAAGGAAGTGTTAAATGTCTGAGTCAGTTTTGAACTCATTTCCTCCTAACTTCAAGACTGGTGCTTTATCCACTGTGCCACCTAGCTGCTCCCAACTCAAAAATCTTAAAAACAAAATAAAATTGTTTTGAATGTAACTGGGGGAAAATATTAAATAAATAAATTTTGGAAATGAAATAAAATAGAAGTTCAATGTTTGAAAAAGTTCCGTCAAGTACATAACCAAATTGTTGATTCTCTTTTAAGTACAATGCTTTAGAATTGAAAATAACAAAAGATGAATATCTAGAACTATTTTTATAAAGTAGCAAAAAAAAAATTCATTCTTTGGAAACTTAACTTTAAAAGTTCATTTTCATTTATTTCAAATGCAAAAGAATGAACAACACCGAATTTTCTGCTATGAAAAAGTGATGTTGCAGGAGCCTGTTTTCTAAAATACCATTCAATGAATAATCTGTTTAGTTAATACTATGCCATCTTGTGGATTTAGAGAAAATTGCTACTAAACACTTTTACCAGTGTTGTTTTGACAATCCTAGGAATGAACAGGAAAAAACTTCACTTAAATAGAAAATTCTATTAAGTGAAATTCTCCTGCCAGATTGTTGCAGCTGATTGAGACATAATTTAGATCTAAAATTTTATTTAAACTAATTTACAATAAGGTTTTATATGGGATTTTAATTGTGTTTGTTTATTATTTATGATAATGGGACCAAAATTACTCTGAATGACAATTTAGTATGCTTGAAAGGGGCAGGTTAAGTGGCATAGCAGATAGAGCACTGGACTTAAAATTGGAAAGACTTAAGTTCAAATGTAGCCTCAGAAACTTCCTAGCTTTGTGACCTTGTCTTAATTTCTGTTTGTCACTAGAGAAGGAAATAGCAAAGCATTCCAGTATCTTTGCCAAGAAAATCCCATGAATAGAATAGGGTCACAAAGAGTTGGACATGACTAAAATGACTGCACAATAACAAATTTTGAAAGAACACAGGAATAAGAATCAAGAGACTTTGTCGGAGGTCTGACTGGCTATGTGATAAATTGGGCAAATTATTTAATGTATGCTTTTTAAAAAGCAAGTTAGACTATATTATCTATAAAAAAAAAAAATTATGTGAAAATACATACAAAATCCATTAGAAGATTGAATTAAATCTTAAGACAACAGGGATATCTATATCTATATACACACATATTTACCTTTTGTAATACCATGAGAAATGACTTCTAAATGGAAAACAGGGGATGCATGATTTTAAATTTTATTGTGAGCATTTGAATTCAATGTTTTAATGGATTTTGTATGTATTTGTGGAAGATTTCCCCAGGTTTTTTAGGAGGAGGGAGGATGTTTTTTACCTACTATTCTTATTTATGTTATCTTAATAAAAGCTTTTGCTAAAAGCTTATTAGGTTCTGGTTGACTGGCTTTAAAAGGAAGAGCACACTGATATGAGTTCAGGGCAATAACACTAGAAGGCTAGCTCCTCATGGTTATCCCTGCAATCCTGAAAGAATAGTTGTCTTCTTGGGTCCCCATGACAATATGATATTGAATAGCAACTACAAAGGGGGTGATACAGAAAAATAACAGAATATAGACATATAAGTATAAATATGTGTTTGTATTTGTTGTTATACAGTTATTTCAGTCATGTCTGACTCTTTTTGTCAGACTCATTTGGGGTTTTATTGGCAAAGACATTGGATAGTTTGCTGTTTCCTTTTCCAACTGATTTTGTAAATAAGGGCTAAGTGACTTGCCCAGAGTCACACAGCTAGTGTCTGTTGGATTTCAACTCAAAAAGATGAGTCTTTCTAATGCTAGACCCTGCGTTCTATCCACTGTACCAATAAACTAATATGTAAACATAGACTCAGACACACAAATATGCATATTCACACACATATACCTGTGTAGACATGTGTTATATGTGTATATATATATTAACATGTATGTATGTCAGTATATATACGCCTATATTTTTAAACATTAAATATGCATATAAAAATGAAGGTAGATTGGGTACATAGTGAAAAAAGAAAAAAACTCTAAAATGAAACTGAATTTAAAGTTAATTGAGTTGGTCTCAAAGAATAGAGGATGAAACATGTTCCCCTCTTCTCCATACAGAGGTGTAATATTACAATAGCAGAATGTATGTAGCAGATATAGTTAAGATATTAATTAGTTTTGCTTAATTTGAAGCTTTGTTTTGTTTTGTCTGTTTGTTTTGTTTTAAAATTAGGGTCTATAGGACCAAGGACTATCTGGAGTATAAAAAACAACAGGTATCAATAAAACTTTTAAAAATAATTATCAATTTTTTTTAAATGCTATTTTCCAGGATCTGAAGTGGAAAAGGGAGGATAGAGTGCCCATGTTGGAAAGTGACTGAATAAATGTGAACATAATGGAATATAATTGTCCTATAAGAAATGATGAAAGGGATAGTTTCAGAAAAGCCTGGGGAACTTTGTATAAAGGATCCCAATTCTCCTCATAAAAAAGTAATGGAGTCAAAGATCAAGATAAAAAATACATTTTCAAATTTGATTAGTATATGATTTCTTTTACTTGACTATGCATGTTGTTGCTATTTTTTTTTTAAAGCATTTGATTTCAATTATTTTTCTATTTTTTTCTATTGGTGAAGAGGTGAGAGAAAAAAAGGGAAGAAAAAAAGTACATTTCAAAAAGAAAAAGAAGAATTATGTTGAGAATGAAAAAATATGTTTCAAGAAAAAAGTATCTAATTTGTGTAGAAATGGTGGTAAGGACAATATATTTGAGTGGCCAGCTAAGTATAGATATAAATAAGGATCTAAATGCAGTGTTCTTTAGGATAAAAGGGGGAAAAAAAGAATTGTTTGATCTTGACTGTGAAATCAGAACTATGAATAGGTTAGTTATGTTATTGAATGTACTGTTTTCTTAATAATAATCACTAAAAGTTCAGTAATTTTTCAATTATTTTTAAGACCTGAATCACATAAAGCATTTTCCATGTAACACATTCTTTAGGCCCTTAAATTTTACAAATGTGAAAACAAATTTCTTCTCCTCCCAGCCTAATATATGTCAGAGAAAGGAGCAAAGAAAGGCAATTGTTTTCTTCCAGGTGAGTTATTCACACTTAAGAACATAGTAATACCATTTTAACCTTTAAAAGAGAAATCATGGCTTTTTGCTGAATATACAATTTCCTCCTAGATATAGTCCACAAACATTTAGACTATAACATGCACCAATATTTCAAGGGAAAGAGAAATTACTTTTTTTTTTTTTTTTTTTTTTTTTTTTTAGTCAGGAACAAAACAGTGTTGCTCTCTATAAAATATTGTAAAAGCTGAGTGGTGAATAGTGACACCCTACAGGGATTAATACAAAGTATTCTAGGTTTATAGTCCTTAGTTATCAAACTTCTGGGAAAGTAGAAAAATATGTCCTGAGGGCTTAAACAGCTCTAAATCATTGCTGATTATTTGGCACCAGTTGGTCTTCTTTACTGTGTCTTGAGAAAAATATTTTAAACTTCTAAAACAACCTAAAAAATAGTTCAGTACATACAAACTCTGGTTTATATAAATATATTATATATTCTAACACTGTAGTTTTAAATGCATATGCTAATATAATTCCTTCAAAAAAGGAATGTGTAGAGACAATAGGAACCAAAGCCCAAGGTAAATAAGAATTAACTTTGGACTGATATGCAAACGTCACCCATTTGGGAACATTCCCCATTTTACCCAGATTGTATTTCCTATAATAGAAAATAAAAATCCTTCAAGTTCTGTTTGAGTGAATGATTTGTTGTGGTCACAAGACCAAGTGGCTAAATATTTCTAACAACTCATATCTTTATCAAGCACTGCTTTGAGAATTTAGTTAAGCTTTGGTCTTGAAAAAGCAAGAGAAATATAACCTGGTACAGTAAAAGTATAAGGAGCTTTCATAGTGGAGAAGAGAGGGAAAGCATACATTCTTATCCCTAGAGTCTTACTTACACTATGAAAGCTGTTTGAAAGAAATAGCTCTATTAACAAAATGTTCTTTGTTTTACCTGGGTAGAAGAAAGTAGCCACCATATACCAAAAGAAGTTTTCAAAATTTCTCTCTTGAGATCCACTACTGGGTTCTGGCAAAATTTCAGGGACTCTCTCCCTTTCACTTTTTAGCCCATTTCAAAATCTTGTTTTTCCCCAACACTAGCAAATCAGTTTCTTCTCCTACCTTAGTGTATTTGTTTTAGCAACTGATTAAAGGAAATTATCTTCTTATTAACTTTTTATATATGTAAACACATAAGAAACAGATATGTACATTTTTATATAAGATCATCCAAATGTGTATTTAGTTTGAGTAAAAGTCTAGAAATTGAATTGATTATGTTGAATTATATCTATGGAATGAATAATTTATTTAATCAACATTTATTAAATATTACTATGTGTAAAGCACTGTGCTGCCTGCTAGTATCTCCCACATGACAGCTCATTCATCTCTACCATTGTATTGACTGTCTTTTAATTCCTAAAATGTTCTCCCTCCCTGCCCACTACCTTTTAGAATCCCTCACTCTCTTCAAGACTCAAGTAAAATGTCAATTTTCTTCAAGAGGGTTTTTTTGGTCCTTCCCATTGTCAGACCCTCTATATTCTGTATATATTTTATATGTAAATATGTTTCTTTATATGTTGTCTCTATCATCTAGATAGAAATTCCTTGAAGGTAGGGATTGTCTTGAGGAAGCTGATTGATATAGTGAATAAACTAGTAGATATGGAGAAAGAAGTCCTGAGTTTAAATTTTACCTCATATACTTCTTAGCTATATAATCCTATGTAAACTATTTAACCACATTATTTTGTGTTATTATAATACTATCACTATTATTATTATGTAGATTAGGGTCTGAAAATACTATTTTTCTTTCCTTCCTATTTTTTTCATGATTTCTCTTGAATTATATCCTTTTATTCTGAGTCCAAAATGACTTTTATATTTAGTCTAGCTCTACAGTAACCTCTCCTTGGTTTGACTGGTATAAAGAGAAATTTGCAAATCACTTTAATCAGGCCATCCATAAGCAATGAATATCCTTCAGATTGTTTATAATCTTTCATTCTTTAAAAATTATTTTGTGACCCTGGGCAAGTCACTTAATCCCAATTGCCTCAGGGAAAAAATATACATACATACCTATACATATATATTACATATATAAAAGCTCCTTAAGAACACTTTTAAAAAAATATTTTGTAATTATAATTGTAATTTTGTAATTAAGTATTCCTTGGAAGATTGACTCCCAGATCCTTTATATATGTATCTTAAAATTATTCGGATAGGATTTTTTTTTACTAGTTTTTCCAAAGGAGACTTTTAAAAGAATGTCATGACTTTTTGGTGGTGTGGGTATCTAGCAATGGGAATATTGCCCTCTTAATTATGATACTACTTCTTGCTTTTCTGGAGAGTTGTGTTCTTAAAGAATGATTCTTTATGCCCATCAACTATAAGCCTGGTCCTAGGAATGCCTCTTTTCCTTCAAAACTCAACTCAATTTCCACCTTTTATAGAAAGCAATCCCTTCAATCACATTGCTTTGTGACTTGAGTGAATTGGTTAACCAAAAAATGAATACCAAAGAGCCTGGAGGCTGGGAAATAAGTAGAGATAGCAGGCACAGAGTGCTAGGAACAAGGATTTCCCAAAATCTCTGGGAGAAGTCTGCATCTGATTTTGGAGCATCCAGTGACCAATCAGCTTAAGTATACTGACCTGGAAGTGAATGCCAAACCGATAGAAGTGACTATGAATCATCACCATTTATTAATGAAATAGGGTGGAGGGAAAGATTATGAGAAATGACTTCTTGTCACCCTCAGCACTTTTGTCTCATAATGAACTAAAGGTGAGTAATCCTAAATTCTCAAAAGCTATACCATCAGAATCCAAGCTCTGGCTGTTATTACCCAAAAGTGAAAGCTTCAAATATAAACCCAGTAACAAACTGTATATCTGTCATACTAATTAAATTGTGAAATGAATTAATACAAATTTGGCTGGGGAGAGGAGAAAGAGAGAGAGAGGAAGGAAAGACAAAGAGAGATAAAAAGACAGAGAGACAGATAGATGTGAACATATAAAATATAATGTTTATGTAAATAGACAGTGCATATATTTGTACATGTATGTATATGCATATAAATAATGTGTGTATGTATATATGTATGGAATAAAGCATCTGTTTAGCAGGCAGTGAATAGGGGACTGAGCCTGGAGTTCAATTCTATCCTCAGACATAATATTATTATTATTAATTGCTAGGTATTTGTTTTGTTGTTGTTCGGGCATTTTAGTTTTTCATAATCTCATTTTCAGATTTTTTTTTAGCAAGATACTGCAGTAACTGGATAGAAGATAAGTCTGTTTCCACCCCTAGTGCTCTATCTGCTGTGCCACTTAGCTATATGAACCAGGAAGTAGCTTAATTTCTACCTCTGTTTCCTTGCTTTTTTTAAGAATATGATTTTGCCAATACAGGTACTCCCTCTATTAATACAAAATATAACCCATCTATTCCTTAATACATGATCTACAAGATTTGTTTGAATAACCCCCAAAAAAGGTTGGGGGATGGAATTCTACCTTGGACTTATAAAACAACACAGTTGCTTTGAAGTATGAAGTAGAGGCCTCTGAGAAGACCTTATGGAGAGAGACAATATTTATGATCGACACTATTTATTTCTTAATTTTGGTTAGAACTTAATCTGCACACCTCTGCTAAGGGTGCCTTCTCCAAGACTCCCTTAGAAATTTTGATTTGTCCATAGGAATCTTAGAAGACTTGTTGTCACTGAGCCCTAGAGTATCATCCAATAACTTACCAGAGTCCAGTGGAAGAACCCTGAAAATATGGCTTCTAATCATCTTCTAGACCACCTATAAGTTCCTTAGATCTACAGTAAAAACAACCCTCTCTCCTCTCTGCCTTTAGGGTACCTAAGGATTCAGGCTCTGTAGGCTTACCAGCTCCTCTCTTAAACCAAGGGTTCTGGAAAGGGATGTCTTGATCCAATGATGTGGCCACCCCACCAATCATCTCAACAACAACTTAACAGAATATATGAAGTTAACTATTTAAAATAGAGGTTAATCCAAGGAAAGCTCAGCTTCCTACTCCTTACAGAGTAAAACTTTAAAATAGGCCCCTTGAGTAGACATGTGAAATCTTTGGGTCAAAATAAAGATGAATTTTGTAATTTAGTCTGGCTTGAGCTTTTTCAGGTGAATATGAACTGACATTTGAGAAACTGTTCTGCTTCCACATGGGTGTTAGAGAAAGGTTTCTAATTCCAGCTTGAGAGTGACCAAAAGACAGCAGAGTGCAAATGTGCAATGTGCAAAAAAATAATTTTACAATTTACTAAAGTGTTGAGTGGCCACTTCATGATGCAAATTGATTACACCCCAGTGTTGTGAGAAGAAAAACATTGTATGGTATTAACAGGATTTGGAGTAGGCTGCTGGCTGGGTCTGTGCCAAGGCGGGACCTGTGGTCCAGCTGGTACTAAAATATGGACAAAGCTATCAAGACAGGCAAACCTAAAGCTTCCTTTTGGCTTGGGGTTCCCAGGCAATGGAAGTAGAAAGACTCAGGGCACAAAGTCTATTGGCCTTGTGCCCAATTTTGGGGGGGTGCCTTTCTTATACCAGTCTAGTGTAAGAGTGATAAAAATGGTTTACCTTCAACCTTTTTTCCATTTTCCACAAATTCAAAAAAAAACAAAACAAAACACTTTGATGGTTAATTTTTATAGTTAAGATGAAAAGATTAAAAAAGGCACTAACTTACCTGCATTACCTTAGGGAATAATATCCCTGAATATCACTGGACCTCAGTTTCCATATTTGGAAAATAAGAGTTTTGTTGTTATTTTTTTTTCACCTTTTCAGGGAAGCAGAATGGTATACTGAGAGAGAGAACAGGCTTTGAAGTCAAATGACCTTGCTTTCAATATCTCCTCTGACACCACCTATATATCCTTTTTCCTATGTACTCTAAGCCTCAATTTCCTCATCTATAAAATGAGGGGATTAAACTAAATGGCCCCTGAGATCTCTAGAAATTTTAACTCTTATGATCTCAAGCAGTGGGTCTGATTTTTAACAATGTAATTTCATATTACGTTCAAAAGAAATTTCAAATCTCTCTTCTCTCAGTAGTGTGCATATCACCACATATTGGCCTATAGGGACCATTTTATACTTACTCTAAGGAGCACAACTGTCTCTTCTTGTCCCTCACATCTCTATTCACAAATATGTCTAACATTATTGTCTATACACATCAGGAGTACCATGCACTGAAGGAACAACAAAATCAAAGAAGAAACAGACAATTAACCTCCTACCTCCTCAGCATGACAAAGATAGACATTTTAGCCTGTATAGACTTTGGTAGAAAGCCTGTTGTTGAAACATTTTGCTAAGTCATCTGACAAGCAGTTGATATAAATGCAATAGATAAATCTCTGTAAAACTTGCCATGAGTTTTCCAAGATGCGCACAAGGAAATTTTAAGTAGAAACAATCACCTTCGAGGCCTATGCAGCATGAGTAAGTTCTATGTTTTCTATTTATAGGTAAGTCCTGAAGAACATCAATTACTTTCACAGTGATCCTGCTTTCTTTTCAAGTATAACATTTTTGAGTAAAAATTGATGACCAAGTGACATTTCCCCAGCCGAGTCAAACTATATGCAGAATGAGTTTTCAACTCCCATTTGTTGGTTTGTCAGAAAGTGAGGTTATTTTCATCAATTTAGGTTTTACATTAAACATTCCTCAGTTTAATTGGAACCATGCGGACACATTTGGTAGATCCACATTCCTACACAAAATAAAAGGCACACTTTGTTATAAGTTCAGCATTCTTTACTAGTAAGCCATATTTTGTTTGCAATTACAATTGAATTCAAAGTTCACACTTAATAGCAAGACTTCTAGTCACATGGGTACAGTTCACTTTTTAAAAACTTCCAGTCAATAGGGGAGAGAGTTATCCACCCAGTTCATTTTAATAATGGAATAAACAGTATTTTTAGTGACTAATCCCAGGTTTTCAAAACAGTGCCACTGGAGAGTAGAGACTATTTTAAGGAGCTTATTTAACCCCCTCACCTGCTACTTCTTGCTCTCCTGGGATACGTCTCTGCATCTAAATGCAGGCAGAAGTGAGCTCTAAAGAGTCAGCAGAGTAATACCTATTTTGTTTTTTTGCTTTTCATTACTATTGTGAAAAATGACTCTGTATAGGGTTATGAAGCCAGGTCAGAGAGAAACAGCTTTCTAAGATTTGTATTTTCTCTGTCTTATACAAGCAATTCCGCATAAGCCCCAAGTGCTGTAACACTGTAACTTAATTTGAGAAGAGAAATATTTTACTACAAAATATCACCACAAAATTTAGTGTAATCCCAGCCTCCCAGTTGGACAACATAAAAGGAACAAAGAAAAAAGAAAAAAAAGGGGGGGGGTGGTGATTGGAAAATGTGGAGGCAGCAAGGTGGTAGTGCAATGGATAGAGCACCCGCCCTGAAGTCAGGATGACCTGAATTCAAATCTGTTCTCAGACACTTAACCACTTAATACTTTTTAGCTGTGTATCCTTGGGCAAGTCACTTAACCCCAATTACCTCAGGAAAAAAAAAAAAGAAAAAAAGATTGGAAAACGTATTTTATACTTGCCCATATTACACTTAAACATGTCCCACTGAATTCAATTCAATAAACATTTATTAAGCATTCAATACATATGATGTATTGTGCTAGGTGCTGAAGATAACCAATATAAGAATTAAACCAGCCTCTGCCTTTAAGAAGTTTACAGTTATTGGGAGAAAGAAGAGCAGGTAAAATAAACATAAATGGGCATATGTAAAGTAATAAAAGGCAATTTCAAAAGGGAGAGAGTAATAACAACTAAGGAAATAAGAAAAAAGCCTTATGTATAAGTTGGCCCTTGAACTGTGCTTCAAAGAAAGGTAGATATTCTCAGACAGAAGGAAGCACATGCTAGGTTTGGGAGACTATGGGAGAAAATACTGTTTGTGCAAGAGGGCCCAAAGTGAAAGATGGAATTCCATGTGTAGGAAATAGATAACAAATCAATTTGGTTAAAACTGAGCATGCAGATAAGGGAACAATAATATCATGTTGTTTTCAAATGTTTATCAGTATCACATTGTGTCCCATTGTGTAGATCTGCTGGTCTTTGTGTGCCTTTACAATTAGGCACTCTTTTATAGAAATAGGGGAATGACCTAAGGTTAGTGTTGTCCCTGACTGGTCAGTCAATTCTACAATCATTGATTACCTTCTTAGATTACCTTGCTGAGGGAAAGTAAGTAAGTACATGTCTGTAGGAGTTCTGGTGAGGTGCTGGGAGGATTCAATTCTTCCCTACTATAAAATGATTTTGGGGATAATTGAAAATTCAGGTCACACAGACACAGGAATACAGCTGAAGGATTTTAGGGCACACTGAATCCTATTATCAACATCTATGGAATCATTCTAGTGTCTGAGAAGAATGGTGACAACCCCAAACAAATGTGAAAATTCTTAATAGCACTGTTCTGCATTTTCAGGAGTCTCTCTATAAAGGAAAAGATAGCTTTTTGGAGGTTAAAATTGTCCAAACTAAATAATCAAAAGGATGATTTCAGAAAGGCCTGGAGAAACTTACATGAACTGATGCTGAATGAAATGAGCAGGACCAGGAAATCATTGTATACTTCAACAACAATACTATATGATGATCAATTCTGATGTATGTAGCCATTTTCAACAATGAGATGAACCAAATCAGTTCCAATAGAGCAGTAATGAACTGAACCAGCTACACCCAACGAAAAAACTCTGGGAGAGGATTATGAACCACTACATAGAATTCCCAATCCCTCTATTTTTGTCCGCCTGTATTTCTGATTTCCTTCACAGGCTAATTGTACACTATTTCAAAGTCTGATTCTTTTTGTACAGCAAAACAACTGTTTGGACATGTATACATATATTGTATTTAATTTATACTCTAACATATTTAACATGTATTGGTCAACCTGCCATCTGGGGTGGGGGGGAAGGAGGGAAAAATTAGAACAAAAGGTTTGGCAATTGTCAATGTTGTAAAATTACCCATGCATATATCTGGTAAATAAAAACTATTAAAATATTTTTTAAAATTGTCCAAACTGAAGTAAAAGTGGCTGAAGCAGAATTCTGAGCCAAAAGCCCTTTATTAAAATATCCAAGGTCCCTACTTTATTAAAATGTCCATAGTCCCCTCTAATTAAGTGGAGTTCAGATCTTCCTCATGATCTGAAATGCTCCTTTCTCCTAGGACCTGGTTTTTATAGGGTTTCAAACCAGATTTATAATTAAACATTCTAAAGTGACTATACAAAATAAAGAATCCCATTGAGTAACATATGACACAACTGAAGATAAGCAAAAATAATGCTAGTAGGATCACAAATTGGGTGAAACAAGGAATATCTCCATTAACTAGGTGGTCACAAAATGGATGAGCTCCCCTTAGGTGAGGCAGGAGGAGCTGATAAAAAAATATGCATGTGCTCCAAGAACAATGGGGGGAAGGGGAATTTTCCATATTTTGTCATCATAATTGGTTTGGTCATGTAATCTGAGCAAAAGAGACAGAATTCTTGTGGTTTCTCAAGTGAGCTCCATACCTGTTAAATAATAAATAGTAAAGTCTGAGGCCTATTATAAGGCCTTTCTGCTAGAATCTACATTTCTATATGACTTATGAAAAGTATGGATTAGTACACTTTTTATTCCTATTAGATTATTGAGTAGATATGTATTACTAGGTGAATATATTAAAATAATTACCAACAAGCATTACCTCTTATACAATTATACAATAATGAACCAATACTGATTACAGTTTAAGTAAGGATCTTCACTGAATCATTTCTCTCATGGGAGAGTGGAAGGTAAAGGGGATACAGAGTTTATAAAGGATTTGAGATCTCTTTCATGTGTGAACAGATGCAGGTCTGGCTAAACCTGCTGTAATGAATATAGTCATTTGTCGTGAGGACAATAACAATAAATAAATAGTATATTTTAATGACACTTTATACTCTTTCATTCAAATTTATATAATATTTACTTATATAGATTTTTATCTCCATTTTATAGATGGACCTCGACATAAGGAAGATGATGCCATGACTTGCAAATAAATTGGATTTAATTGAGATAAGATTGTACAAAGTCACCTGCCTCATTCTCTCCTCCAGAGCCATCAGGATCCAGTGACAAGATAGAGATCAGTATAACTGAGGACGGTCCCAATGCAATAGGAGGCCTTTTTTTTTTTTTAACTAGACTTTTCCCCAAATCTCAGTTTCTTTGAGGCAACAACTATTTCATAATTAAGGTTATGTAAAAGTGAGCCAAAAAAAAAAGGCCTCTTTTACCTAATCAAAATAAACAAATGAATCAATGAGTAATAAAATCTGCCAGGGTAAGATCTCCAGAGTTCCTAGCCAAAACAGAAACAATTGTTATTTACACTAACTCAGGCCCAATTCAAACAATGATGAGGCTTGGAGTGGGACCTATTATTGACCAATCAATAAGAACCAGCGTGATTTGGATTTAAGGATAAACTGTTTAAGGAAAGAGCCCATGTTTCTTGATCTTTAAATTGTTAGTAGTGAGTATAATGAATTGAACATAGTAAGTACTTATTAAGTATATGAAATGAAAAAGGTACTTGAGGAGTTTGATCTTATCTATTTTTCTTATCTTGATTATTCTGTTTTCTTAGCAATGTTTTCTTCAACTGCAGAATGTAGGTAAATTTTAGACCACATATGAATTTTCATTTATTCTCTGTCAATGGTGTCTAAGGTAATGCATTTTTAACAGATTGCTCAGTTAAATAAGGAAACCCAGATTTGTTTTGAAATTACCTTTAAAAAAATCTCAAAATAATTTCAGTTCTCAGACAATGATTGTTTTATGATGTGGGATTCTAAAGTTCACCTTTCAAAACCAATTGAATCAAGAATAAAACTTTTGCTTAGAAAACACAACAGCAGCAATTGACTGCCTCTTTCCAGAAGACAATTCCATTTCAACTCTACATTTTTCTTTATATATTTTTAATAGAAATGTACTTTCTTAAAGGGAAATTACAGTAATGAAAAACATACACTCAAGAACTGCTCTCAAGACAGAAATTTCATCTGGCAAGTGTATGGTAGACATTGATAAACTACTCAACATTTGCTCTTCTGGTTTACGAGGTCATTAGGCTAGTTCAGTGAAATTGCAACTTTATATTACAGTGAGGTATGTAAGAAGACTCTTATAATTTGTCAATAATAAGAATCCTCAGAAGAAACAAAGCTGTGATTTTCCCCAAATCCTTCTGGATATTCTACAAACTACATGAGTGTAATTTGGGTAGGTTTATCATTGTCACCAGGTTTCCTGGATAAAGAGCCAGATAATCCTTTGGAAAATAATACTGGTAAAACTCTAGTGATAACTTTGTTCTATTATCAAAAAGCTTAACTAAGCAATCAACAGAGCTAGAATATCATAAATCTCTTATTTGTGCCTATTATAGATGAAATCAAAAGTACTGATTGCTATTGTGGAGGGGGTTGGAAACAACAGAAATATGGCAGCCAGGATAGAAGTTAGGCAGATAAATGATATAGAGCAAGAATGAGACTAGCCAAAACTTAAAATTATTCATTCTTTTTCTCAGAGTACTTTATACTCATTCACTTATCAATTCTAATTTATATAATATTTACCTATATAAATGTCTTACACTGTGAACAATCGCACTGTATAAATAATTTCTCAGCTTAATAAATATTGTTCACTTCCCATTTGAGACATAAACACTGAGGATCTTAGAATTTTAGTCTATAAGGTAAATTTAGAGGTTGATTTAACCCTTTCATTTGTAGCTGAGGAAACTAGAGAATATTTTTTTTTATCAAGAATGCCCATCATTGGAAGTATTCAAGAAGATGATGTATGACCATTGTCAGCAATGCTCCCAATGAGACTCCCAAATGAGGCAGGATAAATTAAATGACTTCTCAGCTTCCTCATAATTGAATGATCTATCTGCCCAGGGTTATATGGTCAGTTCACAGCAGAGGCAAAGTTAGAATTCAAGATTGTGAGCCCAGATCATGTTCTTTCTCATTTACTATTAACCAATTAGCTTCTTCTGGTTTTCTGCTGGAAGTCAATTATCATATAAAGTTTCAAAATTTCATAGTGTAATCTACAAAATAATTAACATTTGCTAAATAAAACTATACATATCCCTTTAAAGTTCAGAAAAGTTCCTTTGTTCCCTCATCTTAATTGATTTAATCAAACCAAGTAGGACTGAAAAAATCTGAAGGGCAATCTGCTGTGGAAGACAGAATATTTCTTTAACTTCCTTAGCTAGAAGGAGACAAATTGCTGTTTCACTGCCTCTACCATGCACACCGATCTTGCTTTCATTTTCAGACAATAGATAGTGAGCTCCTTGAGAGCAGGCACTTTTTCCTCCTTATATTCTCAGTACTTAGTATAATGCCTGAAATATAGTAGGTGCTTAATAAATACTTATTGTCTACCAAACTGACAGGATTAGTTTCTTCTCAAAGGAATGAAAGCCAGTCTAATTGATGGAATCAGTGGTGGTTGCCAACAGAGAACTTCCTCCTTTTGGAGATTTTTCTTGATTCTGCTAGCCTTTGACCTTCACCCCACTCCAAATTACTGTTTATGTAGTACAGCCTAAATTTATTTATTTCTATATATCTTCCTAGAAGAATATAACTCTGTAAGGGCAAAGATTATCACATTTTAAAAAATATTTGTATCTCAAGGGCCAGCATAGTTTAGGCAATTGTTGAGTTGTTAGTGGAGATTTCTTTTCTACATGACTTCCTTCCAAATCTCAAATTTCTTTTTGTATGACTGTATGATTTTGATTGATGGGGCAGAGTGTGCAAAGACAAAGAGGTTAAAAAAGAGAGAGCCTACAGGAAGAAAGCAAAAGTCAGGACCTAAAACCCTAATTTGGGATTTGCTTTTGAATCAAGTTTTTTTGGTTTTTTTGTTCATTTGTTTTCTCTTATTTTTAGTTGCCTAAGTGTAATCTCATTTCTTTCCTTTTCAAAGATGTGTCCTTTGTCCTTTGTTCTCTAAGAAGACCTTGACACAAGGGAGGAGATGCCATGATGTGCAAATGAACTGGATTTAAATGAGGGAAGGCTATGCAAGGTCACCTGCCTCATTTTCTCTTCCAGAGCCATCTGGATCCAGTAGCAAGGTACAGATTAGGAGAACTGGACATGGCCCTGGATACAATGGGAGACCTTGATCTTTTTAAGTAAGGTCTTCAGTTTGACTGAGATTGCACCCATTCAATTAGTATGACTAGGTAACAAATGAAGGAAAGAATCTCCTCTTTCACCTAGTCCAAAAAAAATCTAAAATAAATGAATGAATCCTGAAGGGAAGACCCTCAGGATTTCTGGCCAAAGTGGAAATGATTAATCAGGACCCAAACAATGACCAAATGGGACTTGGCTGGTGAGGTTACCCACAATCTTCACAGGGAGTAGGACTGTAAGACTACCTCTACAATTCAGAAGGTAATTTTGTTGAAAATTAATTCAGCATGTAATTTCTCACAGTCCTATCTGCAATTAATATCGAAACACACTCTTCTCACTTTATGAGCTATTATATGTATATATAATATATATTATATATACTATATATATGCATAGTAAAAATTATAAAACAAATATTCCAAGTCACCAATAAAGCCTTATGTTATTTTTCTTCAAAGGGAAAATTACAATGATAATTGCCCACATTTATATAATGCTTCAAAGTTTGCAAAATGCTGTCCTCTATATCATGAGATAGATGAGGCACATGTTCTTAGTGTCAAAGCTAGTACTTAAAATGAAGTTTTCTAGTTCCATATTTATTGCTATTTCTGCTATCTCATGGATCTCTCAAACAAATGTTCAAAAAAAACGGGAGTATATATTCTGTTGAGAATGAATACGATGTTAATAGAAACTCTTTTAACAAAAATCATACACATACAGTCACTAATGTGATATTTATAATCAGAGATGGGGACTGAAACTTGTTTCATTTCTATAATGAACTCTGCTTCCTCTTCAAATGAGTGATGAGTGATGAGGAATCAAGAAATTTGCCCACAGTCACACAGGGTGAATGTCAGAGGGATATGGACCCAGATCTTTTTGATTTCAAAACCAGCTCTCTATCCACTATCCCACACTATATTCCTTCTTGAGTCAATAAAAGTCCATTTTTCATTAATTAATTAAAGGATAGTTATATTTCTTTTTTTTTTGAAAATTTACATTAAACAAAATTCTTTTCCTCAATGATAATTATGTTTTTCTTAAGAGACATATATAATTATTTATTTTATTGTTCATTAAAATGCTAAGGAAAATCTTGCTCTACATTAGAGCAAGTCCTACATACCATTTTGCAAATGATATGTTCAATGAGGCCAAATTCAAGAAAGACAATAATAAAATTAAATGAATAGTACAAAAAATGACAGCTCCAGAATGAACTGATGTCTTTAAATATATATATACAAAAACATTAATTTTTTATGCCTTTGAGAGAAAGAGAATGATAATAAAAGATAAACAACAAAGTTTATTTTGCCAAGGATCTTCAAATTAAAAAAAAAGAATTTGGCTAAAGATTAAGATAGACACTTATATATCTAGCATAGGAGGATCAAGAGCAGCTGAAATTTGTGCTACCCCTTTGAGATGGACACATGAAGGTGAATCAGGAGTTTTTACTCCTTTTATAGTAAAATCCCCATCAATCTATGGGGAAGAGACATCTTACAACAGTTAGGACTATAAATGAGTACTTCAGTTTTTTAGGTAGGGCTGCTGTTGAAGGCCTGCCTGCATTCTCACCTGTTCCCATTCAATGGAAAACTGATACACCAGTGTGGGTAGAACAGTGGCCCTTAATAAGTGAAAAAATTCAGGTCTTATTAGATATAGTACAGGAGCAGCTTGACCAAGGACATTTGTGACTTTCTCTAATCCTTGAAATTCCCTTGTATTTGTTGTAAAAAAAGAAATCTAGAAAATGGAGGATGTTGACAGATTTTTAAAAAGCTAATGAACAGATAGAAACTATGGGAACTCTTCAGCCTGGACTTCCATCTTTTACTCAATTGCCTAGGAAATGGCCTCTTTTGGTTATAGACATTAAGGATTGTTTCTATTCTGTCCCTCTGAATAAGAAGATGTAGAGTTCTGGCCCTCTACAATTTCCCTTATCTCCAAGGAAAAGAGATCTATCTTTGTTTACCATTCCTAAGGGACCAAGAATTTTTTATTATATAGGTTTAGATTTTATTTTCATGTTCTTTCTATTGTCATTATGTAAGTCATTCTATATATTATTTCCCTGGCTTTATTTCTTTCTTTCTATATCAGTTCATAAATGTCTTCCCATGTTTCTCTGAATTCCCCATATGCCATTTCTTATACAATATTCTATTATATTCATCTTTAACAGTTTGTTAACATTCTCCAATCAGTTGGCAAAACAATTGTTTGTTTCTAGTTTCTTGCTGCAACAAAAAAAGTGCCAAGATAATTTAAATGAGTTGTTTTCAAACCCAAATAAATTGTTTTCTCATATACTAAAATAATTTTCAGTCACAATTACAAAATCACTATTATTTTTGAGAAATAATCTAGAACAGGAGAAATTGCAGAACATTGGAGATGGACCAACATCCCAGCATTCAAAAAAGGTGAGAAAAGCAAATTCCAGAAACAGCAGACCCAAAATCTTGATGCTAATTTCCCAACAAATTCTAAGCTGAACTCTTTAATAGATGATTTATGAGCACTGAAGAGGAAAATCGATAATCATCAGGAATCAGCATGAGTTCATTAAAAATAAGTCATACTAAAATAACTTAATTTACTTTTTTGAAAGGTATATCAAAAGAAGGCTATTATTATGCAGCACTTTAGCTCTAGATTTCAGTAAGGTACTTGACAAAGTCTTTAAAGTACTTGTGAATAAGATGGAGATATCTGGATTGCACAGCTAGGTGAATTCATAGTTGGTTGAATAAGCACCAAATGTAAATGTTCTTTTGTGAATTGTTTACTTTCACCCCAGAGGGAGGTCTCTAATGACATACCATAGGGTTCTCTCTCTAACTCAGTCCCATTTTAAATTATTTATCAATAGCTCAGTCATAAAGATGGAATTTGATGCACAAACACATAATTGAATTGCAAATTGAAAGAACATCAGTAACAGCATCAAGGTGATTAAATGAAATTTAGAAACAAACAGAAACAGCCAATGTGGCCAGTGTTTGAATACAACCAATCTTCATCTTTACTATTATTTCTGTCCACCAGCAGTAAATGAGACTGTCTGAGGCATAAATGAAAAGTGTGTTACATCTAAGATGAACTTTCCCTAACAGAGAACTTCAAACAATAGAAAAATGGTTGTCACCTTTTTCCTCTCTGTCCAAGGGAGCAGATGTCTAATTCAATTTTTCTTTTTTAAATTTAGATTTATAATTTACTTAATTAATTTTGTATTTTCCTATTATCATAAGGTAACTGCTTTGGTTCATTCTTATAGATAAACTAAGGGATTGAAAATAAAAAGGAGAAACATTGATTGATGTATCTATTGAGTGAAAGGACAGAGGTACAAATGTTCTGTTTAAATCATCAGAATCTTCTCATGACTAGATACTTGTCCCTGACAAGTATCATGGTATAGTGCATAGGCTACTAAATTCAGAGTCAGGGAGACCTAGATTAAAATCCTACTTCATATTCTTATTAGTTGTGTGATCCTTGGCAAATCATTTAATGTCTTCATACCTTAGTTTTCTTACCTATAAAGTGATAAGATTAGATTCATTAACATCCAGGGTACCTTGTAAGTGTAAATCTGTGAACCTACAACTTCACCAAAAAGATCAAGCTATTTGGATCCAATCTTTTTTTCTTAGATTATAAACAGAGTGAAATTTAACAACTGGGGCTTAGAAAAATCAATACATGACACACTTTTAAGTTTAATCTTCATTATTAAATTTTTTTCATTATCACTCTAAGTCTAGACAATCAATAAAATAGTAAATCAAGCTCTGATTTATAGGTTTGTTGGGTCCCAAGATGTAAATGCTCACAAATGATTTGACAATCAGCTTTGCTGGACAATTGGATATATAGTTGATCCACATAAATCATCAGTATGTCTGTATATCATTAACAAAACCCAGCAGGAAGAAGTAGAGAAATTTCATTTAAAATAAATATAGAATGTTTAAATTATTTCAGAATTTTGTCTACTAAGATACATGCAGGAACTGGGCATATTAAACAACAAAACCCCCTTTACAGAAATAATAGGAGAAATATTAATTGTCCATGGTCAAGCCAAAACATAATAAAAATGACAATACAACTTAAGTTTATTAAGTGTCATACCCAGTGAAATTACCAAGATATAACTTTACTGTGCTAGCAAAAATAATGAAATTTATCTACAGGAATGAAGAAATTTCTTAAGGGAAATGCTTAAAAAAAAAAAAAGTGGAGAGAGGAGGGGGGCTTGCAGTACTACATATCAAACTTTACCACAAAGCAGCAAAGATTCAAAGAATGGATTTAGTATTGCTTAAAAAATAAAAAGGTCAGTTCTCAAGCAAATTAGTCATACTATATTCAGAATAAAACAAATATAGATCGTAGTTATGAGAGAAGAATTCACTATTTGACAAAAATCATTGAGGAAACTGGAAAGCAATATTGCAGAAATTAGTATAGACTAATATCTAATCCTGTACACCAAGATAAGTTCCAAATGAGTACATGTTCTGTTACTATAAAAGATAACATCATAAATTAGAAGAGCAAAAAAGAAAGCTCCAGTAAGATCTGCAGATTATAGAAGAGCTCATAACTAAATAATAATAGAGAGGACTACAGAGTATAAAATGGAAATTTTTATTACATAAAATTTATATTTTCACAAAAAATGTAAAGAGAAATAGTTAATTGAGGAAAAACTTCTTTGCAGCAAATTTCTGTGATAAAAGTTTTGCTTCCAAGATATGTAAATTAATTCACATTTATAAGAGCCATATGCCAATAGATAGTCAATTTTTGCATAATAATATATTGTATGTTGTACTATATTAAGTGATAAAAGTTATGGTTCCAGAGAAACCTGGGGAAAATTATATGAAGTGACAGAAAGTGAAGGGACCAGAACCAGGAGATCAATTTATTCAAGATTAAAAAAAAATTATAAAAATCTGAAAATCTCTTATCAGTGTGTTCACCAACCACAATTCCGAAAGACTGAGGAAGAAGTCCACTGTCTCTCTCATAGCAGATAGGTGATGAATTCAAGATGCAAATTTATAACACTATATTCTTTGAACATGACCAATATAGAAATTTGATTCCTTGATTCTGCATATTATAAGATCACCTCAAAAGGTTAAAAATGGGTGAGAAGAAAAGAAAAATGAAAATAATTGAAAAGTAAAAAAATTAAGAAACTTGTATGACATCCTGTGAGAGTCTTTAGTTTTTCACTCATTTTACTTAAGGATTTTTATTGAACAGAAAATGGGAGGGAGAAGAGAGAGATGTTCTATGGCAAGTTTCTCTGATAAATGTCTCATTTCTCAAATAAATAAGGAACTAAGCCAAATTTATAAATAAAGTCATTCCCCAGTTGGTAAATGGTCAAAGAATATGAGCAGGCAATATTCAGAAGAAAAAAATCAAAGCTATCAATAGTCACATGAAAAAAAAATGTTCTAAATCACTCTAACTATTCTAAATTAGATAAATGCAAATTAAAACAACTCTAAAATAGCACCTCATGTTTACAAGATTGTCTAATATGACAGAAAAAATAAATGGCAAATGCTAGAAGGGATGTGGAAAAATTGGGACACCAATGCTCTGTCAGTAAAGTTGTGAACTACTCCAACCATGCTGGATAATAATTTGGAACTATGCTCAAAGAGATATAAAACTTTGCATAATGCCCTTTGATCCATTGGTGCCAATGCTAGGTCTGTATTCTAAAGAAGTCAAACAAAATGAAAAGAACCAAGTGGACAAAAATATATTTATAGTAGCTCTGTTTTTAGTGGTAGAGAACTAGAAACCAACCTGCTTGTCCTTTTTTTATAGCACAATAGTACATTAATGGTTGTGAGTATGTATTATTGTGCCATAAGAAAGGATTAGCAAGTTGGTTTAAAAACAAACAAACCTGGGAAGATTTATATAAACTCAAGCAAAGTGAATAGAACCAAAAGATCACTGTACACAGTTAAGGATTGTACTGCTGCTTTGATGAAGATGATAATTCAAGACAATTATAAGGACCCATGAAAAAAAATTACTATCTACCTACAGAGAAAGAACTAACCAATTCTGAATGCAGACTGAAATATACTTATTTTACTTTTGAGGGGTAGGATAGTTTTTGTCTGTTTTCTTTTGTAATATGGCTAATGTAGAAATACATTTTGTATGACAACATATCAATTACATATGATATCAAATTGCTTGCCTTCTTAGAAAGGGAGGAAAATTAGGAAAGAGGAAAAGAATTTGGAACTCAAATTCTTAAAAAAATAATGTTATTATGAACTGGAGTAGAAATTAAACTTTCCTAATTATTCCCCCAAATGTAATAACAAATAACTTCTAAATGTTTAATTATGAAATGAATATTACCTCTACATCTCTTTAAATTGAAAGTAAAACCCAATGTATAACTCACATTTTTAGTGAAATTTATTGAAAGATATGATTTATTGTAAAGATGAATTTTAGCTAGAAAAAAATTTAGATGACTAAAGAATGCTGGAAATGCAAAAGCTGAAAACTGCTCCCTTTGGTTACTTCTCAAAAAAAATACACTTTTTTGAACTTATAAAGTTTCTCCTAGTTTTGTGAACAGCAAAAAGTTCATGATTAAATAAAGGATAAGGAAGATCACAGAAGATAAAAATAGACAAATTTTCGCATATTTTGGGGGGAGGATCAGTATCCCTATAAGGAGTACAGAATGAATTTTCACCAGTGATGTGAAGTGGTTTGAGGCTAAAATGCCCCTTCATGATATATTAAAAAAAAAAAAAAAAACTTTACATGTCAGACATCAATCTTCATCAATGTAAAAGTTACATTAAAGTCTTTTTGCATGCTTATGATTAATCACTGATGAAATTCAAGTATGATACATTTAAAAGTTTTAGTGGACTTTGACAAAGTGAGCTTCCCTACTACTATCTAAGGGAAAGCATGTGCATTTTTTCATCATCATTATAATTTTTTTTTCTTTTTTTATCAGCAATTCAGACTTCAAGGAATGAGGAGGGTACTGAGTATACTGTTAGCCTGGGAGTCAGAGAAGTTCTAGAATGTTATTCCATCTAATGAGAGAGAGAAGCCAGAATGAGCTAATCCCATAGAGAAGGTGAATCCTTAAGTTATAAAGGAAACAGATTCCAAGAAAGAGATGTAAGATGAAAGAAATTATGAAGGACAGTTAGTGCAAAGGAATGGAGATGGGAGATAGAATCTTGTGCATCAGAAATGGCAAGACCGGTAAAACTGGAAAGATGTGTTAGAATTAGTGAAGTACCTTTGACAAATTCAAGTAACAGGAAGCTACTGGCATATGCCATAGTTAAATGACATTACAGCATCTGGATTTCTGAAAGGCATTTGGCAAGATTTTTTATTATAGCCTTGCAAAAAAAAAAAAATGGAGGGATGTGAACCAGATGATAGCATAGTCAAGTGAATCCATAAAAATCAAATGAGGTAATAAATGCAAAGTACTTTGCAAGTCCTAAAATATTGTATAAATATTACCTAATATATTGTCAAACAATTGTATAGAACAAATGTGGAGTTGTGGATTAATGTTACAGTTCAGCCTAACTATCCATACAGGAAAATACAAGTAGATGAAGAATGATGGTTATATAGACTATAATATGCTTTTTTGTGAACAACTTATAGAGTTAATTCTCAGCATTTATGTTGAATAGGCACTGCAGATGGATAAGAAGATGAACAAAAATGAAACAGAAGGACGATAACAGATTGGATTGCCTCTGGTAAATATCCTAATACTTTTAATGATTACTAAGTTTCTCCCCCAAAACAACAGCTCATCTTTTTAACCTCAAAATTGTTCTATTCTATGTGGCTGACAGCCATGACATACAATAACTGTCAAAGGATTTAAGTTGTGGAACAAATGAAAGGGAATGAAGACACATATAGTGAGTAAGCCACAATGAAGAATTATACAAAAGAAAAAATATGTTAAAGATTTACCAAAGGAAATGAACAGGACTTGTCACAAGTGTCAAAGCAAAGATTGTGAGAGAAGGGTGGGAGGGGCAACGATGGATGACCTTGTCATCTTCAAGGTCTAATCAAGCTCTTCTCATGATGCTTCAGCTACCTTTATGGCCACCGCACAAATTGTTCTCATCTGCCTATTTCACAAAGAGAAGTCTTTGAAAGACATCCTCTTTACTTACTGACAGGTTTGAAGGTTATCAGTTACCCTCGACCTGGTTTAATCCACCTGCTGAGCAGTTTTACCAAAGTGTGGCCATATACTGAATCTTCAAGGAGCCACAGGTAAGATTTGGGTAAAGGTGGACACCCAAGGTAGAGAAGTAGCCATGACAACTAGCAAGCCTTCACACCAGAGGCATTAATCCTCACAGAATATCCCAAACACCCTTCAGAGCTAAACAACAATGGAATGAGCTGGCTTTGATGTAGTAAATTTCTTGTCATTGGAAATATTCAAATAGATGAAATAAACTCTGGCTCACTCCCAAAGCCAGACTGGTCATATCTACCCCCTGCCCCCAGGATCAAGAGTTTCTCAGGGTTTTATAGGGTATTTCTTTTCTAGCTTGGTTCCCAGTGATTTGTACCTCTCATGCATACACTTTTAAATGCCAATGATTAGCATCCCAGTTTATTTAATCATTAAATATCAATTAGTTGTTACAAAGCTATAGTTACTTTGAAGAGGATATTTACTATGAAGAAAGAGGGAAGTAAATATTTATTAAACACTATGTTCTATGAACTGTGCTAAGTACTTTATAACTATTATATCATTTGATTTTCACAATCACCCTGGGAAGTCATAATTGCCATAATGTAATATACAGCAAATAGTTATATGTAATAAATTATAACATGTAACATAATATAACATTATTATGTACAGTGAATTTCTTCATAGATCTGACTTAGTCTGGTCCAGTACAATTAGAACAAAACAAAGTAGTCATTGACCATGTAAAATTTAACAAAAGGAATTATAATTTAAAATAACATGAGAATAATATTCATCAAGGAGACAGCATTGGTCCAATTAGGCACAAACCCCTTATCTCTGATTTATCATAGTGGTATGCCTGGTCAGAAACTATGCAAGCCTGATTTGTCTGTGACTTCTTATGGGAGAAACTTTTATATTATGACCAACTATTTTAATACTTGAAGTCTTAGTCCCCTGGTGCAATTAAATCTCAGATATGATTTCTATCCTTTTTAGGAAAAAAACAAAACAAAACAAAACAAAAAACAAACAAACAAACAAAAAAAAAAAAAAAACTAGTGCAAATGGCAGGGATCTTAGAGAATATTGCTCCCTACCACAGAGTTAAAACTTGTACAAAATGACTCATGGCCCCAGTTAACTTTGAGATTCTATGATACACGGATACAATTAATTTGTTTAATTAATTTATAAGTATAGCTTTTCAGAATCTGAAGAAAAAAAGAGGTCATTGAAGAGCAGCTCAACTGAAGCTACTTTAAAATTAGTGTGAATTAAGCACAATTCATTATGGGCCCACAAGATTATCAATTAACATTTACTAAAGTTCATCCCACTCTTTGGGCACATGAGATAATTAAGTGATTAGAGAAAACCTTAGTAGGAAAAGGGCAGCAGATTCAAACATAACTTGTATTCCTGATCTTCTTAATACTAGTTTAGTAATAACATTTCTCTACAAGACTGTAGGATAAACTGTAGGCAATATAAAATGAGAAGCTTTGAATATACACAGTGAATATTCTAGTACCAGAATCGAGAATGGTAAGATGGATACTATCACTAACACCCCATATAAGATTTCCATATGCTGGTTTTAGCTTTTTTGGGGGGTTTTTTGGTTGTGTTTTTTTGTGGGGTTTTTTTCATCAAATTGGAGAATACTGATGAAGGAGAAAAGGATTAGCTGGGACAGACCACCCACAGAGAAAACAATTCAGATTTCAGAATCTCTTCCCTATGTTAACCAATTAACCCACTTAGTCATCTTTTATCTAAACTGAAATACCTTCCAATAAAAGGGTATAAACTTCCCACTCAAACTTTGTTTACATCACTCCCCTATGACTGTACCTCCTTTAAAAACATGAGTTTCCTGTTAAAATATCCTATTATTTTAAAAGTATTTTTATATGGCCTATGAGGTAATACTTCACTGAAACTTGCTTGGAATCTTCCTTATGTTGGATTAAACCTTCTCTTTCAGCTGATCAATTTACAAGAAACCATATGACTTGATGTAAGCACTCAACTTTTCTTCATTCTTACACAATAACCATCACTCATAAAGGAGGATGTTGACCAGATCTGTAATAATTCTTAATAGTAGGCATCTTACCTACATTTTGTATTGTATCTGTAAGAGTACAGGAAACTCTCAGTGAGGAAACTCCTATCAATTCTGATCAGCATCTGCTCAAGTAATAATCAGAGTCAAGGTTAAATGAGGTCTGATTCCAAGGTCCAATCTCTACCTACTATACTATTTTCTTTATATACATAAGGAATGCAAATTACTAGTAGGAAAAATGAGCAGTTTCTAAATTTGAGGTCCACAAATACTCCTTTTCTTAACTCATTCAGAAAATAACATATTCAACTTAATGGAGCAATAGACAATCCTCTGCAACTTCTGTGGGCCTCAGTTTCTTCATCAATAAAATGAGGATAATAATAGCAACTGCTTTCTAGAGTTGTTGTAAGGATCAAATGAGATAATATCTATAAAGTTCTTAGCATTGTGCCTGGCATGTATAGGTACTATATAAGTGTAAAATCTAATACTAATTTTGTTATTGATATTATTACTATTACTAATATTATTATTGTATTATTGAGCCACTGTCAGTAATATGTGAAAGAACACAGAAGATGGGGAAAATAACTGCAACTCATTCTCAAGAATCATACAATATATTTATAAAGCACTTTGCAAACCTTTAAGTGCTATATAAATATTAATTAATATTATTTATAGTTATCATTATTATCATTTACACAGCAATGTGGTAGATACTTTATTTTTTAAGAACATGGAAAAAGAGCATTCTTCAGTTTTTGGTTTTTTTTAAATTTCTCTATTTAGTCCTTCTAAATTAAGACATTTACCTCTCTAAGTGTTTTCTTTTTAAATGCAAATTTTACGAGGAAGAGTAATCTTTTAAATTTTTAGTGTTAGTTGATCACATGCCTCCATGAGAATGCGCTAATGGCCAAAAGACTAAATACAAAGGGAATGAGAATTTAGGTGTGCTGAAACTCTGTATAGACAGAATAGGTTTTGTTAAATTTTCAGCTTAAGCATTTACAGCTTGATTTATTACTTTGTTGGTTATCTGGATTTAAAATAATAATGTTTAAGTGTTTGGAGAATGATAAGATCCCTAGCTACTTTTGTGTGGTATTACTATTTAAAGATTCTTGGGTTTTGAGATGATCAAGTAATTCCATATTGACTGAGAAGATCAATGACTTTAAGAAAAGGGAATGATTCCACTCTTGTTTCTTTCTTCCTTTAATTTTCCAGTGGAGCAAGTATTTCCTTCTTATTATATTTCCTGTAAAGTGGTTGAGGGTGGGAAAGAGTCCTTTCCCTCTTATCCAGACCATATGATGAACTCTCTAATTTGGCACCTACATCTAACTGAAATTCAACTCAGGACTCTGGTTGCCTTTTCCATTTTTTGTTTCTTTTCCTGAGTAGGTGACCAAACATTGGACTTGAAATGGGCATTTCTAGGCTTTGAGGTGACTTTGAATGGAACTCACCAGGAGCAGGGGAAGATTCTACATAAGAAAAGATGGCCACCAACAAGAAGAAAAAGAATCAGAAAGGGCAACTTCAAATTGAATTGCATTTCCCTTCTTTTCCAATCTTTGTTATAAAGAATGGCTTTCCTGAAGATGGTAGGGGAATACTGTGATGAAAAATACAAATGACAAAATTTTATTTTATTTTTTAAAAATACTCTTGAACAATATTATCTTCGACTGTTTAAAATTGTGAATAGAACATGTTTATTAGAAACAGAACAATGAGCATAAGTGAGCAGAGTTTAATATGCTAATCATATAAAAATCACCAAAAAGGCAATCTGACACGTTATTTTTTATATGACATTCTTCTTAGATTCTGTGGCACGTTGGAGTTTGAAGAAAGCCATATGCTTTCCTCAGAATAGGAGGAATATTGTATTGCAAGTGGTATTCTTCCTGTTTTATACATGAGGAAAATAAATCTTAAAAATGAGGAAAACTGATAAAAGTAGAAAGAAAAGTAAGTCAAAATATATATAGATACACTACAGAGATGGGATCTGGTTCTATAATTTCACTGGTTTTGTTCAGTTGTTTCAGTCATATTTGACCATTTGTGGCCCCGTTTGTGGTTTTCCTGGCAAAAAATATCGGTTTGCCATTTCTTTCTCTAGCTCATTTGACAGATGAGGAAACTGAGGCAAATAAGCATTAAGTAACTTGCTAGATAGGGTCCCACAGACTGACACTCTATCTACTGCACTACCTAACTGGCCCACAACTGGGAAATGGCTAAACAAATTGTGCTTGAATGTAATGTAAAAAAACAATGAATTTGAAAATTACAGAGAAGTATAGAAAAACTTATGTGAGGTAGTACAAAGTGAAGAGAGCAGAATCAAGAAAATAATATATGCAATGACAAGAATAATGCAAATAAAACTAGAAAAAAATAAGTGAACTCTATAATTATAAAGATCAGGCACAACTCTGAAAAAGAAATAAGAAAATAAACCTTCCTCCCATCTTTACAGATGTGAAAGACTATGAATGAAGACTAGATTGCTGTTTCAGTTAGTTTTGATGAATCCCTTTTTTTAAAATTAACTATAATGGAAATGATTTTCTGGGAAGAAAAGTAAAAAGAAATATATTTAGAAAGTTAGGTGATATTATTAAAATCAATAATAGTTAACATTAATATACCACTTTAACATTTCCAAAGCACTTTATGAACATTATATAATTTGATACACCATCCCTGGAAAGTAAGTACTATTATTAAGTCTGAGACAAACAGAGGTTGAGGAACTTGATGGAGATCACTCTGAGCTTACATCTTAACTTCAGGTTCAGCACTTTATGTATCTTGTTATCTATCTATCTTAATAATATTAAAAAGAAAATCAAGAAAACTGAGCTCCAGAGTGATTTCCTCAAGACCAAACCTATCTGGAAGAGCAGGGACTAGAACTCAGTTCTCCTGAAATCAATCTAAACATTCTTTCAATATTAGCACACTGTTAAAATACAGAGCAAACTCCCCCCCCCCCCCAGACTAAGTTTACTTGATGCTTTTCTATCACCTTTGGTATTATAATAATGCTTTGTATTGATACAGATGATGCATTTACAATCACTACAAGACCTTTACTGAGTGATTATTGGGCATAGGATTATCATAAAAAAATAATTAATAATAATAATTGTAGTAATAATTTCCATTTATATAGAACTTTAATGTTTACAAAGTATTATATATGAATATAATCTCATTTATCTTTCTATTGAATTTCTATAATTTTATAAACAAGTATTTCTATTTTCATTTAAAAAATAATGAAATTAAGAATCTGAAAATAAATTATCTATTAGTTTGATAATTATTTAAGAAAACAATCCAATAATAAGAACAATTTAGATTTTTTTTTCAGTTAGGAAAGTATGAGGAATGGGAAAACATAGGACCTGGGAGGGGGGTGCAGTATGTGTGTGCTTTGAGAGGCAAATCCATAAATGATTAATTATTCACATATACTAATTACTCCATACAACATATGTTGCATATGTATATGTACATTTATATATAGTTATATAAATATGGATATTATGCATATATACATATATGAATATACAAAATGCATATTTGGAACATTTAATACTATTTTTAAATGAGCAATATATCTCTAAAGATTAAAATAGATATGGTATTACTCAAGGAAAAGTAGAAAAGAAAGGATTAAGAGGTTAATGGTATTTTTTCCCAAAAATCTATATACTTTTCTTTGAGAAAAAGGACTAAAAGAACTCTGGCTTCAACTGAGGTAAGCAGTTCTTTCAGGAGGCTTTTTTTTTTTTTTTTTTAAAGGAAAAGCTTAGCATAAGAGTTCTCATGATAAATATTCAGTTTTATTGCCTCAAGATGAGTATCCAGAATGAAGGTAAGAGGAAGAAAATATTTATCTACCTGAAAACTGACACCTAGTACAAATTATACCCCATCAAAACTTTTTCCAAATTATCCATTATTCTCTTATGGAAGAAAAAAAGACATTGATTATTTGGGACATCATTGTGTTCCAAAACGCTTCTGATGTATATTTTATTATTCAAATGAGGACATTCTAATAAATTGGTTTTTAGGGTGATTGCTTGCTTTGTAGAAATTGACATTTTTGGCCATGACCCTATGAACAAATGCCAGGCAAAGAGTGATTTGGAGATGATGTACCATAAAGTCCATTCTTCAGGAAAGTCTTCTGTATATCAGTGCCTCAAAAGATCTATTGCTCATGTAAACTGCAAGCAAGGCTCTTGAGTACCCTAAAAAGTAGTTTCATGGATTGCTGTGGCCAAAAGAAGTCATTAACTAACTGGCGGACAAATTTCTAGTGATAACGTTCTTCAAACTTAACTTGGCTGATTCTCAAATAGCAGTTCATTTCTCAGTCTGTACTGTCCAGATTGCTAGGACTAGCTCCATAGCTCTGTAGCTTTTATCCAGGTTCCAATATTTGAGAAGCACACTTCCTTCCTACAGCTCTTTGGAGACTTCCATCCCCATACCTTGAATCAACTGTCAGTATCTTCATAGGAGATAGGACAGAAGCTGAGTCCTAGAAGTGGGTGAATGAAATGAGGTTACAGACTAGTAGAAGTTGGGAGAAATAAGAATGGAGATGATCTACCCCTTTTTCCATCACAACTGTAGCCAGGATAAAACTGTCTCTCCAGAAGTCTCCGTAGACTTTCCCTTTATCCCTGAATACATTTACTATAGATGCTTAGGTTTCTAGTTTAACATTATATTGGCATTGCTTCCAAAACTCCAAGGTCTTTTCTGTGCCAGAATGACACAATTTGGCAACTTTCCATGTACTATGATATAAGGGGTTCTAAGACTCCTCTACTTGTCTGCTGAAACATTCAATGTTATTGTAACTCTCTCTGAGAGTTTGACCTTGCATCATGGTGGCCATGGAGAAACTGATGCTTTCTCAAGATCCCACTGGATGTTAGAATCATGAATTATATATGAAGTCTCATATTCTGGAAAATTTCTGAAGAATTCTGGAAATTTCTGCAGAAAAGATTCAAGAATCAGGAGGAAGAGGAACCAATGAATATCCAAATGCATCCTTCATCTTGGGAACATGTAAGGAGCTGCTGACACCCAAGCTTCTTCCTTTCAAGAATTTTTAAAAGAATATATGGCAAAAGATGTTAATACTTCAATTTATTTCCTCTCAATATATCAGAAAGACAATGTTAAGTATAACAGATATGAAAAGCCTGAAACAGCACCATGAGCTAGTAGGATGATTCATTAAATATGTAAAAAAAACACCCAATGTACAGCTAAGCCCTAAACTTCCTTTCTTTCTAATGGACCATTTTACTGGAGTGGCATCCCATATGTCTTCACCAACAAACAAAAAAGATATCACCATACAAAGTGGTCTTTAAAAAGGTATTGAGGACCTGACATGAAAGTTTTGAGTCAGTAAATTAAGAATTGAGAGTGTGGACATACCAAAAATAGGGTGAAGGCATATCCAAGATGATTTCCATCAATGTTTCACAACTTGCTTTCAAAATTGCATTTCTTTGATGCTACTGAATAAACATCTAAAGCACTCTATTAGAAGAACTAAATTTTATTAAGTCAGAAAAAACTTGGTCTTTGCCAAACCATAAGAATTTGCAAAGAACAAAAGCAAAATAGATACAAATATCCATAGGTAAAACTGTGAACACAAAGAGCTAACCAAAAATTAAAGACTATCCTGTGTTTTAAGCAAAAAACTGGAATTTGCAGTGTTCACCTTCACCCTTCAGAAGCCCATGGGAAAGCAGAGAGAACACAGAATACCTTTATATAGAAAATAAACTGCCTAAAGGAAAAGCTTCTAGCAGAACCATTTCCAAATGTTTTAAGCTGTGCACACACTTCTTGCATTTATCACACTATTATGTTAGTAAAAACACATTTTGGAGGCTGAAATAATAAGTCTGAACAAAGAACTAAACATAGAATGGATGTACATTGACCTATGGGAATTCAACCAATGGTTTATTTAAAGATTTCAGCAGTAAAGTATTCTAAGCGGGAATAGTGGGCCCAAAATGCTGTAAATCAAACAAAACATTTGTGAAGGAAAACTCTTTAATTCCTCTCCAAACACTTGTATCAATGAAAAAATAATCAGAATAGAACAAATTCAATGTCAGAGGTTAATGGAGATGTGTGGCATATCAGATTGCAGCCTTCTATTATATAGTATGTAAAGTATGCTATATACGAGTTCATTTTTAATCCCAATCCCAATGTTTCAACTATACTTACATATGGATCCAACTTAGTTATTGGAATGTATTTTCCCTACTTTTCTCCCTTCTATTTCCTTTTTTAGGATAGCATATAGAGATTTTAAAGGTCTGGTAAATAATATTCCCCATTCACTCAGTTTGTTATGTAACACAACATGCTGTCTTTCTATACATGTAAAGATGATGCTTCACCATCGGTGGGAAATGTGTCATGGTAAAGATACTTCACTTATAAATCCATAATCCTTTCTTGGTCTTATCAATCAAGTTCATGAGAGCCAAATATTGAGCAAAGAAAATCAATCAATCCCAAGTGAGATATAAACCAATGACTTTAACATCATTAATGTTGTACTTTGACTGAAAATCTAGCACAGATACACCCTTCATAATGTGTGTGTCCCTCAGCTTATACACAGCAATGATAATAAATTAGCATATTGTAGTGATCAACATCAGGGATTGTTAGTATGTCAAAAAAAATTAGCACAATGAAACACAGATGTGATTTTATTTTTAGCTTGGCCAAGTTCAAAGTACACTACATCCAATATGCTAATAGTGCTAAAGAGATAATGGATAGCAAACAAAACTCAAAGGCAGGAAGTGTTGGATTAAAATCCTGCCTCTGACAACTATAGCTGTGTGATCTTTAAGCAAGTCACTTGATATCTCAGTGTCTAGACACCTCTCTGGAACTATAAGTTAAAAGCTCTGACTTTTATTAGTAGAGGGTTTTTCTTTCAGATGGGGAGGAATTCTTATACCAATGAAATTACAGATTCAATACATATTCCCTAATAGGGAAACTTTTTTCTTAATTAAGATAGCAGCCATCAGTTTCAAAAAATACTTAAGTTACAAATAGAAATATCAGTAAAGATAGAATCTTCTAACCAGCTGATTTTTAGTGAATTTTTCATTCATTTGTTTATTTCAGAAATCTTTATTGAACACAAGGCTCAGTATTGACTGCTATATTGAATTGATAGGTCATATGCACATATACATACACATTCCTTATATACCAAGATGGCTTTGCTAACCACAAGCACAAATGCAGCTGAAAGATTTATGCATAACCAACAATTCTTTCCATGCAACGAACTGTGTTTTGGTTTGCAGCCAGAGCTGCTGTCTGTTGTTGTTTGCCTCACAGGCTGAATGTCACCTTTTCTCAAAAACAACCACTTCATCTCTGGTTACTAACTGTGGGGTCATCCTGTCATCTGATGCGCTATTCCAACATTCTACAGCTGTTGTGAGTCAGCCTGGTCCTTTTGTTTCTGGGACTCACAGGTACCCCATGCCATCCAGCAGCTGCTTAGGTGGCCTCCTATTATTATTCCTCATCCCCAAAGGTCCTCCCTTTCAGAGTTGCATCTCTTTGATGACACTGAATGGTCCTTGGTATGGGGTCTTATAGTTGGTAATCATGTTTTATTGTGTCATTTCAAATTCAGCTGAAGTAATGATGAAATTTCTCAATAATACAGAAATGGTTCACGTTCAATAATTTCTCAATAATTCAAGCTCAAAGGAAGATTGATCATTTTAAACAGTTGACCCCCTTTCTTGTCCATTGTATTCTACTTCACTTCTCCCTTCCAAACTAATCCTTTAATAAAATGAAAAGAACCAATATTATTTAAATAGCATACAATTATACAATATCCCCTGTAATTTCTAATATTTATTTATCACTTTACAGTTTGATAATGTTTAACTTATTGTCTCATTTGGTTCAATCCTTGCAACTCTATAAGGTATTATTCCCATTTTACGGATGAGGAAATTAACATTGAGTGAGACTAAGTGACTTGCCCAGGATCACATAGTTAGCAAATATGTGAAGCATGATTATAACTCATGTCTTCCTGATGCCAAGTTTAGCACTCTATCCACTATATTATCTAGCTACTTCAACTTTGCTTTGCTTTGCACTACATGGAGCTCAGGCCAAAAAAAAAAAAGAAAAGAAAAAAAAAAGAAAAGAAAAGGAAAAAGGAAAGAAAGAAATGCTGTCATTCAAGAAGCCAATAAAGGTTTCACAGGAATTCCAAATGGCAGAATGAGAAATACATTGTGAGTTTCCTGTAGTCTGGCATGTTGTGCATAGCAAGGTGGCTGTGATCAAGGGTCCTTGTAACCAGTGGGATATTATTTATAAATAGTGAACTATTCTCTTTGCTTTTTTATTACAAATTTTTTTGTGCTAGATGTTAGTGACATGAATATTTGCAATTATTACCCTGAATAAAGATAACCTTCCAATCACTAAATACAAAGAAATGATATTTATCCTTCAGGAGAAAGCTACTAGCAATATATAAATAGCAAATATGCAGCAGACAAACATTTTCTAAAAAGATATATTTTTCACTTTTATTATTTCATGTTAAATTTTATCTCTTTAAATACATTTCATTTTATGCTTGAAAATTCTCTAGTTCTATGAATGGAGTAGAAATAAACAAAGTGGCACATGACATCCTTAGTGAAAGTTCTTGCTATATATCTTGACAAACCAATTCAACAGATTGCCTCTTCAGTTAAGTCTTAGCTCAGGCAAATATGTTTTTCCTCTACTTTTTTTCCCCCCTCATTGTGGTTAGTTAACCCAATCTTTTTCACATTGCTACAGATTTCATTAACAAGACTTTAGAGTATTCTACAAGAGTATGATGTGATTAGTACAGGAGCATTTGAAAACTACAGCATTTGAAAAGCTTAGATGAAATTGTAAATCACTCTGAAGAAGAGAGAGTACCATCATGTACCAGGCTATTATTCGTCATTGCTCTAATTGACTTGAATTGAAATAAGTGTCAAGAGTATGTTTTTGTTTCACACAAATCAAGCACATTTATTCCAGTTATGAAAGGACTGAATATTTTGTAAGAGATTGACCTTTTTCAAAGGATATGAACAGACAATTCTCAGAGGAAGAAATTGAAACTATATCCACTCACATGAAAGAGTGTTCCAAATCACTACTGATCAGAGAAATGCAAATTAAGACCACTCTGAGATACCACTACACACCTGTCAGATTGGCTAAGATGACAGGAACAAATAATGACAAATGTTGGAGGGGATGTGGGGAAATTGGGACACTAATACATTGCTGGTGGAGTTGTGAAAGAATCCAGCCATTCTGGAGAGCAATCTGGAATTATGCCCAAAAAGTTATCAAACTGTGCATACCCTTTGACCCAGCAGCGCTACTACTGGGATTATATCCCAAAGAAATACTAAAGAGCGGAAAGAGACATATATGTGCCAAAATGTTTGTGGCAGCTCTTTTTGTTGTAGCTAGAAACTGGAAGATGAATGGATGTCCATCAGTTGGAGAATGGTTGGGTAAATTGTGGTATATGAAAGTTATGGAATATTATTGCTCAGTAAGAAATGACCAGCAGGAGGAATACAGAGAGGGTTGGAGAGACTTAAATCAACTGATGCTGAGTGAAATGAGCAGAACCAGAAGATCACTGTATACTTCAACAACGATACTGTATGAGGATGTATTCTGATGGAAGTGGAAATCTTCAACATAAAGAAGATCCAACTCACTTCCAGTTGATCAATGATGGACAGAGGTAGATACACCCAGAGAAGAAACACTGGGAGGGGAATGTAAATTGTTAGCACTAATATCTGTCTGCCCAGGTTGCATGTACCTTCGGATTCTAATGTTTATTGTGCAACAAGAAAATGATATTCACACACATGTATTGTACTTAGACTATATTGTAAAACATGTAAAATGTATGGTATTGCCTGTCGTCGGGGGGAGGGAATAAGGGAGGGGGGGTAATTTGGAAAAATGAATACAAGGGATAATATTATAAAATATATATATATATAATAAAAAAAAAAAAAAAAAAAAAAAAAGAGATTGACCTTTTCCAAATGGTATACGTATGTAAAAAAAAAAAAAAAATCACAAAATTCCTTACATAGATTATTCTTGCATTGAAACAAAATATAGACATAAAAGGCTAATTCTAAGACTAATGTAAAAAAAATAAAAAATGTATCGTACAAAGAAAGAAATTAGGAGGAAATCTGATAAATAAAATTCCTAAAGATTGTGTGTGTGTGGCTGAGGGAGGGGGGGAGGGGGGAGAGGGGAGGTGAATGCTATAACAATTCTTTGAATTATCTTTTTTTAACCACAAAATAAAGTTGTCCAAAGAAATGCACATGTTTAACTTTTTGACATATATATTGTGGTGAAAAGTTTCAAGAGTAATAAAATAAACCTTCATTTTCTTGTTCTATTCTAAGTCACTAGTCTGGAATCAAAAGATGTTTCTTTACATGGGGTCTTCTGTTTATAAATTAAAATTCTCATACTAATAAAGCCAACTGGGGAAAAAAATCTATATTACATTATTATATATTATAACAAAATATTGTAACATTATTATAAAAATGTATATTACAAAATATTATATAACAAAATATATTATTATAACAAAATATTATATTATATGTTTTCCTTATAAATATAACAAAAATTATTTTAAGCAAGATTGAATTACATTTTTACATTACAATTTTGGGCACAATATGGAAGATTTTTCCATTCTAAGATGTTTTAAGCACTTGAAATATTAAAAACATAAAATTATATTCCTTAAGTGAAATTGTGTAGAATTACTATCTTGATTTTTTTTGAGTGGGAAAAGGAGTCCTCATTCGTGTGAGCAAGTCCCAGTGTGGAAACTCCCATTATCTCCACCACTGCGGATAAAGTATGTGTGACAACTTAAACACAACTTGCTCACATCACACAGAATGTATGAGTAAAGAATACAAAATGTAGAGTCAGAGGAACTAGATTTAAATCTTTCCTCTGTCATTTACTAATGATAGAACTTTAGGAAAGTCACTTACTTTTCTGAGTCTCAGGTGTCCTCTAAAGTGCCGTCTAGCTCTAAATCTATAGTTCCATGTGTCAGAGGCCAGATTCAGAATTTGCTTGATTCCAAAACTTGACTATGATGCTATGCTGTTTCTCTATTACTTTAGTGTCCTTTCTTAAATGTAAACAACTAGTAACTTAATAAATCATATCAGAAGTTCATGTTCCTGGACGAATTCCTATTTTCTAATTATCTCAATTAGAATATGTGTTGCTAAGAAGGGGTAAGCATCTGACATTTCTTAATGAATTACTATTTAAAGGAAAAAGAAATTAAAAATGCCTCTGCTACATGACTAAGCACTTTGTTTCATACACACTTCTCTAAATTCAAGCATTTGAACACATTTCATTTCTCCAAGAAGAGGGGCTGTTGTACTGAAAAATATCTATAAAAATTTACAGCATTGACAGATATGAAATAATTTTGTTTTGAAATTGCTTCCAAACTTGTTTCCAAATTAATGAACTCAAAGAATATTACTGTAGCACCTGCTATTATAGCTAAGAACTCAGTTGCCACATCTTCCCCAGGTTGGACCTGAAGAGGGCCAGGATTAGGGCTTATGGCTGTAGTCATACTGCCATCTCCTGTTCATAGCCTAGAATGACAAGTAATTAATCAACCTTTGAAACAAGGAAATGAAGCATGAGATGTAAAATTAGAAGCTAGGAATGTTTGACTTCTCAATAAATATTTTTTTTCAAATTGCAAAAAAAAGCACACTTTAAAGTGTGAGCTTCATGGAATTTTGTATTAATCTAAATATTTTTAGATTACCTAATGTGTTAAATAGAGGCCTTTCTTCACATTCTGTTGAAGGTAGTTGTAGGAGAACACATAAATAATTTTCAAGGGTCATTTTCAGAACTGAATGTTTCTCTTTTGGTGATTCCAATAAACTTGTGATGAAGAGAGCCATCTGTATCCAGAGAGAGAATTATGGAGACTGAATGTGTATCACAATTTGTATGTGTAATAAATGTATATTTTCATCTTTTTTGTTGTGGTTGCTTTTTTTCCTCTCATTTTTCCCCTTTTTGAACTGATTTTTTTTTCATGAAGCATGATAAATATGGGAATATGTTTAGAAACACTGAAAACTGCACATGTTTAACCTATATTGGATTACTTGCTGTATAGGGGAGGGGAGAGAAAGAGAGGAAGGGAGAAAAATAAGGAACACAAGGTTTTACAAAGGTGAATGTTGCAAATTATCTTTGTATATATTTTGAAAAATAAAAAAGCTATTTAAAAAAAAAGTTTCTCTTTTAAAGCTTTACTAAACATAATTCCCTGCAGCACTTACATTTAAATAATTTATCTTACATTATAACTAGTTCAATGAAATTAAAATAGATTGTAAAAAAAACTTTTTCATGAATTGCTATTTTAAATTTAGATAAAATACAATAGCTGAATCCTTTTTTTTTAAAAATATATCACTTGCTGGCTCTCTGAGAATATCAAGAAATAGGATTTTATTCACATAAATAAAAAGAAATTAAATTAAAGCAACTTTTCAGTAAGTTCGCTGAGGGCAGAGATTCATTTTTGTGTTTATGTACCCAATGTCTAACACAGTATCTACACATAGCAGGTACACAGACAATGCTTGTTAAAAGGTTGATTAATTGATCTAGAAATATCAGGACTGAGGGCAGCTAAGTGATATAGTAAATAGACGATTGGTCCTAGGGTCTGGAGGATTTGAATTCAAATCTGACTTCAGATACTTACTAGCTATGTAAACCCCAGGCAAGTTACTTAATCCCCATTGCCTTCAAAAAAATAAACAAAAATGTCAGGGCTGAAGCCTGATGTGTATTTTTCCGACCTTTTCTGAGAGACATGATGTCATAGAGGAAATAGTTTTGTCTCTCTTGAGTTTTTTAACTTTTTCTTAAGATTTGTCAAACCTTATGCTCCTGATATCTTTTCATCACTATAACTTTTTGCTTTTTCCTGTCATGAGATGACTTTTGAAATCAAGGATTAACTCATTCTAAACTGTGCAGCAAGAATTTCCTTATAAACTTAGGAGGTAACTAGTGGTGTCATGGATAGAGAGCTGGACCTAAATCAGGAAGACCTAAATTCAAATCCTACCTCAGATACTTACAAGCTGTGTGACCCTGTGCTAGTCCCTTAATCTCAGTTTCCTCCACTGTAAAATTAGGATGAGGTAGGACAGCATCTACCTCCAAGGGTTGTCATGAAGATTAAATGACTTGCTATTTGTTAACCAATTTTGCCTGGCACATGCAGACTATATTGCTAGCTACCACCATTTATCCCAAAAAGGTAAAAGATATACACTAAAGTATTTATGCCAGCACTTTTTGTAATAGTAAAACTCTGGAAACCAAATAGATACCCATAGATTGACCAATGATTATGATTTAGGCTATGGTTCAGTAATGACATTATTTAGTAACAAAATATTAAAATTACAGAGAAGCACAGGAACACTTATGTGAACTCATAGAAAGTAAAGAATGCTGAGGTAGAAAAACACACTCAATGATTACAATACTGAAAATGGAAAGAAGAATAACATGAATGTTGTATAGGTATTAAGACCAAGCTTGACTCCAAAGAGTCATCTTTTATGTATAAAAAATTATTATGCTGAACTCAATTGATGTGTTAGTTAATTTTGCAGATTTTTAAATTTCTTTTTAATTCTAATAATTGTTAGAAGGTACAACTTTGTAGATGAAGAAAAGTAAAAGAAATGACTTTAGAAATAACAGTGATATAAAACCAAAAGGTATCAATAACATTATTAAAAATTTAAATGGGTAAGGAAAACTTTAAACAAATAAAACAAATAATTTGCTCAATTCTTTAATATAGTATATAATTTTGCATACAAAAAGGAACAATATTTAAGCCACATATATAGTTCTCCCATATTTATTTTAATTATTAATTTACTATCAAACACTAGCAGTGTTAGCCTAGACAAGTCACTTAACCCTGTTTTGCTCATCTGTCAAATGAGCTGGAGAAGGAAATGGCAAACCACTCCAATATTTTTGCCAAGAAAACTCCAAGCAGGGTCACAAAGAGTCAGGCAAAACTGAACAACAAAATAGATTCTATAATCATCTGACAAAAAAAGCTAACTTCAGGATGTAAAGTAAAATATAGTGCACAATTATGCCCTAGTCGGACACCAACCTACTCTGCTTTACATATAACCTAGAATTAGATAAAGCTTCTAGCCAAGTGGGCTCACTTCCAAAAACTTTTAAAAAAGGGGGACAAATTAGTATAGGATTGGCTTAAGATAGCAAAACTCCAACATTCATGTAAGTCCTCTTGGCAAGTCATGAGGTTTACTCCTCCACAGAAATCATAAAATCATGGAATTTTACAGCTGGAAAGAACCTTAGAGATCTGCTAAGTACAGCACCAGCTAATTTTTTTTTTTTATTATTCAAATAACAAATTGTTTCACTTAATCATAGATTCTCAGCATTAGGAAGAACTTCAGAGTCCATGTGAACACTTCCCAACAATTAGTAAATTGAGTTTTTGCCCCTCCCCCCCCAAAAAATCCACTTAGAGAAAATTCCTCTATCTCCTGAAGCAACCTATTTTGCTTAGGGATAGTTTTAATTATTGGGAACTGTACTTTCTGCTCTCAGACCTCAATTTGCTTCTGTGCCCATTCTATCCATCATTCCTTGTTATGCCAGCTGGGACTAAACCAAGAAAGTCTTTTTATTCCCTCTTCCACGTGACAATCTTTCCAATATTTCAAGATAATGATATCATCCTCCTTAACTCTTTTCTTCTCCAAGTTAAATATCCCCCATTCCTTCAAATGATTCTCACACTTGCAGTTTTCAATCATGCTGGTTGCCCTCCTCTGGATGACTGCTTTCCATCATATCATTGTTCTTTATAAAACATGGCATTCAAAACTGAAAATAATAACGATCCAGGGCAAAGTACAGTGTACTGTTTTCTCCTAGTCTTGGACGCCCTGACTCAATGTAATTTAAGCTTCTTGACTGTCACATTGATATAACTTGAGCTTGCAGTCATAATGAGCTTGTTTTCCTCCAAGACCCCTATATCTTTTTCAGATGAATTGCTTTCTAGCCATGTCTCTCACAACTTATACTTTTATAATTGAAAGTTGTTTTAATCCAAGAATTAAGACCGTATTTATCTCCATTAGATGTGATCTTTCCAATGTTCTAATCTTTTCTTTTTAATCTTGACTAATATCTAATATGATAGCTTTTTCTTCATCTGTGTCATTTCTATCTTTATCCAAGTCTCCCATATTTATTTTAAACAGCACAAATCTCTTTTGGGTACATCACTGGAGGCCAACTTTCTTGCTTGATTTGAGTCCATTTGATAATTTCCTATTTGAATATAAAAGTAAAAATTATGTTACTATTGAGTATTTTTTCCTTCTTTAAACAAAAGCTATAAAATATCACATCCAAATTGAATGATGCAATTTCTGAATAAGAATTGATACCTGAACAAGAAAATACCTCAAAATTAGCACAGATAGAATGGAATAATCTTTTACTTTGATGCATGAGGTAAAATCTAAAGCATTACAACCACTATTCTGTGGTTTGGCCATAAAGGAAAAACATCATTGACATTTTTCACTCCAATAAAATATCATTTTATGGAGAATATATGTAGCTTGCCAAAGCATAAAGTACTTAATATGAGAGATGAGGTCAGCTCTTGATTGATAGCATACACAGATTTCAGAGAAATCTGTTTCTTAGAACATTGGCATTTTTTCCCCACTGTCCTCATGTTTCCAATTCTTTAAAGGTATTTTTGGATAAAAATGAAAGGTTGTTATCTTTTTCATAAGAATGAACTTATGAGGATTAATTTCATCCTTTAAAAAAAAAGAAAAATTACTTGACTCTAAAATATTAACCTTGTTCCTTCTCATATTCCCAATGATAATGCATTCTTTCAACTTGAAAGCAAGTTAGACTTCTTGTAAATTTTATTCAACTTAAGAAATGATTATTAACCATAAATTATTGGTAAGGAACTATGTAGGTGAATATTCTAGACATCCATCCCAAGTAATGCATTAATGACAAAAATATGAATTTATTTTATGAATTTAACTACATTATCTCCTTTGAGCTTCACAAGAATATCAGACATTATCCCCATTTTACAAAAGAGAAGACAAAGATTCATAGCTAGAAAGAGTCAAAGGAGAGATGTGAACCTACCTAACTCCAAGACTATCTCTCAGTGGTCCTCAAACTTTTTAAATAGGGGGCCAGTTCACTGTGACAGGGCCGGACTATAGTAAACACACAAAAGCTCATACTCTGTCTCCGCCCCTCAGCCCATTTGCCATAACCTGGCAGGCCCTATAGCATAAATGTTCTCAGCGGGCTGCATGTGGTCCGCAGGCCGTAGTTTGAGAACCCCTGCATGCTATTTCCTTCAAAAACAGACTACTGGCTTATAAACCAATTAATATACTACGCCACTTTGAGTACAACTTACTTTAATTTTCAATAATAAGCTAAAATAACAATGGCAATTATACCAATATAGTATTCAGCACTCCATGAAAGACCTACAGTACTTCCCATAAATTATTTAGTTTATTCTCACAAGCATGCTTTATTTTGTTCTAAAGACCTCTCTTTACTTCAGCATATATAATAATGCACTGACATCATAATAGCGTCATGATTTATTTAATGGAAAACATTTCTGGATAGAAACTTCACAAATGAAATCTTGACCTCAAAAAAATATGAGTTCCTTGCAAGCAAAGATTACACCACTCTTTGGGTTTGTATATCCAATAACACATTAAATTGAAGTTTACTTGATCTAGGTAAAATGGAAAAGAGGACAGTTTTTCTTTAACTTTTATTCAAATGATTACTCTTTAGTAATATAAAAATAGTGTAACAGTATACACTGAAACCTTTCAGCAAGACAGTTTTCCCCACTAGGCAATATAGTTGTTGACCCATGAAAATTATTAAACATCAAGTCTAAAAACCAAGTTTCAATTTTGAATTAATTTGCACATTAATATTTTCTTTTCCCTCCTATTGATCCCACACATTTAAAATATATATATATGCACATTGTTCCTTTTAACCTGGTATGGCAGTAATGTGAAGCACCACAGTCCTTTTAAAGGGTATTGCTCTAACAAGCCAACCAGGTATAAACAGGAGTTTTATATCCATTGGTAAATTTTACTTAGGTGTAGTTAGGTTGAGGGAAAGGAAAATAGAGAGACAAATACTGTAATTGTATAAGGTTTTATTCACCTCACTCCTAAAATACAGTACTGTTGGCATATGTCTCAATAAATGGGCTTCAAAGAGGAGTTATAGCAGTGTAAAAATAGTTTCCCTGATTTCACATGCTCTTTAGTGCTCCCAGGGCTCAAAATGGCTTTTAAAATTATTTTTTCAGGCTCTTAGTGTTATATACCCCAGATTGTGATGGGATATATATTGCTCCACCCAATTCCCAAGGGTGAAGTTGAAGTAGAGGGAAATTAAGACAGCTTGGCACCATCCCACTCCAAGAGAGTCCCAATTGGAAAGATTAGTTTTCCCTGCCAGGGAGACATGACTTTAATATATATATGTAATATATAATATATATATTAAAGGGTTAAGAGAGGGAGAGAATGATGATGCTTTAAGTAAGAAATGATCATCCTCACTTCCTGATAGAAATTTTGATCAAATCCATTATCTCCTCATTAGAAAAGGAGTTGGGAGTAGGAGGAATCCACTTTCTAGAATTAGCCTGTTCTGTGGTCTTTTGATCTTCAAAGTATTCCAATGAAGTTCCCAACATAGTTCCCAACGTAGTTAATGGAAAAGGTTCTGAATCCACAATCAACATATCAGGACCAGTACTTCATGATCATCAACAAAACTTTTCTTCATTATCCAGGAATATGCTACAATTTCTCATTAATATTGTGATATGACAGTTCCAGTTCTAGGTGATGTTTTACAAAGCACTAGATAAACTTTTGCCTTTCCTATATTAACGTCAAATAGAATTGCTCCTCAAGTAATGAGTTAGGAAATTCCAGCAATAAAATTTTAAATATTATTTCACAGGATAATAAATTTAGAGTTGGAAAAAAAGTCAATGGTTATCAAGTCCAATCCCTGAATTCTTCTAACAAGAAAACTTACTTGGCCTAGAGAATTAGTCCTTTACTCAGGGTCAAAGATCAGAAATAGGATTTAATTACAGATCTTCTGACACCAATACAGGATTAAGATTTTAAGATAGCTAAATAATTTCTAATGACTATTATTAATGGATATTCAAAATAGTGTCAAAATTTAGATTTTGCTAGTGACACATATTTAGTCATCAATTCTAGAGAAAAAAAAAAAAAACAAAAACAAAACTTGTGATTGTGGAGCTATTTCCAATCCTTTGTGACCTCATTTAGGATTTTCCTATTTCCTTCTCCAGTTCATTTTACAGATAAAGAAACTGAGGCAAATATGAGACTTGCCCAGGGTCACACAGCTAATAAGTATCTGAGGCCAGATTTGAATTTAGGAAGCTGAGTCTTCCAACTTCAGCCCACTGTATCATCTAGCTGCCCTGCCTCCCTCCCCCCATATCCCTACTGACACACATATAACTTAGAAACACATTTTTTTCTTTCTTGCTCTTAATCTAGTAATTATAGCAACTCCAAATGTGTTACAACTGAGATTTCCATTAATATCTGCCACAGGAGGAAAGAGCAATTAAAAATTAATTTTCTATCTACTTTTCTACTCTCCAAGATTTTTAATTTAAATAATAAATTCCACTTTGATTAGAAAGCCTTACAGAAATGTTTGCATTTCACATTTTACTCTTTATAGCAAGAAGCTAGGCTAAACAAAATTCTTCAAAGATTGTCCATCTACCTTTTTAAAGTAGAAGGCTTCAACTAAAAAATTAGCAATCCAAAAAGACATAGGAAGACTTACACAGTAATGTAAAATGAAGCAGAAGAAAAATAATGACTTCAAAATATAAATGGTTGGAAAAAAATCTAAAGTATACACTATGTAACTAGAAGTACTAAAATTGCCACAAAGAGAAGATACAAGACCTTCCCTTCAGACATAGAGAACTGTGAATGTGATCACAGCAAACAATGTGAAATTTGGTAAATGTTTCGGTTAATTTCACTGATTTTTTTTCCTTCCTCTTTCTATTTTTTTTAATTTTTTATTGTTATAAATGGCTCATTGAGTGGAGTAGAGAGCTTCAGAAATTTAAAAAAATTGTACAAAATAAAAAATGTCAAGGATTCCTTTTTTTATTTTTTAATGAAAAGACCTAGAAGTGAAAAAAAAAAAACACAAGGAAGCACAATTGAAAAGGGATAGTTCTGATAATGCTCTTTCAATTTAACACACACACACACACACACACACACACACACACACACACACACATTTATTTTTTTTTTAATACAACTTGTATGCAAAATTTCAGTTTCATATTTAATCCATTTTTGTTCTTTGTATATATTGGAATATTTATGTTTGTTGATATTTAAGTACATATTTTTTAAAAAGAGTCTAAAAAACATGCCAAAAACAGTTGATAAGTCAAATAATTTTCAAGTTGGAAAAGACTATCTGGTCCAATCCATATTTCAAAAACAAATTCATTTTTTTTTTTTTTTGCTGAGCCAATTGGAGTTAAGTGACTTGTCTAGGGTCACATTGCCAGGAAGTGTTAAGGAGCCACATTTGAATTCCGGTCCTCCATGACTTCTGGGCTAGTGCTCTATCCATTGTACCACCTTAACTGCCCCAACAATTCCTTTTTTAAAAAAAATCTCACCATTCAGTTGTTACTAGATTTCACAGCTCAGGATTTAGCTCCTATCTTTTAAAAACAAATTATGTCCCTTCAAAGAACAATGGTCTAATTTACATCTATCCATCTTGCAAAACATTAATATTTGGGGGATGGAGGTAGTCTTACAAAGAAATTTGAATGAGTGAAGAACCTTCCTCCCTATTTACATAAGTACAACTTTTATTCAGAACTCTATCATCTCTCAGTTAGTTATTGCAATAGCTTACTGGGTCTCTACCTCAATTTGCTTGCCACTTCAGTCTACCTTCCCCACACCGCCAAAGTAACTTTCCTTAAGCAAGATCAGCCATGTTACTCCTTTTCTCCTATGATTTCCTATTGCTCTGAAATATAAACTCCTCTGGTGACCTTTTAAAAACCCCTTTATCACCTTGCCCAAACCCATCTTTCCAGCCTAATTTGAACCTTATTTCTCTTTTCAGCAATCTCTGATCCAATCAAATTGTCCTTTTCTTTATTCCTCAAAACAAAACCCTTCATCTGTCTCTAAAGCCTTTGCACTTCAATGACTGGAATACATACCTTCCTCATCTCCATTTCATAGGATTCTTTTCCTTCAAAATTCAGCTCAACGGAAGACTAGATAATGCAGTGGATTCCTTGAAATCAGGAGTTCAAATCCAGTCTCAGACACTCAAAATTTACTGTGTGAGCCTGGGCAATCATTTAAGCCCAAACCCCACCCCCCCAAAAAAAAGGCAAGGGAAGAGGAGACAACTCAAGCACAACTTTCTAAGGAAGGCTTCATTAATCCTTCAGCTTCTAACTATTCTATTGAACATTTTAAATGTATATTACTTATAAATACAAAGATACATATTTCTCCTAGACAGAATACTAGCTCATGTAGGGATTGCTTCATTCATTACACTTATATTCCTAGCATGTGACACAATGCCTAGTACATTCAGTTGTTTCTCTGATTCTTCATGACTCCATAGTCTTCTCCAGCTCATTGAGAACAAAGTGACTTGCCTAGGTCACCCAGCTAGTAAGTGCCTAAGGGCAGGTTTTAACTCAGAAAAATGACAGGCCCTGTACTTTATTCACTGTACCACCTTGCTGCCTTTCTGGGAGTATATACTAGGTGCTTAGTAAATACTTGATATATTGACTGAATTTTAAAATGCAGAAGAAACCTTATTCCATAGCAACCGAATTTCATTCTCCAATAGTGTTCTACTCACAAAAAAGAAAAAAAAAAAAAAAAAAAAAAAAGAGTAAAACAATAATAAAAGACTCAAAATGAGGCTAAGAAGCTGGCTTTTATTTCTGTTGATTGGTTGACTTTGTTACTTTCCGGTCATGTCTGACGCTAGGTTTTTCTTGGCAGTTACTGGAGTAATTTGCCATTTCCTTCTCCAGCACATTTACAGATAAGGGAACTGAGGCAAACGGGTAAGTGGCTTGCACAATGTCACACAGCTACCAAGTGTCTGAAGCCAAATTAGAACTCAAGAAGATGAATGACTCCAGGACTAACACTTTAACCATTGCATTACCAAGCTGCCCATTGATCAATTTTGAGAACTTGTTTTTTTATTAATAGATTTCGTGAAATACACAGGGGAAAGAAATGTATTTCAAAGTAAATTTTAGGGGGAGATAAAAATGTATAAAGGAAAGGATGTTTCCATGGTATGAGAGAAATTTGTTAGAGTATGAGATTCTCAAAAACGGAATTTTGACAATGTAATCTAGATCAATATTATCTGAGATAAGCCTACATCTATAAAAAGAGGAAAAGAAAATATACATAACATCCCTTAGTTGTTGCTTGCCCTTCATTTTTTAAGATCACCAATGTTCATGGAGTGATATCTTAACTTCCCAATGAAATCAGATTTAAATGAGGCAAAGACGAACATAGTTGTTAGTCACATTCTCCTTCTAATCATCCAAGTCCAGTGGCAAGACAAAAAGTCAAGATGATAGGAATTCAGTGGATGATCTTGGCATCTTCAATGTCTAATAATAATGTCTAATAATGACTAAATTCTATGCACTTCACAGTACTTACTTCAGCCACCTTCATGGTCCATTGGAACAATTTGTCCTCCTACTTCAAGTTTCCTTGTGCTTGGGTTAACATCCCCCTTAAATCACTGATGGTTTTGAGGTATGCTGATTATCCTCAATCTGGTTTAACTTGTCTATGAAGGTTTTACAGGGCTGTGGTTATTGTGCATGCTACAACTTTTTGAGGCTGGGGTTAACTGACTTGTTCAGGGTCACACAGCTAGGAAGTGTTAAGTATCTGAGATCAGATTTGAACTCGGGTCTTCCTGAATTCAAGGCTGGTGCTCTATCCACTGCCTACCTAGCCACCTAGCTGCCACCTAGCTGCCCCCGTAAATGATAATCTTTTAAAGCACTGTCAACATTGTAGTCAATGAATGGACTTTTCCCTTTTCAGAAGATGCACAAATGTCCTTAGCAGCTTAAGTCATATTATCAGATGGTTGCAGGGTGTGATAATGAAGTCTTTCAATGGGCTGCTGAGCTAGAACTCTGGTTATAGTGAAGGAATAACTTGACCATAAGATCTCCTCCTCTGTCTTTCTTCAAAGCCTAAAGACTGTTGGGGAAGGCAGATGAAACAAGTCTTATCTCTACCCAGTTTTAATGTTCTACAAGGCAAGGGATAGAGCAGTTGCTTTTATTTGTTTTACAATAAGATTACTGATCAGCAACTTTGTGGATTTAGGCTTTCCTAGGCCAAGAAGGAAGTGGCTTTAGGAGCCATTTAAAGTAGTCTTCTCCATTTACAGCACCAGCAAAAGAGGAGTGGGCTGGTTTGGATCACAATTGGTATAGACAGTGTTCATTATAGGTGAAATGTGAAATATCTAATCAGTAGCAGGAAAAGGTCAGTTCTAAAAACTGTAGGCCAATGTGCTAGATTTCAATCCCTAGAACTGTAGAGTATATGGTTAAAATCAGACATCACTTAGAAAAGGAAGCAATGATTATTAAAGACTGAAGTTCACTTTTAGAAGTCATGATATGGCTAATATGAAAATGTTTTACTTGATTGAACATGTATAATCTATATCAAAGCATTTGCCTTCTCAAGGAGGTAAGAGGGGAGAAGGGAGGCAATATCAAAGTCAAAAATTATAAAAAATTAATGTTAAAAATTGCCTTTTCATGTAAAAATAAATTTCTTTGAAGACATGCTAGAATAATCTCCTTTCCTTTGTGAAGTATTAGAATTTTAAGTACTGATTTCCAGCATGTGATTTTTGCTTCCCTCCATGAATGGAGGTTGAAGATCCCAAGACTTTTTAAGACTTTTAAGAGCTAGGTGGCTCAGTGGATAAAACACTGACCCTGGAGTCAAGAGCTCAAATTCAAACTCTTGCTGTGGGACTCTTGGACAAGTCAGTCATTCTGATAACCTCCAAAATTTTCAAAAAAATTATTAAAAACAAATCCTAAAAGATTTGCTTGAGGCTTGATCACATTTGTGATTACAGCTATAAAAACAGGAAGCAAAATTTGAACACAGGTCTTTTGAATTCTGGTCCAGCATTCTTTCCTCTACTAGATTATTAGATGGACCAGGATGTCGAGTTTACTTGATTTCAGCAAGGCTGACTTCATCAGTCTGGGTAGAGAATACGGAGCTATTTTTAGAGCTGTGATGATATATGAAGCAAGTACACCATATAGTCAATTACTGATCTTGGTAGGTCAACAACATGGTTGAAGATTTTTTCCATTAGCTCAGTAAATGAAATTGTCTTCAAAAGCACCAATTTTTTTTTTTTTGGCTGCCTTAACCTCTGGGAGGTGATGTGATTCCACTTCCATCACAACTCACACTTACCTCACAAGACCATGGGAGATAAGGGGATTATAAGATTCTTCAGCAAAGTAATATGCCCCCCCATTACCTCCTTGACCTTTTGTTTTCTAGGAAAAGAAAACTCCAACTATGGAAGGTTAAAGGCTAGGAAAATAAGCCACAAAAGTCTAGGAATCTAGGCCAGATGTTGCAGCCAGAACATGGAGTGGGCTTGAGACTCAGAGTCCTGAAGCCAATAGGCCATACAAACTTCAGTATACCAATGTTTTGTAAAAATGACAGTTCCAGCTGCACACCACTTCCTATCCACCTGAGATCTAAGGGGTACGTATTTTTCTCAAGTGTTATAAAAGACATTTGTACATTTGTTATTACAGCTTTTGTAAAAGTTCCATGTTTTAATGGAACAGGGATGTTAGTCACTGTACTAACAGGGTTCAGAACTGATAGGGGCTTAAAGCAATGGCAGAGAAAACAAATTCCTCAGGATGCCAAAGAACCAAAGAGGTGAACCTTGCAGGTACATAGAGCCCAAATATTAATACTATAGTATCAATACAAAGTGTCCCAAAAATCTTAGTTTTAAACACCAATAACTTTTTAGGCTTAATTGTTTTACTAAGATTTGCTAGTATACCAAAACTTTTGGTAACCGGTTTTTCAAACTTTGCATATACTAATCTGCATGCATGATTTTTCACAGTACAAGTCCTGCCAGGTAGCAATTCACAAGTGTTTGAATTAAAATTCCTAGACATGCTCCCATGACCTGACCCCTGCTTCTTTCCAATCTCAAAATATGCATTCTCTTAAAAACTAGTCTGTTATCCAAGTATAATATTCTATAACTCCTATCTACCTTGTTTTGCAGTTCACCCATGTCTGGAATGTATTCCTTTCTCCACCTTTCCCTGAGCCTTCTCTACTTGTCATGTTCCAAACCGATCTACCTCTCCCTCTTCACTGACAAGTTTCTGAATCCCTTCCTTCAGTGCCTAAAATGTAGTTTGAAAAACCACATGAAGTGAGTAGTTGTCATGACCCAGACCTACAGTTCCAATATTAACAATTAGGGCTGGAGCAGAGGCCATAAGGTTGATTAGTAGTACCCATCTTTCCACTTTCTTTTCAAATCATTCCATTCCAAACCGTTCTACCTATTTCATCCATAGTGATTGTTGACGACTGGAAAGATTTGGGTGTAGAATACCAGAAGATTAAAAAGGGACCATTATAGTGTGCTTCGTCTTCAAGATATCCCAGTCTGTCTGCTCCCTAAGCAGAGGAATTAAAGGTCTTCCTCTCCTTAGAAAGATCTTTTCAGTTGGGTTTGCTTTCCCTTTTAGGAGTGGGGCATAGTTTTTGATGTTGGTTTTATTTACAAAAAGAGCTCAGGCATTTAGGGTTAGGGTTAGAATGCATTTTTGAGAAAACAGGATGCAAGGTGTTAATCTAAATACAAATACTACTACTCTTGAGGCCAGTAAAATTTACTTTGTGACTTCATATAAGTTTGACACTCAAACTGGCAGAATGGAAAAGAGGTCAAGTTATGCAAGGACCATGTGTGGCAGGCCCCAAACTGCAGCTGTCAGAAGAACCCCTTTGCAGAAGTAATAAATTACATGTTTACAAAGCTTTCTCCCATTGCATGAAATAGAAATTTGATTTGTCCACAGCTATTATTGGATTAAAATAATTTTTTCCACAACTTGGAAGATATGGCAAAGATTCACAAAGTGCAAGAGAGCACAATTTCAAAATCAAAACAGGTTTTTAAAATAGTGTAGGTTCCCCTGAATCTACTTTAATCTAGATGAACAGCTAACACAAATCCACATTTAACAAGTCAAATGTCCTAGGCAACTGTCACAATGTACCCCCATATACATATAAGTAAAAATCTGATTTGCACCAAGTTCTTTTCCTAAAAATGACAGATATACTAATATAACTATTTTTAGGCAAAGTATTAGATATTATCCAAAATAACAGCTAATACAACAAATCAAATTAGACCAAAGCTTTTATTTATTCATTTCTTGCATTTAAAATATTCTTCGATGACATCTTTGGCCTGAGATTCCTTGCCATAGTCCTAAAAGAAATTAAGGAGCACTTTTAAATTTATGAACAGCATTTTTGAACTCACATTTCACAACACTAACCTTAGTGAATTGCTAAGCAGTAAGAACAGAATTTCAGGAATACACAAAGCAGCTATACAAAGCAAAAGACATCCTTTCAAATTCCATAAAAATATCATGGAATGAAAATGTAGCCACATTTCAGGGACCTCAAGGACCTTTGTCATTGAGGCTCGTACCATGGCTGTACTATTGCCAGCATTTTACTTCTGAAAAACACATTCAGGTAATCCAGATGTAATTAATTACACTGGCTTTTAGGAATTCATAGCATTTTTTTCAGATTCTAAAAAGACACTTGAAGGGGAAAAAGGTTAATTATTGCCATTAAAAAAAAATCCCATTTAAAACATCAAATTAAGGCCCAAAACCTTTTTTCCCCATATTTACACTCCTCACATTATAACAAGAGGCAAATTATTTTTTAACCTTACTGGTCTAAAGCCATTTACTGAATTGATAACCAGAATGAGTATTTAAATATATAATATTTAATACTATACGATATTATAAAATATTCAATATTTAAACTCACCTTAACAACCACGCAACTGCAGCCAACCACTTTTCGGGGTTTTCCCTCTCTATCAATTTTACAGAGGCCTACCCATTCACCCAGCTTCTTGTTGTCATCAACCTGTTTAAAAAAAAAATGTTGAAGATGGCACTATACAGGCACAACAAAATCAAAAAAGTTAAGTAAGCTGCCGTATGCTCAGAAATATTGGGTGACATGGCTGTTCTCTTCAACATTCTCAGTAGAGGGAGCCAAGTTATCATCATGTACAGCAGTTTCAAAACAGAACCCATTAACTCCAACCAATATTTTTTCCTGTCTCATTCATCTATCTTCAGTAATATAAAAAAAGTACATGCAATCCTGTTTACAAACGGTTTGCTAAGATCTTAAAAAAAGCAAATTGAAGCATGTGATTCTTCCTTAAGTTGCAGTCAATAGCAACTTATATTCATTCTTATAATTAGAAATTATCATTTAAGAAACTCACCTTGATCAAGTTGATTTGGTGTTCAGCACACAGGGCCTCAACCAACTTTACATACATAGGTTCATCACAGTTGGAAGCAAGAACACAAAGATGGGCTTGGCGCCTAAAAGACACAAAATTATTGTTACAGTCTAGCACGTTTTTATAAACATCAGGCTTACATACACATTAGTTTAATGTTGAAAGTTTTTTTTTCCTGTTTGTACTGGCTACATTGGCAATGAACAGCATGATACTACCATAAAATACCCAGCAGATCAACCCAATATAGTGGTCTTAAGTCTGGCATTTTGGTATCCTGATGTGTTTTCCTAACCAAAGTTTTATATTTCTGCTATTTAGTTGTTACCAAAGAGCTCTGAAAGCTTATGGGCAATCAACAAAGCATGCACTCTGAAAGCTTTAGCTTGTATCAGCTTTTGTGAATCAACATAGGATCAACCACTAGATATAGAGGGTTGTTACCTGTTGCTGGATCAGACATCGAATTAGAATCCATTTTTAAATTGTGCAGCAGCATTCCCAAGGTGCTAAGGTTGAAAGGGATTCATGACAGGTACTGCTGAAGTACATCCAGTCGATGTTTCCATTGGATTGAACTGTTCAGTCTATACCAAAGTGAATTGAACTGACTTGAAATTCATCCATTTTAGAAAGCTTTCAAAACTTACAATTTTTAAAACCAAATTAGGTAGTTTTTTTAACACATGCATACTTTGCCAACGTAACTAGTCTTGAAAAAAAAACTCTTTCAACTAGACCCAATAAGTATATTTTAAATAGCTCTTATCAAAGTTAATTGTTGATTACTTGGTCAGTTGTACCAAGTAAAAAGTGGCTATTTTGGTTTGTCCTGAAATACAAAATTGAGTTTGAGAGAATAAAGAAATTTTTATGGTGTCAGATAATTAGAATAGCATTTAAGCTGTAGTCCTTGAAATTTTATAAATGTACTTCAATATAACTTGTCAGTATCTCATGCTATTTTTTTGCACTTCCAATTTCCAAGGCAAGGGCACAGGTTTTTAGCAGTCTGCCAAAGGCATGTTATTAAAAAAAAAAAAAAACCGACACACCTCATTGACTTTTCTCATTTAGAATACACTGGCTACAGGTTTGTCAGACTGTTTTTTATCACTCATAAATAGAGTGAAGGGGTATCCGACAATCAAAGTCATCATTCAAACACTGTAGATTTTCAAAGCAAAAATTTATTGGAACTAATTTTCATTCCTAATTTTACAAAAATGTAAAAAGCAAAATTTAGTCAAAATAAAAAACTGCTGGTATATTTCAAACAATGTTACCATTTACACATATATACTCAATTAGGAGAACTTATCACTACTTAAAATGTTTCTACTAAACCTTTACAAAATCGTTATCAGGACATTTCTAATTGGAAAATCTTTCCAGACTTATGAAGCAAGTTTCCCGAACCCCAAATCATTAAAAGTACAACAAACTACTTTCCAGTAAAATATAATTTAAACGGTGATTAATGAAAACTGCAACATATGTGATTTTTTAACACTTAGAAGCTGGCAATCTTGAGCTCGTTACCAAAGATATTTCATTTTGTGAGGGCAGGTACATAGATCACTTAAAATAAGTCTTTTAAGAAAACTAAAATCTCAAGACCTACTTGTCCAAGGCTTTGGCAGCTTCACGAATTCCACGAGCTAATCCATCGTGGATGAGTGCGGTCTTCAGCACTTCTTGTAGAGCAGTGTTAACGTCCATTACACCTCCAGCAGCAATGCTGTAATCAAAGTATATCATCAAAAGACTGCTCGCTTTAGTCCACCAAAGTGGCCAGCCACGTGAAAGAGGCTTGGGTCTGCAAGTGCCCCAAGTTGGGGAAATGGGAAGGAGCAAGCAGCTCTGCTTTCCCCACCTGCGGAGTAAACTAGACAGAAGATGGGAGTCTAAAAGAGGCGCCAAACCCCCAGGCCGAGGTGCGCACGTGGCCGCGCCGCAGGAGCGGCCGAATAAAGGTTACACATCTCCAGAGGATTCCTCTCCCTTAAGGCTCACCCCTCCCCCACAACCCCCGCGCTTACCCTTCCTCGGCCATGGCAGCGGTTCACGGGTGAAGCTAAATCTTGAAAACACTGAAATAACATTGAAAAAAAAGAACAAGCACGTCAAGTAAGAAGCCAATAGGAGCTCACGCCCACCCCAGAAGCCCCTAGCTCGTGTAAAAGAGTTAAGAATTTAACTTTCGAACGCGCGCAGCCGTCATCAACACTCACCCCGGGAGCCTCAGCCTCCCGCTCGACTCAGCGGCGACAGGGAAAGAGGACCTTCCTCCCCGCCCGAAAGAATTTAAAGGGCTTAGGACCCCTTCCTGCGCATGCTCATTAGTTCTCTCGTTTAGAGGTGTCTGCAGCACTGCCAGACCTTGAGATGTCTATTTCCGGCGATCTCCGCAGAGTCTTTGGCCGGCAGCTACCGGCAGGCATAGGAATGGGCAGTCCCGGCCTGCTCTCCCGGACTGAGGATGGGGCCTGGAGATAGAGTCCCGAGAACACGTACGTGGGTATCCGGATCTGCACGTGGGTTGTGTGCATGGCTAAGTCAGTGTTAGTCCGAATCCTATGGTTCTGAGGTCCTCTTCAGAGCTATGTTAGACTTGGTCCCATTTTTGTGCTCGATCTTAACAGGTCTTTGCCATTCATAGTGGACCGGCCGCTTACACCATATTTACTGTGTCTTAGAGCAAGTCTCTTAACGTCAGCTCTCAATTTTATATGTAAAATGGGAACAATCACAGTCATTTCCTCCCTTCCCCTTCCCTCTCCCCCCCCCCCCCCCCCCCCGGTTATGAGAATCAAATGAGAAACTAATTGTAAAGAGCTCGCTGTAGCATTTAAACTTTTTCCGCTCCCGACCCTTCGTTTTCCCGGAGGAATTTCTATGTGGTCCCGGTATATAGATATATAAAATAGGTATGCAAAATCAAACATTTACTGATAATAAAGCACAATTTCATAATTGCCACATTTAGTTAAAAACCTGGGTGTGTGTCTTACCGAAGGGTGCAGCTATAGTGCTATATAAATATGAGCTATTTTTGTTATGGTTACTGCCCTTTCTGAGTTGTGGGAAGGATCGTATGCAATATTTGAAAAGCCACCTGGCACATAGTAGGTATTTAATCTATTTGTTTTTCAAAGAAAGTCACTCTGCCCTCATCTGACTTAGTCTCACTTAAATCTGCAGGAGACTGGTAAAAAAAAAAAAACTCTTCCAACTCGTTTTCTTGGCAGTAAAATGTTAAGTTCTTCCTTCCTCTTCCGTAACTCAACATTTTCTCTTAAATCAGCCAAAAGGAAAATGGGAGGGGGGAGGGGTAGAATGGAGGGGAGAAAGGGGTGCGAGGAGGAAGCAGTACCTGGAAGGAAGCGCGATTTTGTAACTGTAGACGAGGAGACTGTTTTCATACCTGATCATCACATTCCTAATTTAAGTAATTAAAACTGTGATCACTTGGGGGTGCTCTTTTTTCTTTCTTTCTTTCTTTCTTTTTTTTTTTTTATTTTCCAGATATATGCATGGGTAATTTTACATTGACAATTGCCAGATCTTTTGTTCTAATTTTTCCCCTCCCCCCTCCTCCCCATGGCAGGTTGACCAATACATGTTCAATATGTTAGAGTATAAATTAAATACAATATATGTATACATGACCAAACAGTTGTTTTGCTGAACAAAAAGAATCAGACTTTGAAATCGTGTACAATTAGCCTATGAAGGAAATCCAAAAATGCAGGCGGACAAAAATAGAGGGATTGGGAATTCTATGTAGTGGTTCATAGTCATCTCCCAGAGTTCTTTTGCTGGGCGTAGCTGGTTCAGTTCATTACTGCTCTATTAGAGCTGATTTGATTCATCTCATTGTTGAAGAGGGCCACGTCCATCAGAATTGATCATCATACAGTATTGTTGTTGAAATATACAACGATCTCCTGGTCCTGCTCATTTCACTCAGCATCAGTTCATGTAAGTCTCTCCAGGCCTTTCTGAAATCATCCTGTTGGTCATTTCTTACAGAACAATAATATTCCATAATATTCATATACCACAGTTTATTCAGCCATTCTCCAATTGATGGGCATCCACTTAGTTTACAGTTTCTGGCCACTACAAAAAGGGCTGCCACAAACATTCTTGCACATACAGGTCCCTTTCCCTTCTTTAAGATCTCTTTGGGATATAAGCTCAATAGTAACGCTGCTGGGTCAAAGGATATGGGGTGCTCTTTTTTCAAAGGACTTACACATTCATTCTCATTCCAAATATTGAGACTTTCTTCTGAAGCTTCACTGGGTCTTGGGAGTTGATGATCACGTAAGAGCTGTATTGTCTTGAACTATAAAGTTTATAATTATTAAGTGGTGTTTTAGCAGTTGCCTGTTGACCTAAAAGCTATTCTAGCAACTTTTATGTAGCATCTAGTGTGTACTGAGTTTGTATTAAAGCAGTTTATTTTTTATCCAAAGACACTAGAAGGACATGGGAACCTGAGAAGAGAAGGGGCTTCAAAGTAGAAGAGGAGAAAGTTTCTTCCTTTATAAAATAAATAATATTTATTTTGTTTTCGAAGTCCTTTAGGCTCTTATAGAATATGATTCTAAAGGTGTGAATTGGAAAACTGTACGTGTAGAGTTGTTTGAGGCATTGAACATAGTATAACACACATAGAGCTGAAAAAGATCTTAGGAGTCATTCCATTCAAAATTAATAAATAAGGTTCACAAATGACTTCCTGAAATCATGTAATTAGGATAGCTAAGTTTTGCAATTACTTTTGTTACAGAGTTAGTATCTATATCTACAATAACTTCTCATATTGGTGAGCATGTTTTGTTTTGTTTGTCAATTTGTCCAGTTTTAGTTTCTCCATGGGAACTGTTATGGAGCTAGGTTCTGCCCTATGCTACACTTTTGAGTAGGATGATCAGTCCTGCCTGGTCTTACTTACTCAATGGTACCTGTGCACCTGGATTGGACCTTAATCCCTGGAGTTAGTTCCCATGGACCTTTGAGGTTCAATACTGAATTTTTAGAGTCTTGACTTAATTCCTGAGGCAGATAGGAGACTCTTTGACTCTAAGCTTATAGTGCCCAGATCTAAGTGTTACATACAGCTCCATTCTCTTTGTTACCTGCTACACTTCCCCGAGGCTCACCTGTGAGCTTTCCAGAGCATATTGACATTTTCTCAGAAGAGCCCCCCATCATGGTCTCCAGTCACAGAGCTTTCTAGGCCACATATATCTCTGTCTACTCTACTTGTTCTGGAATAATATTCTATAATGGCATCAGTGTGACATGCTGGAGCCAATTCCTACTAGCCAAGAGCTGATTATTAAATTTTCGTAATGAACATTTAAATGCCAGAAATTGGCAAATAGTACAATTAGGGCTTGACTTACTGCTTTTTTTGATTACCTAGACTTAAGAAAGTGGTGAAAAAAATATTAATAATGAAGTTTAGGCTTAAAAGTATATTCTATTTATATATTTTTTCCCAGAACTGGTTATTAAACATTTATTAGCACACCCCTGACAGCCCTTTTTCCTATTTTTGTTAGTCTTTTGGCTGACTTCTTGTGTTCAGGTATGAAAAAAGCTACTTATTATAGTTTCTCATTGTGGTACAAATTTAAATTTTTTTGTTGAAATACATATGTGGGAACTGGGCAGTTTGCCTCTAGCTCAAGCTTTTTATTAAACATTTATTAAATACTTGTGAATTGACCAATTGAATCATATCTAACCTAAATCTTTACCTGCTATAGTTTTAAACCAGGCTAATAATCCCTTTGCCCTTAGGTAAATTCCACTAATGATACTGCATTCATTGTTTTTTACACTCCTTGGGTGAACATCCTCAACCACATACATTCACATAGTTTACCAGAGGCTGCAGCCCCAAATACAGCCTATGGCTCTTCTTAAAAGGGATATTATTGGGGAATGTGAAGAAAGGATGGAGAGGGCACTGTATGTATATGTAAGGAGATATTAATATAGAGCAAATGAAAGAATAAGGAGAAATGTTTTGGGGAAAGAACAGAAAATTGGGATAAAAGAATGGAAATAGTGACTATCTGTATTTAGAGGGTTTCCTGAAATTCTTAATAATTCTAACCAAGAACATCCCCTTTGGCATTGTTGCCATTAGTTACTTATTCCCTGGAATAGTCCAGGGGAAATAGACAAAAAGTAGCTATAACACAATTATCTGTAACTTCAAGATTTATAGAAAATATAAATTATAATCAAAATACTTACCTCATTAAAAAAAAAAAATCTAAATTATTTAGAAATCTCTTTCACTATTGCTCTTCTAACTCTTCTTCCTTATGCTCCTTAAATTTTGATGTTTCATAACTTGGAGTCACCATTATGTACATGACACTATCTCCTTCCCAAAATTTTCACTAAACGCTTGTTCCCATGATCTGTTATAAGTATATATCTGACTGTCCTACAGATATTTCAAATTCATCATATCAAAAACCGAATTCATTGTTTATCTTATTAAAACTTTTCTCCCTCTAACTCTTTTCTATTTCTGTAAATGGACAGCTACTTTACTATTGAGTATCCTAACCACCTTACTGTCATCAAATTTGACTTCCCACTCTTTTACCTTATGCATCTATCTAATCAGTTAAAAACATCTATTAGTTGTGTATCCTTAAGCATAATATAGTGGAAGGTATGCTAGTTTGGAAGTCTCAGGACCTGGATTCAAATCTTGACTTCAATGAGAAGGCCAAACTTTCCCAAAAATTACTCTGGAGAAGTTTTTGAACCAGAACTTGATCTACAAAACTAGGAGATTGAGGAAAGGAGAAAAAAAAAAACAAACCAAAATCAATGCTAGGGGATTGGATTATGTGACATTTAAGGTCACCTTCATTTCCAGACTCTCTTCTCAACTTCCAAAGCAATCACCCTATTTTAGGCCTCTCATCTCTTCTTCCCAAGGCCTTATCTGGAGAATAACCTCTTTAAAAGCCTTGCCTCAAGATTAACTCCTTTCCAATCAGTCTACCTTCACAGTGCTATACCAATAATCCAAATAATCTTATACCCTTATACTGTTATTCATCTCTTGAAAAAATGGTTTACTGGTGCTTACTTGTCTAATGAATAAAGTACAAGTTCTATATCCAGCTATTAAAGGTACTCTACAATCTAATTCAAAATTACCTGCCTAGCTTTATCTTTTTTGTTATTTAGTCATTCAAGACTCTTTGTGATGCCATTTGGGGTTTTCTTGGCAAAGATACTGAAGTGGTTTGCCATTTCCTTCTTTAGTTCACTTTAGATTAGGAAACTGAGGCAAAGAGTTAAGTGACTTGCCTAGGATCACACATTTAGTAAGTATCTGAGCCTAGATTTGAATTCAGGAATATGTCTTCCTAATTGTAATCTAGGCAATCTATCCACTAAACCACTTAATTGCTCTTTCTTAACTTTATCTACTTCTCTCCTTATACAACCTCTCTTAAATTAGATTACTTTCTGTTCCTTGTTCTGTAGTTTAACTCACATGGTCACCACAGTTGGGATAAATATATCATTCTCCTCCTAAGACTGTCTGTAGAAGTCCCTCTCATCCTGTCCAGAAGAAGCATGATATATTGAATAGAGTACTTGACTTGGAGTCAGTACAACCTGCTCTCAAATTCCCCTTTAAATATTTGTTACCTATGTGATCATGGGCAAAACACTTATCTTTCTGTATCTTAGTTTCTTTATTCATGAAAATGAAAGGATTTGATTTGATGGCCTCTAATGTCCCTTCCAGGCCTAAATCTGTGCCTTCAATATCTAATTTAGATGCCACATCTTTCATGAAATCTTTCCTGATAATATTCAAGGTTAAATTGATCTCTCTTCTCTGTCCAAGATACTTTGGAGTCTAACCTTCCTTACCACAATTCCAGTCACAAGTGTTGTCTTTTCTTGTTAGAATAGTAAGTTCCTTGGGGTAGGGGGAAGAATTGGAGGAGGAGGAAATAATCATTCAATAATCATTTACTATGTGCCAAGCACTGTGCTAAGTGTACTACAAATATTATTGTATTTGATCCTCACAACAACTTTGAGAGGTAAATGCTATTATTATCCTTTTTTATAGATGTGGAAATTGAATCAGACAAAAGTTAAGTGACTTACTTGTTAGGTTCACACATCTAGTAAGCATCTGAGGCAGAATTTGAAAGTGACTCCAGTGCTCTATTTACTGTACGAAAGATATAGAGATTGTTTTGCTTGTTTGAATTTGTATCCCAAATGCTTAGCACATTGCTGAGATTATATTAGGCACTTTAAAAATGTTTTTTCATTTTTCATTCATTATCCAAATTATTTCCCTTGACTTGTCATATGACCTTACCTCAGTCTTCCACATGTTCATGTCCCTCCTTTGTCTTATATTTTAAACATTTTTAGAAGTCTTATATCCTCAGCACCCGATGTATAATAAGGACTTAATGATTTTTTAAAATAAATGGAATCATTAACACCAAGTAATTAGTAAAATAAATGAATATTTTTAAAGCATGAAAATCATTATAATTGTGTTTTCTATTTTGGATCAGTTTCTTAAAGGTAATTTAAAAATCATACATCTTCCAGATGGCATCTTTCAAGTCAAGAAGTGTGTTTTAACTATTACATACTAGACATATTACTAAGCTGTAGGGATACAAATAAAGGCAAAAACAGTCCCTTTCCTAAACAAGTTAACAATCTAATGGGAAATAAACAGCATGAAAACAACTTCATATAAAGTACAAGTTTAACTAATATCACTACTTCACAGGATTCATTATTTGAACTAATAGGGACCTAGATATGTGTGCAAACAAGATATATACCAAATAAATTTGAGATAATATCAGAAGGGAGAAACTAGGAAAATATTCTTGAAGAAGGTAGAATTTTAGCTAAAACTTGAAGAAAGCCAGGAGGCAGAGGCAAGGACAGAGAACATTTCAGGCATAAAGCACAACCAGTGAAAATACCTAGTCTGAAACTTATGCAAGGAATGATAAGAAGGTAGTGTTACTGAATCACAGAATATATGGAGGAATATAAAGTATAAACAGACTGGATAGATAAAGACCTAGTTTAGGAAGGGCTTTAAAATCCAATTTGAAGATTTTGCATTTAATTCTAGAAGTGATAGAGATTCACTGGGGGTTATTGAATAGAGATATGACATAGGCAGAAATCCACTTTAGGAAGACAATTGAGTGTAGGATGGGCTGGAGTAACAAAACACTTGAGGGAGAGAGACCAAACAACAGCAGGCTATTGTAACTTCATTGGTGCAAGATGGGGAAGGTGTAACTTGTGGGCATAGGTCAAAGCAGAGAATAGGGAGGGGTTCACAAATGAGAATTGTTGTAAAGGTAGATAGGACAGAACTTGGTAACACTTTGGATATGGGGGAAGGGGGAGGGACAGTTTGAGAGTGAGAAGTGTAAGATGACATTTAGATTTCAAGTCTGTATGACAGGGAAGTGGTGGTACTTCTAACAGCAGGAGAAAAGTTCAGAAGATGGGAAGGTTTTAGGGGAAAAAAATATTCATTTAGTATTGAACATGTTGAGTTTAAGAGGTTTTTAAAAATCTATTAAAAGTAATATGGAACTGGAAATTAAGAAACCTGTCAGTGGTAAACTTGGCAAGGTACTTTCCCTTTCTGTAAAATGAGGAGTCTAGATTAGATCTACTATGAAAACTTAGTAGATTTTAATATTTCAGTAGTCATTCAATCAACTAGTACTTATTAAGCATTTATTATGCACCAGCAAGGATACAAGGCTTCAGGTCTGGAATCTGTGATTTTATTGATGTAGGTAGGTGTACTATAGAGCCTCTATAGAGCCTTACTGAACCTTGGTTCTAGAGCAAAGCATCTGAATTGACTGTTGTAAAGGAGCAACATTTCAAAAGAAAAGTACCACTAATTCCAAATTACTTCAGACCAGTATTCAGCTTTCTTGCCACAGTGGGACAGATCATTAAGTCATATGTAATAAACAAACTTTGTTTAATAATATATTACTTTCCATTACAACGCTGCTTATAAGTATAAATTGAGTTCTCCTTTGAGTTTCACATTTTCATAGTTTCTCATTCTATTTGGTCTAAAATTAAGTAGTGTCACACTTTATTGTTGAAGTCTTTTAGGACTAGTAAAATGGTCTAAAGGGAAGAGAATTAACTGAATTTATTATCTTCAAATTTAAGTTTCAATAGTCAAGTTAACATATATACATATAAAACACATTGATAAAACATATCCATAATAAGATTTATAATTTTTATGATTAATAATTAATATTGTCACATGTTCTTTAAAACCAATCATATATTCATACCTGTACTTGCAACTTTAGTAATAATTTCTGACTAAAAAGTAGAACTATGAAGATAATGATTTGCTAAGATTGGGTGGGGGCTTTGGGAAAAAAGTAGGCTTACATTTTGCCATGTTGTAATTGAAGTTTGAGTACTATAATTCTTATCTCACTAATAAATTCAGGCACAATCTTGGAGTGTAAGTCTATAAAGCACTAACAGTTTGATACCAATAGCTTAGAACCCAAAACCATGAGGGATAAATTATCTTTAAATTCAGCTCCTTTTCCTTTCTAACGTTCTATACTTTTTACAGTACTTTAGAGCAGTTTAAAAAACAGTAAGTACACTATATGAATTCAACGAATTTAATTTTTAAAGTTCTACATTTTTTTCACCACAATAATCTTTATTAATGAACAACCCCATTTTCCACGTCAAATTTCACGCATATATTTTGTTTCCTTTTGAGTTTTAATGGACATTTATGCTCTTTTTTTTCTCCTTTTCTTTTTTAGGTTGAAAGGGAATCGATTATATGCCAAAAGTGGTACCACGTGGGTTCCAGTTTCTGAGTTCCCTCTCTTTGACAATCTAGTGGCCTGTGCCTTTAAAAAAAAAAAAAAAAAAAAAAAAAAAAAAAAAAAAGCCGGGTGGAGAGAGCTACTCTAAGGTCTCCCCAGGAAATCTCTCCTTGTGAAGCAGAGAACCTATGACGGCTGGGGAAGATGCTGGGACGTAGCAGAAGGGCTCACGTTTAAGCCGGTGCAAAGTCAAAGCTGAATCCGGACACCTCCTGCACGATTCCGTCCAGAGAACTTGCTTCAGTCCCGACTCTGCCGGCTCAGGATGGACAAACCTTTTCTGCCCGAGAGCGACTTTACCTCAGGTGGTCAGGGAAGTAGTGGATCGTGGCTTTTAAAAGGCTTCCTTCTGAACGGACTTATTCCCTCCCCTCCCCAAAGAAAGGTCCCCGAGACCCGAGGACAGTTTTCGGGAGCCTTTAGTTCAGAGAAGGGTCCTCATGACTTTGTTCACAATAAAATCATTTAGTGCGGGATATTATGGATGTTAGGGCAGATTTCTTTAATCCTCCTGTACCCAAGATTTGCGCTCACGCACTTGTCTCCCACCCGGAATTCTGGTTAGGAAACTGTTATATGTTATATTTTCTTCCCCTCTCTTCCCCTCCCCCACACACTATACTCCTTCCCTCTTCCCTTTCACTCCAACTCTCAGCTTCTTTTGTTTTTATTTATTTATTTATTTATTTTCTGTGATCCTTTCCGGACTGGGTTCGTAGTTCCTAATCCAGATTTGCTAGTGGTGCAACAAGTGATTTAGGTGTTGGGCTTTATTTTTGCTTCTTTGTGGCGAAGTTTATGCAAATAGAATAATTTCTCTCAAGGTTTCTCTCTTTGGGCCATTTTAGTTATTTACTAAGGAATACAGCTTGCTGGAAAGATTCTGGGAAAACAGAAGCTGCAACTGTTTCTGCATGAATGACAGTTTTTCAGTAACTGAGTTCAGAAAGTTCTTGAAAGTTTTACAATAAATCAAAGAGCCATTCTGAAAACAAAAGCTACACTAAAAGGTGCATGAGTTTATTAACTAACTTGAATGTGATGATCCAAGTTAAATTAAAAAGTTGCTGTTCAGTCCTTTCAGACTCTTTTTAACTCCATTTAGGGTTTCCTTGGCAAAAATTCTGAAGTGGTCTGCCATTTCATTCTCCAGCTCATTTTATAAATGAGAGACCTGAAGCAGAGTTGTCACTTGCTTAGGATCACTGATCAGAACTATGATCATTTTTGAGTTTAGCCTTGGCTCTCAATCCACTTCACTGCCTAGCTACCTTAATTAAAAGGTACATGAGCATAATAATTAGTTTGAATGTAATAATCCTGAAAAGAAAAGCTAAATTATAAGTAATACACATAGTTAATATGAAAATATATTTTGTATGCCTTCATATATACGATGGTATCATATTGTTTGCCTTAAGAGGTTGGAGGAAGAGAATTTGGAATTCGTTTTATTTTTTAATGAATGTTAATTTTTTCTTCAATTTGAAGATAATGAATAAAACAAAATATTTTTTGAACAAAAAGGTACATGAGTATATTAATTTGAATATATTAAAACTTTCAGATTTTTTTTTGCTGAAGCATACTGTTTTCTCCTGTAATTGTGACACTGTCTGATTTTACTTATTTGCCTATATCCTCATTTCCTTTAATGACCTTAAATGAAAAATAATGAACTACCACTCAGTCCTGAATGAAAAATTATCCATTCTAGCTAGCATATGAAATTGGTCAAAAAAGATTTGCAAATTCTTCAGAATAAAATCCAAAAATTCATTCCCCTGTTTAGTGTGGGTCAGTTAAGTGGTATAGTGCCAGACTTGGAGTCAGGAAAGCCTAAGTTCAAATCCAGATTCAGGCACTTATTAGCTGTGTGACCCTGGGCAAGTCATTTATTATTGTTTGCCTCAATTCCACCTCTGTAAAATAAAATGATGAAGGAAATGGCAAGGTACTCCAGTATTTTTGCCAAGAAAACCCCAAATGGGGTAATAAAGAGTAGGATAGCATTCAACAACAACAAAGAGTATGTGTCTTAATTATAACATTCCCTTTAAACTAATTAGATGTTTTTGTAAATTTCTAGTTTGAAGTACTTATTGCCAAACTTATAGAAATGAAAATTGCAATTCTCTAAAATTACAGTAAAACAATATGGAGATTGTGTATCTCAGTTGCAAGAACTAATACATTGTTTCTCTTTTAAAACTGCTGCCCAGCAGAATATCAGGAGCAATTAAAAAAATATAACATTTCCATTTCAAAAAGGCATATATAAATAATAGAAGAAATTATATTTGTGAGTGTCAATTTTTGCTTTCTTGGAGGTTATTTTGTTTTCTGCTGACCACTTTTTACTTTATTCTTTTTCCCCTTTTATCCCCTCTACCCTACCCCCACCCTCAATTAAGCACAGATATATTTAATATGCATACACACACATACACACACACACACACATTCACACCCATCCACATAATTATATATCTCTACACACACATACATAGATCTACAAGCATACATACCCAAATATACTTAGACATATATATGCATAAGAATTTATCCATATATAAAAATTGCATCTAAAACAATAATATGACTAAATAATAATAATAGTAATAATCTAAAACAATAATATGTAGATTTCTCTTGATTGAATATTTAAATTTGGCTTTGTCTAAGATCAATGAAAGTGCTACTTTTTTTTTTTTTTAAGGAAATTATACTCCTAATCCTTGTTGTAATGTTTCTATAAATCTCTTATTTCCTATTCCAGATAACTCTTCTACTTTAATTCTGCTCCTTAATTTACCTTGCTATTATTTAACTTCCCTCCATTCATAGATTCAATCTTTTCTTTCTCTTTTTATCTCATTCTCATTAATCTACACATTTTATCCCACAACCATTACTCCTATCTTATTTTATGCAATCCTTTCCTCCTTCTTTATCCCTTTCCCATTAATCTACATACACTAATCCCATTACCATTACTCTATACATCTTTCTGCATCCCCACTTTATCCTTTATCCCTTACCCATTAATCTACACATCTTGCCCCACTGCCATAAATCTATAGATCCTTCCATACTGCAATTTATGCCTTCTTATCTTCTCTCACCCTTTGTTTCCCCTTCCACCCATCCATCCCTCCCCATTCATTTCTTTATAGATTTTGAAGAGTGCTATACCTTTCATGGCATATATGTATAGTGTTGCCTACTTATTCCCTTTGTGAATAGGTTTTCAGAACTATGAGGGATCTTCCTATCTTCTATCGCTTCTGTGTCTATTTTTCCTCTGTACCTCATTTGTATAGCATAATTACTATTTTTACATTTTTCTAGATAGTTTTGCTTTTTAGAGTCAGATGATATTCAATCCTCCCCAATCCTTTTTTTTTTTTTTTGAGCTACGCAATTAGTGATGTCAATTTTAAACATATGGTACATATTTCCATGTAGTTAACAAAATTTGTCCATATTAAGTTCCTTGAAATTAATCTTTGATATTGGCTCTTATATGTTAAATTTTCTATTAAAGTCAGATTTGGTTGAAAATTCTGAAAATCTACCAAGTCCGTTGTACATTTTTTTCATTCAATATTATATATAATTTTTGCTGATTTTTGGTTGAACACCTAGTTCTTTGTATTGCCCAGGATATATGATTCCAGGACCTGTAGTCTTTTATTGTAGCTGCTGATAAGTCCTGTACACTTCCAATTATAGCTCTGGCATATTTGAATTGTTTTTTTCTTGTTTCTTACAAAGTTTCTTTTTGAATCTGGATGTTTCAAAAATGTGTATTCACTAAGGCTCTCTTTGAGACTGGTGGTGAATAGATTTTTTTCTGTTTCTACTTTTCCCTCATGTTCTATCACTCCAGAACAATTTTCTTGGATTATTTCTTGCGTCATGGTGTCAAGCAAGGTTCTTTTTTTGGTTACAGCTTTCAGGAAATCCAATTATTCTTAGTTTTCTTGATCTGTTTTCTCTCTCTCTCTCTCTCTCTCTCTCTCTCTCTTCCCTGATGCTGGGGTTAAGTGACTTGCCCAGGGTCACACAGCTAGGAAGTGTTAAGTGTCTGAGACCAATTTGAACTTGGGTCCTCCTGAATTCAAGGCTGCGCCACCTAGCTGCTCCTCTCTCTCTCTCTCTCTCTCTCTCTCTCTCTCTCTTATAAAATGTTTCATATTCTATTATATTTTCTCATTTTTCATATTTTCTTTTGGTCTCATAGCTTCACTGGCTTTCTCTTATTTTTTTTTTTTTTTTTTTTTTTTTTTTTTTTTCCTGAGGCTGGGGTTAAGTGATTTGCCCAGGGTCACACAGCTAGGAAGTGTTAAGTGTCTGAGACCACATTTGAACTCGGGTCCTCCTGAATTCAAGGCTGGTGCTCTATCCACTATGCCACCTAGCTGCCCCCTCACTGGCTTTCTCTTGACCAATTCTAATTTTCATAGTATTTTCTTCTTTAAGACTATATCTCCTTTACTAGTTGGTTAACTTTTTTTCATAATCTTGTTTTTCTTTGGTAGTGTTCATTATTATTTTGTTTGTTTTTCCTCACTCTTATTTGATTTTTAAAGTTCATTTTCTGAGAAGTATTAGTATGAATACCCCTAATTGTGGGGAGGCAGAATGGTGCTTCTTGCTACACTTCAGCTTTCCCTACTGATCAGGAACCCCAAACCAAAAGCTACCCCCTCTAGCAAGTGCCTGCTGCCACCAGCATCCCTGCCCCGCCTGCCTCTGTACTCCCAGGTGTGCTAGTTCCTTTCCACCCAGGGCAGAGTCTCTGCAGCACAGCTAGGCCTGGTGTTCCTAACAAACAGAGGTTCACTCAGTCTTCCAGGACTCATACCCCACATACCTGGGAGGTAAAAGTTTTTGTGATTTTGGAGGAGCCTCTAGCCAAACCCAGATCACCCACGGGCTCCCTACTTGGTTTTTGTGTAGATCTATGCTGGAGGTATTTGCACTTCAAGTGGCTTACTCCCCTGCCTGGGGTCTTTCTTTGGGTCTTCTCCAGTTGTATGGGGAGGACTACTGTTCTGCCCCAAGTTTTCTTTGTTTTTCACCTGTCTATATTTGTCCTGAGGCACAAATTTGTTCTATTTGTGGGGGAAATCTGGAGAACTTCATATTTACTGATCTACTGTACCATCTTCCCAGAATCCTCCTCCAAAGATACATAGTTTTAAAAGTATAATATATGTATATGTATGTATGGATACACACAGAGAGTACCTAATGTGTAACTATGTTGTTATCTCAATTTATGTAACCTAGAATGTTTGTATTTAAGATGATGGTCAGCCGGAGGTTGTCAGAAGAGAATCTACACGGCTTTCAAGAGAGCAGCTTTGTACACTAATATCTGCTGCTTCCATTAATTTGGGATCAATGATGTGCTATTCAATATTGGGACCATTTTTCCCTAATGAGGTGAGAGGTTTTTCATTTCTTTACCCCCTTCATGCTCCTCAAAAAGGACAGAAATTATTGTTGGACTTAATTGTCCTGTTAAGAAAAAAAACATATCATGCAGAACCTTTATTTAGGGTAAAACAAATGTCGATAATCAGAATTGTAACTTAGCAAAAACATATTAGGTCAAGTCAGAAGTCCATTTATCTCAAGCAATAGAGAACTAAAATTCCATCAGGATAGGGAACTCTTGGATAAGGGAAACTGGCTTTACCAACAGATTCAGGCAGGCACCTTTTCTGCAACCTAATATTCTCAGAGAATTGTCTAAAGAGGCAAAAGATACAATGATTTGTCTCTAAAGAGGCAAAAGATAGAATGATTTCTCCATGATGACATAGCCAGCATTACTTAGAAGCAAAACTGGGACCCAGTTCTTCATGACTCCAAGTCCAATTTTTTTCTCCACTACATAACTAGCAGTTATTTGTAACATTTTAAGATTTGCCAAGTACTGTATGTGTATTATCTCACCTGATCATCACAATTCTGAGAGGCTAATATTATCTGCAGTTTACAAATGAGAAAATTGAGACTGAGATTAAGTGGCTTGCATAGGGTCACACAGTTAGGCAATCACTGAAGTTGAATAGTAATTCAGCTCTTTCAGACTTCAAGTACAGTGCTGTATCCCATATGCCATAGATACCTGTCATTCTGATATAAATAAATCCTTTACCAGAAGAATATATATGGTTTCTTGGAGTTTCCTAGCCTATGTAATTGATTTCTCCTGAAAGTAACTTTACTTGTATTCTGGTGGAAGTGGATATCTTTGACAAAGAGAAGATCTAATTCAGTTCCAATTGATCAATGATGGACAGAATCAGCTATACCCAGAGAAGGAACACTGGGAAATGAATGTAAACTGTTTGCATTTTTGCTTTTCTTCCCAGGTTATTTTTACCTTCTGAATCCAATTCTTCCTGTGCAACAAGAAATTCGGTTCTGCACACATATATTGTATCTAAGATATACTATAACATATTTAACATGTATGGGACTGCCTGCCATCTAGGAGAAGGGTGGAGGGAAGGAAGGGAAAAATAGGAACAGAAGTGAGTGCAAGGGATAATGTTGTAAAAAATTACCCATGCATATGTACTATCAAAAAAAGTTATAATTATAAAATAAAAATAAAAAAAGAAAGTAACTTTACCATACATTCTGATTTTTCTTCTTTTGAATAGTTGTTATTTATTTATTTATTTTTGGGACTATAGAAAAGAATAACTGAGAATAACTTCCCCTAGTGTTAGGTTTACCAGTTTCTACTTACAAAGTCTGAAAATCATTACAACACAATAACAGGTAGCACAGTGAGTTGAGTGTTGTTGGACCTGACATTAAAAAAACATGAATTCAGATTTGACCTCAGGCACTTACTAGTTATATAATCCTGGGCAAGTTATTTAACCTTTGCTTGCCTCAGTTTCCTTATTTGTAAAATGAGTATAATAATTGTACCTATCTCTTAGGGTTGTTGGGAGGATGAATTGAGATTTTTGTAAAGTGCTTTACAAACTTTAAAGCACTATATAAGTACTAGCTATTACTACTACTACTATTACATAGTTCTTTGGAATTTGTCTTTTCCCCCTAGCAATCTAACTTCTGAAGTGTTGTTGAGTTAGAACCTATAGTGGTATAACAACTATAAACTTGCTTACATTTCATTTCAAGGAACCATTAGAGCTGTCCTATTTATTAATTTAATTCCTATATTAATTCATGTTTAGCTAATTCAGTGTCAACAGCAAGATCCACATTTAAATCTTGCTGACTACAAGTCACTGCCACATTCATATTAGAGTTGATACTGAGTATTTATTCCCAGGGAATGCTGATCTTAATCTTGTAGTTTTGAATATCTTAAGGGATAGAATATGAACCCATCTTCTCCTATTCCTTATTCAGAATAAGACTATTCTTCTAAAGATTTATTTTGCCTTTGTTATGCTAATTTTTTTTTTTCCTCTAAAGGCTGAAAAAAAGAATGTAAGCAATACAGTTATTGGAATGATCTTTGGATGTTTTGCTCTGTTCGACTTGCTATCATGCTTGTTATTTGGGAAATATGTAAGTATCTTTAGGGTTAATCTGTAAATTGTAGTTTATGATGATGATCTTTGATTTATCATGTTTTCTCAATGATTTTTCCTTCATTCCCCTTAGTATAGGAGTGATCATGCTATATATATTGGGTGGAAGAAATAATATCATGAATTACTCCTCTGTTTATACTTTTGTTCTCAGAAATAATGATTTAAGCAAAGATTTTTTTTGTTTTAACTATAGCTATTAAATAAATTTGTAGGCATTACTCAAGTATAATAATAGTACACTTTTATATTATGATGTATGGTTATAATGTTATTTTACATTTTGTTTAATTTGATCACAACAAAAAAGTTTGGCAACTAATTTATATATATATATATATGTATATATATATATATATATATATAAAATTTATTATATATGATAATCCCCATATGACAGATGAAGAAACAGACAAGTTAAACAACTCTCTAATATTGCACAGTAAATAAATGCAAAAACTAGAACTTGAAATATATATTAATGGAAGAAATACCAACATTGATAAAGCAATTTTTTCAAACATTAAATTGCATTTAAGTATATAATTGCATTTAAAAATTTATTTTATTAAAAAAAAAGAATAGAAAAAAAGAAAAATAGAAAAAGAATGCAAAAGAAAAGAAAACAAAAGAGAATATTGTCATGTGCCTAGCAGAGTATCAGGGAGGGTTCAAAATGTAGTATGTTTTCTAGAACCCCAAAATTGGGGTGCCAAAATATATCATCCGGACTAGCTCTCTGGAGGATCTCAGGACCAGCCCGAGTCCTTGGACTTAATGGAGGAGTGATGAGGCTGGAAACATGAGTATTGGTCAAAGATGGAATCCCTTTATTTCAAGTCCTCTTAGCCTCTAAATACCTTAGTACAATTACATCACTACAGTATACTGAGCATGTGCCAACTATAGAACTATTAAATCACCACAGCATACTCTTTATGTGCTAACTATAAGCAGCCTGCTATAGATATATAAATTCCTCTTACTATAAATATCCCTTGCTTCTAGTGGAACACAGGTGGTCACACCCTCCTAGACTTCTCAAGAAGAGTGAGAGAGAGGCATTAAAGGGAGATGGGAAGCCTAACCTGATATTGTCAGCAGGTTCCCTCTGGACTGAAGGGTCTTATACCTTACTCAGAGTTCCTCCACTATCTGAGGCCCTCTACACAAAATATATAGCAACAAATTACCACTTCAACAAAAAAGTATATGCATTTCTCTATATATATGTATACACACACACACATATAAGTAGAAAAAATTATACTCATGAATGTCGGTATTTTCTTTACTTCTTTGTAAATTGTTTTTTTGTTCTGTGTTGTGCACTTTTTTTACTTCATCCTTTTTTTCTTCCTTTTTTCTCCTCAATACCTCAAAGCAGGTTGTAGTTAAGAAAGGATATATTTATGTGTACTTTTGTAGACACACATAATTCTGCTCCTTAACTTGCCTTGCTATTATTTAACCTCTCCCCATCCACAGATCCTTCCCTTGTCTGCTTCCCTCACCCTTTACATCCCCTCTCTCTCCTTGTTTCTTTGTAGATTTTGGAGGGTGCTATATGCTTCATTATATATATATATATATATATATATATATATATATATATGTAGTGTTGCCTATTGAACCCATTCTCAATGTGAATAGGTTTTCAAAATTAGGAGCCCTTCTCTTTCCTCTAATGCCTTTGTGCCTATTATTCCTCTGTACCTCATTTGTATAATATAATTACTATTTTTGCCTTAACTCTATCCCGATTTTTCTTTTGAGCTCCCTATTGTGGATGTCAATCTTAAATATATTGTATATATTTTTCATGTAAAAAAACCAATTTGTCATGTTGAATTCCTTGAAATTGTCTTTGCTATTGGCTCAGATGTTAAATTTTCCATTAAATTTGGGTTGGTTGATAGAGTTCTGTAAATCTGCAGTTTGTTGAATGTTAATTTTTCTCTTTCAATATTATAAATAATTTTGCTGGATATGATATTTTGGTCTGTGTCAAAGTTCTTTTGATTTCTGCTAGATATGATTCAGGATCTGCAGTTTATTATGGTCGCTACTGATAAGTCCTGAACAATTCTAATTGTAGCCCCAATATATTTGAATATTTTGTAGTTGTTGTTTCTTGCAAAATTTCTTTTTGCTCTAGGGATTTCAAAATTTGGCAATAATATTCTATGTGTTTTTGTTGTTGTTGTTGTTTGTTTTTTGTTGTTTTTTTTCTTTTTTTTTTTTTTTTTTACAAAGGATCTTGTTAAGTTGGTGATTGGTGGATTTTTTCCTATTTCTACTTTCCCTTCATGTTCTATCATTTCAGGAGAATTTTCTTGGATTATTGTGTCAAATTTTTTTTTTTGTTTGTTTGTTTTTTTGTTTTTGTTTTTTAGAATCTGTTTTGTTATTTCTTGGTCTCTCCTAGCTTCATTGGCTTCCCCTTTCTCAATTCTAATTTTCAAAGGGTTGATTTCACCTTTGAGACTATATTTCCTTTTCTAGTTAGTTAACTTTTTTTCCCCTAATCTTCTTGTTTTTCTTGGATGGTTTTTATTTTTTTTTAAAGTTTTTCCTTAATGTTTCTCATTTGATTTTTAAATTATTTTTTGATTTTTTTTCTATAAATTCTCTCTTGGCAGAGAGCCATTTAATGCTACTCTTTGGGGTAGCAGCTTTTTTTACTTCAGTAATTTCCTCTGAAGATGAACTCCTGTCTTCCCTGTTCTCATAGTAACTTTCTATGGGGGAGGAGTTCCTTTCTTCTTTGCTGGCTTTTTTTTTTTTTTTTTTTTTTTTTTTAATAAGAGATTAGTGTTAGTACCTCTAATAATGGGGTGAGGGAATGATGCCTCTGGCTTCCCTTAAGTTCGTTCCTCTGACCAGGAACCCCAAACCAAGAGCTCCACTCTCCAGTAAGTGCCTGCAACCAGTAGCATTCTTGCTCCACTGCTTCTGCACTCACCAGGTGCTGGTTCCTTCTTGCCCAGGGCCAGGGCTTTGCATCACAGTTGGGCCTGGTGTTCCTAATCAGCAGTAGTTTCCTCCATCTTCCCAGACTCAGACCTGGTTCCACCAACAGTCCAGGGAATGAAAGTTTCTGTGGTTCCAGCTGAAATTCTAGCCACCCCAGAGCTCCTCATTTGGAGTTTCTTTGGAACTAATCTGGTTTACATGGGTTAATCCCTGGCCTGAGATTTTTCTTCAAATCTTCTTGGATTGTTCCAGGAGACCCCAGTTCTGCCCCAAGTCTTCTTAATCTTTTACCACTCTGTATTTTCCCTGAAGCACAAATTTATTCTGTTTGTGGAGGAAATCTGGAGACCTTGAAATTTACCAACTTACTCTGCCATCTTTCCAGTATCCTCCATGTATAATTGCATTTTAAAAATACAATATAGAGAGTTAACAGAGAATATAATGGATACCAATCTGGCCTCAGAACGGGAAAGATTTGGGTTCATGTTCCACCTCTGATACTTCAAGGTCATCTCTCACTGTTCACTGAGGATGTGAAGGAGGTGATTTGCTTGGGGTTGGAGAGTTTCCTCACCTTGAAATTCCCTATGTCAGTGAAAACACAAGTTTGGTCACTTTCCTCTAATACTTTTATAATAGGGCTTTGCTGATTATGCCCAGATCACCTTGTGGAAGATGGCAGGTCCCATGGTTTCCGTCACCTTAGCTGCTCAGGGCATACTCAGCAAAGCCTCATTATACCCTGTGTCTAATCAATCAATGAGCATTTCTTATGCATTCCTTTATATTTTATCTCCTTTATTCAATTGTAAACTCCTTGAGCATAGGCACTATCTTTTGCTTTTTTTTTATATTCCCAGCACTTAGCACAGTGTCTGGCAAATTGTTTTTGTTCAGTCCAACTTTTTGTGACTCCATTGATATTTTTCCCTTCTGAGGTTTTCTTGGCAAAGATACTGGGGTTGTCTGCCATTTCCTTCTCCAGTGGATCACTATTTTTTGTCAGAGCTCTCCACTACAACTTGTCTGTTTTAAGTATCCCTGCACATCGAAGTTCATAGTTTAATTGATCTATGCAAGGCAGTGATTTTCAAGGGGCTTTTTAAACAAGAAAAGGGTAATTGATTTAACTCAGGTGTTTCTTTCTCTCTTGTAACTGAACTCCATCATAGTAATTACGTAATAAATGCTTGTTGACCAACTGACTGACTTTGGTCCAGGGACCATGCCCAGTTCTGGTGATACAGACAAAATTGGAAGATATGCCTATACAGGGAGTTCCAAATATTGCAATTTTAAACTTTAACAGTTTAAAGCTACATTAATACTTTTAGAACACACTGTATAAATACATGTATAATACATACAAAATGAATACAAAGTAGTCTGTTAACAAACTTTTAGATTTCAAGTCCCCAGCATGAGACTTGAAGGGAGCCAGGGGAGTCAGAAGTTGGAGATAAGGAAACAGAGAATCCAGAAATAGTATACAGCCAATGAAAATGCTGAGTCAGGAGATAGAATGTTATGTTTAGGAAACATCAAGGAAGCTGAATCACAGAATACATGAAGGGAAGTAAGGTGTAAGAAAATTTGAAAAGGTAAAAAACCCACCAAGTTATGAAGGGCATTACAAGTCAAAAAGAGGTATTTGATCCTGGAGGTGTTAAGAAGCCACTGGAGTTTACTTTTTGGGAGAAGGGGTAGAAATATGACATGGTTGTTCTTTTGCCTTAAGAAGATCAATTTACACACTAAGTGGAACATGGACCAGAGCAAGAAGATACTTGTGGCAAGAAAACCAAGCACAAATTATTGAAATAGTCCAGGTATAGGCTTGTACCAGGATGGTAGCAGTATCATGTCATTAGGTTTGATAGGAAAGGAACTAACAGCTGATGGTATCAAGAAAGACTTCTTGTAAAAGATGGTGTTTGAATTAAGTTTTTTTTTTTTTTTTTTTTGGCAAGGCAATTGGGGATAAGTGACTTGCCCAGGATCACATAGGTAGTAAGTGTTAAGTGTCTGAGTTCGGATTCGAACTCAGGTCTTGACTTCCAGTGCCCTTACTACTGCACAGTCTAGCTGCCCCTTAACTTAAGTCTTGAAGGAAAGTAGAGATTCCAAGAAGCAAAAGTGAGAAGGGATTATACCCAAGAAAAGAAGGGTTAGACAATATAATGAATTAATTAAATTTAATTGACAAGTTTAAATAGTCTATAAATTTAAAAATCTCTTGTCCTGACTTGATATATAATAGCAAGCCAAAAGATACAAAACAGACAGATTTTTAAAAATATATTTAAATATAATAGGAGATGAAGTGTCACATCTGTCTTCATCTGTAAAATTAGGATAATAAGTCACCCACCTCCTAGGGATGTGAGGATAACATAAGAATTGTTTTTTGGTAATGTGCTTTGCAAACATTAAAGCATTATATAAATGCTAGATATCATATGACACACTCTTCCCCACATCTTGTAAATTAATTCAGCAAACATTTATTAATACTTAACATGGAAAATGCAAGGTGCTGGATACATGGGAAAAACAAGAATAAGTCCCCTGAGTCTCTTAGTACAATTTTAGATATAATGGATACTCAGTTTTGTTAACATAGATATAGCGCTGAAGTAAGGAACTCATTATTGTTATTTAACATTTTATAGCTTGTACACATTGGAGCAAAGTTTATGTTTGTGGCAGGAATGTTTGTCTCAGGAGGAGCTACAATTCTCTTTGGGTAAGTATCTGGCTTTCTGGGCTGCTTCTAGTCTTATCAAAATATATTACTAGCCAAATTGAAGTATAATTTTTTTTCCTTACTTTATTTTCCTTGCTTTTTTGGTTGCAACATGGCTAATATGGAAATGTGTTTTATATTATTTCACATGTACAATTGACATATCATACTATTTGCCTTTTGGGGGGAAAAGGGAGAGACTTTGAAACTCAGAATTTTTTAAAAAGAATGTTAAAAATAAGCATTTAAATAATTAAATTTAAAAAATATTATTAGTGTAGTTAGAATTAGAATGTGAAGAATCTAGGTAAGAAAAACGAGTGTACCTTGAATGCAGAAGATTATCATCTTAGGTCCCACAAAAAGCCGCTCACACCTGACATTATTGCTGATGTTCATATTTTTTTCCTTGTCTTCTGAAAATCAGTTTAGGTAGTGAGAGGAAATGAAAGAGAATAGAAGAAATGTTATGTTGAGCTCTAGGACTTTTATTAGTAGATAATTAGTAGTATTAGTAATAGTAGATGGTTACAATTTTACAAAATCCAATCATAGAGGACACATCAAACTGGTTGTAATGAAGGTACCTATTAACCTGTTACAATTTTAATGTAGTGTAGACCCTAGTGAGTAAAAGCAAATCTTTTCTCAAACGGTATCATAGGTACTCTTTACCTTAGGCCAACCAGTGCCAGGGATTTGAAGGTAGTTTAAAGTCATGAAAGTTAAAGCTCTAAACTGAGGGTAGCCTTTCTGGGTAATTCTGACTAAATTGTTCCATTTTTAGGGTACCAAAGGATTTCAAATCACTCTGAGGTTGCTAAGTTCTCACCCTCATTCATCAGTCTGTCAATAAGTATTTCTTAAATACCTCATCTGTGCCAGGTACTGTGGAACTATATTCTCCAAACATTATCTCAAGAACTGGGGAAAAAGGAAGCAACTGAGTTACCCCAGAACAAAGCAAATTCTTAAAGATCTTAAAGATCTCCTTGCTGTGAGAATGTAACCCAAAACTACCTCACAATGATTAAAGAAATTGAATATTTGATTTGCTAATCAGACTGCTATACTGATCTGTTGATTCAGGTAGAAATCTTTATATTTGAGAATTGTTTTTATTCTTTTATAGCCTGTTGGACCAAGCTCCTGATGGACCAGTGTTTATTACTCTGTGTTTTCTAGTGAGAGTGGTGGATGCCATAAGTTTTGCTGCAGCAATAACTGCATCGTTTTCTATTCTTGCAAAAGCTTTTCCAAATAACGTAGCTACAGTAATGGTATGTCTTTAAATGCTTGCCAAATATTTGGCTTCTGAGTTTTTCCCATGTCTAAAGAGGCTGTGGACCCTTTTTTCCATACATATTAATATTATTTTCTTCTCCTGATACTTTTATTATACTAGGTCCTTGAGAAGCAGGATAGAAAATAAGAGCCTCAGAGTAATAAGGATCCCATTTGACTTTGAAAACACACATTGGTGACCCTGAAGTTAGCCTCTCAGTGTTCCAAATAGTCCTCTCTAAGACATAATTTACCAAATAGTTGAACATCTGCCTTTGTAGAAAGCATTTTCTCACCAGTTTTTATCACTATGTGGATGGAATCACAGGTCTGGGTGAAAAAAAAAAATACTGCATTCCTATCTTATATTCCAAGACCACAGAATTATCATTACTGACTCTTTGTAGTTGCTTAGGAAGATGTAACCCATTTTTCACAACCTTCTGAAGAGAGAGAATTATAAGTAAATGAGGTAAAAGCCAAATTATTCCTTTACTTCTAATTTTCTTTGAAACTACTTTTCCCCCTTTTTCTCCAGCTAGGTGGAAGCATGAATGTAGCCACATTTGCATTGGTACAAGATCTACTCTCTGTGGGGTAGCATGAAAATTTGGGTCCTAACCCTCACTTTTAAATATTCAAAACTATGGGCTGCTGCCATGGACATTTTGAAGATTGAGTAATGCATGGATATAAAACAACTATACAGAGGGTTTTATCACATATCACTCTAATTTCTAGATTTTGTACTGCCACTCATTTCTTACACTTCACTCTTATGGGCTTTCTTATTTCCTTGAAGAAAAACCTTATTAGTGGTGGGGAACTTGTTTTGTATGTACCCAAGACCTATGCTGGTTATTATAAAAAGCTACCCTATCAGCAGAATAACTGCCTCTAGTTAAGTTCAAGGAAGCTAGCTTAACTTTGATGAGGGAAAATGGCTATGCAGTAGTTTGCTTCTGGATGGCCTTTAAGAACTTATCAGTTTTAATGTTACCAGTAAAACACATTCACTTGATTTTTCTTTGTTTTCCTACTTTTAGGGAAGCCTTGAAATCTTTTCTGGTCTGGGCCTAGTTTTGGGACCTCCTCTAGGTGGTTTTTTATACCAAACCTTTGGCTATGAAGTACCCTTTATTTTTCTTGGATGTTTAGTTCTACTGATGGTGCCTCTCAACATGTGTATTTTACCTAATTATGGTAAGACTACATTTCCTACTCACTTTTGGTACTTGACTAGACAGAATAGTCTTGTGAATGTTATAACCCCTCCCCAAATTGATTATGAACACATGATTTATGTTTATTTCTGTCTATATCTTTTAAAAGATGCAGCTATTATTATGGAATTATAGCTTTATTACCAAAGGGGATCAACCTAATTTAGAGTTTCTTAACCTTGAATCCATAAACTTGATTTTTTTATATTTTAATAACTATATGACATGAACTTGATTTTTTAATATTTTGATAACCATATTTCAAAATAATTGGTTTCTTTTGTGGACCTATATATTTTGTTTTATTCAGTTAAAAAGCATTATTCTGAGAAGGGATTCTTGAATTTTACTAGACTGCCAAATGAGCCCATGATACAAAAAAAAAAAAAAAAAAAAGATTAAAAATCCCTATTTAATATAACCCCTTTACATCTAGCATAAGCTCTTTTATAGATGAAATAACTGAGAACTATAGTTTTAAATGATTTGTTTAAAGTAACAAAGTAGTAAGTAGAAGAGTTGGGTTATTCCATTTAAAATATAATAATAAACAGTCATGTTTTGGCAATAAGATAATAGAGCAAAAGGAACTCCAAATGACAATCCATAAGACCAAGAAATATAGGAGAGTATAGTTCTGCAAACTCTGTGTTGTTAGGTGTGAGACTTAGCTATAAATAAACTCATAAAGTAAAGCTTATCTTTAGCATCTGCTTAGGGATGATTCTTTCTATAGTGGTCATGCCTTTCCCAGTTGACACTTTCTGTTATCTCAAATCAGAACTTCTTTTTCTTCCTTATATTCCACAATTGCCAGTTTCCCATTTCTCCATGCTGTACTTTTGCTCTTGATTAAGTTGAAGAGAAGAATGCTGACTTGCTATTTTAGCATGAGTTTCCTCATGTAGAAATTTCATTTACCAGTTAAATTCCTTTCCCTTTTTAGCACTGAGTAGAGGGAAATTGCCGGTTTGATTTATTTTATTTTCAATCCTTCAATTAAAAATAAACACAATAATATTTCAAATGTTACCTTATTTGATAGAGATAAGAACTTGACCCAAGATTTCATTGGTATTGGGAACTCCCAAGTAAGGAAACTATGCAGGCTGTGCCTTCTCTTCCTTTGTAGCTTTTGAGAGGACCTTTTTCCTTTCTTGCTTTTATTTAGTTATTTGATTACCCTCCCCCCTTTCTTTTTTTCTCTCAGTCAAGTGGTCAAGTATAATTTTCCTTCTTTTTCTTGCCTTCAACTTATTTTGTTCATGATTTTTAAAAAAAAAAGGTTCAGCTCTCTTCTAAAAAAAATTTCTTTCCCTTAATTTTATTCATTATCCATCTTCTCTATTCTAGATTTTTATTCTTTCATTCATGACCCTTACACTTATTTGGGCTTTTTTGATCTTTCTATTCCTCATGAAATTAAAGCTTCCAAGGTTTATCAATTTGATAGGGTTTCTTCATCGAAACAGTTTCTGTGTTATTGTCCAGTGATCTTGTGCCTGGCCTGCTTTTTTTCTGCTATTCCTCATCTTAAAAATAGCATTTTCCTACAGGTAATAGAAAGTATTTTACCCACATTAGAAATTTTCCTATGCCTTTGATCATCTAGGCATCTCTTTGGTATTTTTCGTCCACATTTTCCTTGAAGTCTCTTTCCTGGGTCTATGCTTTTCCTCTGTTCTAGCCTCACTTGTGCCCAGGAACTTTAGTTCCTTAAGACAGAATGAATCATCTCTCTAAGCATCAAATCCCTGTAGATTTTACCTATTGTAAGGTGCCCATTTCCTTTTATAAAACGTTTCTTCTCCCCATAAAAGCATTCCTCCCACCAATGAAATAATATTTCTCCTTTCTTACCTTTTCAGTCTTCTGCCTTCTTTTTCATCCTTTGGAAGGGCACCTTTTTCCAGAGACACTACAGAATACTTCCTTTTTCTTTTTAACCTTTAACTTGATTAAGATATGTCATATATTCCCCTCTATCCCTTCCATATGTCCTTGTGAATGCCCACAAGGCATTCACTACATTTGTGGATACCCTTGTTGATGCCCACTCAGCATTCACTCCTGCCAGTCTCTCTTAATTCTCAGGCCCTTAGAGAAACCTCTGGTCACTGTGTTTTGCAGCTTAGAAATTATCTGTTGCTCAAATATCCTAAGCAACAGAAATACAGAAAGGGCAAACAAATATAGTGACCAGTTTTACCAAGCTCACCTCTGTCTGAGGTCATCAGAGATCTCTGGCCTTCATTTCATATGAACGATGGTTTAAATACATGATAGCTCAAAAACAGCCATGTGCAAGCTCAAGGTCTTTTATTACACATCCTGCCTAGCTGACCTTCTGCTGACTCCCAGTGAACTCCTAATTTATTCCAGGTCAAAGAGAATCTGCTTCCTCATCTCACAGCTCAAATAGGGTCTATGAGGACATATGCACAGCCAAACAGAGAAGGAGACACCTCTTATTAAAGATGCCATCTCAATGTGATGGAGCTCCCGCCCACAAGGCAGTCCCTGTTTCACAGAAACCATTTCTGGGGTCTCAGGCTTTATTGCCTGTTTACTTCCTGTTTTTACTGCGCCTGAGGTCAGTACAGAGGAGGCTCTGACCCTTACACATCCTCCTGTTCTGTAACTCAGCCCTGCCCTCCAAAATAAATCCACTTGTAGGTGAAGGGCTATGAAACTTACACCATGATATTTCAGAACTGTTTCTTCATCATCCCTTCTATTTAATTTTTGTTCTTAATTCTTGTCATCATCACCTCATGTACATTTAGAAAGAAATCTCTTTAATGTGGTCTTTTTCTTATTATGTTGTTGTCCTTGGTCACTATATTTGTTTGCCCTTTCTGTATTTCTGTTGCTTAGGATATTTGAGCAACAGATAATTTCTTTAAATCTAGTTTTCTCTCTGGGAATATTTTAAATACTTTTTTTTTTTTTTTAACTGAACATTCACCTTTTTTTATTAATAGGTTCAGATTTACAGGATAAATTTGGGCCTCATTTTGAGTTCCTTTGCTCTGGAATATATTTTTCCATTTCCTCCTGTGGTTCTGATTAATGCAGAATAATTTTGTGTCATTTGAATTTTTTTCCCCTTTATATTTGAAAGTCTTTCTCATGGTCACTTTGTAATTTGTTTTATCTTAATGGAATTATTTTTAAATCTCCATATATCTTTTAAGCTGCAACATAATTTTTATTGTTTTCATTTTTCTTTTTTTCCTAAAGGTAATCTGTAGATTTTCTTAATTGACAGTTTGTTTGCAGTGTTCAAAAATTCTCTGCAGTGTTCTTGTCATGTTGTGTCCAGGTTTTTTAATGTGTTCTTCGGGGAACCCTATAATTCCTAAGTTATATCGCTGAAGCTTTTCAGTATATTTTATTTATATGGAGATACTTTTTAATGTTTTTGCATTGTTTTTAATATTATTGCATTGTGCTTTTCTTTTTCTTCCAATTGTCCTTTTCATCTATATATTTGTATTCTCAATTATTCTCACTTGTTTCTTTGATAAGGACATGTGAATTTGGATTTTTCTATTTTACCCATAATTTTTGCTCTTCAGGACATATATTTCAGAATTTTAATTTCTCTTTTAAACCATTCAGGAATAAACTGCTGTGGCCCCATGTTCTCTTGCAAATTTACAAGCTCTTTTGCCTCTTTAGGCATTGATTCATTTCCTTTACATTGCATCAGTGCCTGAATTCTTTTAATTGACCTAGAAGTTATATTCTCTTCTAATATTATTATTTTCCCTGTTGGCTTATCTATTTGTGCTCATTGTTTTTAATGATTTTTTTTTTCCTCCTGAGATATTTGGTAATTTCAGCTTCTAAAAAAGGGAAAAAACCCTTTATTATTTTCTTTTACTCATTTTTTTACTCCTTCTTTGATGATAGTTTCCTTTGAGTTTTGTATCTCAAAGTATCTCAGCTTCTTCCCTCACTGGGCAAGTCACCACTTATCACTCCAGATCACTGCCTTAAATGCTTCTTGGGAGACAGAAGTGACCCCAGGTAGATACTGTGCTCTTTCCCTCAGGGTTTATGGAATGCCATACAACCATATAGACATTCTGTCTCAATTCCTCTTGCTCTCTGGTTGACCACTGTTTTTAGCAGAACTAATATCTTCTATTTGTATTTCTGTAACATTGGGAGAGAGGGAGATAAGTTAGAGTATAAAGTTGAATTCTTATGAAAACAGTTCAGTTTATACAATCTTGCTTCCTGGAGGATTGTAGGAGGTGTTGGGAGGGATTGCTAAATGACCCTGTAAAGAGTTAGGGATTCAAAAACAAAACAAAACAAACAAACAAAAAAAAAAAAAAACGAATTAGAGATTCTTCTCAGTTGTTATTTCATCAGGTTATTTGTTTGGGTTTTTGGTGTTCAAGATAAAATAGCTGTGTTTCAGCGGCATATTTTCTATTTTGAAGAGGTTTAATCTAAGCCTTCATCTTGTTGGTCACCTCCTACAGTGTACTTAAAACAAATACTTGCTTTTTGTTAGTTTCCATAGGGCAGGGATAATTAAATAGTATGTATTTAACAAAAATTTTCTAATAATGTATTGCTTGGGTAACTAATTATTATTAATGGATTTGTGCTCTCATTGATGTTGTTACTCTCAGATTACAACCTATTCTTCACTTCTTTTCAGTTTCTTTGAAAACCCAAACAAAAAAATGAGAAAAATCTCAAAGGAACTCACTGAGCAGCCCTTCTCCTACCTTCTATAGCCCTTTAGGAAGCAGGGTTATAGGGTGGGGATCTTCCCAGTATGCTGGAATCCTTCCTCAGAAAATCTTGACATGGAATAAATAGGAGTAAAACATGTGAGCTTTTTGTATGTCTCCTTCACACTTGCTACAGAACCGGTCTAATTCTTTTTCTTTTTCTATTCATGTATCTTTGTTGTCTTTTACACAGATTCTCTTGTGCAATTATTTGTTGGTACTATATTGAAATTACTCCAAAAATAACATTTCTATAGATGTTTCCTTATAGCTTTGTAAAGGAAAGATGGTAGAAGCAGTATTTTCTCCATCTTCAGATGAGGAAATAGACTCAGAGAAATTAAGTAGTTTTCTAAGGTCATAAGGGTATGAAATAAGATATGAACCTGTCCATATAACTAAAAATTCAAGATTATTTTCACTGAATTAAATGTGTCTCTGCCAGAATCCGGCAGAATTTTCTTTTTGTCTCTTGTACCTTGCTAAGATTGTAAGACTTTTGTTAAAATAATGGTCCCTGCTGAAATTTTACTATAATTTTGTGAACCAGCCTCAGTGCAACTGACAGTGTTGTTTTTCCTGACTTATAACTTGATAAGTTGTCATTTCAACTTGTGAATAATTATTGTGAAATGATTTTTAAATATAAAACAACTAGGAGACACTTTGAGGGGCTGTGGTATTGTCTTTTTTTTCATAATTTTATTTTATTTTATTTTTGCAATAGTTTTTTTTTTTATTTTTTGAAATACATGCAAAGATAGTTTTCAACATTCTAAAAATCTGTGTTCCAAATTTCTCTCCCTCTCTTCTCTTTTCCCCCTTCCCCAGACAGCAAACAATCTTATATAGGTTAAATGTGCAATTCTTCCAGATATATTTCCATACTCATCATGCTGTACAAGAAAAATCAGATCCAAAGGGAAAAAAAACAAACAACAAAAAGTGAAAGTACTATGTTTTGATCCACATTCAGTCTCCATAGTTCTCACTCTGATTGCAGATGATTCTTTCCATCACAAGTCTATTGGAATTATCTTGAATCATTTCATTATTGAAAGGAACCAAGTCCATCACAGTTGATTATCACATAATCTTGTTGTTGCTGTTTACAATCTTCTTTTGGTTTTACTCACTTCACTTAGCACCAGTTCATGTCTTTCCAAGCTTTTTTGAAATCAGCCTGCTCATCATTTCTTATAGAACAATAATATTCCTTTACATGCATATACCATAACTTATTCAGCCATTCCCCAGCTGATAGACATCTATTCAATTTCTAGTTCCTTGCAATTACAAAAAGTTCCACAAGCATGTTTGCAAATGTGAGTCCTTTTCCCTTTTTTATGATCTCTGTGGGATACAGATCTAGTGGAGACACTGCTGGAGCAAAGGATATGTAGTTGATAACCCTTTGGGCATAGTTCCAAATTGCTCTACAGAATGGTTGGATCAATCCACAACAATTCTTTTAATTAGGGTCCCAGTTTCCCCAATCCCCTCCAACACTTATAGTTTTCTTTTCCTATCATCTTAGCCAATCTGAGAGGTATGAAGTGGTACCTCAAAAAAAAAAATTGTCTTAATTTGTATTTCTTTAATCAGTAATAATTTAGATCATTTTTTTATGTGACTAGAAATGGCTTTAATTTCTTTTATCTGAAAATTGTCCATATCTTTTGACCATTTGTCATTTGAGGAATGCCTTGCATTCTTATAAATTTGACTCAATTCTCTATGTATTTTAGAAATGAAGCCTTTATCAGAAACACTGGATGCAATATTTTTCTCACCCAACTTTGTGGTTCTGGGGTATGATCTTAAAGGGAATGTGAGCAACCAACCAGAGAATTCTAACTAAATTTTCTTCAAAATATTAGGCAAGAATTTACATTTGAATTTAAATATAAATGACTCAAAACTACTCAGTTTGAACTCTGGTTATACACCACCTTGCCTTTTGCTTTTCCAAAAGTGCAGTTACTATATTTAGCCACAAGGTGGCATCCATCCTCTACTAAACCTAATAACCTCACCTATTGTATTGGAGTTCAACTTTTAAATATAGCACACCCTAGCTGAGTTTATCAGGAGACTCTCCCATATGCTTTGCTGCTACTTTAACCAATCACTGTGCAATGTAGTCTCTGCTCCTCTTACTCTCCTGGTCTCTCCTCTCTGTGCCTTTTCCAGTTTTCCAATGTAGTAACCACTTCTTACAATGTAGTAACCAGAAGAATACTTGATTTGTGCTCTAATCCAGGTAGAGTTTCTTCTTTTGTTCTATGTATCATCTCAATGCAATTTAAAATTGTACTAACTTTTTAAAAACTATTGGGTCATATTGTTTTCTTACAATAAACTGATGCTTCCAGATTTTTTCACATGAAGAGTATCTCCATTTCTGATTTTTGTATGGATGGAGTTTGTTTGCTTGTAATTGTTAGACTTAAATTTTAGCAGAGGTAAGTGAAATCATTTTAGATTTGAACTTAAAGGCTACATTAGCCTTTAGAAACATTTTGTATTTTGACTCTATCACCCAGTGTCTTCATTGTCTCTCACTCCCAACTTTGGGTCATCTGCAAGTGTGCCTTCGTCCAAATCCCTGATAATAGATTTAGTCAACACAAGGTCAAGGTTAGATTCCAGGGCATAACACTGAAGCTGTTTCACTGGGTTGACAATGATTCATTTATCACTTCTTATCAACTTAAGAGAGTAACTCTCATGACTGGTTAGGAAAGTTAGGTGCTGTTTTAAAAACTGTGGCAAATATGAGAAAGAATTTGTTAAGCAAGGACTTGCAATCTTTTCTAGTTTCTGGAAAATATATTCCCAACTAGATCACTAAGTGACTTTGTGACCTTAGACAATCATTTTAGTTCTCTGAACCTATATCTTCAAATGAGAAAATTGGACTTGAAGATTACCAAATCTCATAGGTATCCATTTCATAATTAATAGGATTGGATCTCTATATGGGGAGGGGGAAGACGTATTTTGAGAAATAAAGATGATCATAAAAATAAGAATTATCAACAACTTTTTCAAAAGTTGCATTTAAGATTACAGTTGTTCTTGTTATTTACTTTGATCAATAGATTCTGCTCCTAGTGAACACTCATTCTGGAAACTCATTACTCTACCCAAGGTTGGATTTATATCATTTGTCATCATTTCTTTAAGTGGATGCTTTGGCTTCTTGGATCCTACATTGTCTCTCTTTGTATTGAATAAAGTAAGTAATGTTAATATGAACATTTTCAATTTCCCATATAACCATAAATTGCCTGCTTCTCTGCTTTTAGGAATGGTCTCTATATAGACATGAAAAAAGTAAGAGCAGAAGGTTTCTCTTAAGCTCAGAGTTTCCTATCTCTTTTGGTATAGTGGTATGCTGCTGCACCTGAAGGGAAGAAGGGGCTGGGAATATACCTCTTTCTGACACTTACCAGTTGTCAGTTTCCTCATTTGAAAACAAAATGTGAGGTTCAAATGAAATCATGTATTTAAAAAGGCTTTTCACAAATCTCAAAAATGTTTTACAAAATTTAAGACTTCCACTGGAAAGGTGACAACTATGAAAAGACAAAAGTGACCTAGAAAACTGCATGGGCAGCAGCATAATCCCTAATCTTTTGTACATGGCCTTCAGATGATAACATTAAGCATAGTCCAAGTCTTCATTGGAACATTTTTGATAAATTGTCTCTGTAGTGTCTGTGGAGAGAGAACAGAGAAAAGTATTGTTTCAGAAGGAGAAGGCGTTGATGGGTTGTGATCTGCACAGATGAAGAGAATATCCACATTCATGAAATCATTAGATCCAATAAAATAATTTGAAAGAATTAGTACTGATAGCTGGCTTAGCTTATAGGCCAAATTGATTTAATTATTAATATTTCTTTAATATGTAAATGATTAAACACTATTATTTAGGTTTTTATATCCTGTGATTTTTTTTTCTAAAGCCTTAACTTCTTAGAGATAAGAATATGAATTATCCTAAATTCTGTTTTTACATATGTTTTCTTTTCTTTTCTTTTTTTTTTTTTTTTTTTTGAGGCTGGGGTCAAGTGACTTGCCCAGGGTCACACAGCTAGGAAGTGTTAAGTGTTTGAGATCAGATTTGAACTCGGGTCCTCCTGAATTCAAAGCTGGTGCTCTATCCACTGCGCCACCTAGCTAACCCTAGATATATTTTCTAAGTGATAGACTTCAATTTCTCTTGGGGAGAGGAAGGGAAGAGGAGATAAAATTAATAACATCAGCTTTAAGAAAACATTTAAAATACTAAACTAGTAAACCACTTTAAATTTGTATAGTGCTTTACAATTTTCAAAGGGACTGCATATAGACATCTCATTGAGTCCATACTTATTTCTTTTTTATAGATGAATAAATTAAATCCCAGAGAGATTACTGACCTGTCAGCTTCTGGCTTGTGAGAAGCACCCAGAGCTTAAGAAGGAAGCCTTCAGATTCCTAGAGTTCAGTGTTCTTTTATCTGTTCTATGCTGTCCCTGCCACACTGTTCTTTCCCTAATAAGTAGAAAGAGAATTACCTTAAAAAAAAAAAAAAAAAAGGCTTAGATAAGTTGAATAGAAGATATAATAAGAAAGGGTTTTAATTTTATTAGTTGATTCATACTAATGAATAGGAAGATGAAAAGTGGTGGAAGGGTAAAAGGAGGAACATTGTTTGAATCAAAGGTTAGTAATTTTTTTGGGGGGTTCATGGACCCCTTTGACAAATTCTGTGATGCTAATGGACCGATTTTCAGAAACATGCTTTGTTTTTTTTTTTTTTTTTTAATTCTTAATTAAAAAGAAGTTTCTTTTAGGGGTTACTTTAAATAAAGATGCAACTGTTTTCCCATATACATTCTGAGACCTTCTGAAATCCACTGACAGGATCCTGAACTTCAGGATCAATGGCTTAGATCAATGACTTAATATGACTTCAGTGTAATATTTTTCTTGCAGTTTAATTTGTCAGCAGGATATGTGGGGCTCGTATTTCTGGGATTGGCATTATCATATTCTATTTCTTCACCCCTCTTTGGATTGCTAAGTGATAAAATTCCAGTAAGTATTCTTTCTTTCTTCTTAAGAATTTACTTTAGTGTTTTCATTTTTCTGGTTGTAAAACACCAGTATTGTTTCTTTTTTCCTCCCTCCCTCCCCCCCTCCTTCTCTCCCTCCTTCCCTCCCTCCCTCCCTCCCTCCCTCCTTTCCTTCCTTTCCTCCTTCCCTTCCTTCCTTCTTTTTCCTTTCCTTCTCTCCTTCCTTCCCTTCCTTTTTTATTTTTAGATTTTGAAACAAGAGACCTAAACATAGACTAAAATTGTAAGAGTGCAGAAAATTTGGATTTTATTTATAAGAGAAGGAATTGATCAAGGAAGTAGCTATTGATATTTTGTGAAATCACTGAATGTCACTTCATTTTAACTTGGACTAAACTGTTATGTATCAGGGAAAGATGTTAGTGGCCAAATCTTGAGGTTTTGTAGCCCTTTTAGCTTGTCTTTCTTCTTTTTTTCTATTCCCAATTGGGATTTGCATTATTCTTTAATTTACTCAAAATTGTTCAATTTTGACAATTGTTGAATATTGCTTATAGTGGTGTCTGAAACTTGATTTAAAAGGAAAGATTTGAATCTCTTGGTTATTTTACCCCATAATCTTTAGCCCCTTTTAAAGTACAAGTATGAGGCAAAATTTGCAATTTGTGGATTTAAAAGAAAATAGGTTTACAGTAGAGATCCTTTTCTCCTTACCTCATGCCTCTCTTCTAATTTTACAAGTAGCCTTTTTTTTAAAGGTGAGATTTGGTGAAGACATTGGCATATGATTATTATTTAATTCTGGAAATCATAACTCAAAAGGCATCTCTAAGATTACTAAGTATGTATAATAAGCAAACCAGAACTTTTTCTTCATTCTCCCTCAATTTTCTTTGAGGGATAATAATGAGATGAAAATGTGGTAATTGTAAAGCATATAGTAAGTAGCATATAAATGTAATTATTATTATGATGCTGATGCTGATTGTCATTGATGAATTCTGTCCTCATCTTCATTCAGTTTACCATTCTTTTTTTTTTCCCTCTCAAAATGAAAGGGGAACTGTTTAGTCTATTCATTTGAATCTTATAAATAGTATTGTCTTAACTTTAACTTCTGCTTGCAGAAAAAGCATTTGATAAAATCCAACATCCATTCCTACTAAAAACTCTTGAGAGTATAGGAATAAATGGACTATTCCTTAAAATAATAACGAGCATATATTTAAAACCTTCAGTAAACATCATATGTAAGGGCGATAAACTAGAACCTTTCCCTGTAAGATCAGGAGTGAAACAAGGTTGCCCACTATCACCATTACTATTCAATATAGTACTAGAAATGCTAGCTTCGGCAATAAGAGCTGAGAAAGAGATTCAAGGAATTAGAGTAGGAAAAGAGGAAATCAAATTATCACTCTTTGCAGACGACATGATGGTATACTTAGAGAACCCCAAAGACTCTGCTAAAAAGCTATTAGAAATAATTCAGAGTTTTAGCAAAGTTGCAGGATACAAAATAAATCCACATAAATCCTCAGCATTTTTATACATTACCAACACAATCCAACAGCAAGAGATACAAAGAGAAATTCCATTCAAAATAATGGTCGATAGTATAAAATATTTGGGAATATATCTACCAAAGGAGAGTCAGGAATTATATGAGCAAAATTACAAAACAATTGCCACAAAAATAAAGTCAGATTTAAATAATTGGAAAGACATTCAGTGCTGTTGGATAGGCCGAGCAAATATAATTAAGATGACAATACTCCCTAAACTAATCTATTTATTTAGTACTATACCAATCAGACTCCCAAGAAACTATTTTAATGACCTAGAAAAATAACAATAGAATTCATATGGAAGAACAAAAGGTCGAGAATTTCAAGGGAAGTAATGAAAAAAAAATTAAATGAAGGTGGTCTAACTGTACCTGAACTAGAACTGTATTATAAAGCAACAGTCACCAAAACCATTTGGTATTGGCTAAGAAATAGACTAGTTGATCAGTGGCATAGGTTAGGTTCACAGGGCAAGATAGTGAATAAAAATAGCAATCTAGTGTTTGATAAACCCAAAGATCCCAAATCTTGGGATAAGAATTCATTATTTCACAAAAACTGCTGGGAAAACTGGAAATTAGTATGGCAGAAACTAGGCATGGACCCACATTTAACACCACATACTAAGATAAGATCAAAATGGGTCCAAGATTTAGGTATAAAGAACGAAATCATAAATAAATTGGAGGAACATGGGATGGTTTACCTCTCAGACTTGTGGAGGAGGAAGGAGTTTATGTCCAAGGGAGAACTAGAGACCATTATTGATCACAAAATAGAAAATTTTGATTACGCCAAATTAAAAAGTTTCTGCACAAACAAAACTAATGCAAACAAGATTAGAAGGGAAGTAACAAATTGGGAAAACATTTTTACAGTTAAAGGTTCTGATAAAGGCCTCATCTCCAAAATATACAGAGAATTGACTTTAATTTATAAGAAATCAAGCCATTCTCCAATTGATAAATGGTCAAAGGATATGAACAGACAATTTTTAGATGATGAAATTGAAACTATTTCCACTCATATGAAAGAGTGTTCCAAATCACTATTGATCAGAGAAATGCAAATTAAGACAACTCAGAGATATCATTACACACCTGTCAGATTGGCTAAGATGACAGGAACTAATAACGATGAATGTTGGAGGGGCTGTGGGAAAACTGGGACACTGATGCATTGTTGGTGAAAGAATCCAACCATTCTGGAGAGCAATCTGGAATTATGCCCAAAAAGTTATCAAAATGTGCATACCCTTTGATCCAGCAGTGCTACTACTGGGCTTATATCCCAAGGAAATACTAAAGAACTTTAACTTCTGCTACTTTGTTATTAAAAAGTTTTTACTTGTTTCGATTTCATCTGGCCTTTGTCTTTTTTATTTTTTTTAGTACCTAAGGAAATGGCTCTTGGTTTTTGGAAACATAATAACAGCAGTATGTTATATGCTTTTAGGACCTATTCCAATCTTGCATATTGAAAGGTAAAGTTTCTTTTCTCAGCATTTATTGTCCTACTTATCATTAAGAAGTCTTTAAGTCTTTAAGTAATTAAGTTAATTTTAGATTTTTTGTTGAACTTCCTTTTTATCAGTGAGTTACTTTGGGGTTGGACATGTGGAATTCTGGCCATCTCTTCCATATTACTCAAAGCACAAGAATCTGAACTTATTAAATGATCTAAGTTACTAAGAAAAATGAAAGAATTAAGTATGATGAAAAGATTGCTTGTAATACCCATAAATTTCTTCATCATTTCAAAATATTAATGCTAAATTTCTTTTTGTGTGCCAAACTAAAGGAAGCAGTTCTGGTGCTTTGATTAAAACAAAAACAAAAACTCACCCAAATCTAGCAGCTTTTGTTCTCTTTTGTCTTTTTTTTTTTTTTTTTAAGAACTTAGAATGGAAATATAAGAGTTCTGGTGAACTTGAACTGGTTGCTTTTGAGGGGGGCAAGAATTACTAAAGACCCTGAGTGCTGGATTTCTTCCCAGCTTAGCAAAGCAACCAGTCCAAGTTTTGCTAATATAAAATTCAGTCGTGCAGTAAATATGGCAAGGATTTGCCATCTTGCTGGCTTCCAGAGATTCTTTAGAAGAAGCAAGACAAACAAGTCCAAAATCTAAATCTAAATCTAATACTCAAAAGATGTTGGAACTAACCTGAGGAAAGTGAAGGAAACATGATAAGTAGGTCTAAGTAAAGTAAGTGGGCTACTCTTAGAATAAGGAGATAACTGGGTTTCAATGGGGTATTTATGCTTATATATGATTTCAGCAGCAGAGAAGTTCCTCTGATGATTACATTCTCAGGCATTCCCCTTTCCTGTTAGGAATCATGGCTTTTAGAGTCAGTGGTCAACAAGTTCTTCTCTGTGTGAAACTAACTTATCATGTTAATACCATTAGCACAATTTACTAGCTTTTCATTTTTCTTTAAAACACTAATTTTTCTTTCTTAATTCTTTTTTTTTGGTAGTCAGCTCTGGCTGATAATCCTAGTACTGGTTGTGAATGGCATCTCTGCTGGAATGAGTATAATACCAACGTTTCCAGAGATACTCAGTTGCGCATAGTAAGTGATTAATTCAATTGATTAGACTATTTTTGTATTTGAGATAATGTGTTGAAAACTTTGTTTAGTTTCACCATGTGGAGAAACACTGTCATAGAAGGTAAGTGATCTTATTACTTAAAACCTTCAAGATTTTTGATCCCATAAATTATTAATAAATGAATGTTTAAATTAGGGTATAAGTTACAGTTATCTTTTTGATGGTTGTATGTGTCATCATAGGTTGGGACTGGAAGGCAACTTAAGAGATCACTAAGTCCAGTCCCTTCATTTTACAGATAAGAATGCAGAGCCTCAATGAAATGAGCCAAGTGACTTATGAAGAGTTTTACTTCAGAGAGCCAGTGTTTGAGGCACAGGATCTTACTGAACCTGGATTTTATTGGCTATAAGTCCAGTGCTCTGTGATAGGCAGAGGATTTGATATTTTTTCCTATAGGTGATAAGAAGTCACTACAGCTTTTTGAGCTGAGGAGTGACAGACATCTCCCAGAAAGATTATTTTGACAACTATGTGGATTTTAGAAGCAGAAGAGATAGATTAGGAGGCTGCTGAGAAAAACTGAACATGGCTTTTAAAAATACCAAGCACAAAGACCATCTTTTCAACAAAAGTGTTTCTCCAGTAATGCATCATGATATAAATCTCAGAACTGTCTAGGGCATCAGACTTACAGGTAATCCATAAAACAATTAATAGAATATTTCCTATTATCACTTATACTCAAGAAATGGCATAAGGTATATAATTAAGGAACTGCGTAATTAAAAGAGGAGATAAGCTGGCTAAGTGGAGGCATCATGACATAATAAAACATCTAATGACGCTGGAGTCAGAACTTAGATTCAAATGCTACTTCTGATACTACGCATATGACTTTGGTCACTTATCCTCTGTAGGCTACAGTCTCTTTAATGATGATAATAACAACAACAATAATAATAACACTCACTATATATTATTTCTGATTGATATATGTTATCTCATCTCTGTGAGGTGGGTATTATACCCCCATTTTACAGATGAGAAAATTGAGGCTGCTGAATAAAATTAAGTAACTTGCCCAAAGTCACACACCTAACAAAGTGACTGAATTAGTATTCAAACTCAAGTCTTCCAGACTATAAGTCCAGCACTTTTATCTGCTGAACCACCTATTTAGCTATCTGTTAGGCCTTTATCAAATCATCATTATGAGAAAGACTTAAAATGAGGAGGTTAAAGTAGAAGGCTTCCAAGGTCTTTTCTAGCTCCTAAATCTTTAATCTTCTCTGAAAAGAACAGAGATGACAGGGATAGCTAGGTGGTATAAAGGATAATCTACCAGTCATGGAGTCAGAAGGGCTGAGTTCAAATCTGGCTTTAGACACTTAACTGGTTGTGTTACTCCTGGTCAAGTCACTTTGGAGAATTATAGGAAAATATAAATGAATTGAAACCATGTAATAGGCAGAATCAGGAAAACTATCTATTTAATGACAACAATCTTATAAATGGAAAGAAAACATCAGCAAACCAAAAACAAACAAACAAAAAAACAAATGCCATATAATTCTAATGACCAAGCACCGTCTCAAAAAAGACTTAAAAAAGAAACCATACCTATCTCCTTTTTGCAGAATTGAGGGATTAGAATATTGGGTATATTGTCAGTTCTTTTATATTTTTGTATGAGATAACCCACTGAGTTATTATATGTTTATAATGAAAGTGGGAAAAGAGAAATATGGCATTTTTTTTTTTTAAAGGCAGTTTCATGCATCAATGAGGGCCCAGATGATATTAGGTAACATCCTTGTAGTGGACCCAGTCAACACTGTTGTATACGTTCTTATAGCATTCAGCAACTTGAGCAAAGTAGATAGACAGGGAGGGTCTAAGACTGAAGAATGACAGGACTTGAAATATAAGGGAGTATGGGAATAAAAGGCAGTATGTTATTAAACTTTTTGCTTTCAGGGTTAAAGAAAGAAAGTGAGCCTACAACAAAATTGTTCTGGCTTATATGAAAAGGACCAGATAGAGGTACTAGTTATAAAAAAGTAAAGCAGAGAAAGAAATCAAAGATTAGCAGATAAGGATCACAGAAAGGAATTTGAGCTCTAAAATTCATAGTTATAGGTGATATTGAATTCTGATGTTTGACTACTTCTAAGCATGCATGGAATCTGGAATGAAGATCTGGGTTATGGGACCTGAAGAAGTTAATAAATTGAGAGGCCAGGCTGATCAGAAGGTAACATGCATATTTGTTATTCAAGCTTGAGGCTAGTGTTAGAATAGAGAGCTTGGGAATGAAAGGAGAGTAGCCCCATTGCCTACAGATGGTGACAGTCCTGAGAATCTGCATAGAGTGACACAGATGAATAGAGGACACTCCAAAGAGGAAGTGGCAGAAGGTTAGGTGCTATTATCAACCCCATTAAGGCCATTGAGGCAGTTCAGGGTTAAGTGACTTGTCCAGCACTAAATGTCTGAGATTAGATATGAACTCAGGTCTCCCTCCAGATTCCCACTGCAGTACTCTATCTTAGCAGCTAGATAGAATAATTGATACAGGACTGGGCCTGGAGTCTGCAAGACCTGAGTTCAAGGGGCAGCTAGGTGGCTCAGTGGATAGAGTGCCAACCTTGAATTCAGGAGGACCCAAGTTCAAATCTGATCTCAGACACTTAACACTTCCTAGCTGTGTAACCCTGGGCAAGTCACTTAACCTCAGCCTCAGGGGGAAAAAAAAAATTAAAAAAAAAAAAAGAAGAAAAAACCCGAGTTCAAATCTAGCCACAGGTCCTTACAGTCCATTGGTTCCCTTTTGCTTAAAATACAAACTAAAATATAAATGTTCTTTTCTTAAATCTTTGCCAATTTGCATGATATGGGATGAAATGTCAGAATTGTTTTTAATAAAGATATAGAATTGTTATAAGGGAAGCAGAAAGGTGATGGCATCTGTTGGGAGAAATAGAAATTTAGGAAGAAATTGGCAAAGATTTAAAAAAAGGAAGAAAGTCAGTGTTAGAAAAGCTATAGGAAAAGATATTTACAGATACATTTCAGTGGAAGTTTCATTAGTCCAATTATTCTGGACAGCTCCTTCAACCAGACAAGAAAGATGACTAAACTGTGATCCCATCATTGGGAATACAGACCAAAGAAGTCAGGCAAAAAGAAGTCTAAAACACTCCTACCATTGCTTCTTGAGGCAATACATTGGAAACAAGGTTTTTGTCACTGTCTTTATCTTTCTTAAACTATCAACACTTCTGCTTAATAAATATTTGATTGTTCTTTCTCTAGTGAAAATGGATTTGAAGAAGGATTAAGCACATTGGGACTTGTGTCTGGGCTTTTGGGTGCTATGTGGTCACTTGGGTAAGAAGTTATTTTTCCTGTAGAATTTGCTTTACTTATATTTACTGGAGTTTTCATGTGAGATTTATTGTGCTAATAGTATAAGATTTATATATGAGAATTGGTATATCAATTTCAATCCCTTGATTCTTGAAATCCTCTCAGAAGCATTATGGAACTAGTGGAAAGTATTTGATGTAAAGTAGGGGATGCAAATTTAGATCTCCTTTCTGCTACTTACTAATTGTATGACCTTTGGCAAGTTTCCTATCGTCTCTTATTGATGAAGTGCACAGTATCTGGCACATAGTTGTCATTCTAAAATAAATGCTTGTTCACATCGCTCTCCTTCCCCCTCTTAGCTTTGGTTTCCTCACTTCTAAAATGAGGTTAGACTAAATGACCTCTGCTGTGTGTTAAATCACACTTTACATTCTTTAATTAAATTTTGCTCCTTTTTAAGTTGCTTCCTAATTTAAACAAGCCTTTTCTCTTTTCATGGCCAAGAAAAAATTAAGTAGAGGTACTTATAGTTTTTCTTCACTCTGAGATTATTTTCAAATTAGCTGCCTTTATTACATTAAAACAGTATCTCTATCTTAAAGAGAAAAGTAATCTAACTATTATTTACCTCTAAAACCTTTTAAAGAATTTACTTTTTATTTTTTCTTCTGACAAATTCTACAGAGTAGTATCTTAAAACTCATTAAGATATTTCAGCATATGTTAAACTTCTGTTAAGTGTCTTATTAGATAGGACAAAGAGAAGGGGGGTGGTGGTGTGTGAGCTCTTAGAATTACTCCCTTGCTATTTTAAAATTATTAATCTCCAATCTCCTTGATCTGCAAACCTCCAAAATCTACTATGATATTAACAGTTCTACACCAGGAAAAAGTTTTCCTTTTTTAATTTGATTTTATCTCTGTAATTGCAATATGACTACAGCTGAAATGACAGCAAGCATCTTGCAGGATTTTTTTTCCCCTCTTGCCAAAAGTAGGAGCAGTACTGCTTACTGGGAACAGCTGATTTTGTATTGCTGGAGAAACTGAGCAAGACAGAGATTAGAGATTAATAATTTATTAAATGGAGAGATATACTGGGACCAATGGATCCATGTTTGGTCCCAGGGCTGAATGAGACTTGGCTCCAAGAATCCAACAAACAATCAGAGTTCTCAATAACATATATACACGTGGCTCAGACACAGAGGGTAGACTGAGTCAGGGGCAGAGTCAGGGTACTGAGAGCGAGAACAGGATTCAGACAGGGTGGGATAAGCCTCTGGAGAGGGGATGACATAATCAGGGGGAGGTACCACAGACCTGGGGAGAAGCTTCTTGATAAGACAGTATCTGACATTCCAATAGCTTGATATTCTTTTAGAATAAGATCTTTTATCCTTATCAGGTATTCTGATAAAGAGGGAGGGGAAGTTTTGCAGAATTGAGAAGCAGGGAAACCAAGGCAGGACTGAGTCAGGATAATTAGGGAAACTGAGTCAAGACAATAAAAGAGAATTGTGGCATAACAACTTAAGTATAAAATTTCAGTGCTCTTTCCCTGCATTTTAAACTCTTTGACTGTAGCTTTTTAGAAGTTTTTCTGGCACTCTGCATTTTCCTCTTAGAAATATTTCAAATTCAGAATCTGCAAACAAAAGTAAACACAAGACAAAAAAAAAAAAACAACAGACAAAATGATAAGATATATTTGTTAGCCTTACTTTTTTTTTCATTTTACAGTAATGAAAAGAGGACCAAAATTAGGACCAAAAAAAGATTTACCTGCTGAATCTCTAGCATATTTATTTCAGATATCACATATTTCAGTTGTTTAGTGCTGTTTAGTCACTCTTACAACTATCAGGAGCATTCCTTAGTACAATGTTATCAAAAAGGAAGCAAATTTCCATTATGGGAACTCATAATTCTTCCCCACCCCTGGAGGAAAACCTAATCTTTAATTAAATTGTATTTTAAACTTCCCCTTAGGGGAAAATCTACCCATCTACTGGGGAAAATGTAATCTAAAATTATGCCACCCCCTCTTGGGGCAAACTAAATATGTAACTACATTAAATTAAACCTTACCTGAGCTCTGTAACCAGATTACTCTAGGGAATTTTTCTGAAAATTCTCAGCCCAAGAGTCAGAGTCCCACCCCAAGATGGCTGGCTTTTCCAAAAAATGTGCAGATGAAAGATGAAATCATTAAGAAAAAAAAAGCTTGAGTTTCCAAGCATGTTAATTTACTAATCAATGCTTGCAAATTGCCTAACAAATCAGTTCCAGGTCACAGTTTTTTTTTTTAATATATACACATATTTAAACACATTGCACACACAATCTCTTCTTTAGTCCTGTGGGATATACACATGCAACAACACTTCAAGAAAGAATTTGTGATCTGTGAGCCCGAGAACTTCCCAAAGTAAAAGCTTCCTTCTAGGACTTAGTAGACAAATCCAAAGGAAATGCCTGAAGCAAAGAGAGGTTAAATGAAAGAGTCCAGATCACACAGCATTATTGTTGTTGTTCTTTGTCCTGCATTCTGGAAGAGGACCATGACATCAGAGAGGAGATGTCATGACATGCAAGAGAATTGGATTTAGTTATGGGTGCAATGGCAAGAAAAAGATCGGGAAATTTGGAGATGACTGTGGATGAAGTGGAAGACCTTGGGCTTTTTAAGCTAAGGTCTTCAACAGGTCTCAATCTGAGGCAATGTCCTATAAGTGATTAAGGATAGGTAAAATATAAAGAAGAGAATGGCCTTTTTACCTAGTAAAATGTGTGTGTGTGTGTGTGTGTGTGTGTGTGTTGTGACTAACCTCTTTTACCTGATTTATAAATATGTGATGTACATATAATTTTTTTTTTAATTTTTTATTTTATTTTATAATTATAACATTTTTTGACAGTACATATGCATGGGTAATTTTTTACAACATTATCCCTTGCACTTACTTCTATTCAGATTTTTTCCCTTCCTCCCCCAACCCCCTCCCCCTGATGGCAAGCAGTCTTATATATGTTAAATATATTACAGTATAATTTAGATACAATATATGTGTGTAGAACCGAATTTTTTGTTGCACAGGAAGAATTGGATTCAGAAGGTAAAAATAACAGTTTACATTCATTTCCCAGTGTCATATAATTTTCATAATAGATATGTTTCTTACTATATATGTGTGTATGTCCATATTTTATATATGTGTGTGTGTATGTGTATATATCTATATCTATATATTATTTGTTTATTTATTTGGGTTTAAGCCATTAGAATCCTAGCCCATAAACCCCAAGATATTTTTGACATTCAGAAGTGGTGTTTGAACTCAGATCTTCCTAATTTCAAACCAGAACACTATGCAGTACAATCTCTAGATATGTATGTGTTTATTTGTGTACATATATTGATGATAGAAACAATATTTCATGCTATCATTGTATACTCTACGAATTTAACATGGTAGATATTCTTTGAAATAGAGTATATCATTTAAAAGTACTGTTTTATAGACCTATGGATTAGAAATATAAAGAACATGTGATAAATATGGCATCAGTTTTTAAGAAGTTAAATTTTTGGAATACTTTGCTCAAGTTCTACATTTGACCAATAGATGCATGTTATTTGATAACCTTAAAAAGATAATTTTTCGTTTGTCCTTTCAACTGAATTACCATGTAGCCATAATTCCAAAAGAATTAGAGGTTCTTTTTAACTTATAAAAGCAACTCTTTTGGGGTACATTTTTGTCCTCTTTTTTTTTTTTTTTTTTTTTTTTTAAAGAGCATTCATAGGACCAACACTAGGTGGATTTTTATATGAAAAAATTGGTTTTGAATGGGCTGCAGCTGTACAAGGACTCTGGACTCTAATTACTGTAAGTAATCAGTTTTTTTCTCTTAAGTTATATTACTACTCATGGAAAATAAATTCAAACATTAAAAAAAGAAGAAAAGAAAACATCTACAATGAAAAAATACACAGATGAGAACAGAATGAATTTCAGAAAAGAACACAGATAAGGAGGGCAATTTTAGTACTATTTGGATAAATTTAAAAGTATATAATGGAAGTTCACAGTTTTGTATAAAAATATCTGCATATTGCACAAGTAATTTTAATCAGCTACTGTAATTCTATTAAAGGGATTGGCGATGGGACTGTTTTATGTTCTGGAGCATTGTCGAGGAAAGAGGTACTTTAAACTGTTCACTTTTATTTATTTGTCCCTTATTAATTTTTTTTTTTTTTTTTAGTTTTTCCATAGCATTCATTTTAAAGTATGTTCCTTCCTCTCCTGTTCCCCTTCCCCAATCAATAGGCCTTCTTTTAGCAAAGATTTAAAATGGAAAAGCAATTTTAACAAAACCAACAAATAAATGAAATTTGACTGGCAGCATATGTAATGGCCTCATCTAAAGTCTTCCCACCTCTGGGAATGAAAGAGGATTTAAATTTTCTGCTTATTATATGCTCCACTGTTGGGGCAATAAAAGCCTTTAATAATCTGATCTCAGCCTTAATATAACTTACTTCCCTTCCTACACCCAGTCTAACTTTCTTGCTTTCATACACTATTTGTACTCTATAGTTTCATAATTTCCTTTAGTAATAATAATAGCCAAACTTTATATTGTGCTTACTATGCTAAATGCTTTAGAATTATTATCTTCACAACAACTTTACAAAGTAAGTGGGTTATTTTCCTCATTTTGTATTTATATTATTTAACATATTTATGTATTCCCACTTTACAAGTGAGAATACTGAGACAAACAGAAGTGACTTGTCAAACAGCTAGGAAGTTTTGAAGGTACACTATGGTGTCACCTAGCGGCCCCAGTTTAATCACCACTTCCCCCATCAAATCTTTCCTGATCTCCCTCAACTGCTAGTACCTATTCTTCCCCCTCCAAATTATCTTTGATATATTTGAACATACTCTTACCTGTAAAATTTTTGAGCACAGAACTGTTTTCAGTTTGTCTTTCTAAAAGCCCAATAAAGTATCAGACATATAGTAGATACTTGTTATATTCTTGCTGATTAATTAAAGAACATTTTTCAACCCTTCAAATTACCAGGCTTGAGCATTATAATTACACAAAGTTCTGTTATGTTATATTGTTGTATTTTTTGTGTATTTTTTCTTAGTTATGTTTACTTTATAATGATTTCTTAATTTTGGTAATAAGGGAGAGAACGTAGAACTCAAAAATCTTAAATGAAATAAAATTGTTTTAAATATAACTGTGGAAAAATATTAACATTAAATAAAATTCTGATTTGAAGGAAATATAACTTCAAATACTAGATTTTTAGAGTCGATTCAGTTCTAAGAAAATGAAATCATAATCACTTGGCAAGAGTAGTCATAAAGTAAACATTTTGTTACAATTTAAAATATTCATCTTTTTCTTTTAAGAACATTGGATTATTTCTCAGTAGATGAGATTGGGAGGGAGAAAAGGCAGATATTTTATGAAAAATAAAATATAGTTAAAATTTTTAAAATAAGCATTGTAATATCTTTCTTTTTTTAAAAAAATTGTAGACGTGAACTCCAAAATACCCTCATCACAGAAGAAGAAAGAGAAGAAAGAACATCTCTATTGCCCCATGAAATATAACCTTACATACTCTGGATAGAAAGAATGCTTGAAACTGTATTTTTGTTACTTTTAGAAATTAGAAATTTTTTTTTTTTCAGAAAGAAGATCCTGTAAACAGGACACAGGGCCTTAAAACCAGTCTTCTGAACCTGTTGACACTACCTTTTGAATAATCCAGTTAGGCAATCAATGGCCCTAATAAAGTGGCTAACTTTGATGCACATTGTACAGGACAAATGTTGGAAAATTCTGTGGACCTTTTTTTAAGTGAATGTCATAGCTCCTTGCTTTCTGGGCTGGTGGCTAATGTATTCAAATTTCTTACTAGTTCAATATATGTTTTACCAGAAGTGCAATCATTCTGTAAATGCACCTTTTTATAGGGGGGGTTGGGAAAAGAGGATGACTTGACTTATCTATGGTAACTAATAACTTCAATGAACTTAATAACTCAAAATATTTAAAAACTGAATTTGAAGTTAAATAAAACATTTTTCTTAGTGTTGAACTTATTTGTCTATCTGATTCAGGAGGGAAAATTCCTTATTACTGTGCTTGAAATCTAAAGTGTACCTTCTTATTTCTTTATTTTTTTATTTTCTGAGGCTGGAGTTAAGTGACTTGCCCAGGGTCATACAGCTAGGAAGTGTTAAGTGTTTGAGATCACATTTGAACTCAGGTCCTCCTGAATTCAAGGTTGGTGCTCTATCCACTGTGCCACCTAGCTGCCCCCTTCTTATTTCTTTAAAAAGAAAAAGAAAATAAAGGAAAGGAAAAGAATGATCTGCTGTGCTTTTGAAAGGTGCATGAGCAACATTCCTTGTTTGTCCTTTTTATAACATACAAATTTGGCCTTATTTACATAATAAGATTTATCCCAGCTCAGCAGCCTCAGGCTTAGTTTTCCCATCTATAAAATAAATAAATTTTTTACTTCAGAAGTTTTCTTTTAAGAAAGAAAACTTGAAAACTCCTTTGATCTATTGCTAAAATGTCTAGACAAATGTTCAGATGCAGTTTTTTCTGTTTGCAAACTGAGAACAACATGGCCTTAGATTCAGCTTGATTCATCTTGGACTCCTATTTAACTTCCATATCAAACTTATCACCAAATCTTGTCATTTTTACCTTCACATTTGATTTTCTAGGCATCATCTTTTCTCCATATACAAATAACCACTATTCTCATTCAATTTTTAATCACTTCCTGCCTGGATGATTGCAGTGGCCTTCAATTTGGTTTACTATCCTCTGGTCTCTCCTCTCTCCAAACCATTTTTTATCCAGCTGCCAAAGTGATTTTCCTAAAACTTAATTCTGTGTAGGTCATCTCCCTGCTCAGTAAATAACAGTGGCTCACTAATTCCTCCAGGATCAAATAAAAAAGTCCTCTGTTTGATATTTAAAGCCTCTTTACAACCTGGATTACTTTTCTAGTTTATTATACCTTATTGCCCTCCATGTTGCAATTTAGCTATGATAGTTTATTTGTTTTTTTTTTTTTTTTTTTTTTTTAATTTTTTATTTTATTTTATAATTATAACATTTTTTGACAGTACATATGCATGGGTAATTTTTTACAACATTATCCCTTGCACTTACTTCTATTCAGATTTTTTCCCTTCCTCCCCCAACCCCCTCCCCCTGATGGCAAGCAGTCTTATATATGTTAAATATATTACAGTATAATTTAGATACAATATATGTGTGTAGAACCGAATTTTTTGTTGCACAGGAAGAATTGGATTCAGAAGGTAAAAATAACAGTTTACATTCATTTCCCAGTCCTTTTCTGGATGTAGCTGGTTCTGTCCATCATTAATCAATTGGAATTGGATTAGCTCTTCTCTATGTTGAAGAAATCCACTTCCATCAGCATACATCTTCGTACAGTATCATTGTTGAAGTGTATAATGATCTTCTGGTTCTGCTCGTTTCACTCAGCATCAGTTGATGTAAGTCTCTCCAAGCCTCTCTGTATTCCTCCTGTTGGTCATTTCTTATAGAACAGTAATATTCCATAACATTCATATACCATAGTTTACCCAACCATTCTCCAATTGATGGACATCCATTCATCTTCCAGCTTCTAGCCACTATGAAAAGGGCTGCCACAAACATTTTGGCACAAACAGGACCCTTTCCCTTCTCTAGTAGTTCCTTGGGGTATAAGCCCAGTAGTAGTATGGCTGGGTCAAAGGGTATGCACATTTTGATAACTTTTTGGGCATAATTCCAGATTGCTCTCCAGAATGGTTGGATTCTTTCACAACTCCACCAACAATGCATCAGTGTCCCAGTTTTCCCACAGCCCCTCCAACATTCATCGTTATTTGTTCCTGTCATTTTAGCCAATCTGACAGGTGTGTAATGATACCTCAGAGTTGTCTTAATTTGCATTTCTCTGATCAATAGTGATTTGGAACACTCTTTCATATGAGTGGAAATAGTTTTAATTTCATCATCTGAAAATTGTCTGTTCATATCCTTTGACCATTTATCAATTGGAGAATGGCTTGATTTCTTATAAATTAAAGTCAATTCTCTGTATATTTTGGAGATGAGGCCTTTATCAGAACCTTTAACTGTAAAAATTTTTTCCCAATTTGTTACTTCCCTTCTAATCTTGTTTGCATTAGTTTTGTTTGTGCAGAAACTTTTTAATTTGGTGTAATCAAAATGTTCTATTTTGTGATCAATAATGGTCTCTAGTTCTCCCTTGGACACAAACTCCTTCCTCCTCCACAAGTCTGAGAGGTAAACCATCCCATGTTCCTCCAATTTATTTATGATTTCGTTCTTTATGCCTAAATCTTGGACCCATTTTGATCTAATCTTAGTATGTGGTGTTAAATGTGGGTCCGATAGTTTATTTGTTATTCCTTGTCTTTGCACTGGCCATCTCTTTCCTGAGTTTCCCTTTTTTCTTTCAAGTTATTGTTATTCGGTCACAGGTATTTATTACACACCTGTTGATTAAAGCACATTTTCTCAATTGTTCTTATTGCCAAACTTGATCATTATAATTGCACAGGTTTCAGTTATGTTCTATTGTTAGTCTTTGTGAGTGTGTGTGTGTGTGTGTGTTTCTTGATTATGCTTACACTGCATGATATACTATTAGCTTTTCCTTTTTCCTTTAAAATTTTTGATTTGAGGAAATGAAGGCAGCATAACTTTAAATGTTATAATCCTAAAATTATTTGGATGTAATTTAACATATGCACTTTTTTTCCTTATAATAAACATCAAATTCCAGTTTTAGATACTGTTTCCAATTCCCCACCTTCCCTCTCCCCCTTTTCCCCTCCCCCCCAAGAAAATAGACCATTAACTACTGGGTTCTTTTGTCAAAGAAATTCATTCAGCGTTTTTAAAGTGCCTAGGCTGGGAATACAAGACACACTGTTTATAGCTTTATTAATGGGAAAGCTAATGGTACAACCACAGCTAATTAACTATAACTACAAGAAAGAATATGGAGAAAGCATCCATTCTTCTTGAATGTCTCTGTATTATGTGGTGATTAGATGGGATAGGATGGTGTTATCAGATTATCAGGAAAGATTTAACCTTAGTTGGGTCTTGAAAGACTGGAATTCAACAAGCAGAAAAAAATTTCTTGTAAAACCAGAACTTTGAGAAAGTACTGAAGTTTTTAGAAGTGAGCCTTTTCTGTTTTAGAATTTTGTATTTCAAATGTCATCCATGATAGTCTTTTTCTGGCAAGAACATGACCCCTTGGGTTCTTAAAGGTACATGGAGAGAGAGCAGACTAGCAGAAGCTATTGAGTTGCAAAGGCCCATTCATCTTGTATATCTTGGCTCTGGAGAAATAGCTTGTTCATTCATTTCAGTCATGTCTTGTAGCGAGCTGTCGTCTCTAGAAGCTGCTGGATCACTCTCTGGGAAGAGATCTGCTGTGTCTTCTACTCAAATCTCCGACAGATTCTTCTTCCTGTAACAAACCGTTGTCTCCAGGCAGTTGCTGTTAACTCTTGTCCAGAGAAGTGACTTCCCTTCCTGCAGGGAGTCCTGTCAAGCCTGATGCAATGCAGAGTCTCTTCTATCTCTGGGAGTCCTCTCTTTTATTCTCCCAGAGAATGGGCGTGGGATAATGCAAGGGCTTCTGGGAAGAACCACCTCAGCCAATGAGCCTGCTCCTTCCATCAAGTCAACCTGAGTTCTCACCTTGTAATTGTCCAACCTGAATTCTCACCTTGTCACTATCCAGACAACCCGAGTTCTCACCTAGTAATCCCAACAATGTCTGATAATGAAATTTGCAATTTCCTTCTCCAGCTCATTTGACAAATAAGAAAAGTGAGGCAAACAGGCTAAGTGTCTTTCCCAGGATCATACAGTAAGTATCTGAAGATGAATTTGAACTCAGGAAGTTAGTCTTCTTGACTCTAGGCCTACTATGATATTCATTAAACCATCTAGCTGCCCTGGAGAAATAACTTAGCATTGGTCAAAAGACTTGTCACCAGATTGTCCACAGGATGATGAATTTTTCTGCTTTCACTCCCACTTATAGGGGATCATTATCTGCATAAATGGAGGGAGTCTCTATATCTGAGAAAACACTGATTACTGAGATATTCATATGCCATGATCAATTCCTCTGAAGCATTCAATTGTTTTAATATCCTGAAATCCACACTAAAATTGTGATTAAAACTCTAATGCCTGTGCTTTAAGCTGTGTAGTCAGTATTGGTTTAATCATTTAGGTCTTCCATTTCTTGAAATCACTTTTAAGGGAAATACAAATAATTAAAGTGAGGTTAAATATTCAAAATTAGTACAGATTGGAATACTCTGAATGAATGAAAAATTATCAGTTATTACTTTTTATTAGAGATATTGAAAATTCAGAAAAAAATTCCCTTCTAATTCATTAATTTTCATTGACATTGAGAAGACCCTATAATCTTAGTTATCTAGGGAAATAAGAGATTTTTGGCTTTTATTCTCATTAAGGTACCACATTAATAATAATAATAGCAATGATAGCATTTATATAGCACTCACTACTGCTTGGTGCTATGTTAAGCACCTTAGTAAATGTTATTTAGTTTGATTCTCATGACAATCTTGATAATCATTGTTATTATCCTCTTTTTTTATTCAGGAGAAAATTAAGAAAGACCTTAAGTGCCTTGCCCAGGGTCACCCAACATTTTTCTATATGGTCATATATAACTTTGATTACTTCATCTGAAAACTTCATATCTTTTGATCATTTATCAAATGCAAATTTAAAAAAAATCTGAGATATATCTCATATTTATCAGATTAGCTAATAGGCCAGAAAAGAAAAAAGACAAATGGTGGCAATGTGGGTAAAATGAGGCATTAATGCATTGTTGGTGAAGTTGTGAACTAATTCAACTATACTGTAGAGGATTTTAAAACTATGCCCAAAGGGCTATAAAACCACTACAAGGTCTACATCCCACAAAATATTAAAAAAAAAAAAAAAAAAAAAGAAAGGCCCTATTTGTCCAAAAATATTTATCATATTTAGCAGATAAAAATAAAGCATTTTTCTGGGGGCAAAAAATTTGAAATTGAAGGAATGCCCATCAATTGGAAAATGGCAGAACAAATTGTAATATGTGATAATGATAGAATACTATTGTGCTTTTAAAAAATTATAATCAAGATACTTTCAGAAAAACTCAAAAAAACTTACATGAGCTGATATTTCAACCTTTATATCTTTCCTAAACATCTTCTCATATGGAGACAGATCTGTCTGGGCCCTAAAGTTCTTCACAGTCAGATACTTTCATATCTTTCCCGCCTTTTCATACCAGCAATACCACTGCTTTGACATGGCTGTTTTCCATGCATACCATGCTCTCTTCTCATCTCTGTCACTTAAAGTCCATGGCTTCCTCAAAGACTCACCTTAAACTCTACCTTCTATGGGAAACCTTTCTCAGATTCTTCAGACATTGAAGCCTTTTATTCCAAGTTACCTTCTTTCTACCTTGCATGTACCTTATACATACCGATTTATTTACATGATGTCTCTCTTTCTTTCTCATTGTCCAATGACGGCAAGGACTGTTTTTTTGTGTTTTTGCCCTTTTTAGAATTCCTTGCATTAAGCACAATTCCTGGAACATAGTAAATTACTCAAAAAGTGCTTGTTGGTTGATTGATTACCAGATAATAAATAGTATAATCAAGTTTAAAGATTCTTATTTCTTTTTTGAAAATCAACTTGTTTTCATGTCATCTACATTTCCTGATATATTCCTCTCCTACTACCTAGAAAGTCATTCCTTATAAGAAGGAATTTTTAAAAAAATAGTTCAGTAAAACAAACCAGGACACTAATCAAATCTGAAATGTCACATTCTACAACCATGATTTTCCTTCCTCTGCAAAAGAGAGAGTGACAGTAATACATTCTTATATCTCATCTTTGGGGCCAGGATTTTTATATTTCTGTTTCAAAGATTGACTCATAAACTTTATTTTTTTCTAAAGCAGGCTCCTTAATAATAATAATAATAATAATAATAATAATAATAATAATAATAATAATAAAACTTTGTCCTAAATGATATTTTAGACAACTGAAAGTGTTTATTGTTCTGCTGCCATACTTAACTGCATTTTGATTGAAAAGCCTACAAAGTATACACAATACACATGTATAACATTTTTCAGCATTAAGTTTTATTTTATAGTTGCTGAGGCATTTGGGGTTAAGTGACTTGCCCAGGATCATACAGGTAGGAAGTGTTAGGTATCTGAGACCAGATTTGAACTCAGGTCCTCCTGACTTCAGAGTTGGTGCCCTATCCACTGCACCACCTAGCTGCCCCTTTGGCATTAAATTTTAACAGGAATCTCCTTCCCTTTTCCTACTCCCTAACAAATAGTTTACTTGATTTGGTCATCTCTCAACATCAGAAAAAAAAGACGAATTTACTTACTTTAACAGCATGTAATAATTTACTAACTAAAGCACTTTTTCTTCTTTTTTTTTATTAAAGTTTTTTATTTTCAAAATATATGCACAGATAATTTTCAACATTCCCTTTTGCAAAACTTTGTGTTCCAATTTTTTTTTCTTTCCCTTCCCCCCACCCCTTCCCCAAATGACAAGTAATCCAATATATGTTAAACATGTGCAGTGAAAAAATGAGAAAGGAAACAAAATGCAAGAAACAACAAAAAGAATGAAAAAAACTAGGTTGTGATTCATACTCAGTCCGGACAGTCCTCTCTGGGTGCAGATGGCTCTAGAATCCCTTTTTCTAAAAAAAATTAAAAAAAAAAAAAAAATCATTCATTTCCCCAAAACTAATCAATTTCCTTTGCTTTTTTCTGGTGTCTATTCTTTCACCATTTAACGCAATACCTTAGACACAACAGGTAGGTGAATTGTTAAAGATTCTCAAATAAATGAATGGTTGTTATTTAGAATCTGAGTTTTGAGCTGTTACTGTTAGCTTAGTAGCAAGTACTAAAAGCAAGAATTGAAGTATTTGAATTGATTAGATAATTTAGATTGAGTAGCACAGAGAGGAAGCAGGGTTTACTTGTGGTAGTTTGGATATTTCTCATCCTCATATTTCCGTAGTCCCTTCCTAATCATTTCAGAGAATTTTTATTAGAATATTGTCATTATTTCTGAAGGTAAACTAGTGCCATTAGCTGGCTCAAAGGTTTGTGCTTTGAGAGCCAATGTGTGACAAGAGGGAAAAATAGAGAATATGAAGTCAAAGAGTTGGGGGTTCGACTCTGTTACTTGTTATCTTTCTGATACTTTGCAGCCCTTGACCTCAATATTAAGTCCGAAAAAATGAAGAGGGTGAACTAACTGAACCCTGAGTGCAGGGAAAAGAGGACTGAATTTATGTTCAGGGAATCTGGTTCTGAGCCTCAATTCCTCAGGGAAGCTGGTCTGAGTCTCAGTTTCCTCCTCTGTAAAATGGGAATAATAATTTTTCCCTGAGCTGCCTTCAAAGGGCTATTGTTATTTGGTGTGGAAAAGAGATATGGATATGTATAAAAAGCCATTGGATATAAACATGGTGGAAACAGAAGCAAGCATTATTATTTTATTCTGTTTCATAGCTGTGTGCCTCTGGGCACAATGCTTCTCTTGTTTGTGAAATCAAGCCTCCCAAAGTCCTAGCCCTTAATCACCTAGAATTCAATGTAGTTATGTGGATTAAAAACATTCCTCAAATCAAAAAAAGAAAAAAAAATTGAGTTTTGGTTTGACATTGCTTCAGGTGCTATATACTTGGCTCTAAGAGTTGCATTGTACAGTTTTTTTTTTTTTTCCTTCTCAGTGTTGTCTCATGTGATGCGTTCATAAGATTTCTAAACAGCCAATAGCCAATAGTGACATTATCCAGAACTATTTCCCAATCTATAAATATCCAGGTATCTTGGTTTTCATTTTCAGAAGACATTAGATTCCAGCCATGGTTACTTCTTGGTTTCCCATTTGTGTGACAGCTTAAACACATTTATAGGTGCCATATGACCATGCTGTTATACTACAAAATATATCATAAACATCTGTTTTTCCAGTAAAGATGCCCTGAGGTTGATGAATAAACACTTAGGTGTTTTAGAGAAAGCAATCAAACTGACAGGCAAGCAGATAATATTCCTGAAATACAAGGTGAATAAGCATATGCTGTTATTTAGTACTGTACCCCCAGAATTTGGAGTTCATGTCTGGATCATCATAAGAGACACTCATTTATCCTTATTTAGATTTCTCAGACCCTCATATCAATTGGAGGCCATGTACAGAACCTTGCAGGATCTATTTGGGAAAAAAAAAAAAATAAGATTCTGTAATAGATAACATTTGTATAGCATTTTAAGCTTTATAAAGTGTTTGATGTGTATTATCTCACTTGACCTTCATAACAATCCTGTGAATTGGTATCATTCTAATTTTACAGATAAGGAAATTGAGGCTGAGAGCATTTATATGCCCAGGGTCACATAGCTGGTAAGTATCTGAGGAAGCATTTGAACTCAGATTTTTCAGGTTCCATGTCCAGTGCTCTAACCACTGTAATACCTCATCATCTAAGAGGCAGAGTAACTCAAAGTTCTTTTTTATTTTATGCTAAGTGCTGGGCTAAGTACAGGGAATAAAAAAGACACTAATGAAATAATTCTTTCCCTCAATGAATGTACATCCTAATATTCTAACGGGGAAAATGACATGTACATGTGTAAGAAAATTAATGAAAATGTTAATCAAAATTAATACATTTGAGAGGGATGATATGAATAGCTAGGATGGATAGGGTGTTCATGTAGAAGATGACTTGAATTCTCTTCAAGGAAACCAGGAGCTCCAGAAGATAAAGAAGATAAGATAGAACATTAAGGACAGCTAATGTTGAAAGGAAAAAATCTCTCCTAGGTCTTCACACTCATAAATCAGGCAGTTCAGGAAAATGTAGAAAAAGGAGTTTGCTATTTTATACAAAGCATATAAATTGCATGAGTCTGGCAGTGAACAAGCCTTGTTTCAAAGACAAACTTTTGTAACAAGAGAAATTCTGAAAGACTGAAAATACAAAAAGGGTATAGACTAGTGCTTCATCAATGGCAAGTTAATCCAGTAGGATGTGGATTCTAAAGCAGTCAAAGCATATGTGACTGGAATGTTCAGCCTGGCATATACAATAGCTATCACATTTGTCTGTGTGCCCTCCTCCCAACCTGTGATGCATGAAGTCTTTCACCTTTACTTGTGCAGCTCCTTGTCCTGTAGATCTCTAAAGGGATGAAACTCATGGATACATTCATATTTACATGGTAAAAGTGTATAAGTAGTGGTAGTGATGTAGTGGCAGACCTGTAGTCACAACTGTGTACCTCAATTTCCTCATTTGGAAAATAAACTGAGGAAGGGAAAAGGCAAACTATTCCAGTATCTCTACCAAAAAAATCCCAAATGCGGTCTCAAAGAATCAGACCCAATCAAAATGACTGAACAACAAATTGGATAAATTCTTCAATAATGTGAAGCTACTTAGATGATCTACTGTATGAGCAGAGCAAAAGTTGGCCATGGATGGAAGAGTGTGGGAAAATGAATAACATGTAAAGACAGTAGAAAGATAGGGAGAGACCAAGTTTTGAAGAGATTAAAATTTCAAATAGAGGCATTTCTATTTGATGCTAGAGGCAATAAGGAACCACTATTTATAAGGAGTAGGTATGCAGTACTGCTCTTAGATCTAGTCAAATACTACCCCTTCCCTACAAAATAATTATGAATAATCTATATAAAGAAGAGAATGTTACCTCATTTTACATACGTATATGTACATATACATGTATATGTATATACAATAAATTACACCCACCAACTGTCAATTGTCCTAGAATGTGTGAATGCAGCAGAAATTTAGTACTATGACAATAGCATAATAAGGTCACAAAGTCCTCAAATTAGTGCCAAAGTAACTGTCAAAAATTTATTTCTAAAGCATCAGGTCTCTATTACCAGTAGCTACAGGACAACCAATTAGGGCTTGACTTGTCACCCTCCCCTTTGCAATTAAAGTTTGAAGACAAAGAGAGAAAAAGCTCCCACTGTCCTATAACCCTATTGATAAGCCCTTGAGCTGGACTATGGCAAAGCTTCCAGACAAAAAAAGGATAGAACCTGAGGATGAGACCATGCTCTAGAACTAGCGACCAGGGAGTGAAATGCTGCTCACCCTCCATATTGTTTAGGGCTCCTAGAGCAGCAGGCATCTCAAATCTCTATAAGAGTAGGATGAAGCAGGTAAGGAGAGGAGTTGTTCATCCATGTCATCTTCCTGCTCCCAAGTATTTCTTTGTTTTTCACACTCCAAAGCCATATCAAGAGACCAAGTGAACAATGGAGTTATGATCATATCATCATCATCATCATCATCATCATCATCATCATCATCATCATCATCACTAGCATTTATATGCTGCTTTAAAGTTTAGAAATGTTATGTAATACTCATAATGATTCTGGGAAGCAAGTACTATTATTATCCCCATTTTACAGGTGAGGAAACTGAGGGTGAGAAAGGACTTGCTCAAAGTCACACTACCAATTAGTCTCTAAGGCAGGATTTGAACTAAGTTCTTCCTAATTCCAAATCCAGTGCTCTCTCCACTGAGCCACCCAGACTACTTGTCTCATTCACTATTTTGAAATATCAGAAATAGTAAATTTGGATTTGGAAACATTTTTTCTTTTCTTTTTTCTTTCCTCTTCCTCCCTTCCTACTTCCCTTCCTCCCTCGTTCTTTTCTTTCCTCCCTCCCTCTTTCCCTTCCTTCTTTTCTCCCTTCTCCCTCCCTGTCTCCCTCCTTCTCTCTCTCTCTCATTCACTTTTTTTCCTCCCTCCTGTTTCACATATTCTAATTTTTGCCTATCAGCAATGGAATGGTGTTGAAAATGCTTTCTGAAAATGAAGCTATATATATCTGTGGCCTGCTAAGGGCAGCAAAGGGGTGAGGTGTAAAATATTTTGCTGGACTATCTAATGAATAGTGGTGGGATAGGATAATGGGAAGATAGATGGGTAGATTTGCTCTTTTAGTCATCATTGGTCGTGAGTACTGCATCAAATTATCAATATTGAATGTAGACTACAATAAAAACAATTGGAAAGATTAGTATTATTCAGTAAAAGTTCTACTGGCACTTAAATAAATAGTAGAGTCCTTCAGAAAATCCTTTAGATTTTGACATCAAGAATGTCATGTGATAGAATCATACTCTACAAAAATTTCTTTTCTTTGCCTTCTCATATAGGTCATGCTGGTTTTAACTTGAAAGGTGACAAAGTGATTCCCAAGACTTGATTGACCCAGGGGGCTAAATCTCAGGTTGTTCCACATTTGACCCAATTTCTGGCCATATTGACATAGTTTTCTGATCAGACTTGGTGAATGCCCCAGAACCATAGAAATTGTCACATCTGCCACTGCTGTCCAGTAGTGCTTCCTTATAGAAAGGGTCAGGGCTGGATCTATCCAAAGCTAAATTCTAAGTATTATTGTTGGATATCCTTTCTATGTGACAGTTAATCCAACTTTTTGTTTCATAAGTGTATACATATTGTTTTCATAGAATCTGGAATAGCTCTCTCTGAACCGGTCTAGTTCTCTATTCTTTAAGTGATCTGATTCTCTCCTGCTTCCCTTACTATATTAATGCAGATCTTTGTTCAGAGGTTAGATTCATGCGTCCAATCTTAGACACTGACTAGCTTTGTATCCCTGGACAAATCACTTAATCTCTTCTTGTTTTGATTTTATCAGTAAAATGGGATAATAATAATAATGTAGGGACATCCTAGGATTATTGTGAAGATCACATGAATTAATACCTGTAAGGTGCTTAGCACAGTGGCTGATAGACTAGTATGTACCATATAATGTTAGTTTTTATTATTTGTTTACTTTTTCTAAAGTGTGTCAGATGGGGCAGATATGTTATTTCCTATTTTTGATATTTCAACCCCTTGTTTATCTTTCTGTATATTATCTCTCTATGTAGCTTTCTACAGAATAACAATAAACTAAATGCATAATGCCAAGCTACAAAGGCAAAAAGCCAAACTCTATACTACAATCTGTTGCAAGGAAAGTACTGGTTTGATATCTCCTTCCAAAGATCTTGTTTTAGGTCTTCAGCTGTACTAGAAATCTTTGGACATGGGGAAACCATGTGGGAAGCTGCTGCTGTAGAATCCTATTCTAAGTAATTATACATCCTAACTTTGAGTTAGCTTTAATTTTTTCAGTGTTGCTGAAGATCAGAAGTGATTATCCATGTCCTCTAAATTTGCCATCCTGAAGTAAAATTCAGATATACCCAATCTGTCTACAAGCCCCATTTAAGCCTTTTAGTCTAAATATCTATCTGTTACATATAGGAAATAAAGATATTATCAAATATATTTAGCATTTGGAGATATGGGTCCAGCCTATATCATATCAGTTAGAGTAATCAGACTTGTTAGGAAACAATGGTTTTTTTAAATGATGGGACTACCAAAAAAAATTCCACACAGGAATTTCCATTTATTTCCTCTTGGCTCTGACAGTAACACTTGTTTATTTAAAAGGTTTAAATGAGTAGATATTCCAGGCCAGCAAATTACTTGTTCCCAGAAATAGGTGAGGGATAACATGGTTAAACTTCAATTTTAGGAAAATCTCTCTGGAAAATGGAATGTAGTAGGGAGAAGCTTAAAGTAGGCAGAGCAATCAGCAGGTTACTATAATAGTTTAGGTGTGAGATTTTTAGGTGAAGAATTTTAGATAATCTTAGTTCTATTTTGGAGAAATAGCAGCACAGCTCAAGATTATATTAAAATAAAAACATTTCTTCAGTGTTTTGCAAGGAACTCATGGTTGCAGTGATTCTGTAGGGGCAGCCTCCAAAACAATGATTACTTGTTGAGGACCACACTTAATTGTGGAACCCAGAAAAGCCTGTGAAAAGGTTCAAGGGAACTTCACTTTTTAAGAAAGGGGCTCAGTTCTCCAAAGCCCCTCACCCCTACCTTAAACTGTGAATCACAGAACTTTAGAGAAATTAAAATATGTTTTGGTAATAGGTATATCTGTAAGGATGTGGTTCCCGCAAAACAAGAGAAGGGAATTGTAAGGGCCCTTTAAATGGCCGGGCACAGCACAACAGCAGATTGAGGCCCAGAAGTAATCTCTGTGGATATAGGACTGCGCTGTGGGTGGGATCCTGGCCATATTGAGATAGCTTCGTAATGGGTGACCACTCTCTCACTGGTTGGCTGTGTGTGTGTGACCTCACAGGCCCTTTATAAGCCCACTGCAGACAGCAATCGCTCTCTTTAACCTGGTGCTCTTTAACCTGGATAGCTGAGAGGTAAGGAATTTGGTAGAGAACACGTGGGTCTTCAGACCAGGTGTTCACTAGGGAGCTGACAAGTCAGGGCATTATGTGAGTAGGTATAATAAAGGCTTTTAAGATTACATGTGGCTATTATTGAGCATGCTACCGGTTATTAAACTACAGATTCAAGAAGTCATGGCCAGAGACCTTTGAAGGCCTCAGAGGAGGCGAGCCGGGTAGAGTTGACACTGCAAAGGTCAGTGGTCAAAGGTACTCTGTTGGGCCTAGGGCAGACTAGTAATTGTAACTACCAGGAGGGCATGTTACATATATCACTCTTTGAGTACAACTCACTGACTTTAGGAACTGCTCTGACCCATATTGGCATTCAGGATAAGAGTCTGGAGGACATTTTTACTGATGCAGATGTTTCTTGAGAAAGAATGTATGCTTTTATTTAAACAGTAATAACCTTGCTATGCTTAGAAAATATATATTCTTGGATGACTACTTCCAAAAATTTTTTGATTATATCACATTGAAAAGTTTTTGGACAAACAAAACTAATGCAGACAAGATTAGAAGGGAAGCAATAAACTGGGAAAACATTTTTACAGTCAAAGATTCTGATAAAGGGCTCATTTCCAAAATATATAGAAAATTGCTCTAATTTATAAGAAATCAAGCCATTCTCCAATTGATAAATGGTCAAAGGATATGAACAGACAATTCTCAGATGAAGAAATTGAAATTATTCCTGGCCATATGAAAAGATGTTCCAAATCATTATTAATCAGAGAAATGCAAATTACAACAACTCTAAGATACCACTGCACACCTGTCAGATTGGCTAGAATGACAGGGAAAGACAATGCAGAATGTTGGAGGGGATGTGGGAAACCTGGGACACTGATACATTGTTGGTGGAATTGTGAATACATTCAGCCATTTTGGAGAGCAATTTGGAACTAAGCTCAAAAAGTTATCAAACTGTGCATTCCCTTCCAAAGACATTTTAAAGAAGGAAATGGGACCTGTATGTGCAAGAATGTTTGTGGCACTCCTCTTTGTAGTGGCCAGAAACTGGAAACTGAGTGGATGCCCATCAATTGGAGAATGGCTGAATAAATTGTGGTATATGAATGTTATGGAATATTATTGTTCTGTAAGAAATGACAAACAGGATGATTTCAGAAAGGCCTGGAGAGATTTACATGAACTGATGTTGAGTGAAATGAGCAGGACCAGGAGATCATAATATACTTCAACAACAATACTATATGATGATCAATTCTGATGGGCGTGGCCCTCTTCAACAATGAGATGAACCAAATCAGTTCCAATAGAGCTTTAATGAACTGAACCAGCTACACCCAGAGAAAGAACTCTGGGAGATGACTATGAACCACTACTAGAATTCCCAATCCCTCTATTTTTGTCCACCTGCATTTTTGATTTCCTTCATAGGCTAATTGTACACTATTTCAAAATCCGATTATTTTTGTAGGGCAAAATAACTGTTTGGACATGTATACATATATTGTATTTAACTTATAATTTAACATATTTAACACATATTGGTCAACCTGGCATCTGGGGTAAGGGTTGGGGGGAAAGAGGGGAAAAGTTGGAACAAAAGGTTTTGCACTTACCCATGCATATATCTTATAAATAAATAAAAAAAGAAAATATATATATTCTGTGAAGAGAAGAAATAAATCAGAGATAAGAGGTTGAGATTTTCACTGCAACTATCTCTTAATCTCCTTGTATCCTTATTGTTCACACAATCTATTCTACTGGTTAGAATTAGATCCCAGCAGTCACTAGCAGGTGGCTCCCATGACAAGTGGCATCCAAACTTGGGGCACAAAGCACAGGAAACAGGAAACAAAGAAGCAACAGCATTAGAGAGCTGTTTGTGACAGGATCCTTTGCACAAATGTCCCTTGGTAACCCTTCTCGGGGAAGGAGAGTGGAGAAGAACCAGTAAGACATTTTTCAGTCAGGGTAATTAAAATGGATCAAAGTTGCATCAAAGGACTTAGCTAGGAGACTTATGAAATATGCTTAGTAAAACTGATAAAGCAACAAAAGCCTGTTAAGATTCCTTTAATTTATCCACCTTTATCTAAGGAAAAGATTTTTGCCTTATCTTATATTACTAATTATGCCACCACTGCCACCAGAGGCTCTTATATGCCAACAGCAGAAAAAACTAATGTCTCCATTAGAAAAGGGAATCATGAAAGCAAGAGAAAAGGGTGATATGTATTATGATTTAGGAATTATCACCTGTCAGGTCATAGAAAGATTTGGCTCCAATAACTTAGGACAACAGAGAGGAATGTATAAATCTTTTGATGGGAGCACCCTTAGAAAATTTTAAAAAGCAGCCTATTATGACTACAATCCTATTTCTCCATTTGTCAGAATGATATTAGAGCAAATTGCATATGAGATACTGACTCCCAATTATTGAAAACATTGGCAAAGGCTTGTTTGGAGCCAGGTGATTATGTGATGTAATCCAAAGAACACACTGATAAATGCAAAGATCAATTGAGAATTAATGCCAGAAACCCACAAGGATACCAACTGACATTTGAGATATTGTCAAGAACATGAATGTACCAATCTAATGCTGAACAAACAAGACATCCTATTGAAGTTTATCAGCAGATAGCTTCTTGCTCCTTAAGTGCTTGGATGAAAATTCCAGAAAAGAAAGATCAAGAGGTATGAAATTACACAAGAACAACAAGAATTATTTTCTGATTTTCTCGGACTTCATAATGAAGCCCTGGCCAGATCAATTGGTAATGAGGGAGTGCTAGAAGTACTCCTGATACAGCTCTAGAAAATTATAATGCAATTTTTAAAAAAAAGCCTTGGCTGGTTTGAATAAGGATGTCTCTGTAGAGGAAATGTTGAGTTCAGCTGTTGGCATAGAGGCACTTTATATATCTGCACTATCTGATCAATTTCAGACCATGTTTTTCAGATAAAAACAAACAAACAAACAAACAAATAAAAGGTGTTTTATATGTGGAAAGATAGGACTCTTTAAGGCTCAATGCCATCAGAGAAATAAGAATAACAGGCCTCAAACTCTGTGCCCTAAATGCAGAAAAGGCTTTCATTGGAAAAATGAATGCATTTAATAAATCACAGACGGTAAATGGCCAGTGGGGCCAAATTCCCAGGCCCCTCAACAACAATGGGAAAATGATGGCTGGCATGAAATGCCCTCAGGGAGTGAGCCCATTAATCCTACAGGAACAATATGCACAAGTACCAGAAGAAGCCAATTCTACACTGGAAATCTTATCCAGGTGGTGGTAGTTACCCTTTATGCTCAAAAAGAGATCAAAATTATCCCAAGGTACACTAGATATGCTAAAATCCAAAAAATACCTCCTTTACCTATTGGGTCAGTGGCTATAACTCTCCACCGCCCAGAGAATATTCAACAGGTGTGACCCAAAATATATGCTGGGGAGAGAAAGAAAAAACTATTGAGTGTACCTAAATGTGAGCACACAAACTGTAACCATAAAAGTAGGGGATTGTGTTGCACAAACTTTAATATTACATCAGAGGCAGTTAGAAGGCTGTATAGTAAGACCAGAAGAGATTTTTTTTTTGGAGCCAGATCATTACAGATACATGACCTATCTTAGCCTTGTACATAGAAAGAATACCTTTTAGAGGCTTGGTTGACACTGGTGCAGACAGAACAGTTATAACATAGAAATAATAGCCTCCTTATTGGAAGATGGAACCATTTTTAACCCGAAATCTTGTGGTAGGTACTCCCTCCCCTCCAAACAAGCTCCAGTGAATTGATAGAGACTCAAGGTTTACACCTTGCATTCTCACAGATCTCTCAGTCAACTTGTGAGGTAGAGACCTGCTAGGTCAATCAGGTATTGTACTTACAACACCTTTTTAATTGGGGCCCCAGTCTTGAAGCCCTTCCAATACACACCCATACCTCCTATCCATATTCATAGGAAAGATTGTGGCTCTTCAGGACATAGTTGAATTACAATTAAGGCAAAAGCACTTTGAGCCTTCCATCAGCCTTTGGAATTCCCTAGTATTTGAAAAAAAACCTGGAAAGTTGAGAATGCTGACTGATTTGAGAAAAGTTAATAAACATATGCACACTATGGGCACATTGCAACTCGGCCTGTCTTCGCCTAATGTTTTACCATCAGGATGCCCAGGATGGATTGTAGACATAAAAGATTGTTTTTATTCTATACCCAATGGACTTTCAGATAGTTAGATTTGCATTTTCTTCCAATTGATTAATGATGGACAGAATCAGCTACATCCAGAAAAGGAACAATGGGAAATGAGTGTAAACTGTTATTTTTACCTTCTGAATTCAATTCTTCCTGTGCAACAAGAAATTCGGTTCTACACACATATATTGTATCTAGAATATACTGTAATATATTTAACATGTTTAAGACTGCCTGCCATCTGGGGGAGGGGGTTGGGGAAGGAAGGGAAAAAATCTGAATAGAAGTAAGTGCAAGGGATAATGTAAAAAAAAATTACACATGCATATGTACTGTCAAAAAAAAGTTATAATTATAAAATAAAATTAAAAAAAAGATTTGCATTTTTATTTCCATCCATTAATTATACTGAACCCTAGAAACTATATCAATGGCTTGTTTTACCCCAAGGAATGAAAAATAGTCCCACAACGTGTCAAGAATTTATTGCAAAAATACTAGCACTTATAAGAAAAAGATATAAAAATTTAATTCTGTTACATTATATAGATGACTTCCTGGGAGCCCATTAAGATGCTTTTATCTTAGAGCAAGCTTTACAAGAAATGTTAAGATAGTTAAACTTGCATAATTTAGAAGTAGCCCCAAAGTGCAAAAATTCCCTCCTTTTTTTTTTAGTACTTAGGCTTTCAGATTACAATTGATATTAAAAAAAACAAACAAACAAACACATACACACACAAATTGCAGATAAGAAAAGATAGATTAAAAGCTTTAAATGATTTTCAAAAACTTATGGGTGACATACAATGATTTCGTCCAAAACTAGGATTTTCTAATGTACAATTGTCTCCTTTATGTGATATTGTGAGAGGAGATTCAGATTTAAATTCTCCACGCCAACTTAGTCAGCTATGAAAGCACTATAAACAGTTGAACAAAGCATTGGAAAGATTCAAACAGGTCTCATTGATCCAGACAAAGGGCTAAGTATTGTAGTGTTGGATATTCCTGAGTATTCTACTTTGATTTTTCATCAAGAAAAACTATTGTAGAATGGATGACAGGTCCAATGCAGTTTAACTCTTCATTAACTCCATATGTTACTATGATAGCCAAATTATTATTCAAGGCTGTGAAAAAGATAATTATTTTGATTGTATATTCTGTAATAAATAGTGTCCCTTTTTCTACAGAACACCTAAATGATTTGTTTCAGATATCATTATAATGGCAGTTATTGCTACAATTTCCTTTGTTTTATTTACATGACTCTCTTTTACATAATGTAAAACTGTATTCTACATGAACCTGGATGATACCCAGAATAATTACTGACAAGCTTATTCCACAGGATCTTAATGTTTTTATTGATGTTACTAAACATAATAGCAGCTTTTTTTGTCCTCTCAATCAAAAATATGTGTTTGATACTCCTTTTGAGTCTACACTACAGAATTAATTATTTGCTATTTTACAGGCTTTAAAGACTTGGGCTATGGATATTAATTTACTTTCTGACAGTGCTTATGCTACTTTTGCTTTAAAATATTTAGAGACAGAACATATTAAGTTTCAACCAACTATATTCCAATTATTTGTTGAAGTACAGACACAATTAAGAGCATGACATGGGGGCAGCTAGGTGGCGCAGTGGATAGAGCACCAGCTCTGAATTCAGGAGGACCTGAGTTCAAATCTGGTCTCAGACACTTAACACTTCCTAGCTGTGTGACCCTGGGCAAGTCACTTAACCCCAGCCTCAGAAAAAGAAAAAAAAAAAAAAAAAAAGAGCATGACATGGCAAAATATTTCCTTATCATACAACATCTTTTGGGACCCAGAAATATGTGCATGTATCACTGGACAGTACTCTGGTTTTACTTATGCTAACATTAGCAAATCTGAGGGAGTTCAGGCTGTCATAAAACATCTTTGTGCTATTGGATAACTCATGTAAATGTAATATTAAAAATATTGTAATTTTAAAAATGTAATATTAAAAACTGATATTGCTCCTGCCTTATAATCCTTATAATTCCTTATAAACCACAAGGTCCAGGAATTAATTTTCTGATATTTGATGACAATGGTGTAACCCCCACAGACAAATTTTGTCCCCTCCTTTCAGTGTGCCTTGGGCTCCACTGTGCCCTGCAACAAAAGCTTATTAGGGCCATGCAAAGAAACTTCCTCACCAATTTCAACAGGTGATGGAGAAGAAAAATGGATTCCAACCAGAAATATCCACATTATAGGGAAAAAGCAAACATCCCACAAGATTCAAGCTACTACATCGTCTCACCCTGCAAACTCATGAGCTTCCTTACGAACAGCGACCATACAGAAGGAAAAGGCGGAGAAGAGGAGGTTTAAGTTCTGTTGAGACTCTCATACTGTTTCTGTTCTTTAACATGCAGACTCAGATAACAGCTGCTCCACAATATTGGACTTTTCTTTTTCCACCATGGGTATGAACTGTGACTTGAGAGGACAAATTTACTGATATAACTACAAATAACACCATGCTATTAAGGAGAAAAATATATCCTGTGGGAAACTTAGACCTGCAACAGCTTTTAACCATATGCTTTGGTAAAACTGTAACTGAAATCTGGTTATTAAGTTAATGCTATATTGTATATGAGGGATTTAAATGCAATAATTAATAACACTGAACATAGCCAAAGACCAGAATTTGATCCTGAAAATGTTGCAAAAAATGTTATCTGTCATACAACAATTGACTCCTTTAGGCAGTATAACTTCTTTGTTATACTTTGGAGCAGCTCTTATTGTGCTTGTGTTATTATTACATTGCTTGTGAGGATTATTGAAAGTGTTCCTTCAGCCTATCAGCCAAAGTAGCACCCAACTTCATTTAGCTTCTCAAAAACAAAAAACAGGGAATTTGTTGAGGGCCACACAAAGTGTAGAACCGAAAACAGCTTGTAAAAAGATTCAAGAGAACTATACCTTTAAGAAAGTGTCTGGGTTCTCTAAAGTACTCCTCTCCCCCCCCCCCTGCTATGAATCACAGAAGATTAGAGAAACTAAAAGATGTTTTGATAATCGTTATTATCACTCTCTGAGCAGAACTGATAAATTTTAGGAACCTGCTCTGACCTACTTTGGCATCCAGGATAAGAGTCTGGAGGTTATTTTTACTGCTAGAGAAAATTGCTTAAGAAACAATGCATGCTTTTCATTTTTCTTTTTTCTTTGCTGAGGCATTGGGGGTTAAGTGACTTGCCCAGGGTCACACAGCTAGGAAGTGTTAAGTATCTTAGGTCATATTTGAACTCAGGCCTCCTGACTTCAGGGCTGGTGCTCTATCCACTGCACCACCTAGCTATCCCGTGTATACTTTTCACAAAACCAATTCTTAGTTTTATTTATTAGTTCAATAGTTTTCTTTCAGTTTTATTAATCTCCTTTTTTATTTTCATCATTTCAAATTTGTTATTTAACTAGGGGATTTTAATTATTCCTTTTCTGGCTTTTTTTTAGTAGCATGCCAAATTCATTGATCTTTTCTTTCTCTATTTTATTCCAGTAAGCATCTAGAGATATAAAAAAATTTCCCCTAAGAACTGCTTTTGCTGCATCCCATAAATTTTGGTATGTTGTTTCATTGTCATTCTCTCAGATAAAATTCTCATTGTTTCTATGATTTATTGACTCACCCAATAGTTTTTTTGTTTGTTTGGTTGGTTTTTTTTGGTATTAGATTATTTAATTTCCAATTAATTTTGGTCTATTTTTTTACTGGCCCTTTATTACATGTAATTTTTATTGTACATTGATCTAAAAAAGGTGTATTTATTATTTTTTGCCTTTCTGCATTTGATTTTGAGATTTCTATGCCCTAATATAGGTCAATTTTTGTGTAGGTGCCATGTGTCTGTGAAAAAAAGGTATATTCCTTTTTATCCCCATTAAAATTTCTTCAAAGGTCTAGCATACCTAACTATTCTAAAATACTATTTACCTCAATTTCTTTCTTATTTGTTTTGTGATTTTTATTTATCTAGTTCTGATAGAGCAAGGATGAGATCCCCAGTTGTACAGTTTTGCTTTCTATTTCTTCTTCCAGCTCTCTTAATTCCTCAAGGAATCTGGATGCTATCCCACTTGTTGCATATATGTTTAGTATTGATATTACTTTATTATCAATGGTAACCTTTAGCTAGGTGTAGTTTCCTTCTTTATCTTTTTTAATTAGATCTATTTTTTGCTTTTGTTTGATCTGAGAACAGGATTGCTATCCCTTTTTTTTTTTTTTTTTTTTTTTTTTTTTTTTTTTTACTTCAGCTGAAGCATTATAGATTCTGCTCCAGCCATTTACCTTTATTCTGAATGTAACACTTTACTTTAAATGTTTTCTTGTCAACAACATATTGCAGGATTCTGGCTTTTAATCTAGTCTGCTATTTACTTCCAATTTATGGAAGAATACATCTCATTCACATTCACAGTTAAAATTATTAACTCTGCATTTCTCATTATACTTTTCTCTTTTTTCCCCCTTTCCCTCCTCCTCAGTGTTTTGCTTCTGACCATCCTCTCCCTCAATCTGCCTTCCCCTTTTAAAGTCTCTCCCCCCTTTCTTATCACTTTCCCCTTCTAGTTCTGTTCTCCCTTCTATTACCTTTCCTTTTCCTTTTTGCTTTCTCATCCTACTTCCCTAGAATCTTCCTTTATCAAATTAAATATGTATGTCATTCTCTTTTTGAGCCAAATATGATGAATTAACACAATGTTCATCTCCATCCCTTTTTTCCCTCAAGTGTAATAGAATTTTTTTTGCCTCTTCATGTAATGTAATTTACCCTATTTTACCTTGCTCTTCCTCTTCTTCCAGTACAATCCCTTTTCTATTCTTAGTTTCTTTTTTATATCATCACAATAAAGTCAGATTGTACCTATATGCTCTAAGTATACCCATAGCAACAATACAGTTCTCAAGATATAATAATGTAAACATTTTAACCTTTAAAAACCTAGGTCTTTTTCTTCCCTTTCAACCTTTCTATGCTTCTCTTGATTTCTGTATTTGAAGATCAAATTTCTGTTCAGCTCTGGTCTTTTCATCAAAAAGAAATAGAAATTCCTTCTTTCATTGAATGTCCATCTTTTTCACTGAAAGATAATGCTTAATTTTGCTGGACAGTTGATTCTTGGTTGCAATCACTGAGAGAAGCCCATGTGAAGTTGGTGCAAAACATTTCCATAAAAGCCATATTACAAAAGAAAATATACATCTCTCCCCCACCCTAGGCAGTTCTTAAGGACTGCTCAGTATCCAGTCACTCATTACATAAGTATATAATTAATATAGATATAGAAGATGAAAACAAGGTGATCTTAGAAAAAAGAATACTAGCAACAAGGGGAACTGGGGAGGAGGGAGAGCAGATAAATAATAATTTACTAGAAAAATACTATTCTATTATTAGGAATAATAAAAATGTTAGTGTATTTGGTTTCGTGATTTCACTTTCAATACTTGTAATTTGGGCTTTCAAAAATATATTAAAAAAAAAAAAAACAATCCTATGTGTACTACTCAATTTTTCCTGGATATATAACAGTTGTCTTTCACAACCTTCTTTCTCAATGTTGGATTGCATAATATATTTACTGATATACTCCCTAGGTGACAGTGACACAATATGTAGCTTTTCCCCACATATAAATACCCTGGTATTCATGCTCTCTTTATCAGTCATTTGTCCCCAGCCATGGTTACTTCCTGGTTCCCCATTTGTGTGATAGCTTTAGCAGTCTGTGTCCTCAGGATTGATGCCTTAGACACATTTGTAGCTGCTGTATATGAACATGCTGTTATCCTTCCAAATAGGACAGAAACACCTGTTTCCCAGGAAGATGCCCTGAAGTTGATGAACAAAAACTTGGACGTTTTGGAGAAAGCAATCAAACTGGCAGCTGAGAAGGTATGGATCCTTGCTGGGCAAGATGTTGGGGCATAAAGAGTAAGTAAGTTGAAGGGCTCTGTGCTTTTGTTCATATTGAGAAATTGATTTGATTTGTTTCTGATTTAGTAAGGATAGAAAGAATGCTAGATTTGATATCAGGGGATTTGGATTCAAATCCTATTTCTGCTACTGGGAAAGTCATTTAACATTTTTGGGGCTATTCTGATTTTTGAGAAGATTAGATCAGATGATATCCAAGTTTCCTTATAGCTTTATATCAATGATCCTGTGATCCTTTTGGAACTCAGCTTAGATTCTTGAGATTGGGTTCTAGTTCTCAATTAACAATCTGTGTAACTAAGCAAATCATGGATTCTCTAGATCTTTGCCTTTTTTAAGATGACAACCTGTATCTTACTGGATTTAAAATTCTATAATTCTATTGTTTTGAGCAGGGTGCACAAATTATCGTGACCCCTGAGGATGGAATTCATGGCTGGGATTTCACAAGGGAAACCATTTACCCATATCTAGAAGACATCCCAGACCCTCAAGTAAACTGGATTCCATGTATTGAACCAAACAGGTATTTATAATTTTTATTGTATAAGTAAAGATATGGTTCTATAAAAGGCACAGTTAACTTTATTTTTTATTGTTAACTTTTTTCAGTAGTATTTTATTTTTATAGAAAGTATAAAGACATTTTTCAATGCTAAATTTTTTTTCCTCCTTTCCCTCTCTCCTCCCCAAGACAGCAAACAATCCGATGTAGGTTAAATATATGTAATGCTTTTAAACATATTTCCATATTTATCATGTTGTACAAGAAAAACCACACCAAAAGAAAAAAATGAGAAAGAAACCAAATAAGCAAACAAAAAATTAAGATACTATGCTTTGATTCACATTCAGTCTTCATAATTATCTCTCTGCAAATGGAAGGCATTTTCCACCTCAGTATTATTTTGATTTTGTATTGCCACTGACAAATACTAACAGAATGCCCATGGACAACTTAATATCACTCTTTCACCTAGTGCCCTAATTTTGAATTGAGTTGAGTTGCTGAGATCTTAACCAATGAACTCCACACCTATCATTGGTTTGCTTTGACAGTAAAACAATAGTGCCAAATCCCCACCCACAAAAATTAATTTAAAATATGCAAAAATCTGTATCATCTATGTAACAGAATGCTGTAGTTCCTATGTATCACAAGATAGAGTAGTTGTCTTCTTCCAGCATTCTAAAACACATAGATCCTGAAAAACAAGTTCAGAAAATATTACTGTAGTTATGAACTCTCAAGTAGATTCTGCTTGAATCTCTTCACTCCATAAAACCACTCTCTGGGCTGGGAGGTTAAGAAATCAGGCTTTATTCACACCAATGTTCTGGATTCAATGAATCAAATTTTTCATAAACAATGTTATTTGTAACATGTCACCTTTAGTGGAAAAAAGTGGAACACTCAGCATATATATATATATATATATATATATATATATATATATATATATATATATATATATATATATATATATATATACATATTCATACACAGAAAAAACTTTTACCATGAATTTATTACATTTAGGACCAAAATTTATAAAAAGCAGAGTTGTTACTCACAAAAGTGTTTATAAAAATCCCACTGATGCAAGTGAAATTTTAATATACAAATTTCTTTTAGTATGTCTGGCTCCTAATGACATTTTTATATATTTTAATGTTACCATTAAGTACCTTTTTTCAATGGATTAAGATTTTGTGTTTACAAAATGCAAAGATGCTAATCTGTACTAATGAAGGATTTTATTCATTGGTAGTTCCTTATACTATAGTAATCATAGGTCTAGTGTCACATAATAATATTTATATATAATAAAGTATAAATGATACAAAGATAACTGTGTCAAATTAAAAATTGTTTCTTATGTTTACATTAATAATTTTAATGGAAGTAACCAAGTCTGTTTACCTGTCCATTGAGGATATCATCATTATTGTTAGGACCAATATTGGTATACTTTGCTTTGAATAAACAAGTGCAATAATATCTTGTATGAAACACTGCATTTGCTAGACATTATTTGTAGAGTTTACTCATTTTACGAAGATTTTACCACACTTTCCCTCTGAATATCAGCCTTTCTTAATGGCTTTAAAAGTGACTATTTGGATAACACTTTTCAGGGACAACTTGTGTACATAAAATGAAGTTCATATGTTGAATTTTGTTACTTGGTACTTGCTGTCTCCCGGAAATCAAAGTCTAGAATTACTAATAGGAGAAAGATTCAACAAGAGTTGCACAACCTTAACTCTCATGTTGGTCTCTGAAAAAAATTCACTGGATGTTGCAAGTATTTTGTTATCATAGATCATCTTAGAATGACAGTACTTAGCAGAGTGTTGGAACTTTTCCCAGTGCAAAGAGCATTCACTGTATACTTGACTGTGGTTCAGGAGGACTCATGGTCCTAAATTGTTCTCATTTCCTGAGCTGATAATACAGGAACCTGATATGATTGATGTAACTGAATACTAATAATCATCTTCAATTAAAGGTGTTATATAGTTACAAAACATTTATTTATGTTATTTAATTAGATCATTAAAACAAAACTGTGAGAAAAGCAAGGCAAGTATTATAATCTTCTCATAGATGAGAAAATTGAAGTTCTGAAGAAGTGAATTTTCCAGGGTCATACCCAAATATATGAAAGACCCAGGATATGAACCCAAACCATCTGACTCAGAATCCAATTCTCTTGCTGCATTAGTCTATGTCTTATTTAATCTGAAAGAGAAAGGTAGGAGGGAGATTTATTAAGAGACTGTGTTATCAAAAAGAATTAATGCATAAAGAATTCTATTCAAGTCTTCCTAATTTTTAATGAAAAGAGTTTATTTAGGGGAAAAAAGTTCAAAGAATGATTTAAATGTACCTTGTAGTAGAGGAAAACATGCTAGAATTCAAATTTTGGTTCCATGTTGACTGCTTATGAACCCTTCAGCATGACACTTAAATTATCTCAACTGTTAGTCCTCAGCAAAATCATGAGGTTAGGTTTGAAGGCCTCTATCCATTCTAAATCTACTATTGATCTTTGCAGTAAAGGGCCAGAGGACTCAAAAATGAGCAAAACAGAATTTCAGAGTCAGGAAGACATCAATAATCTTATTATCCAAGACCCCTCCCTGCCATACACACACACACCTTATCTGCCCAGAAGTGATTCAGACTATCCAAGTATAAGGCAACATGATTCAGTGGACATTTTTGGACTTTGAAATGGAAATTATTAAAATAGATTACAATTAATGGAATGGTAAATGTTCATAAGAACTTTAAATGTGTTCATACTATCATGGATTTAGACCTGGAGTGTTCTTAGAGGATAAGTGACTTATTTTCCATTACATTCTCCACTACTTAGGCTGTTGATATAATACTGTGTATGTATGATCAACAAAACAATCATCTATAAATCCACCTCTTGAATTCAAATTTGAACTAGATTTGGCTATTCACCAGTGCAAAAAAGACTTAGCTGCTTGGCCAGAGAGAACTCTATCTATGTGGTGGCAAGTATTGGAGACAAGAAAGAATGTGATGTCAATGACTTCAACTGCCCATCTGATGGTCGGTATCAATACAACACTGATGTAGTGTTTGATTCAAAGGGGAAACTGATTGCCAGATACCATAAGGTAAGAAGTTATTATATATAGTAAAATAATTAACATTCATTTCTTATTGATTAAATCCCTCATTTGAAAGAGAAAAAAAAGATTAAATTTGGAGCATCATGCTCTGAGCATTGATAAAAAAAGATATTAGAGATACTTAAGTTGGGCTTAACAGAATTTCTGGGCTTTTTTGTACCTTATGAAAAAGAGGTAGAAATCCTGCACTCATTAGAATAAGCTTTGACTGACTGTCTAGCCAATCACTTTTCTTTCTTTTCTTTTCTCATCAAGCAGTTGCCAGGTATAGCATGTTGACTAAAAATGTTACACAAGACACTCCATAAAACAACTTTAAGACAACATAATACAAAGTGAAAAACAGATAATGTGAGCATTATTCAGATCAAAAAAAAAATCTCAGGTGTGAATTTTTTAAAAAGGGCTTATTGACTGATACTAATCTGATTGACTATAAGTGTTAGCTTTTTGATTTGCACAAGTATAGCAAAGAACTAGCATTAATGTTATCTTCATGCTTCATACTTTATAATGAGTAAAAGGAACTAATTAGTTTCATAAAATTTTAAGTAGCCAACCAGGCTACTTGCCAGGATCAAGCTTCTTAAAATCAACTTGAAGCAAACTCCATAAAATATATATCTGGGAGAAGCAACATGACAACAGAATCAAATCAATTGTGAACACAAATTCATTTGGGAAATGGGCAAGAAAGACCCTAAGATGCAACAATTTTTTACTTTTATATAGATGTTGGTTGAAGGAAAGGAGTGTCCCTGATGTAATCTGGTCATTTCCTATTTTAGGTAATAATTCTTACCAATCTTGTATTAAATTCAGTAGTTTCTTTGCTTCTGAAGGAGTACAATTGCTAGGGACATCTTATGATCTTTAGCATACTGGGCCAAAGACCTGATTGTTTAGCCTCAATAGACTATAGAGGAATGAAATCAAAGATTTGAACATGAACAAATTTGAAGAGGAATGACATGTCAGACCTGTGCTTACTTTGGTAGTTGATTGAAATAGGATACTCTTAGAGAGAGAGACTAATGAGAAGGTTACTGAAATATTGCAGGCATAATATGATGAGGGCCTTCACCTTTGTGGTATTGTGCCAGCAGTGTGAAAAAAAAAGGAAGATATATAGGCAGAAATGCCTATAAAAGATAAAGATAAAAGAGATAAACTCTTCATTTCACATATGTAGGTTAAATGCCATGTAAAATTTCCTCTCATTAATGTACCCCAGTTTTATGTAACTCTCTTGACCCATATATGAAGGAAACATTCATATGATATTAAACACATATTTACTGGTGGATTATTTCTTATTGTTTTTTCCTTCCATTTCTTTAATAGTACAATCTCTTTGCAACTGAAGTTCAGTTCAACTTCCCTAAAGATTCATCTTATGTGACCTTTGATACACCTTTTGGAAAGTTTGGCATTTTCACTTGCTTTGATATATTTTCTTATGATCCTGCTGTAATTTTGGTGGATAAATTCCAAGTGGACAGCATAGTGTTCCCCACAGCTTGGATGAACACTCTGCCCCTCTTGTCTGCTGTTCCATTCCATTCATCCTGGGCTAAAGCCATGAGGGTCAATCTTCTCTCAGCAAATACTCACAACACCAGGATGCAAATGACAGGTAATTTACTGAATCATTAGCTTTTCATACTAGTTAACTACTGATTACAACATTTATGCTTTCTAACAACTTGTTCTGGGTCAATGAACATTCTTCCATCAGACGAGGAAAATTAAGCTCATAGAAATTAAACAATTTCTTCAAACCCATAGGATAACTAATATTGTTTTCAGGATAGATTATTTTCTAATCTTTGGCTAAAACTTTTTTTTTAAATTAAATTATGTATAATTTGAATAACTAACAAGTTATCAAGTTATTAAATATCTCTCTATACTGCATAATGAATAAAGTTTGGGGAGGAATAACTCCCAACTCTAACATTAACTCTTTATATAACCTTGGGGAAGTAACCGATTAAGCCTTATAATGAGGAGAATAACTTGTGCTATTTCTTATCTATTCCTACATCTTTAAAATGAAAAGAATAATACTTGTGCTATAGATGTTTATTAATCATAAAGTGCCATATAAACAGAAAACTCATGCTTTTTTTTGTATCATTCCAATTCTTAATGATTTATGACTTTGTCAATGTTATTCATTTTACTAATGTAAATAGTAACTCTCATATATTCTAATCATCATGTTTTATATGTATTGTTTTCATTAAAATGTGAGTTGTTTGAGAGTAAAAAGTTTTAAGTTTCTCTTTTTTATTTCTATTTGTTAACACTTAGCATAATGTTTTATACATAGTGATTTACAAATGCCTCATTCATTCATTCCTTCATTAATACCCATTCTTTCATTCATAAGCAGTTTTGGATGAAAAATATGTCATCTTTGAACCATATTTCTGGTGTTGAGGGACTCTTTATTTAGCTAGATTGATTCTTGAATAATAGACATGCCATAAAATTATTGTTATAAACTAAATTTTTCTCCACATGCTGACCATATTTTTTTTCCTTTTCCTAATGGTTCTCAATTCTATACTGCTTTAATATGTACAAACCACTTTCCACACTCTGGTGTGACCCTTGCTTTAAGCATTTCTTTAGAATTGCTCTTTTCAATCACAGGTTGTAATGTTCACTGATAGAGTTCTCACTCTGGGAACATCACAGATTCTTCATGAATCCCTGTATTTCTAACAAGTCAAAGAAGAGAATGCTATTCAAGTATTTAACTGACTTTCAAGATTTGATAAAAATTAGCTATCATTAGTTGTAGTAACTGGTAATATATTCGTGGTAATAAGATCCCTAGAAAAAGTATCCCCATTTTATAGAGAAAGAAACACAATCACATCAAATGCTTTGTCAAATTTGGGACAGCTAGTGTTAATATCAGACCTCAAACGTTTTGACCATTAGCTGTTTCCATGAACAATTTTTAATGGTGTAATAATTTTAGATTTTATTCCTTAAATTTAACTGATTTTAGCATTCTGAATTTGTGGCATTTTAAAAAATAAATAAACTCAAGGATGAAACGAAGTTTTGTTTATTTTAATAAGAATGTGTTTTTTATTCTAAGGGAGTGGAATCTATGCACCAGAGGCAGTTAAAGTTTATTACTATGACATGGAAACAGAAAGTGGCCAGCTATTGTTATCAGAACTAAAGTCAAGGCCTCGAACTTCTCCCAACTACCCTGCAGCAGTAGATTGGAGTGCCTATGCCAAGAATGCTAAGCCATTTACTTCTGATCAGGCAAACTTCCCTGGGAATATCTATTTTGATGTGTTTACCTTCACTGAACTTACTAAGGACACAGGAAATTACACCATTTGCCAAAAAGATCTCTGCTGTCACTTGAGTTACAAGATGTCTGAGAAAAGAAGTGATGAAGTGTATGCACTAGGGGTTTTTGATGACTTTCATATTGTTCAAGGAGAATATTATCAACAGGTAATATTTTATTTATTTTTCAAAATATCCAGAATGGATTTTGCTTTGGCTAGATTATTCATGCTATTAGAGCACATCACATATTTTAAAAAGAGTACTGATGTAAATTGACTCCTGTAATTTTATTATTTTTAATTTGAATTAAATTTTATTTTTAATACTGAAATTTGTGAAAAAAGAAAATGTCTATTTACTAAGTAGAACAAAAAAAAAAAACCCAACTGTATATGAAACTTTCGCATGAACTTTCTTTTTAAATAATAAATTCAACATATAAATCTCATAGCTGTCCTACTTATCTTTCTTCTGAAATTCCTTTGTTCTCTTTTGTTCGTTTAAAAAATGTTTCAGTGATTTCTTAGTGTTTCTTTTTCTTTTCTTTATTTTGGGCACCATTATTAATAGCTTCTTTCTCTCCCTGCCTATCACCCCAGAAAAAAAGAAAAGCAATTATTGTAGCAAATAAGCAAAGTCAAGCAAAACAAATTCAAACATTTTCAATAACCAAGAATATGTATCTCATTTTGCACTTTGATTCTATCTTCTTTCTGTCACAAGGTGGGTGCTTCATACCTATTCTTTTGGAATGATTATGGGTTATTTGAATGATCAGAATCCTTAAGTTTTGCAAAGTTGATTGTCTCTATAGTGTTGTTGTTAGAGGACAAATTCCTGGCCAAGTTCTGCTTACTTTACTCTGTAGTGGTTCATTTATGTCTTTCCAGTTACTCTGAAACAATTCTTTTTAACATTTCTTATCGTATAATATTCTATTATATTCATATATCATACTTTGTTCAGCTATTCCTCAATTAGTAGAAACCCTCCTTTTTTCTAGCTTTATTTTTTCTTACAACAAATAGAACTGCTATAATATCTTTGTACATAAGGAGTTCTTTTTTTTATTTCTTTGGGGTATGACCCCTATATTTGTTGAGTCAAAGAGTATGCATAATTTAGACGCTTTTGGGATAGAGTTCTAAATAACTTTCTTAGCTCTAATATATATCTATCTTCCAGCGTCCACTCCCATAATTACCTCTCTTTTTCATATTTTTGCTAAAGATAGGAATAAGGTGGAAACTTGAAATTGTTTAATCTACATTTCTCTAATCATTAAACATTTGGAGCATTTTTGTAAGTTTGTTATTTTGAATATTTTCCGTTGAAAATCGCCTTTGACAATTTATTTGCTGGTAGTTATTCATATTTATTTAGTTTCTTATGTATCTTGGATAGGAGATCTTTATTGGAGAAAAAAAAAGAAAAGATGCAAGAAATTTCCCCCATTTAATTGTTTGATTTTTAAATGTTATTTATTTTTTATTTTAAATTTTAAAATTTAAACTGCATTGGTTTTGTCTGTTCAAAAACTTTTAAACTTTACACAATCAGAATTGTCCATTTATTTTCTATACATCTTTCTATTTCTTATTTAGTCATATCCTCTTTCCCTAGTCATACTATTTTCTATTTTCTTTTTTGTTTCTCTAATTTGTTTGTAATATGACTTTATCTAGATAAAGCTCCTGATTTTTGAAAACCTTACTCTCTTTCTGTATTAGTATGATTGTGTTGTGGGAAAAACAATGTGTCTTTTCATTTTCATATCATTTTCTAACATTTTTATGTTTTCTCATCTAGATATGCACATTATTAAAGTGCCAAACAACTGATTTAAAAACTTGTGGTGAGCCAGTTGGATCAGCTTTCACCAAATTTGAAGCATTTTCCCTCAGTGGCACATTCAACACCAGTTATGTCTTCCCACAGATAGTGCTAAGTGGCACTCAACTTGTACCTGAACAATACTTTGAGGTAGGATGGTGGATTGAATATTTCTGAATAACAATAATTGTCATCTATACTTATTATTTAAAATATGCAAAGCATTCTATACCTTTTTGTAATTAAAACTCATAACAACTCTGTATGATAAATACTAATGGTATTATTTTATAAGTGAGGAATCTAAGGTTTGATAAAGTCAGGCCACTTAACCATAGAGAAACAAAGAAGAAAATGTCTTACTGGGCTATGGATAAGGAAAGAATTTATGACTAGCTCTTCAGTAATAAAGATAGGATGCGCCTAACATTCTATATACCTTTTTATCACTAAACCTCATAACAACTCTGAATGGTGGGCACTACCAGTATTATCTTACAAGGGAGGAAATTGAGTTTTGATAAATTTAGGCAACCTGTCAGGATTGAGTAGTTCTTCAGTAACAAAGATAGGATGAAGATCCATATCTTGCTGAATCTAGGTCCAACACTCCATCCATTATGTCATATTGCCTTTAAGAAATATCTTTTAAACTGAATAGTAACCAGATGTGATTAGTGTAGAGAAGGAAATATGATTCTAAGTTGTTGAAACATCATTTTATTTTCACTTAATATTCCATAGTTTTGGAGTCATGATTTTTGTAATCAAATAAAATGTTGAAACCATTTGTATTGGATGATAGTATGGAGCAGCTGAAGTCCTGGTTAGTTACTGGTGAGATATGCAGAATTTATGGAATTTGGTGGATGGCAAAGGGAAGTGAGGAGGGACAAGGAGGGAAGAAATTTCAGGAATCCTTTATTACCATCCTTTCATTTCACAGGTTTACAAATGGGCCTGAAGAGACTATGTGGCTCAAATTGAGTTGTGGTAGAGCCAGAGTTGACAATCAGGGTTCCTATAGCTGTCCAGGGGAATGTTTTTCCCTCTATATGAATTCTCCTCCATATCATAATTGTGTTCCTATATCTGTCCAGGCTAATGTTCTTCCTTTTATATTACTTTTCCTCCATATCATAGTTGTATGATTGTCAGCATTCATGAAAATTGTGATAAGGAACAGAACATATCATGGTAAACAGAGGTACCTAGGGGATACTGTGATTAGAGATCTGGGTCTGGAGTCAGGAAGACATAACTTCAAATTTGGCCTCAAATAACTCTCAGCTATAAAATGGAGATAATACTGTATCCACTTGCAGGGTCATTGTAAGCATCAAATGAAATAAAATCCATAAAAGTTCTTAACATAGTACTTGGCATATAGTCACTATATAAATATATATATATTTTTTCCTTTTCCCCTTCATGTTCCCCATTAATCAAATGTTATCAAGTGAGGTTGAAGGAATAAAGTCTAATAAATCCATACTACAGTGATGCAGTGATACCCAGGGCAAACATAAAGGGTACGGGAAGAATGATTGAAATTAAAAGGGATCATCATCTAGTAGTGTGGAAAGTGATGTTTCCTGAATCTTGAGTATGTAGGGCTTCATGAATATCCAATAGCTTTCCAAAACTTAACATTTCTAACTCCATTTATCTTACAATTCTTCCCACTCATTTGATTACTATCTTAATTCAGTTTATCCCCACCCTGTCATGGGAGTGATCTATTGAAACCATCCTTGCATCTTGATTGGCTAATTTTTGTTATCACAGCCTAGTTACATCAACATAAAACAGTCATAAAGAGCTCCAGGCATCTGATACTTGGATCACAAGAGACAATTCAGAGGCAGGGAAGCCTCAATGTATGTCCACAATGCATATCCTTGTTCATTAGCCTTTTCTTGCCTTGGTGAAGCGTGTCTCCTTTTGTTAACTGTTGAATGACTTATTTCTGCTTCATTTCATTCTCATATTAAACATAAAGTTCCAGACTGGAGGCCTGGTCTGAACTAAGCCAGCCTCAAATACACAGCTAGTCCTAATTGATGACCTTGCTTCCTATCTCCTCTCTCTCTAATCCATCTTCCATACAAGAAAAAAAAAAATCTTTCTGAAGCACAGTAGGATCATGTTACTCCCTCCCTCAAGAATTATCAGTAGCTTCTCATCATTTCTATGATGTAATTCGAGCTCCTCAGGATGGCATTTAAAACCTTGTGCAGTCTAGGACCAATATAGACCTTTCCAGGCTTATCCAAGACACACTTTGTCATAGAGGCAAACGATTCTATTTACATTTCTGGGGATATCTTATCTACAGTAGCTTTGTCCAGACTGTGCACTATTTCTGAAAAGTGCTCCCTCTTCCTCTACCCTTTAGTATCATTAACTTTGACTTCTTTAGCTTTCTTTTTATAAAATTTCTTCTTGTTATCTTTTTTTCTGGTTATTCACATACATTAATTTAAATTTATAAAACATATGCATGGATAATTTTTTCAACATTGATCCTTGCAAAATTTTCTGTTTCAAATTTTCTCCTCCTTCCCCCCCCCCATTCCATCCCCTAGATGGCAGGTAGTCCCATACATGTTAAATATGTTAAAATATATGTTAAATCCACATAAAGTTATCTTGCTGCACAAGAAAAATTGGATCTAGAAAGAAAAAAAAAATCGGAGAAGAGAAACAAAAATACCAGCAAACAATAACAGAAAGAGTGCAAATGCCATGTTGTGGTCCACACTTAGTTCCCATAGTCCTCTTTCTGGGTGTAGATGTCTCTTCATCACTGAACAATTAGAACTGGTTTGAATCATCTCATTGTTGAAGAGAGTCACATCTGTCAGAAATGGTCATCATATAGTGTTGTTATTGTTGTGTACAATGATCTCCTGGTTCTGCTCATTTCACTTATCAGTTCATGTAAGTCTCTCCAGGCTTCTCTGAAATCATCCTATTGGTCATTTCTTATAGAACAATAATATTTCATAAGTTCTCTTTAGGATATAAGCTCAGTAGTAACACTGCTGGTTTGAAGGACAACGGGATAACTTTTTGAGCATAGTTCCAAACTGCTCTCCAGAATGATTGGATCTGTTCACAGTTCCACTAATAATATATTAGTGTCCAGTTTTCCCACAATCTCTTCCAACATTCATCATTATCTTTTCCTGTCATCTTAGCCAATCTGATAGGTGTGTAGTGGTATCTCACAGTTGTCTTAATTTGCATTTCTCTGATCAATAGTGATTTGGAGCATCTTTTTTATATGATTAGAAAGTTTCCAATTTCTTCCTCTGAAAATTATTTGTTCATATCCTTTGACCACTTATCATTTGGAGAACTTACATGATTATTATTATTATTATTTTTTGGCTGAGGCAATTGGGGTTAAGTGACTTGTCCAGAGTCCCATAGCTAGGAAGTGTTAAGTGTCTGAGACCAGATTTGAAATCAGGTCCTCTTGACTTCAGGGTTGGTGCTCTATCTACTGCCCCCATACATTAATTTTTAATAGATATTTCTTTATGAATCATGGTAAGAGAAAAATTTCTTCAGCTTTCTTTGAAAATAAGTAGATTTCTTCAATTAGAAAATTTCATTGATATGGAGATTAAATCTTATGTAATCATTGACCATTGTCTTCATTTTCTTTCTTAGGTACTGAGTGATGGCCGTTTGCAGAGCAGAAGTGATGTTCCATTGCCTATTTTAGTAATGACACTATATGGGAGAGTATTTGAGAAAGATCCACCTCAACTAGGACAGGGTGATCATACTTTACAAAGAGACAATGTGGAAAGAACACAGAGCTAAGAAATTGCTTGGACTCTAATTTCTAGGGGTTTCTAATTAGCTGCCTAACATAGGAACTTGGGAAGTCATACACACCCACAAACACACATAAGTGGGTCCATTTTGATATGGGTTTCTTATTGTTTAAGTGGCAAGTATATTTTTTTAGAACAATTGAAAATAACAATAAACTATCTATTGACTAGACATTCAGTGAAATGCCTTTTGATTTATTACTTATTAGATTATGCTAAGTCGTGTGTCTGGAAATTCTTCAATTAAATGATGTGGGTTGTGCTCCCTTTAAGAAACTAATCCTTTCAGGGAATGATGTGGGTTGTGCTCCCTTTGGGAAACTAATCCTTTCAGATTGATTTATTCCTTTCTGATTCCCAGCCCCTCCTAGCTGATGCATTATCAATTCAAGAAGCTAGGACTTTTGATTCACAAATCCTGTCAAAAGCACTCTTTTGAATTCCATTAGGAGATCTGGGCCTGTCCCAGCCCCCACCAAATCTGAGCCAACTTGGGACATCACCCACAAGCCCCTTTAGCTATAAAAGAGCCAAACTGGAGCTCTCTCTTTGCAGGGATTCCTAACATGGCAGCCTTATGCCTGGCTGCCAAGAATCTCTGTCCACTGGAATCCTATTTCTTATGCCCTTTTATCTCTACCTTCATTTTTTACTAACTGGACTTTAATTTTACTTCCAAACCCCATAATAAACCTCCTTTATCAATCTAGGTTTTGGGGTCTGTAAATTTCTTTACAGGGGACCCTGCACTGTCACTAGACCTCATTTAACTCTGTATCCCTGCACAGAATCCAAAGGGGTTGCAGGAGAGCTCTATTTGGCTCCCTGTACCATGAACCTGCCACTAGACCTCAATTAAACCCTAATTTCATTTAGGTATCCCAATTCTACACCTCATTATAAACACATTAAATTAAAATGGAATTTTAAAAAATGAATAGTAATGTGTTCAAATTCCAATTCAGATATCTAACTAGATGTGAGATCTTAAGCAAATGATTTTAACTCTCTTACCCTAATAATAAAATTAGTCAATCAATCAATACTCAGTAAGCACTTGCTATGTGCTAGATACAAAGATCTTGAGTATCAAATGAGATAATATATGTTTTGCAAACCTTGAATCACTTTATAAATGTTTTTATTGTAACTATTTTAAATCTAATCTCTAAGTAATTAATTTTTATTTTCCCCAGGACCACAGCAGGTAAAATTTAGGAGACATGAACTCAGTTTTTCCCTAGTAAATATCTTTTTTAGGAAGAACATGACAAACCAATCAATTATTACAAAGATTACATAAGATCAATGAAATTTTCTAGCTCAAGAAATCTACCATAATTTTCGGCCATGTATCACATATATTTAAAGAAAGCTGAAGTAATTTTTCTCACTTAACATGATTCATAAAGAAATGCCTATTAAAATTAATGTATATATATATAACCAGAAAAAAAGAAAAGAAAAAATTTTTAAAAGAAGTAAAGGTTAATGATACTAAATGGTAGGTGAAGAGGAAGCACTCTTCAGAAATAGGGTACAGTCTGTGCAAAGCTATGTAGATGAGATACTCCCAGAAATGTAAAGAAAATGGTTTGGCTCTAAGATGAAGTATGTGTCTTGGATGAGCCTGGAAAAGCCTACTGGCTCCATGTTACATATGGTTTTAAATGCAAAGAACATGACAAAACAGTAGAGGATCAGAATCTATGCTAAACATTGTTTTTCCTTCTTTCAGGACACTATCTTAGGAGAAATAAGGCTGAGAAATTATCAATGATTATTTCTAGGAAGTTGCTTTCTTTCCAAGCTCCCCTCATCTTGAAAAATATATTACACTGTCCAATAATAGGACATTAAGAAGTAATTTTAACCTACTTTCTACAACTTGTTTTTTACAACAAAAACTGTTTTCTATTCATTCTTTATGGGTAATGGTTCTTGCCTCAGTATTCTCTTTCCCTTCATACCATGACATCTTGCTTGTTCCTTATTATCTTTGTTTTGAACTGATGTAGTTTTTTGAGGCTTTGCTTCTGGATATTTTCAAATTGTCTCCTATGTTTGAGCTTTCCTGTCATCATAGTAGCTATCACCGAGGTTTTTTTGTTTGTTTGTTTGTTTGTTTTAATTTACTTTTTTTGTTTAATTCTTTCAGCCTCATTCTTGAGTTTGGACTTTCTATTACTGAAAAGTTCAACACACTTTGGGGGGAAGGGGACAGGTCTGACCCCAGATTCTGTCCTTTTATATGTTCTTCTACTTCTTTCATAGCTGAAATTGGGATCAGAAGTTTTCAGTACTTAGTCACTGGTGTGATTCAGGGAGTGGCTTGTTTCATGCCATCCTGGTTTGAATTCTTCAAGTTCCTGACCCAGTTTTCAACTATTGGCTTATTCATAGTTAAGTTTTAGTAAATATCTATTGAACTCAGTATCTGTTAACTTATTGAAAGACTTTTTTCAGTTTGGAGTGACTGAACCTTGCTCCCTTTTATTTTTCTGGGACTCCTGCCCTGGTTATTTCATGTAGATTTAGATGCTAGAGTAAATTTTAGAAATGAATCTCTCTTGGTATGATCCTAGACTCAATTACATAACTACATTTCTGGAACTGATTTCTTGATCAGTGAACAAGTAGGATGGGCTCATATAATTCAGAACTAAGCAATAAACTCACAGATGGCCCTATATAAATTCAAGGATCCCCTACGATCTCTCATGGTTCCTGCCCTGGCATTATATCTATCTCATTTTTCTAAAGGGCTGAAATGCTTTTCTCATTCCTGGCTAGTCCTGCATCCCTAGTGTCTGCAGATCTCTGCCTCCTAAGCCTTTCTAGGATGAGAAAAAATGAAAATTAGGAGAAGTTCAATAAGAGTTCCTAGAAGAGTTTAAAAGTGAGCTAAAATGATTTTAAAAACTAAATGATAAATGCTGAAGGAAAATATAAATTTAGTTTTAAAAATGGTAAAAAAAAAAAAAAAAAAACTTTATTGAAAGAAATATCCTGGATATAATGTTTTATGAAATCATAAAAGAAAACTGCCCAGATATTTTGGGGAAGCTCCAAGGTTATGGAAAAATATTTCAAATAGTGAGGAAGAATTCAAATATCTTAGAGCCACAGGCTTGACCACACAAAACTTAGCAACAATTTTAAGGAATGGAAAGTTTGAAATATGATATTTTTGAAGGTAAAGAATCTGAATTTATAACCAAGAATCACATACCTGAGTATAATCCTGCAGGAGATAAAACATATTGTTAATGAAATCTAGGATTTTCAAGTATTCCTGATAATGAGACCAGAGCTAAGTAGAAAATTTGGTGCATAAAATGAAGGCTCAAGAAAAGTATAAAAAAGATAAACATAAATGGGAAATCATAAGAGACTAAAAAAGATTAAACTGTTTACCTTCTAATATGGAGAAATGGGGCATTTAACCACCTTGGAACTTGTTATTACCAGGTATTTTAGAAGGACTCTAATTAGAGGGTTTAGGTATGATTCTATTATATTTGGATGATCTCAAAAGAATGGAAAAGTGAAGAGAAATGCAAGAGGGGAGATGAGAGAGGAATAAATGCAAATATAAAATATATTCAATCTGTTTTGGAGGAGAGAGCATGGGGTAGTGGATTGAGACCTAGGCTTAGAATGAGGAAGAATCACAGCTTTTTTGTTAGATTTGAGTCTAGACTCTGATTAAGGTAGACTAAGAAATCACTAGTAATTTCTAATATTGGAAACTGGATTGCAAAGACTTAAAAATGAGGCACTTATAGATAGCCTTCCCAAGGAGTTTGGCCCAAAAGGGTAGAAGATATATAGGATAATAATTAACAAAGATGCAAGGATCATGATGTTCGGTGTTTTGTTTGTTTTTGAGGACAGGGAAAAAACGGGCATGTTTGTAGACAGTAGGAAATGAACCAGTAGATATGAAGGATTGAAAAAAAGTAAAAGGGTGAGAATGACAAAGGGGGAAATCTGTCTGGATTCCCATCTGGACATGGGATGGAACAGGAGAACTTGAACAAGTAGAGAGAAGTTAGCCTTAGTGAGTATTAAGTCCATTTCATCATATGAAATATGGGTGCAAGGGAAGATCATGATGGAAGGCATCTGAGTGATATGAAATGAGGAAGAGCAGAGAAGAAGGAGCACATGGGGAATGACTTCATTTTTTTTTTTTTTTTTCTGTTTAAAAAAATGAGGCAATATTCTTACCAAAGAGAGTGACAGCTCTGGGAGATTTGAGCAGGGATAAAAAGGATTAGAAGCATCATTATGGAGAATAGGATAGTGAATTGATAAGGCAGGATTACCTAGGAGCAGTGAGGTGCTATTCTTCACTTTTACTCCACAGCATGTGAGCAAAGGTGGCAAATGATGGGAGTGATGTAAAGCTGAGCACAATTAAGAAAATGTTAAGGGACCAAGGGATCCTCAAGAGAGGATGGCAATGTGGAATTCAATTGGATCACTGAATGGTCAAGAAATGTAGAGAAATGCATAAAGAAAACTGGCTAGTGCAAAGGAGATGGTTTGAGGGAGAATTGAGGAGTGAGTGAATGACTGGAAATCACCATAGAGATGAGGAATAAGTTTTAGTAATAGAAGACAGGTAACAGTGAAAAGCCAATAAATTATGGTCAGATAAAAATAATTTAAGAGAAGCATAAAAAAGTAATTATGAATTAGAAATCATAAAAGCTTCAATTAGGCAAAAGTGTTTATATTCTTCCATGAGAAGATGATACACGGAACTCCTAAGAACTTTATCACCATTAGGACATTTTGAAAACATCTATATAGACAGAGGGAATGGATATATGTTAAGGACCACACCTAAGTGTGTAACCCAGAACACCTGTAAAGGATTAAAGGAGACTGTACCATTAAAGAACTTGTCAGCTCTCCGAAAGCCCCCATAACACACTTGAAGGAATTGCAAATCAGCCTTTACTAATGTAGATGTTGCTTGTGCATTGGGAATGAAATAAATCAGAGGCAAAAAGGAAGAGGAGAGAGGTCAGAGAATGCACCTGCCTCTCTGTCTCCTTGTATCATTATCATCCTCTCACATGAAGGGATCTATTCTGCTGGTCAAAATTAGATCCCCAACAACCACTAGCAGTTCGCTCCTGTAACAGGTATGAGTTGATTATATTAAGATGATCTAAAAAAATGAAAGGTCTAGCATTGGAAGAAGGGGGAAAGGAGAATATGATAAAAGAGAGAGCAAATTAAGAGAGGCAGGGGCGAGAAATAAAATAGATATTTGAGGAGGTTCTGGGTAAAAAAAAAATAAGGAAAAAATAGAAAAAATAGCTTGGAGGGAAATACATAGTAATCATAGTGATAGTAATGTACTCATACTTGAATGTGAGTGGAATAAACTCACATTTAAAACAGAAAGAATAGAAAAGTGGATTAGAAATAAGAATCCAACAATATGTTGATTACAAGAGATATACTTGAAACAAAAAGTCATACACAGTTAAAGTCAGGGATTAGAACATTATCTGTTATGTTTCAGCTAAAGTAAAAGAGACAGGGGTAGTAATCATGTCCCAGACAATGCAAAAGCAAAATTAGGCCTATTTAAAAGGGATAATAAAGGAAAAATGTTTTCTTAAAAGGCACTATAGAAGATACATTACAATAAATTACAATTTTTTAATAGTAAGTTTCTCTGATAAAAGCCTTTTATAAATTTGACTCAGTTTCTTATATATGAGTCATTTTCCAGTTGACAAATGTTCAAAGAACATGAATGGGCAATGTTTAGGAGAAGTTATCTAGTAATTTAAAAGAATGATCTAATTATTAGAGAATGAAAATTAAAACAAATGCACGTATCAGATTGGCTAACATAAGCTATGAGAAACCAAGAAATAACAAAACAGGTTCTAAAGAATTAAAAATAGAACAAAATATGAAACATCTTATAAGAAAAACGAATAGATCAAGGAAGAGAAAATATAAGAATAATTGGACTACCTGAAAGTTGTGACCAAAAAAGAGAACCTTGATACAATAATACAAGAAATAATCCCAGTGATAGAACATGAGGGGGAAAATAGAAATGGAAAAAAATCTACCAATCAGCACCTCAACTAGATCCTTTGTGAAAAACACATAGGAATATTATTGTCAAATTTCAAAACTCCCAGAATAAAGAAAAAATTTTGTAAGAAACAAGAAATAAAAATTCAAATATGCTGGAACTACAATTAGAATTGTATGGGACATCAATAGCCACAACAAAAGACTGCAGGTCCTGGAATAATTTCTACTGACAACCAAAAGAACTGGCCTGTGGCCAAAAATATCATATATAGCAAAATTATCTATAATATTGAATGAGAAAAATGGATATTCAATGAACTTGCAGATTTTCAGGACTTTCAATCAAACGCAATAGAAAATTTAACATTAAGAACACATATCAAAGATCAATTTCAAGGAACTTATCCTTGACAAATTGTTTTAGTATATGGGAAATGTATACCATATGTTTAAGGCTGACATCAACAATAGGGTAACTCAAAAGGAAGATCAGGGCAGAGTTAAGGCAAAAATCATAATTATACTATATAAATGAGGTTCAAAGGAAGACTAGAATCAGAAGCATTAAAGAGGGGAGAAGGGCTCATAGTTCTGAAACCTGCTTACATCAGGAACGAGTTCAATAGGCAACATTACATATATACCATGAAGGTATAACATTCGTCAAAATCTATAAAGAAATAAGGGGGGAGAGAATGGGCAGATGAGGAAGCAAAGGGTGAGGGAAGAAGACAAGGGAGGAATATATATATATATATATATATATATATATATATATATATATATATATATATATATATATATATATATATACATATGTATATGAATACATCTTCTCTTAACTATAACCTGCTTGGGGAAGTGGGAGGAGATGAAAAGGGGAAAAGAATAAAGTAAAAAAAGGTCCAGAGCAGAGAACACAAGAATAATTTATAAGGAAGTAAATTAAAGATGGACACTCATGAATATGATTTTTTTCTACTAATCTATCTATCTTTACTTCCTTGAACTGATAAGTCATTGTTATATATTTTGAGTAATCCCTGATGTTCTTCTGGGCACATGACTTTGCTCTCTTTTGTTTTGTATTCCTTTTGTTTTTCTTTTTTCTTATTGTTTTTTAAATTAATCTTGTATATACTCAATTTTTCCTGCTTCTTTTAGATATAACAGTTGTCTTGCACAGTCTTCTTTTTAATGTGGGATTGCAGAATATATTTACTGATATGTTCTCTAGGTGACAGTGACACAGTATCTATCATTTTCCCATATATAAATAAATACCCTGGTATTCATGCTCTCTATTTCAGAATCACTTGTCCTCATTCATGGTTACTTCTTAGTTCCCCATTTGTGTGTTAGCTTTAGCAGGCTGTGTCCTCAGTATTGGTGCCTTAGACACATTTGTGGCTACTTTATATGAACATGCTGTTATCATTCCTATAGGATAGAAATACCTGTTTCCCAGGAAGATGCCCTGATGTTGATGAATTAAAAACTTGGATGTTTTGGAGAAAGCAATCAAACCTGTAGCTGAGAAGGTATAGTTCTTTGCTGGGCAAGATGTTGGGGCATAAAGAATAAGTTGAAGGGCTCTGTGATTTTGTTCATATTGAGAAATTGATTTGATTTGTTTCTGATGTGGTAAGGGTAGAAAAAATGCTAGATTCGAAATCAGGGATTTGGGTTCAAATCCTGTTTCTTCTACTGGGAAAATCATTTAACATATTTGGAGCTATCTGATTTTTGAGAAGGTTAGATCAGATGATATCCAAGTTTCCTTATAGCTTTATATCAGTGATCCTGTGATCCTTTTTGGAGGGTAGAACTCAGCTCAGATTCTTGAGGATTAGGTTCTAGTTCTCAATTAACAATCTGTGTAACTAAGCAAATCATGGATTCTCCAGGACCTTTGCCTTTTCTTATGTAAAACGACAACCTGTATCTTTCTGGATTTAACGTTTGATAATTCCATTGTTTTGAGCAGTACACAAATTATGGTGACCCCTGAAGATGGAGTTTATGTCTGGGCTTTCACAAGAGAAACCATTTATCAATATCTAGATGACATCCCAGACTCTCAAGTAAAGTGGATTCTATGTACTGAACCAAACAGGTATTTTTATTATTTTTACTGTATAAGCAAAGAAGATATGATTCTGTAAAAGGCACAGTAACTTTATTTTTTATTGTTAAATTTTTTCTGTAATATTTTATTTTTGTAAAAAGCATAAAGATATTTTTCAACATTCATTTTTATAAGGCTTTCCTTACTAAATTTTTTTTCCCCTTGACTCCCTTTCCTTCCTCCTCCCCAAGATAGCAAGCAATCTGATATAGGTTAAATATGTGCAATACTTTAAAATGTATTTCTATATTGTTATGGGCCAGAACTTTGAACTTGAAACAAAGGATTCTTACAAGGTACTAAGTCAGTAGAATTGATAGAAATAATAATTATCTATTTAGCGTGATTCAGTATGATAGATTTAATCTTACAACAAATAATGGTTCCCTAGTGATATAATGATTTATCAATGATTGATGCTCAGTGTAGAGCATATAAACTAGGAGCCTTAGCCAGGATTCATTTGGAGAGATTCAGACGGCAGAGAAGACAGGCTCAAGCTCTCAAAACCAAGGAGAGAGGTAGGCCTCTAAGAAAACTAGCTGAGCCCCAAGTGAAGGAGATAGGACTTTGAAAGGCATAATAAAGGATTTGGACTTTAACCTCTGGCTACTCGTGTGATGATTACTGAACTGAAAGGAAGGCTGCTCCCAGAGACCCCAAGAAAACCGAACCAAAGAGAACACTACACTATATGTCATGTTGTACAAGAAAAATCAGAAATAACTTTGAGTTACAGATGAGTTGAATTGTTGAGATCTGGACCAGTAAACTCCACACCTATCATTGGTTTGCTTTGCCAATGAAAAAATAGTTCCAAATCTTCACAAAAATATTTTTAAAATATGTAAAAATCTATAACATGTAACAGGATACTGCACTCCCTATGTATCAAAATAGAGTAGGCTTCTTTTTAAAAAATATTTTTTTATTTTAATAGTTTTTATTTACCAGATATATGGAGTAGGCTTCTTTTTTCCAGCATTCCCTAAAAAACATAGACCCTGAAAACCTCATTCAAAAAATATTACCACACTTGTGAACCCTGGAATATATTCTGCTTGAATCTTTCAACTCCATAGCACTACTCTCTAGGCTGAGAGGTACAGAAATCAGTCTTCTTTCACACAAATGTTCTGTACTCAATGAATCAAATTTTTATATATTGGCTGTTATTTGGCATGTCACCTTTTACAGAAGAAGGTGGAACACACACACATTTACATACAAACACATACACACACATAAAACTTTCTGCTTTTTACATAAATATTTTATTACATTTAGGAGTAAAACATATCACAAATGCAGTTATTAGCTACAAAACTGTTTTTTGGGGTTTTTTTGAATCCCATTAGATGTTTTAACATATAAATTGTCTTGAGTTATGTCTGGCTTCTGATTATTATTAATTTTTTTAGACATTTTCATGTTGCTATAGAAACCTTTTTTCATTTGACAAATGTTTTGTGTTTATAAAATGTAAAGCAGATACTAATTTGTACTAGTGAAGAGAATTTCCTTATTGGTTATTCCTTACACTATAGTAATAACAGGCCCAATAGCATTCTGGAATATTTACTTATAATAAAATAAAATATGAATGATATTACTATCATTGTTATTGTTATTTTTGAAGTAGTACATTTAATGAAAGGAACCAAGTATTTTTAATCTGTTAAGTATACTGTCATATTGGTAGGACAAATATTGGTGTACTTTGTTTTGAATAAACCAGTAAAATAATACCTCATATGAAACATTGCATTTTCCAGACATGATTTATAAAGGCTTTACCACACTTTCCCTTTAAATAGCAAATTTCCTTAGTACTTTTAAAAGTGACTTCATATACTATTTCTCAGAGATACCCTCCGTTCATAAAATGAAGTTTATATGTTGTAATTTTTGTTAGTTGGTACCCACTGTCTCCTGGAAATCAGAGTCTAGACCTACAGGAGAAAGATTCAACAAGAGTTGCATAAGCCTTACCCTCTTTGTTGGTCTCTGAACAAAAATCACTGGATGTTGCAAGTATTTTGTTATTGCAGACCATGAGATAGTACTCAGCTGATTGTTGGAACCTTTCCCAGTGCACAGAGCATTCACTGTATATTTTAACTATGATTTAGAAGGAACCTGATGTTCCTGGACCATGGAGGAACTTGGACCTCATGGTTCTGAATTGTTCCCTGAACTGATAACCCAGAAAAAGCTGATGAATGACTGATATAACTGAATACTGATAATTATCCTCAATTAGAGGTGTAAGCATTTACTTATGTTATTTCCTTAGGTCATCAAAACAAAGCTGTGAGGAAAGCAATGAAAGTATTATCATATTCATTTTATAGATAAGAAAACTGAAGGTCTAAATAAGTGAATTTTCCAGGATCACACCCAAATACAAGAAAAAGCCAGGATATGAACCCAAGCCTTATGACAGAGATCCCAATTCTCTTGCTGCATTAATCTGTGTATTATTGAATCTGAAAGAGAAAGATGAGAGGGAGATTTACTATGGGATTGTGTTATCAAAAAGAATTAATGTATAAAGAATGCTATCTAACTCTTCCTTATTTGAAAAAAATTAGCATTCAAAGAATGATTTAAAGGTACTTTATAGTAGAGTAAAAAATGCTGGAGTTCACATTTTGGCTCCATGTTGACTACTTGTGAATCCTTCAGCATGCCATTTAAATTCTCTGAGCTGTTAAGTCATCAGCAAAATGAATGAGTTTAGGTTTTCAAGCCTAAGAGGCCTTCAGGCCTCTACCCATTCTAAATTTACTAATTATCTTTGAATTAAAGGACCAGAGGACTCACAAAGCAGAATTTCAGAATCAGAATATCAGTGATTATGTTTTCCAAGAAAATATATTTGCCAAAAAGTGATTCAGCTTTGGTGTGTCCAAATGTAAGGCAATATGATCCAAATGGATAGAGTTTTGGACTTTGAATAAGGAAAGGTTCAAATCCTGACTCAAATATCTATTAGCTGTATGACTGTAGAAAAGTCACTTATTTTCTTTGAGTTTTAGATTCTCATCTTTAAAATGAGGGAATGAAACTTAGGGGACCTTTCAATTTCCCTGTCCATCACAGTTGAGCATCACATAACCTTGTCATTACCGTGTACAATATTCTCTTGGTTCTGCTCACTTCACTCAGCATCAGTTCATTCAAGTCTTTTATAACTTTTCTGAAATCAGCTTGCTCATAATTTCTTATAGAATAATAATATTTAATCACATCCATATAATATAACTTTTTTGAGAATTGGGAGCAGTAGTTAGAAGATGTGAAGATGCAGACTTAGGATGGATGTCAGAAAAAAAAACAAACCTTTCAAATAATTAGAACTCTTGAAAAATGGAATGAGTTATTTCAGGACGGAAGGAGTTATACCTCCCTGGAGAGCTTCAATGGACATGCTATCGAAGAGATTGGTGTTCAAGAGGTTGAATCATGTGCTCTCTAATGTTCTCTTTATCGCTCAGATTTTTCACTGATAACAGCTTAATGATTTTATTTTATTTTACTTTTTCTCTTCAAGAGGAGAATTTTATTACTAAGAGCATCCATAATGGTCTTTAGCAGTAACCAGGAGGAAATGCCATTAAGACGTGACATACCTTACTGAGTTTCAAAAGAATGAGTGTCATAATTAAGAGGGAGGTTTGGGATATGTACACTATTTTACTATGTGTGAATTTTTTAGCGCCACAAAAGATGAACCCCAACAAAAATATTTTGACTTGAACCCACATAATTCATCCATTTTATGATAAAGCTGAGAGTGGAATTCAAATCTTTGGGTTTCCAATCTATTGTTCTTACCATATATATGGCATTAAAATGATAACTATGCTGAATCATTTAATTTGTTTCCTGGTTTGTAACTTGTTCATAATGTATATTTGATTTTTAGGTTTGGGAGAAATTATTTGTGTGTGAGGGAAAAAATACTTTCAACTCTGTATCATAGTTGAAATTTCAGGCCCTACCTTTGTTTGTCTACATGGTTCAAAGTGAAAGAAAATACTGTTTGTCTTTCCACCTAAAAAAAATTAGTTTCAGTCCTATCTGGTTACATGCTAATATATCACTCTTCGCTTATTAAAGGAAAGGCAAAAGTCAATAAGAGCCTTTAAGTATGTTTTTATTGTCATGGATTTAGAACTGGAAGGTTCTGAGAAAGGTAGTTTAAGAAAAGTTAATTGACTTATTTTTCATCACACTAACTTTTGTGATACTTTGGCTGTTAAAATAAATTACTTTGTATATAGGATCAATAAAAAATCATGTATAAAAAACACTTGTTGCTTTCAAACTTGAACTAGATTCAGCCATACGCCAGAGCAAAAAATACTTAGCTGCTTGGCCAGAGACAGACAACTCTAGCTATGCAGTGGCAAACATTGGAGTCAAGAGAGAATGTGATGTCAGTGACTTCAGCTGGTCATCTGATGGCTGCTATCAATATAGCACTGATGTAGTGTTTGATTCAGATGGGAAACTGGTGGTCAGATACTATAAGGTAAGGAGTTATTGTGTATAGCAAAATAATTAACATTTATTTTTTTATATTATATTATACATTTTTTTATTAAGTTCCTTGTTTGAGAGGCAAAGCTTATTTTCTGTAGTATCACATAAGGGCTCTGAGCATTGGTAAGAAAGGATGTGGGAAAAACATTTAAATTGGGCTTAGCAATAGGATTTTTTTGTACTCTTTCCTTTTTAAAAAAAAGGTAGAAATCCTTTTCACCTTAGAATAATTTTTGACTAACTGTTCAACCAATCACTTCACTTTTTTTTTCTTTCTTTTTTTTGCTTTTTTCTCAAGGAGTTGATAAGGGTAGCATATTGTCAGAAAGTATTACATAGGCCATCCCATCCAACAACTTTAAGACAACATAACTCAAAGTGAAAAACAGATAATGTCTACATTTTTTATTAAAGCTTTTTGTTTTTCAAAATATATGCGTGGACAATTCTTCAGCATTAGCCCAAAACCTTGTGTTCCAATTTTCCCCCTCTTCCCCCACCCCTCTCTCCTAGATGGCAAGTAGTCCAATATATGTTAAACATGGTAGAAATACATGTTGAATCCAATATATGCATAAATATTTATACAATTATCTTGCCACACAAGAAAAATCAAATCAAACCAGAAAAAATGAGAAGCAAAATAAAATGCAAGCAAACAACAAAAAGCGAAAATGCAAATCATACTCAATGTCTACAGTTTTTTTTTTTTTTTTTTTTTTTTTTTTTTTTGAGGCTGGGGTTAAGTGACTTGCCCAGGGTCACACAGCTAGGAAGTGTTAAGTGTCTGAGACCAGATTTGAACTCTGGTCCTCCTGAATTCAGGGCTGTGCTCTATCCACTGTGCCACCTAGCTGCCCCCTGTTTTTTGTTTTTAACCAAAAAAAGTCACAGGTGTGAATCAAAAGATTTATTGACTGAAACTAATCTGATTGTCAGTGTTGACTTTCTCATTTGCACAAATATAGCAAAGCACTAGCATTAATGTTATTTTCATGCTTCATATAATAAGCAGTGCTTTATAATGAAAAAGTATAAAGAATAAAAGGAGCCAATTAGCTTCATGAAATTCTAACTAGCCTCCTCCATGCCAGGATCAAGTTTCTTAAAATCAATTTGAGGCAAACTCCATAAAATGTATAACTGGAAGAAGCAGCAATGAAATGGGATCAAATCATTCAAGTGGGGATTGGACAACAAAAGTTTCTAAGACTCCACAAGACCGTTTTACTTTTAGGCACTACATGAAGGGGAAGAGTTTTCCTGATGTAATCTGGTCACTCCCATTTTAAGTAAAATTCTTCCTAATTTTGTATTAAATTGAGAGGTTTCTATGGTTCTAAAGGAGTGTAAATGCTGTGAACACCCTCTGATCTAGAGCATACTGAACCAAAGACCCAATTGTTTAGCCTCAGTCACTAGAGAGGAATGAAATTCAAGATTTGAGCATGAACAATTTTGAAGAAGAATGACATGATCAGACCTGTACTTAATTGGTAGTTAAAGAGAGGATAGATTAAAATAGGGATTCACATGAGACAGAGACTAACCAGATTGCTACTGAAATATTGCAGGCATAACGTTGATAAGGGCCTTCACTTTTGTGGCATTGTGATAGCAGTATGAATGGAGAAAAGATAAAGGTAGAGATGCTGAAATTCATAGAGACACGCTAAATACCATGTAAAATTTCCTCTCAATCTACACCAGTTTTATGTAACTCTCTTGACCCCACATATTAAGGAAATATTCATATGATATTAAATATATACACATCTGGTGGATTATTTCTAATCGTCTTTTTTTCTCCTTTTTTTAATAGTACAATTTCTTTTTAACTTATGTTCAGTTCAACTTTCCTAAAGATTTCTTGTATGTGACCTTTGATACACCTTTTGGAAAGTTTGGCATTTTTCCTTGCTTTGACATATTCCTTAATGATCATGCTGTAGTTGTGGATAAATTCCAAGTGGATAGCATAATGTTCCCCACAGCTTAGTCCAACAATTTGCCCTCCTTGTCTGCTGTTCCATTCATTCATCCTGGGCTAGGGCCACGAGAGTCAATTTCTTTTGGCAAATATTCACAATACTAGCATGCCCACGACAAGTCATTTAAGATCTATTTTATTTCATTCCCTAATAATACTCAACCGTTAGCTTTTCAAACGAGTTAACTCTACTGACTATAGCATTTGTGTTTTGTGACAATTTTATTTATGCTTAACAGATGAGGAAATTCAAGCACATAGAAATTAAATAATTTATTCAAATCTATAGGATAACTAAGATTTCATGCTAGAGTGTTTTCTAGTCTTTTGCTTAAACCTTTTTTATTAAAATAAGTTAACATTTGAATAAGTTGCAAGTTATCAAGATATCGAACAGTATCTGTCTAGTATTGTATAATGGAGAAAGTTCTGGGGTGGAATGAGCCCCAGATCTACCATTAATTATTTATATAACCTTGGGGATGTAACTTATTAAATATTAGTTTCTTCATTTTTAAAATGAGGAACATAATACTCATCCTATCTATTATCTAACTTGGAGTGTTAAATGGATTCAATGAGAAATGTTCTAATATTTATTAACCATAAAGTACTACATAAATAAAATAATTCATGCTTCTTTCTGTATTATTACAATTCTTAAGGATTTGTGACTTTGCCAATGTTATTGCTTCTTTTACTAATATAAAATAAACTCCCATGTATATTTTAAACTTTGTATGTTGTATATGTGTTGTTCCCATTAGAATGAGTTTCTATTTTCCAGTGCTTAGCATAAGGTTTTTTACACAGTAAGCACTAAATAAACATTTCATGTATTCATTCACTCACTCATTTATTCATTCACAAGAATTTTAGTTTAAAAGTACATCACCCACAAGAATTTCAATTGAAAAATATGTCACCTTAGAGTCATACTTCTGATGTTAAGGCATCCTTTATTTAGGTAGATTGGTCTTTGGATAGCACACATGCCATCTAGAATAAACTAGAATTTTTTTTCCAAAGTCTTTCTATGATCCCAGTTTCTTTTTCCTGTTCTTAATAGTTTACAATTCTATACTGCTTTAAAATGTACTAAACACTTTTCACACTCCTGTGTGACACTTGAGAAATAGTTTAATTCTTATTTGCTTTAAGCATTTCTTTAGGACTTCTCTATTCAGTCACAGATTTTGATCTGCACAGGCAAAGAGAGTCCACATTCTGGGAAATTCAAGAGTCACTATCACAGATCTTTCATGAATTCTTTATTCCTAACAACCCAAAGAAGAGAACGCTATTCAAGCATTTTGTCGAATTTGCTGGCAAAGAGCTACATAATTGTCAACTATCATTAGAGGTCATAATACTGTTGGTAATGTGATTAATATAAATAGTTTTCCCATTTTATAGAGGAAGAAACATACACTCAAGTTAAATGCTTTGCTGACAGCACAATTAGTGTCAGTACCAGGCCTCAAACCTTCTTCTGACCATTAGACCAGTGCTGTTTCCATGAAGAAGTTTTAATGAGTGATAATTTCAGATTTTATTCCTTAAATTCAACTAGGAGAAGCACTCTGAATTTGTGACAATTCAGAAAAAGTAAACCCAAGGATGCTACCAACTGTGTGTGTGTGTGTGTGTGTGTGTAGTTTTTAATAAAAATATGTTTTGTTTTCTTAGGGAGTGGAAAATATGCTCCAGAGGCAATTAAAGTTTATCACTATGACATGGAAACAGAAAATGGCCAGCTATTGTTATCAGAACTGAAATCATAGTCCCGAATTTCTTCCAACTACTCTGCAGTGGTAGATTGGAGTGCCTATGTCCCAAATGCCAAGCCATTTATTCTGATCAGACAAACTTCCTTGGGAATGTCTATTTTGATTATGTTTACCTTCAGTGAGCTTACTAAAGGCAGAGGAAATTACACTGTCAGAAAGACTTCTGTTGTCAAGAGCTACAGGATGTCTAAAAAAAGAAGTAAAGTCTATGCACTAAGGGCTTTTGATGGCCTTCACACTTTTGGGAGAAAATATTATTTACAGGGAATATAGTTGGTTTTTGTTTGTTTTGCTGAAACAATTGAGGTTAAATTACTTACTCAGGATCACACAGCCAGAAAGTGTTAAGTGTCTGAGACCAGATTTGAACTCTGGTCCTCCTGACTTCAGACTTAGTACTCTATCCACAACACCATCTAGTTGCCTCAGGTAATATAAATTATATATTTTATTTTCTGTCCACTTTTTGCCACTCATTTGACCACTACCATTAATTCAGCTTATCCCCACCCTGTGATGGGAGTGATATATTGAAACCATTCTTGCATCTTTGGCTAAAGTGAGGCTTTTGTTATTACAGCCTAGTTATAGCAACATAAAACAGTCATAAGGAGCTCCAGACATCTGATACTTGGATCACAAGAGACAATGCAGAGGCAGGGAAGCCAGCTTGGTGTGTCCTCAATGCATATCCTTCTTCATTACCCTTTTCTTGCTATGGTGAAGCATGCCTTCTCTTGTTAACTGTTGAATGACTTATTTCTATCTCATTTCATTCTCATATCAAACATAAAGTCCCAGACTAAAGGCCTGGTCTGAACCAGGCCAGTCTCAAATACACAGCTAGTCTGAAATATTGCAACAAGCTCCTAATTGATAACCTAATTGATAATCATTTCTATAATGTAACTCCCTGTGCAATCTGGGGCCAGTAGGCCTTTTCAGGTTTTTCCAAGACATATTTTGTCTTAGAGGCAAACCATTTTATTTCCATTTCTGGAAATATCTTATCTACATAGCTTTGTTCAGACTGTGCCCTATTTCTGAAAAGTGCTCCCTCTTCTTCTACCCTTTAGTATCATTAACTTTGACTTCTTCAGCTTTGGTTTTTTTTTTTTTTTTTTGAGTTTGATATTGAATGCTAATATTCAGATTTATATTTTGTTTAGTAGGCAATCAGATACTATTTTAAGCAGAGGAAGAGATCACGACACAGTTGCTTCTTGACAAAATTATGTACAATAATTATAAAAGTGGAACTGAAAATAACAATATAATATTGTATGATACAATACTGTAATGAAATTTGGGCACCTCTAAATTAAACCATAGTCTCTACAAAATAATTTTTTTCTTTTTTTTCTTCTTTTTTCCCCTCAATTCTTTTTTTAAAATTAATTTAATAATTATAACATTTTTTTTGACAGTATATATGGATAGGTAAATTTTTACATTATCCCTTGTACTCCTTCTGTTCCGAATTTTTCCCCTCCTTCCCTCCACCCCCTCCCCTAGATGGCAGGCATTCCCATACATATTAAATATGTTATAGTATATCCTGGGTACAATATATATGTGCAGAACCGAATTTTGTTGTTGTTGTTCTTGTTGCAAAGGAAGAATTGGATTTGGAAGGTAAAAATAATCTGGGGAGAAAAACCAAAAAATGCTAACAGTTTACCCTCATTTCCCAGTGTTCCTTTTCTGGGTGTAGTTGATTCTTTCCATCATTGATCAATTGGAATTGGATTAGCTCTTCTCTATGTTGAAGATATCCACTTCCATCAGAATATATCCTTATATAGTATCATTGTTGAAGTGTATAATGATCTCCCAGTTCTGCTTGTTTCACTCAGCATCAGTTGATGTAAGTCTCTCCAAGCCTCTCTGTATTCATCCTGCTGCTCATTTATTACAGAACAACAATATTCCATAACATTCATATACCATAATTTACCCACCATTCTCTAATTGATGGACATCTGTTCATTTTCCAGTTTCTAGCCACTACAAAAAGGGCTGCCACAAACATTTTGGCACATACAGGTCCCTTTCCCTTTAATATTTCCTTGGGATATAAGCTCAGTAGTAGCACTGCTGGATCAAAGGGTATGCACATTTTGATAACTTTTTGGGCATAATTCCAGATTGCTCTCCAGAATGGCTGGATTCTTTCACAGCTCCACCAACAATGCATCAGTGTCCCAGTTTTCCCACATCCCCTCCAACATTCATCATTATTTGTTCCTGTCATCTTAGCTAATCTGACAGGTGTGTAGTGGTATCTCAGAGTTGTCTTAATTTGCATTTCTCTGACCAATAGTGATTTGGAACATTCTTTCATATGAGTGGAAATAGTTTCAATTTCATCGTCTGAAAATTGTCTGTTCATATCCTTTCACCATTTATCAATTGGAGAATGGCTTGATTTCTTATAAATTTAAAGTCAATTCTCTGTATATTTTGGAGATGAGGCCTTTATCAGAATTTTTAACTGTAAAAATGTTTTCCCAATTTGTTATATCCCTTCTAATCTTGTTTACATTAATTTTGTTTGTACAAAAGCTTTTTAATTTGATGTAATCAAAATTTTCTATTTTGTGATCAATAATGATCTCTAGTTCTCCTTTGGTCACAGATTCCTTCCTCCTCACAAGTCTGAGAGGTAAACTATCCTATGTTCCTCTAATTTACTTATGATCTCGTTCTTTATGCCTAAATCATGGACCCATTTTGATCTTATCTTAGTATGTGGTGTTAAATGTGGGTCCATGCCTAGTTTCTGCCATACTAATTTCCAGGTTTCCCAGCAGTTTTTGTCAAATAATGAATTCTTATCCCAAAAGTTGGGATCTTTGGGTTTGTCAAACACTAGATTGTTATTTTTATTCACTATCTTGTCCTATGAAGCTAACCTATGCCACTGATCAACTAGTCTATTTCTTAGCCAATACCAAATGGTTTTGGTGACTGCTGCTTTATAATATAGTTCTAGATCAGGTACAGCTAAGCCACCTTCATTTGATTTTTTTTTTTTCACTACTTCCCTTGAAATTCTCAATTTTTTGTTCTTCCATATAAATTTTGTTGTTATTTTCTCTAGGTCATTAAAATAGTTTCTTGGGAGTCTGATTGGTATAGCACTAAATAAATAGATTAGTTTAGGGAGTATTGTCATCTTGATTATATTCACTGGGCCTATCCAAGAGCACTTAATGTCTTTCCAATTATTTAAATCTGACTTTATTTTTGTGGCAAATATTTTGTAATTTTGCTCATATAATTCCTGACTTTCCTTTGGTAGATATATTCCCAAATATTTTATACTATTGACCATTATTTTGAATGGAATTTCTCTTTGTATCTCATGCTGTTGGATTGTGCTGGTAATGTATTCAGCTTTCTTTGAAAATAAATGTCAAAAGGCTGGAAATTTTGGCAGATTTCTACTGCTAGAAAATTTCATTTTTGTTGGAGATTAAATCTTATGTGATAATTGACCCATTGTCTTCTTTTTCTTTACATAGGTATTAAGTGAAGGTCAGTCAGAAAACATAAGTTATTTTCCATTGCTTATTTTAGTGATGATGCTATATGGGAAAGTATTTGAGAAAGATCCAACCTATATGGTACACTGTGATCATCTTTTAGAAGAGGTAATATGGAAAGAAGTTTAAAAATGGCTTGGGCTCTAATTGCTATTGGTTTCTAATCAGTTACCAAATATAGGAAGTTAGGCAAGTCAGACACACACATATATATGTATGCTTATACATACATATATATTTCTTAGGACTATTTAGATATGAATTTCTTGTTTATATGGCAAGTTCATTTGTTTTTCAAAACAACTGAGATAAATGATAAAATAATTATTAAAATTATTCCTCTTCCCCATATTTCCATTCTTATTTTGAGATCATCCAAATATATTACAATATATTAGAATCATACCTGGACCCTCTAAATTGATTCCCTCTAAGATATCTGGTGATAATAAAATTCCATTCCATATTAGAAGAAAAACAATTTAACCTTGTTTGGTCACTTATGATTTCCCACTTATGTCATAATCAAGTAAACAAGATAAAACTGTTTACCTTCTAATATGGAGTAATAGTGCATATAACCATCTATAGAACTTTATTATCTTAGAAGGAGTCTAATTAGGCAAATACAAAATATGTTCAATATATTTTGGAGAAGAGATAGCATGGGGTAGTAAATTGAGACCTAGGCTTAGAATGAGGAAGAATTGAAACATTTTTTGTTAGATTTGAGTCTAGTCTCTAACCAATATAGACCAGGGAAGTCACTTAGGAAGTCACTGGGAAAATTTTCCAAGATTGATTAATTTATAGAATAGGTGTAGCTCTGCATGAGTAGAGGATGTTCTTCACTGGGTACTCTTCATGCCAATGAAACTGCAGATGAGTCAAAACCAATTTTTTTTTCTGTAAAGAGGTACAATCTAATTTGAAAGGCAGTTTGTCAACAGTAAAACAAGGGCCCATAATAAAAGAGTAGAAAAGAGTGTGAGAGAGACAAGTGAAGCTAGGACTGATAAGAATGAAGATGAAAAGGAGTAATGGTCAGGGAAGGGAGCTCTAGCTTAGGCAGTCTACAATGAAAAGTCACAGAGATATACAAATGTCATGCTCTTTTCAGCAGTATAGGTAATATTGATTATTAATCCTTGAGAAAGAAATGGGAAGGGTGGAGGTATTGAATGGATGAGAGGCAGACAGAAGCAGAACAATCCATCCTGATGGAATCTGAGGGCAGCTATTGGTACTGGGGGTAGATTGTAAAACTTGAGAGTTGGAATACTATATGATGATCCATTTTCAACAATGAGATGAACCAAATCAGTTCCAACAGAGCAGTAATGAACTGAACCAGCTACACCCAGCGAAAGAACTCTGGGAGATGATTATGAACCACTACATAGAATTCCCAATCCCTCTATTTTTGTCCGTGTTTTTGATTTCCTTCACAGGATAATTGTACATTGTTTCAAAGTCTGATTCTTTTTGTACAGCAAAACAACTGTTTGGACACGTATACATATATTGTATTTAATTTATACTTTAACATATTTAACATGTATTGGTCAACCTGCCATCTGGGGGGGGATGGAGGGAAAAATTAGAACAAAAGGTTTGGAAATTGTCAATGTTGTAAAATTACCCATACATATATCTGGTAAATAAATATTAAAATATATAAAAAAACTTGAGAGTTGGGAAAATCTGATTTTAAATTTTGATTCTGCCACTAATTCTGTGAGCCTTAGCAAATCCTTTATCTTCTCTCTCTGTTTTCTTATCTGTGAAATAGCACCTCCCTCACAGAGTTGTTTTGAGGATCAAATATTCTAAAACACTTTGCAAACTTTAAAACTTTTCCCATCATCAATCTGTGTCTTCTTTATGGCAGTTTTTCACATAGTTATCACTTATATATAGCCTATGTATAGAAATTGTAAGAAATGGGTGCTCCAATGTAGCTGGTCATCAGACAGTATCCCTTAGTTGAAACCAATAAACACTTAGAAAAAAATAAATCTTTGTCTTTCTCCTTTTTTTTTTTTTTTTTTTTTTTCCCGGTGGTGCCTTTAGATGTCCCATTTCTCTCCTTCCTTTTCCAACTCAAAATCTAAGATCTTTTCTGCCCTGGTTCCTTCCCACTTTAATTCTTTCAAGTTTTTTGTTGTTCAGACATTTCCAACTCTTTTACGGTTCCATTTAGTATTTTTTGGCAGAAATATTGGAGAGGTTTACCATTTTCTTCTCCAGCTTATTTTACAGATGAGGAAACTGAGGCAAATAGGATGACGTGGTTTGCCCAACCTCACACAGCTAATCTAATACCAGATTTGAACTCTTGAACATGATTCTTCCTGACTTCAGGGCCAGAATGTTACACTGCTTTAAAAAAACAAATAAGAGAAAAGTATTTTTTCACTCTTTATTCCACTGGAGTAAAAAAGGGAAAGAACGTCTCTAGCAAATACACACAGATAGTATGTGGACAAATTCCCTTCTCAAAGGTCTCATTCCACACCCTGATTATTTAAGGTCTCAGAGAACAGAGGGATCAAGCAAAATGCAAACAAACAAACAAAATACTTCGCACATTTTGGCCCTGCTTAAGCAAAAGTGGTACAGAGGATAGGGTGCTAGACTCTGGAAGACCTGAGTTCAAATTCTGCCTCTGACATTTAGGCAGAAGCATGAGCGAACCCCTTCATCAAAAGGGGCACCCTCCAAAGTCCCTTCCAGATCTAAGCCTAATCGATTTGGAGGTGATATTAATCCTGGTCACCAACTTTACAGGACCGTTATGAGAAAGGACCTCTCAAACCTTAAAAGACTACAAAAATGGTGGGCACACTTTACGTAGAGCGTGCCCTCCCTCCGTCCTCTGGCTCTCAAAATCTCAAGTGAGGGATGAGGCGTGGCCAATTTAGGGGTATTAAAAGCTACATTCTGATTGGACGGATTCCGGCCCTTGGCAAAAAGTCCTGGGCGGTGGGAGGAGCTGAAGGATAGAAAGTCTCTCTGAGGAGCATAGAGATTCCACGAGGACAAGAGCATCTACCTCTAACGTGTGCTTAGACCGCCTGCCTCGTGCCTGGCTCGCTGCACCCCTAGCGGTCAAGCTCACGTTGTTTCTAGTCAAGCAAATTTCTTTCTGGAAAGTTCTTTGGTAAGGTAAACTAGTACGATTTCAGAAAATTTAATGGGAACAATTTTCTTGGGTATTCATGCCTCCTTATTCTGTATCTCAAATCTCCTAGCTTTTCTTCTGAATCCGAGCTTCCCTTCTCACACCTCCTTTAGTGCGATGTCTTCCCCCACGCTTCCTCCCTCATTCCCATCCCCCACATTTCTACTCCCCACTTCCATTTCCAGTTGCCCGTCTCCACCTCCTCACCCCTCTCTAGTTGTTCGAATTTCATTATTTTTTTTTTTTACCAAGTCCCTTAGTCATCTCTCAAGAATCCTTTATTTTCTATCTCCCTCCCACAGAGAAAAAAAAAAAAAAAGAAGAAAGCCATTGTAACGAATTTTCATCCTCAAGAAAACCACGTGATCAAACATACTGGACTTGTCCAGAAAGTTTGTTTTAAATTTTAAGTCTTGAATCCATCTCTGTCAAGACTGGCTGAACGATATATTGATCAAAGTTACTAAGTTTTTAAAAAAAATTATCTTTACATTGTTACATAAATTGTTTTGGTTCTGCTCATTGCTCTCTAAATCACTTCGGACAAGTCTCACCAGATTTCTCCCAAATCATCCCTTTTTTATTGCTTATGTCCAATTACAATCATATAATAGAAACCATTTGTTAATATGTGGAAACTCCCTTAGTTTCTAGTTCTTTCCACCTCAAAAAGAGCTTCTATAAACATATTTAGTCGTGTGGACTTAAGTATCAGTATAAGTATAAGCTTGTTGACAGAATTTTTGACTGAATGACCTCCCAAGTCTAATTCAAACTAATTTGCTTTTATGATGAACGGTATCACTAATCCCTTTATATTTATCAAAATTGTGAATTTTATCTATAATGTAAAAATAAGAGTGAGTTTTATGTGAATAATTAAAATGATATTATTATTAGAATTAGGTTGGGAAATTTTTTGGGACTTAAAAGAAAGAGAGATCAGTAGACAGAGAGGAGGGAAAACATTCCAGGCATGGGGGTTGCCAAAAAAAAAACCCCAAAACCCCCAAAAAAACCAAAAACCCAGAACCAAGATGTGGAGAGTATTATTTTTAGAATATCTAGAAAGTGATTTTCACTAGATTAAAGAGTACTTGGTGGGGAGTAAAGTGTAAAAAAACTGAAAAGATGGGAGGGGCTAAGTGTGTGGGAAGGAATGACATAGTCAGATGTCCAATGAAGGAAAATCACTAAATGAAAAGTAGATCATATTGGGGAGAGTTGCAATAACTCAGGCCTAAGGTAATGAGAATCTGCACAGGAGGTGGTTGTGTCAGGAGAGAAGGGTGAATGAATATTCTAGAAATGGTGTAAAAGTGAAATATTTGATTGGGACAAGTTAAGTAGATTTGACAATCATTAGCATAGAGATGATAATTAAATCCATGGGAGCTAATGAAAACACCAGTGAAATAATATAAAGGGAGCTGGGAGAGGGTGTGATGTGGATAAGAATATTACAAAGAAGATTGAGTTGGAATGATCTGATGATAGGAAGTAGAATCAGGCTAGAGTAGTGTACTAAAAACCTAGAGAGAGAGTATCGAGGAGGAGAGTGTTCAGCAATGTCAAAGGATAAAGAGAGGTTAAGGAGAATGAAGACTGAGAAGAACTGCTGAATTTGGCAATTAAATCACTGGTACCTTTGGAGAGAACTGTTTCAGTGGAATTTTAAGATCCGAAGCTGGAATGAAAGGAATTAAATAAAAAGTTAGTAAGAATGTGGAGGTATTTGTAGATAGCCTTCACAAAGAATTTAGCCAAAAAGGGCATAAAGAATATCAGTGGTTCTCAAACTTTTTAAATAGGGGGCCAGTTCACTATCCCTCAGACTGTTGGAGGGTAGGACTATAGTTATAACAAAACCTCACACTCTGTCTCCGCCCCTCAGCCCATTTGCCATAACCCAGCTGCCACATAAACGTCCTTAGCCCTCGGGCTGTAGTTTGAGAACCCCTGAATAGGCCAATGATTAATAAAGATGAAATAGTCATGAATTTTTTTATTTTATTTTTTTTGAGGATGGGTGAAAAATGGACATGCTTGTAAGCAGTAGAAAATGAGCCAATAGATATGGATGATTGGAAAAAAAGTGAAGAGATGGAAGTGACAGGGAAAAATCTGTCTGATTCTCTTCTAGTCATAGAATGGAATGGGAGGGCTTGAACAAGTAAGAGAGAGGTTAGCTTTGAAAAGTATTAAGACTATCTCATCATGTAAAACATGGTTTCAGAAAAAGATAGTAGTAGAAGGCATCTAGGTGATAGGAAATGAAAAAGAGGAGAGAAGAAGGAGCTCTTGGAGAATAATTTCATTTTTTTCTGTTCAAAAAATGAGGCAATATTCTCATCTGAGAAAGTGGAAGCTATGGGAGGTTTGTGCATAAAAAGGTTTGAAAGAGCCATTCTGGAGAATAGGATAGCAAGTTGATAAATCAAGTTTAGAAGGATTGCTTAGCAGCAATGAGGGCCCAGCTAAGGTGCTTTTCTTCACTTTTACTCCACAGCATGTGAGTGAAGGTGGCAAATGGTGAGAGTGATGTACTGAGACTTGGCTGAGCACAATTGGTAAAATATTAAGGGACCTGGGAATTCAAGAGAGGATAGCAATGCGGGATTCAATTGGTTCACTGAAGGGTCAAGATAATGAAAAAAGAAATGCAGAAAGGAAACTGACTAGTGCAAAAGAGATGGTTGGGGAGAAAAGTGAGGGGTGAGTGGGATTAGATATCATAGTAAAGATGAAAAATAAATTTTAGTAACAGGAGACAGAAGGAAAAGTGGAAAGCCAATAGATTATGTTCAGACAAGGAGATTTTTGAAATCTTGAATATGAAGGTAGTACATTTATGTATACTGGCAAGATCAAGAATATTATGTTCTTTGTGTGTGGTAGAGGAAACAGTATATCATAGAAATTATTAGGTGCATGTATGAGGGAAAAATCAGAGAATCCATTTGAGGCAAAGGAACATTAAGGACAACACCTGAATGTAGGATGGAAATTAATAAAGTACATAAAAGGGAACACTATTCTGATAAGTACAAATAATAAGTTGGAACTGAATTGTGGAGGGTCTTAAATAATAAAATAATTTATCCTAAATTCTAAATTTTTGTGAGACAACAAAAATATTCTCATCTGTATTGTCACTAAAGCTAAATTGTTAGGAAAAATTGATATCTGGTCATCTATTTTGGCATCTCCTTTTTCTGTAAAATTCTTCTCATTTTTACTAGTATCTAATTGCTTTTGGGTAGCTTCTCTCCATTCTTTGTAAGAATGGGTTTTGTTTTTGCTTTCAGAGGTTTAGCAGATATAAGCTTGCTAATATTCTTAGTGGTTCAAGTTTAGCTTTGTTTTTACCCATTTCTTTTAGATTTTATTTTGGACATAGTAATGAAAGGATATGTGGTACATTATTTGGTAACCATCGTAAAGTCACTGAAGGTTTTTCAATAGTGATGTGATCAAGTTAGCATAGAAAGATTGAGTATTTGTACTAACAATAGAAGGATAAATCTAGATAAAAGAAAATTAAATATAATTACTGTAATTATTTGTAATTAAATTGTAAGTATTGTCAGCAAGTTCTTATAATCTAAAAAGATACAGAGTGTAAACTATGGTATGAAATTGGTATGAAAATTGGTATGAAAGTGAAAATTAGAGTGAGCATAAAGGCATGAGCAAGTATGGCTAGCATTAGGAGTGAGAAAAAGGGGTGAATAAATAAGTCAGAGACATTTTGGAGGAAAATTTGATAGTATTTCCAATTCAGTTAAGTTGACTTGATGACAAGATGAGAAGGAAAAGGAAAATGACTAAATTATATAGAATATCAAGATTGAGGAAATTAGATAACTTATGGTTCTTTTAATAGAAGCAAGTTTTCAAGAGGGATGGATTCAATTTTGGACATGGATCGCTGTCAATAATAATTTGGGGTGGAAGCAGGATGTGATGTAGAGGTACCAATATAGCCAGATCCTCCCAACATTCCTCACCAAACAGTTAGAAAAGTGCTAAAATTGAATTCTGGAGCAGCAGAACCAACAAGAGTCAGGTGCACACATTTTTTCAGAACAAGACAACATAGCAGATCAGTAGGAGAGATTTGTGACAGGTGGAAGCTAGGTCTGGGTAGATTGCTTTAGTGATACCATGACATCAGTGATAGGCCTTGGAGGCCACTATGACAACAGCAGAACAATCTTTGGAAGTTCTCAGACCAGAGATGGTAAGGGGATTTGACAACTGGTCAGAAAAAAGATTAACAGGGAATTCTGACCTGGCACTGGGTACAGAACCTGGTGTTGTTTGGCAACTCTGTTGCCCATATATAGTTTTGGGTCACAGTTTCAGAGAACAGATCAGCATTAGTGCTTGCAGATGCAGAAGAGAAGGGGCCTTGGTCAAAATTCCAAATCATACAAAAGTGCTAGCACTTAAGGATTTAAGGCACTTTTTTGGAGGTATCAAAATTTTGCAAAACTCACAGAGCTACCTTTGAAAATATCAGGACAGAAAAGCCTGACGCTTGAGACTGGGTAGTCCTACCCCAAGGTGAACAGAGCTTAACTCTTTATATATTTTTTGAAATTAATTGTAAATTTAAATACAAAATGAGAAAAAATGTATTTCTAAGTAACAGCAGAACATAGAGGATACAACATAAAACCATAAATTTTCATTTTCAGCTGTTTACATAAAAAAAAAAGCTGTGTAATAAATACTATACATTATTTTCAAAGGTAACCAGCCTTTCTGTGCTTCCTTCTAAGTTTTCTTTGGCTCTCTGCTGTGCACTTGTGCACTTTTTAATTTTTTTCTCCCATTCTTCCCTAGAGAAAGTCCCCCTCTTCCCCCCCACCCCCGCCAAAAGACTATATACATAGACACATACAGACACACACACATATATCTGTATGTGTTAAAACCATACTATTATATACTTCTAATTATTAGTTTTTCTCTGTAGGAGGATAGCAAATTATTTTATAGATCTAAGTCTTTCCATATTTTTCTAAAAATCAAGCAAGAACCCAACTTTAATATGAAGTTTAATGTCAAGAAATAGATTGGAAAAATAAGCAAACTATAGAAAAAGATCTTGACCAAAAAAAAAAATAAGTATGGTGACAGAGAGACCAAGACAGAAGCTAAATAACAATATGAAAACAGCCACAATCAAGTGTCAAAGAAAAATGCAAATTGGACAGAAGGTCAACAAGAATTCTCATAAGCATTAAAGAAAGAGATAAGAGTGGAAGAAGAAAAATTGGGAAAAGAAATGACAATGGCACAAACAAATTATTAAAAGAGAACAGCTTAAAGAGGTACAAAAATACAAAATAGCACCTTAAAAAAATTAACCAAATGGTAAAAAGCACAAAAATCTATTAAGAAAGGAACTAATTAAAAAAGCAGAATTGACTAAGTGGAAAAAAGTGGCACAAATGCTCCCTGAAAAAAATAATTCCTTAAAAATTAGAATTGGAAAAGTGAAAAGTATTGACACTATGAAAAATTTAGTAACAATGAAATAAATTCAAAAGGATGAAAAAATAGGAAAAAAGTGAAATATTTCATTGTAAAAACAAGTGACCTAAAAAAAACAACAAAAAACTGACCTGAAAAATAAAGGAGAGATAATAATTATTTGACTATTTGAAAGCCATGTCTAAGAGCCTAGACATCAATTTTAAGAAATTATCAAGGAAAACTGTCCCAAAATAGTAGATTCAAAAGATAAAATAGAAATTGAAAAAAAAACACTAATCACTTCCTGATCAAGATTCCAAAATGAAAACTCCCAAGAATATTATTGCTAAATTCCAGAGGTAATGGCCACGTGAAAATATAGTATTGTGATGTTAGATATTGTTGACACGTTAAAGAGCAGAGAATTTGAGAATATGTCATCCTAGAAGGCAGAGAAGATAGAATTTTGACCAAGAATAATATATTTAACAAAATTGAGTATAATCCTTCAAGGAGAAAAATAATGAAACAGAGGACTTTCAAGAATTCCTGATGAAAAGACGAAAGCTGAAAAGAAAATTGGACATTCAAACATAAGATGCAAGAGAAGCATAAAAAGATAAACACTAAAGAGAAATTATAAGGTACTCAATAAGGCTAAAATATATTTTTATGTGACAAGATGATACATATAACTCCTAAGAACTTAATCATTAGGGCACTTTGAAGATGTCTATTAAAAAAAAAGCATGGGAATGAGTCGATTATCTTGTGATCTAAAAACAGTGAAGGTGTAAGTATGCATTAAAAGAGGGAAAAAGGAGAGGAAAAAAAAGGAGAAAGTGTGTTTTTACAGTGAAGAAAATGGGTGGGGAACTCATAGGCATTGCTTGAATCTTACTATCATTGGAATTGGTTCAAAAAGGGAAAATACATATATATGTATATGTAAATATGCATAATCTAATCTATTGTTTATACACATTTATACACATAAATGTATACATACACATACACATAGTTGGGTACTGTAATCTTTCTTACCAACAGAGAAAAGTGGATAAGGGAAAGGAAAGTAAATGAAAAAACAAGAGAGTGGTTAGAAATAAAACATTTAAGGAGGAAGAGGGTAAAAAGAAACAAAAGAGGATAAACAGAAAAATATATGTTGGAGGGAAATAACAGTAATCTTATCTGTGAATGTTAATGGGATGAATTCATCCATAAAACAATAGAGGATAGAAAAATGGATTAGAAACTAGAATCCATCAAGTAAGAGACACACTTGAAACAAAAAGTCACACAGTTAAAATCGGGAGCTAGAATAGATTGTTACACTTCAGCCAAACTAAAAAAGACAGGTTGTAATCATGGTCTTAGACGAAGCAAAAGCTAAAATAGACCTAATTGAAAGAGATAGTCAAGAAAACTATATTTTTAAAAAGGATACTATGGATAATAATTTTTTTACAATAAGTTTCTCTGACAAAAGCCTCATTTCTCAAATATATAAGCAACTGAGTCAAAGTTATAAAAATAAACTTCATTAACCAGTTAAAAATAGTCAAAGAATATAAACAGGCAATGTTCAGAAGAAATCTAAGTTATTTCTAGTTAAATAAAATAATGCTCTAAATAGCTGTTGATTAGAAAAATGCAAATTTAAAAATTGTGAGGTACCACCTTGCATCTATCAGATTGATTAATATAAAATAAAAGGAAAATGACATGCTTTTTAAAAAACATTGCTCATGTGGAAATATGTTTTTCATAATTTCACATTATAATTTGTGTGGTATTGCTTGCTTTCTCAATGGCTTGGAGAGGGCTGGAGAAAGAGAAATCAGAACTCAAAATTAAAAGAAAAGCCAATAAATAATAATTTTTTAAATTAAAAATATGAAATTTCTCTGAAAACCTGTGCAGTATTTCAACTCTAGGGATACAGGGAGGAGAGGTGATATCATTTGTGGAATAGATGATAATAGATTATAGAATACCAAATGGCAAAACTTAGAAAAGTGATCCATCACTATCACAAATTGAGCAAGCATTTAAGTGCTCACTGTGTGTAAGACAAGGAGTGGTCTTAATATTTTTATAAATATGTATATATTTAAATCCTTCCCAAGTCTGAATTAGGTATAGAGTAATTCAAAGTAAACATCTTCACTAAAAAGGATAAGCTGAATTTGCCAAGTTTTGAGTTTTGACATAGGGCTTATTCTCAGAACTGTCCATTGATAGGATAACTGATTAAAGTTGTTAATCGGATGGGCTTAATCTGGGCAGCGAAGATCACTAACATGTAATTATTAGCTACATTTAGAAGTCAAGGACTCACTACTTAATGTTACTTCTTAATGAATTACTACTTAATGATAACTCCTACAATATTCTTTACTTATCAATAGACTATAATAAAAGTTTTTTCATTTGATATGTATACATTATGAGTTTATCTGTTTTTCAGAAATCATTGGATAAATATGCTTTCTTCTCAATGGCAGAGTTATATGGTAATTTTTGCTCTTTGTGCCTTCAAAACTACTTGTCTGGATAACTTTATTGCAGCAGTGTATGAGCATGCAGTAATAACACATTCTGACAATATAACGCCTGTTACTCGTATAGAAGCCTTAAATTTGATGAACAAAAACATGGACATTTTGGAGCAAGCAATTATATCAGCAGCAAAACAGGTACTTTTTCCTAAATATGTTTGTTACAACTACATTGTAGTAGAGTGAAATCTGAACTTTGGAACCTATACTGAAGGGCTCAGGAGAAAGGACTATATAGGAGCAGTAAATTCATTTGTGCTTGACATTGGCTAAAGAGTATGTTATCTGATAAAGATTTGTCAGTTTAGTGTCTACAACCATAACATCAGTCAGAAAAGCTAACACCAGAAAGCTAACATAATTTCAGGGTGCATGAAGGGATATGTATTGACCTTATATAGAGAAAGCATAATTTTGATGTATTCTGCTCTAGAATACTTCATTAAATTCTGAGTACCACATTTTCAGAAGGACTTTGGTAAGCCAGAGAGCATGCAGAGGAAGGAAAATAGTAAAACAAATAGGCTAGATTTCCATTAAATGTACATTAGTGGGGGCAGCTAGATGGCTCAGTGGATAGAGCACCAGCCCTGAATTCAGGAGGACCAGAGTTCAAATCTGGTCTCAGACACTTAACACTTCCTAGCTGTGTGACCCTGGGCAAGTCACTTAACCCCAGCCTCAGGAAAAAAAAAAAATGTATATTAGTTTAAAGAATTGAGGATATTTATCCTGGAAAAGAATAAAAACAGGGAATTCTTGATAGATTTCTGCAAGTATTTGAAGGAATGCCGCTTGAAAGAAAGATTAGACTTGTTTTATTTAGTGTAGTAGGACAGAAATAAGAGCAATAGGTAAAATTTTCAAGGAGGCAAATTTTTACTTTATGTCATACAAAATTTTATAACTATTAGAACTTTTCCAAAGTGACATAGGAAGTGAGATTCCTTTAATTTGAGGTCTTAAAGTAGAGGCTAAATGAATATTTGTCTGTTATATTTATTCAGGGATGAGTTAGACTGTAGGAATTTTCTATTTACTTCCAAATCGGAAATTCTGTGTTTTGTGAGTGTAAGGGGAAACCAAAATTTTAAAAAATGTTTATAATCAAATTATGTAATTAAGACCCTGACTCAATGAATATTATATAGGCTTCAGAGATATGTAGAGAAAATTTATAGTTGTCAATGTTCCCTATCCCAAATAACAGGAAGATTAATTTCCTTAATAGTTGAATTTTTTAAAAGTCTAGAAATTCAATAATTATTAGGAACCAAGGATAATAGGACTTAATGATCAATAAGATTTCAGAAATTATCTAGTTCATTCCCCTGATTGTATAAAAAAGGAAATCAAAACTACAGAGGTGAAAAGTAAAAAGTCCATGGTCAAACAAGTGGCAAGTAGCAGAGGTAGGTTTTGAAGGCTTATATTATCTAAATTCAATGATTAAAAAAAAATAAAAACAAAAGACAAATTTCTGCTCTGCTTTCCTGTGAGAATTGAGTTTCCTCATAAAATTCAGGGATTAGGTAACATCATCTCTTCGAACTTAAAAATCTAAAAGTCAGAATCTCAGAGTTAAATATAAAAGAGACAAGAAGACAGCAAGAAAATTGGGACAGGAATTTTATTTGGGCTCACTATTAAAGGTAGATAAACTATGAGACAGCTGAAAGAAAGTTGATAAAGGAGCTAATGTGGTACAATAGTGGGTGTTATTTAGCCAACATTATTACTGTTATAGAGCTTACCTGAAATTATATTAATTAAATTTATTTTCAATAGGGTGCACATATCATTGTGACTCCAGAATATGGTATTTTTGGATTTATCTTTGATAGAATAAATGTATATCCTTATCTGGAGGACATTCCACATCCAAAGGTGAATTGGACCCCTTGTACAGACAGCAAAAGGTATTAAAATATATTGTCAAACTCCGTCTTTCTCTTCTTGATTTTCTCTGTACTTGCCTCCATTGTAGCGTTTTATACTGTTGATAATCTTTCAAAAACTCTTCTGTTTCTCCTTTACACTGTTTCCTCTAGGTTCTTCTATCAGTCTCAGTGCTCTTTCTTAGTTCGTTTGCTAAATATTTTCATGTATATCATGTTTTCTAATTATAGGTCTACCTTATGTTCTGACCTGGGTCCTTTCTATTCTCTATTTTCTCTCATTGGTGACATCCCTGACATTTTGGAAATAATTCCCTGATCTAAAAATCCATCTTTAGTCTCTATCAACAGACAAACACAGCTTCACAAAACTTATGTTAAAACTATATTTTTATAAGAGAAAAGAATAAGAGAAAAGAGAAAAGAATATGTGGAATCTGAAGAGCTCCCAATCCACACAGAAATTTTCATATTTATATCCACAAGACAAAAAAAATTCAAAATATTTCTACTTAAAGGGATTTGGCATGAGAATGAAAGGGTGCAGGAAATATTATAGGACAAAAGAGGGAAGGAGCAAGATAATGGCAAAAGCTGCATTCTTTTCCAGTGGGAATTGCCAGAGTACTAAAATAGAATGTTCTGCTAATCTACCTGGTCTCTTCTGAATAAGCAGCTTCTTAGTCTAACTTAGACTGACTGATGACTCCCAAGAACGCACGGGGACTCCAGTTTAGGTTGCAAATAATAAATTATGTTAGCTGGGGCTTCATTCAGGATGCATTCAGGGCTTCCATGGTCAGAGTCCGATGTTTCTGGAAAATATGGCAACTCAATAACACAAGTTCAGGGGACCCTTTAAATGAACATTTCTACTGGAGCTCTAATTACTCATCTTCAAGTGGATTGGCTGTCCCATAGACTCTCCAAACAACACATACAAAATAAGACATATTATTTTTCCTCTAAAATTCAACCTTCTTCTGAATTTCCTTTTTTTTTTTTTTTTTTTTTTTTCCCTGTGCAGGATACTGTGATACTTCCTGTGTCCAAGTTTCATAGTCTCAGAATTTTACTATACTCTTCACTTTCATCTTACAAATCCTGTCAGTTGCTAAATTTATTTTTTCTACTTTTGAGATTTTCATGCTAGTTCTTTGTAATAACTTCTTCCTTTTTAAGGAAACTTATCAACCATTTCTCTAATGATCCATTCTAAAATTTCTTCAGGAATTTGTCAAACTCATTGATTTACAGTTTATAGGCTCTTTTCTCTTCCCTTTAAAAATTTTTGGATATTTTCTCCTTTCCAGTCTTTTCTATTTCCTATAATCTTTCACATATTTCCGATAGTAGTTCAGTAATATAACTTTAATAATAGCTAATATTTATATTGTACCATTTATGTGCCAGGCACTGTGCTAAGCATTTTACAATTATTTTATTTGACTTTCACAACAGCACTGATAAGTAGATGCTATTATCTCCAGATGGGGAAAATGAGGCAAATAGTGACTTGCCCAGAGTCATGTAGCTTATATATGTTTGGGCTGTATTTGAACTCAAGCCCTAATTTTATCCACTGTGCTACCAGCTCCTCCAGTGTTTTTAATACTGAATATCTGTCAGTACTTTCACTACCTGGAAATCTAATTCATTGAAGTCCAATGATCTGAATTCATCAAAGGCAACTAGATGCTATATCATCTTGCTTCTTTCTCTTGGCTATCAATTCTCTCCTGGCCATTTTTATTGTTACAAGCAATCAAAGAGACATAATCAAAATAGGAGTTGAACAGAAATTCCTTCTCATTCAGGCTCCTTAAGCAAAAGTCTTTAATCTTTATCTTCTTTTTGTTTCACAGTGTTAACTCAAAAATGAAATAAACATACACCAAAACCTCTTTCTTGTCCTTCTTGTCCCTTGCCAGGTCACCTTAATCTCAGCTCCAGTGTTCCTATCACTAATTTTTTACAGGACTTTGCTATGCTCTTATATACTTTCTGGGTTCCTGACCCTTGTTTCCATTTTCTTTACATTTCTCTTTAAATTTTAAGTTTGTGAATTTCTGAAGCATCCACTGGTGTCTTCAGACAAATCCCATTTTCCCTCTCTTTAATGAAATTGTTTCTCTTTTTATCTTTAGAATTTCATTCTTGACCATTTCCATGACTCTTGGACTAACTTGCTCCTGCAGCATTTTAGTCCACTGAATGTTACTTAACTGTTTTCTGAACCTTGTGAATTGTTTGCCCAAGATCTAATATACAAGGCAGACTAAGTCTAGATTTCCTCTCTTTTTTTTCACAAAATTTGTAGGAACCTTTTCTCCTTCCTTTTCTCCTACCTCCCAGGTTTCCCATAATTTCTGCACTAGAAATCAATTTCTTCAAGATAGTGAGAATTAGATTCAGAATAAAATTTCTCTATATTGCTTTCTTTACATTTTGAAGAATGAAACTGTTACTAAGTCAAGTTAAAAAAGTTATTATTTGCTCTGCTTTTTGGCAGAGAAGGTGTCCTAGTAAATGTTTGGAAATTTAAAATCTCCATTACCATTATATTATGTCTCAGTACTAGATTTGTTGTCTGGCTCCAAATTCTTTTTTCTTATATAACAGTAACTCAAATCTGGCAAAAAGAACACACTACACCATTGATTCAAATCACTGTTCAATTGCCTCTGCTTTCTATAATAGAAAATCTCTACAACTTTGGTACTATATCTGACTACAATCTCCCTCAACTTCTAGATCTAGTCGCCAAATTCTGTTGTTTCTGTCTCTATAATATTTCTTGCATCTATTTTGTTTCTATTTGCTTGGCCATTATCTTAGTTTAGAATGTCATCATGTTTTTCTTTTCTTTTTTTTTTACATTGTCATGTGCCCAGCAGAACATCAGGGAGGATTCAAAATATATAATAACAGATTACCAATTAAAGAAAATATACACATATTAGTAGAAGAAATTATATTCATTAATGTCCATATTTCTTGTAAATTGTTCTTTTGTTCTCTGCTGCACACCTTTTTTATTTTATTCTTTTTCCCCCATTTTATCCCCCCTACTCCCAAGTAGGCTATAGTTAAGAAAGGCTATATTTATGTATACATTTGTAGATATATACATCCATACACACACACACTTGTACATATGCACACACATGAACATGCACATAAATCTTTTTCCTATCCTGCTGACTCTTTGCTTTAATTCTGTTCCTTAACTTGCTTTGCTATTACTTAACCTTTCTCCACCCAAGGATCCTTCCCTTGTCTTCTTTCCTCACCCTTTGCTTCCCTGTCTGTCCATCCCTCCCCCCTTATTTCTTTATAGATTTTAGAGGATGCTACACCCTTCATTTTATATATCTATACACACACATATAAAACTATGAGCCTGCCTTCCCCCTTTAAAGCTTTTGTGTCTGTTTTTCCTCTGTACCTCATTTGTATAACATAATTATTATTTTTATCTTAACTGTGCTCCAATCTTTCTTTGAAGCTATCCTCTTGTTGATATCAATATTAAACATATAATATATATTTCCTGTGTTAAAAAAAAACAAAAACAAAAGCAATTTGTCCATGTTGAATTCCTTAAAATTGGTATTTGATATTGGTTCTTATATATTAAATTTTCTATTAAGTATGGGTTTGGTTGATATAAAATCTTAAAAATCTGAAAGTTTATTGAATATCCATTTTTTTTTGGAAATTTAGCAATAATATTCTTATGTATTTTCCATAAAGGATCTCTTTGAGGTAGTGATTGATGGATTGTTTTCCATTTCTACTTTCCCCTTATGCTCTATCCCTCTAAGACAATTTTCTTGGATTATTTCTTGCATTATTTGGTCAAGGGTCTTTTTTTTTAGTCACAAATTTTAGGTAGTCCATTTATTCTTATCATTTACTTTTGTTTATCTATTCTACAACCTGTTGTTTTTCTTATAAGATGTTTCATGTTCTGTTCTATTTTTTCATTCTTTAAATTCTGTTTTGTTATTTCTTGGTCTGCCCAATTCTAATTTTCAAAGAGCTGTTTTCATCATCTCTGTATCTCCTTTTCTACTTGGTTTAACTTTTTTTTTATCTCCCTTTCACCTTGGTTTAACTTTGTTTCATAATCTTGTATTTTTTGGGTTGTTTTTATTTTTACTATTTAATTTTTGCTCAATGTCATTTTATTTTTAAATTCTTTTTTGAGTTGTATAAATTCTCTCTGAGCAGGGAACCATTTAAGGCTACTCTTTGGGGTAGGTTTTTTACTTCAATTTCCTCCTCTGAAGGTAAACCCCAGTTTTCCCCATTCCCATAGTAAGTTTCATTTCTGTGGTGGGGTTCTTTGCTGGTTCATTTCTTTTAAAATAAGAGTTATTAGTGTAAGCATCTCTTATTGTTTGATGGGGAAACAGTGCCTCTAGCTTCACTTCAACTCTTCTCTCTGATCTAGAACCCCCAAACCAAGAGTTCCACACTCCTGCAAGTATCCACAGCCAGCAGCATCCCTGCACCCCTGCTCTTGCACTCACTGGGTACTGGTTCCTTCTCACTTAGGCTACAGCATAGCTGGGCCTGGTACTCAGATCACTCAGGTCACTCAGGTTCACTCAGACTGAGATTCACTCAGTCTTCCCAGAATCAGACTCCAACTTCCAGATACAGCCTGGCAGATGCAAGTTTTTGTGGTTTCTGCTGAGATTCCACATAACTCTCTCCAGGGGTCCCTACTAGATGTTTCTGCAGAGCTAGCCTGGAAGTGTTTGCACTTCACACTGGCTAATCCCTGGCCTGAGGGCTTTCGTTGGATTTTCTTGGGTTGTACCATAAGGACCCCAGTTCTGCCCCAAGTCTCCACCAGTCTATGTTTGCCCTAAGGTAGAAATTTGTTCTATTTATGGGGGAAATCTGGAGAGTTTAAAATTTACCAACCTTTCCTGCCATTTTCCCAGAATTCTCTCCCCACATTTTTCCTAGATACAATTCATCTCATTCAAGTTCCCCTCAGCCCCCACCTGGTTGCTTAAGTTATTTTCATAACAGGAAGGTGTTACCATTCCACTGCTCTGGTTGGTAAACTCCAACAGCTCTGTATTGCTTCTTGAATAAAATATAAATTCCTTTATATGGTTTAAAATCCTTTGAAGTTTGCCTCAAATTTACCTTTTGGCATTGGAATACATTTCATCCTCTCTTGTAAGCGATGATAAACTAGATTAGCTCCAAGCACCTCATCTTCTGTCTCTTCTGTTATTTGTCTTGGTTGCCTGTCATTCCTATAATGAACTCCCTCTTTACTTTCCTTCTACATGAAGCCTTTTCCATTGTTCTCAATTGCTTGTAGCATTCCATAATCCCATCAATACATCTCATTCATTTTGTGTGTATCTGTGTGAATTTAATACCTAAACACACCTGTACATGTGTACAATTGAATGTAAACTCATGGAGTGAACACATTTTTTTGTGGGATGTGTGGATGTGTGTGTGTGTGTGTGTGTGTGTGTGTGTGTGTGTGTGTGTGTGTGTTTGGTATCTCTAGCATTCATTACAGTTTCTAGCACATAGTAGGTGCTCCAGAAATGCTTAATGTTAGAGAATCAAATTAACACATGTGAAAACACTTATGATTCTTTTTAGCTTTAGTTTCTTTATGATTTCTCTTACATAGAATTGAATATGATTTCAAAGTTTAAAAGAGAGTCTAACTAAAATATGTTATTTACCACTTGCTGTTAATGGATGGCATGAGGTTCTATGACTCAACCAAAAATAACCTTAAACAGCTTCTTTATTTTTTTCCCCAATGAAATTAAAATGACTGAACATGCATAAAATTCTTTGTAATGCTTAAGAAAACTAAAACTTAAATCCAGAAGACCAAATGAAAGAATAGATTTTTATGTTACAAATAGTTTGATCTCCTCCAGCCAAGACTCAACTAAAATGTGTTTTTCTATGTCAAAAGACTTGTTGGCATCTTGAAATCAAATATCAGTGAGAAAAACATATTAAACAGTAAGACCGATGTAATGTCAGTCTTACTATACACTTTTAGAACTGTCCACATTCAGCTGAGAAAAAGAATGATCTCCCATATGACTCTAGTCTTTCCATCTCCTATAGCTTGTGACCCCCAGGGAAAGTTTCTGTGGCTTAGTATGATTTCCATTTGCTGCAAAGCACCATATCCCTTTCGAAGTGAGGAGAGTCTCTTCTAGTTCTCTATATCCTTCTGCACCTATTCCTTGAAGAGGAAAGTTGGCAGTACTAGGACCCATTTTTGCTGTTCAGGTTTGATTTCTATTTCATGTTCTGTTGTCTCTTGCCCAATTTTCACCCTTTGGAAGAAAGAGAAGAAGTGAGAAGCCTTACATCTAACTCTGACCCCCATCTTGTGCTGCATTGTCTCCTGCCTAATCTTCAGTTTCTTTTGGGACAAGGAGTAGTTCCTTCCACTTAATGATGAACATACACATACCTAATCACACCCCAAACATTCCAGTGATTCTGAACCCTTGTAGGTCATCATTTAAACCTCATGCTACATATCCCTTACACAATTTTTTATTCCCATCCTCTTCAAGGATCCCACCCCAAACTCCTGACCAAACACTATTTATTCTTACTGTGCTTTCTGAAATCTATAGGTTACAAAGTTACTTTCATCTTTAACCTTCTTTCTCTTCAACATACATATTGAAATACCCTATTTAGTTATTTCAAATGTAGCACTAGACTTAGAATTGAGAGACCTGGAATGAAATTCTAATAGTGCCACTAACTAGATTTTAGTAAAATTCTTAGAATTATATAAATAATTTAGATATGAAAGAGACATTGATCTAATTCTCTCATTATGTAAATGAAGTGGAGGTCCACCAAAGAGGCAATGCTACTCAGGAAGTTAGCAAAGAATCAGAATTTGAACTGAGGTCTTCTGATTCCAACACATGATTTTTCAATATATCACACCTCTGACTCAGTTTGTTTATTTATAAAATTTAGATAATACTTATATTATTGACCTGCTAGCTGTAAAAAATGCTTTGAAAACTTGTAAGTTGTAAATACTTTATAAATGTGAGAATAAAAAGAAAAAAAATCTATATTACTCACTCTCAAAATGATTTGGTATGAAAGATGATTTGAAAAGTTACTTGCCAGCAGGTGGCACCGAAATAATGTGTTTTCATATCTGTTTCATGCTCTTCATCCTCTGCACTATCCTGTTCCTATTATATTCAAAGTAAACTGGAGATATTAACTTACTTTTTGTCAGTTTGCTTTGTTAAACCTTGTAAAGTGTTCACTGCTTTTATAATTTTTTATTAGGCCAGTTATTTAACCTCTCACTACTCTAATTTGCTCATCTAAAATAATGTTTATATTTCTAGAGGCTTGAAAGCTTCAAAACATGTTTCTCTTTCCCACAACAACTTTTGTGAATTATAGTTTGGGTTTTTTTTTTTTTTTCTTTGTTTTTTTTCTTTCTTTTTTTTTTTTTTTTGTTGTGATTTATAATTTCACTGATTGGGGAAATTCCCTGTAAGGAGATTGTTTCTATGAATGCAGAATAGAAATTGTTTTGGAATTTATATGCTTAGAAAATTGCCCAGGAACTCTGAGGATTTAAGTTAATTTGTCTCCTCACAGAAACAATGAATGTTAGACATTCTCAGATCTAGGACTTGAATCTAGGTCAACCTGACCCATCTAACCATTATGGTATGCTATTTTTGCTGTAAAATAGGTAGCATTAGTATTATCTTCATTTTACAGATGAAATTAAAGATTTTGCTCATAACAACATAACTGAATTGTCAGAGCTGGGACTCCAATTGACATCTTATGATTCTAAAACTAATGCTCCTGTGGTGTTACCTTGTCTGTCTCTTTTTAAAGGGTTAGGCTTAAAGAAATTTGGCAGTTCTTAAGAACAGCATTATCAGCCTGTTAACTTACCCAAGGAACCTAATTTATTTATTGATTTTAAATTTTATTTTTTTTATTAAATTACATATATATATATGTGTATATATACATATATATTTGCTGAGGCAATTGGGTTTAAGTAACTTGCCCATGGTCACACAGCTAGGAAGTATTAAATGTTTGAGGATAGATTTGAACTCAGATTTTCCTGACTCCAAGGCTGTTGCTGTATCTACTGCACAATTTAGCTGCCCCAATTTTTAGTTTTTTAAATTTTTATTTATTTTTAATTTATGGAATAAAATGAACATTTCTATAACATAGTATAATAAAAATATATTGCACATAAAAATCAATTATGCATTAAATAGGTAATACAGTTATCATATACATTTTTTATTTTCCTTTTTTCTTTTCTATATCCCTGCCCAAGACATAGATTTTCTTCTTAAACAATATTACTATTATTGTATACAACATTATCTTGGTTCTGTTTATTTCACTTTTCTTGATTTAGTGCAAGACTTTCTATGCTTTTCTAAAATTATTGAGCTCATCATATCTTATTGTACAGCAGTAGGAACATAATTTATTATAGAAAATTCAATCTGAGAAGATAGTGATGATATACCCCACCAGAATCTCTTCTCTTACATGCCTCTCTATTCTTCAATTTCATTAGTGTTGCATTAGTTCTGATTATCCCTTTTATATGACATATGATTCTACATAGTGTTACTATCACACACATACATCTATATCAATAAAGCTTTATACTTTCTAAAGTGCTTTCATAATAATAACTTCTGTTCCCTTGGGTTAGGTAGTATGTACTATCATTTCTACTTACAAACAGAAAAACAAATCAAAGGAGTTACCCAAAGTCATATCCTGTAACCAACAAAGCCAGAACTAGAACATGGGACTTCAAATTCAATGGGCTTTTCCTTTGGGACTCACTTTTTCCCTTTCTCTTTTTCTTTTTTGAAGGGGTTATCTGGGCTTGTAATTTTAGTAGTTTGTGGAAATACTGTTTATGAAGACTTCCTCTACCAATGTGCTTTGTCAATTCATCCACAAGTTATGATTATAAAGATTTGCTTGGAGCATTGAGAGGCTCATGGCCACATAACTAGTTTATGTTAGAGACAGGACTTGAACCTATGTGTAATTGACTCCAAGGGCAGCCCTTATTCTCTATGCCAAATATTGATTCCTAGGACCTGATTTATTTCTTCCTTAATGAGTTTTGCTAATCTTTTGACACCTTATTGCCATAATTTTCTCTTAATATATATGCCCTTTTATAGTCATATATGTCCCTAGCCCTCTTTTGAGAATATTGCCCACTGAAATTTCCTTTTATCTTCTTTTTTATTCTTCTACCTCTCTTTTGAATTGGCTTTTTGTGGATAAAACAATTTATTGTAGTATCACTTTTTTTCTGTTCACAAATATAGTTTTAAAAGTATTAACTTAAGAAATGAAACAAACGTTTCCATAACAAAGTAGAATAGAAAAAAAGATTGCACAAGAAATTAAAAATCTATTATGTATAATTTGCTTCTTCTTTTTAAATATATGATAAAATAATTGTGTAATTTTGTTTTTTCTCCTCCTTCTCCAGCCTTAGAGATGGCTACCATTAGACACAGATATGTATGTAAAATATAATATTAAATAATAATAAAATTATATATATTATAAACATAAATATACATATTTTTATGTTAGCTCTTTCTCTGGATACAGATGGAATCTTTGTTTCATAGGTCCTTTGTCATTAATCTGTACTTAAAATAGTCAAAATGACTTTGTTGCTCAAAGTTGTAGTATCACTTTTAATTCTTTAGATGTTGCATTTAGTGGATCCTGTTTTTTTTTTTTTTCCTTCCACTTGAATATCTACTAGATTTGCCAACACACCAGTTCAAGAAAGACTCAGTTGCATGGCCAGGAATAACTCCATCTATGTGGTAGCAAATATAGGGGATAGAAAGACATGTGATCCCACGGTGGCCAAGTGTCCCTCTAATGGCTATTACCAGTACAATGCTAATGTGGTATATGATTCAGAGGGGAAATTGGTGGCCCGTTACTATAAGGTATGAATTCATTTTTAAATAACTCGGCAACCGAATGTCAAATAATAAAATAATTGTCAAAGAAGAAATATTGAAGATTAAGATTATCAAAATAATACTGATGTCAATAGTAACAGAACTTTAGAAATAATTTTTATCAAAATTACTTACCCGCATTGTTTAACTTCAAACTTGCAAGTAGTAGTGAAGCAACTGGAAACAATGGCCTTATAGGAAGGGGCCTACAAAGTTTCAATTGTTAATATATATTGGAAAAAGTTACTATTTTAATGAACTAGAGCATATGAGAAACAGAAGTTATTATTTGAAATTGAAATGCTTCATTTGGTCCCAAACAGTGAAAAAGATAGTAGTACAAAATGGTTGTATATTGGACTGAGAATTAGCAAGTCCTGGGCTCAAATCTTTCCTCTAACACTTGTTAATCTGTGTAAACCTTATGTCTCTTAACTGATATATGCTACAAACATGCTTGGGATTCATCCAATTAATCCTTTAAAGAAGCCAATCTTTGTTATTGGAGGCAGTTCTTTATATTGATGGCATCAGAAGATTTTATTACATGTTTATGTATTCATGCAGTAGTATGGGAAGTTTGTTCTGCCAAATTAAAGAAATCAAGGTGCACTTGTCCATAGAAATTATAATTAAGTATTTTTGATAGTCATTAAAATTGACAGCTATTTATTGCTTTCCTATAATGGATAAGGCAGAACAAATCATATCTTATCTTTCCCCTATAATTGTCTTTAATTTCTTTCACTGTAAGAAAAATAATGTGGTTATACAATTCATTATCTCTATTTTCTCCAGAAGTTTTCATTCTGTCTGAGGCAAAAATCAATACTGTCCAATAACTGTAAGCTAGCAGTATTTAAATACATTACAGTATTTATATCAACTTTCTTATAAGTTTTTTTTTGTGTGTGTGTGTGTTTATTACAGAAATATATGTTAACAAATGAAGTCCAGTTTGATAGCCTAATGGAACCTGAGTTGGTGACTTTTGATACAACATTCGGAAAATTTGGCATTTTAACAGGCTTTGACATACTTTTTCGTGACCCTGTGGTAACTCTGGTGGAAAAGTTGAAAGTGGACACGATTGTGTTACCAGTAGCTTGGATGAACAATTTACCACATTTATATCCTACTGCATTCCATGCAGCATGGGCTACGGGAATGAGAGTTAATTTGCTTGTGGCCAATATCCGTAATACTGTCAATCAAATGTCAGGTAATTTATAATTTCTAAAGGAAGACTTAGGGATTTTTTGTAATAAAGTCTCAGACACCATTCCTCTAATTGACATACAGACCCAACTAAAGTATTTATTTCCCAACTTAAAACTTTTCAATCAGCAAATTTGGAACAGAATATAGACTTAATTTGGATTTTAATTTCTTTATAGTTTTCTTATTTAATTTTCTAAAATTGGATACTTAATTTGTTCATAAAAGTTTCAATAAACCTTTTCCAAAGCTTTTTTCCTGATTGTTTCTGCTTCCCTTCCTCCTATCCTCTAATCCTGAAATCATTGGCAATACGATTATTTGTTCAGTATGTTAAATAGTACAAGAGTGGCTAATTTAAAAAGTTATATATTTTGTACTTATTGAAAAAATTTCTTATTTGTTATTTTTAGGGAGTGGTATTTATGCACCAGATTCTCCCAAAGTATTTTATTTTGATATAAATTCAAAGAATGGGACACTCCTCCTTGCACAACTGGACTCACATCCCAAACTCTCACCACCAGTGAATTGGAGTTCTTATGCTAATAGCATAGAACCTTTCTCAACAGAGCAAGGAGAATTTAAAGCCTCAATTCTTTTTGATAAGTTCACCTTCAAAGAACTTGTTAATGATACAGGAAACTACTCTGTTTGTCAGAAAACACTGTGTTGTCATTTAAGTTACAAAATGTCTGAGAAGAGACCAGATGAAGTTTATGTTTTGGGAGCTTTTGATGGACTTCACATTGCTGAAAGGGAATATTACATGCAGGTAATCATTTTTAACAGAAGGAAGTTAGGTGGAAAAATTGTTAGAACAGTGAAATTTATAAGAAAATATATGTTAAATTTCTTATTCAATATTGATCTGTAAAGTTTGTATATAATTAAAAAAAACAAAAAGCTAGTATTTATATAGTGCCTTAAATTTTACAAAACACTTTATATGTTACCTCCTTTGCTCTTCACAACCACCCTGTGAAGTATTATTATCATCCCTATTTTACAGATTAGGAAGCAAGAGGCTAAGTGACTTAGCTAAAGTGACATATTTAAGGTCTGTGGTGAGATTTGAACTTTAGTCTTCTAGAAGCCAAGATCATTGCCTCTCCACTGTGCCACCCAGTGGCTTCTAGGTACTGAACCCTGATAAAGAGCATTTTGGGACTGTGGAAAATATACTGGCCAGAAAGTCAGAAGATGTGGATTTTCATCCATGCTTTCTCATTAATTGGCAGTATGACATTGTACAAGTCACTTATTCTCTCTGGATCTCTGTTTCTTCACTTATAAAATGAGGGTACTAGACAGAACAATCTTTAGCGTCCCTTCCCGCCTGCAGCTAGAACATTTTATGAAATAAACAACAGATTATGTTTCAATAGATTTTTCCAATCATTATTTTAAGATATTACCAGTGTTGAATTGAATTGAATTAAATTAAATTAATAATAAGTCATAAGCACAGGCACAAATAATTTCAGGTTTTGACAGAGAACACCTAAGGTCTTGTTCTGTTTCTTAGTAAATGTGTGAGTATATATTTCAGTTACTACCTAAAGGGAAGCATGTACTACACTATAAAAAACATTTTATCAAGTGAATTGTTAGAGCCTCAGACCTGCTCTAGGACAAAGGAATGACTTATTAAATAGGGAAGTTTACTTTACTTAACAAAAGAACAAAAGCAGTTTATACTGTTGAAGTTATATATATTGATCATTTGATCTGTATTTATTTCACCCAGATTTGTACTCTTTTGAAGTGCTTAACAACTATGTTAGAAACTTGTGGGCAGCCAGTTGAGAATGCTTCTACTTTGTTTGACATGTTCTCTCTCAGTGGCACATTTGACTCTAAGCACGTTTTTCCAGAGATGTTGCTGAGTGGACTTCAGACTGCACCTGGAGAATTTAAGGTAGGAGTTTTTTCTGTATATTTTCACATAATTTCTTTGTGAGATGAAGGAATAGTTTATGTAATAAAATCTAATTAAAATAATACTGCAATGCCAGAAACACCATATATATTTATAGAAATTAAGGGGTAATGTGGCATTTGAGAAGCATCAGAAATACTTGAATATAGTCAGAAAATAGATCTAAGTAAAAATGATAAGCCATAAAGTAGTACCTATTTACATGTGGGAACTTAGCAATAAATCATTTATTCTGTGTCATGTAGTCAAATTAGTCTTCTATTTCTTTTTTCAGTTAAATTTTGTTGATATTGTTTGTATTGCCACATTTTTTTCTTAGTATCTCTTCCCTCTCACTTTCAGAGAAACATCCTATATAAGAAATAATAGCTTATAAAGAACAAAAAAGAAAAGTAAAGGGAAAAAAATCAGCAAAAGTAATCAATACAATAAAAAAATCTGAAAATATATATAGTACTTCACATTTGTTTAACTCCTACTTCTGTAAGGGAGCAGGATGTATGATACTATACTTATCTTGTCATGCTTGTTATTTTTAATTTTGCAATTATCATTTTTGATTTTTTTATGATGGTTTTTTTCATTGATATTGTTGTAGTCATTGTATATATTGTTTTGTTTTTTTTTTTGCTTAGACTAAACTATCTACTCATGTTGCTATAAATATTTTGGTGTATATGGGAACTTTCTTTTTAATCAGTGACTTCTGTGAGGTATATACCTTTTAGTAGAATCTCTAAATAAAAAAAATGGATATTTTTGCTATTTATTTGCATAATTTTAAGTTCCTTTCTAAACCAATTATACTGATTCACAGCTCCACCAAGAAAACTCTAATGTGCCATCTTGTGCCTCAACCTCTCCAGTAATATTGCTCTTAGATCTAGACAAGAAGGGCTTCTGCTTCAGGACCAGAACCTCAAGGACTCTTGCACTCCACACATCTTAATTACAAAAAATTAAAGAAAATGTGAGGAGTAAGAGGAAATCCTTGCTGGTGCCTTAGAAACCCTTAGGTCTGACTGGAATAAACTTAGGCCTTTATGAGTGTTGCCTCCCATAGAGAGAAAGAAGCTAATATTATAGTTTATTCAAGTAAGCCTTGTTTCTAGGGTCATGCAGTTAAAGCTTGGGGTATAATTTAAGTTTTGGCCTTCCTCACTTTTTAGATCAATGAAAGCATTGAGTCACCTAGACTTGACATCTCAATCACTACCTTTTCTGTTGGAAATAGAAATTTTAGACTGGAGAAACTAGAATTAGGGGTATAAAGTAGGTATGATGGCTATAATATACCAGGAGGTAGATTTCAGCTCAGTAAGTTGCTGTTGAAAATCAACTTGGCCTAGGCCAGCCCATAACTCATGCATGTTGGCTGTATGACCATGGGTAAGTCTTTTAAATTCTCAGTGCCTTTTGCCAGGCATAAAGCCTAGGCAAATTATTTAAATTTGGATTGTTCCAGTTTTCTCATTATAAAATGAGATGTAGTAAGAAATAGCAACGCATTTCAGTGTCTTTGCCAAGAAACTCCCAGAATGGGGTCCTGAAAAGTCAGGGCCAACAGAAACAAGTGAGCAACAACTTAATGTTGTGAGCAGTTAACTACTTTTGACATATATTTACTTCTTAGAATTTTTATCTCCTATTGACAGTTTCAAAATCCTGAGTGCTTTATCTAGGTTCTTAATGACTCATAAAATTAGCCATTTTTTTCACTAATTTAAATTGGAAAGGTCTCTCATTTAAGGAAGTACAGGTAAACATTTGCCACCAAAATGTGCATGCACTCTACCTCATTGTATTATGTTAGATGTATTCTATTATGTAGCATTATATTAGAAACTGAATATTTTAATTTTATACCTTTTGTGTTTGGGTGCTATGAAAATATAAAGATAGTATCAACATTCTATTTTCTGGTTTATTTGTTTTGCCAATATAACAATATTTTTAAAATAACATTTTAAGTTTTAGTGTAAGATGAAACCAAAATTATATTTACAATTATATAGCTCATGAAAATAAAGGCTTTCTATGAATGGCCTTTTTTCATGTGAAATGTATTGAAAGAGTTTTTATTCACTATTTTATTCTCTGGTTCGTGCCGTTACAAAAATGACATCATTTTCAGTTTTTCTTAAAATGTGTGTTATTGAGGAGTGATAGTGGCCTGTTTTGTGTGTTCTATATCCTGGTTATCAGCTTTTGAATAATATTGAAAATATTTTCTGGAAATGAAGCTATCTTTGTGATGTGGAGTGAGACTGTAGGCATCCAGAAAGTAAGATGAACAATAAAGGTATAAATTGTTTTCCGACAAAATCTGATAAATATTGTTTGATAAATATTGTATGAAATAGGTAGGAAGATGAAAATCAGGAGTTGATATCTTCAGGGAATTATAGCATAAGTGGTCATATGGACTACAGTAGTAACCCAATTTAGATATTCTGTATAGTTCAGTATTTTTAATCACAATATTTATTATGAAAAGATGAAGATTGTAAGTTAATTATTCCAGTTTTTCACAAAAATCATTATTTTTTTCCACTTGGGGCCATACATTTTGTATTGCACTTTTTAGTTAAATTGTTTATATAGACAGATTTGCTTCTTCCAAATTTTTTTTTTCCTTTTGCCTTGTAAAGTCCAGTGATAGTTCTTCCCATCATTATTTCCTATTCTCATCTTTTGTGATTACCAGTTTGCTGAGTGAGTTGAAACTCTATGGTGGCTTTGATTTACCTTTTTCTTAATATTTATTCAAGTAATTTGGAACATTTTTCATGTTTGTTAATAATTTGATATTATTCTTTTGAGATTTATTTATATATTTGACCATTTATTTTATAAATAATGTACATATTAAATATTTCTATATTTCTATCTATATAATCTGTTAATTGTCTTTGCACTCTGGATAACTTGTCTAAGAAATTTGATACAAAGATTTATTTTTCTATTTGACCATTTCCTTTTGTATCCTAGATGCATTTGTTACAGAACATTTTAACTTTCATATAATTAAAATTATTTTTATCTTAAGTAATTAACTTTTTCTCTTGTAGATTTAAGAATACATTTCCCATTCATAGCTATGTAAGGTATATTACTGCTTCTGTTTTAATTTTGCATAGGATAATCTTTGAAATTAATATTACATATCCATTTTGAATTTATTACAGAATATGGTTTAAAATGTTGGTCTGTGCTTAATCTGTGCTTAATCTTTGCCATGATGCTTTCCAGGTTTCTCGATAGTTTATATTGGTTACATGTATTTAGTTAACAGTATTTTATTTATGTCGAATGTTATTTTTATTTTGTTTTCTTCCATCTTGACAATTTTAATTAAACAGTTAACAATTTAATATTCCTGACTATGATCCATAAACTAATTTAACACATTTGTTAATCATTTCTTGGCTCAAGAGTTTGAAAATATTTTGTTTATAATATCATTTTGAGGTATTGTCTCTTTATTATTAATGAAAGCAACTTTTTTTTTTTTTTTTTTTTTTTGTTAGATTTTAAATGATGGACGCATAATAAATGAGAATGGTACGTCTGGACCTGTCTTAATGGTGACTCTATTTGGGAGGCAGTATGAGAAGAATAAACCAACAAATGCTTCAATTGAACAGGAAATTGCATTATTGATGAGGATAATAACTATGGTATTTGTTTTCTACTCAGCAGTTTGGTAGGAACTGCATAATATCGTGTTGCCTACCATTTATTGTTTCCTGATGGTAAGAACATATATGTCTGGACTACTTTCCTATCCTCAACAATTCTTAGGTGAATGCTTAGGTTAGTATAATTCCTACCTTTCTCTGTAGTATTGAAAAGTTACTGAACCACAGTGGCACATTTAAACCCACCAAATGATACTGGTAATTGGATACTGGTATAGGAGATTCTACCACATGCTTATCAAAGCAGGATCACTGATGCTACTTGCTAAATTATATTACTACTATTACCACTTGCATCCTTCCATTTACAATGGGAAGAGCACTGAATCTGAGTTCAATTTCCGATATTGACTTGGAATCTTATATAAACACAAATCTCCCTGAGCCTCAGTTGCCACATCTATAAAATGAAAGGACCATACTCTCTTATGTGTATATAACATCTTAAACAGAATATCCCGGACAAACATTCTCTCATGCCATTCTCCTAACACCCCTATGAAATAAGCATCGTGAGTACTATTATACTTCAGATGTGGCAATTGATCCTCAAGGACATGAATCATAGAATCCTGAAGTGAAAAATGGGCATCTGCTTTACCATTACTTTAAACATGGATCCTGCTTTTATAGCATCCCTTACAAGTGATCCACAAACCTCTGCCTCATGATTTGACCAGTATCACACAGTTATGTGGTAGGAAAAGAATTGAAAATTGCTTCTTCAAAGTAAATTTTTAGATTTCATGTTTGTATTATTTCATAATTGTACTGTTTAGTCTTAGCATGCATTAGGACATTAATGATGAGATCAATATCCAGTTTCCTACTATTTAGATGATCCAAGCTTTAACTCTATTGACAGGCATTTGGGCTTAGTCTGTAGATTTCTCAGAAAAATCTCACTATTTTAAATATGTCCTTTTTTAATCACCTCTTTGATTTGTCACATCTTTCTATTTACAAATAACAAATGCCATTGCTTCTCTGAATAAATAGATTTCAAAAGAATTTTGTAACTTTAGTCCCTTACTACATTTCCTTATACATAGTTACTTCAGGTTTATATATGAAATTTGTCTGCCCCTAAATGGCTTCTACATCACTTATGTGAGTCTTTCATTGCTGTACAATGTTAACAATTCCTTTTGCTTTTTATATTTACAACCTCAAGGTTCAGACTTGTTTTAAAATAAAGTATATTGGAATCCTGTGAAGTACAGAAAACAAATACAATTATTAGATTGTTCATCAAAGGAAATTTAATAAATATTATAGGTGGAGAAACATACCATCATAGAAATGCGTATTTCTTTTGTGATTAATTGATTCATTCCATATTTATTAGATTCTTAAAGTGTACTTGGACTGATATTTATAATTTTTTTCCCTGAGGTAATTGGAGTTAAGTGACTTGTCCCAGGGTCACACAGCTAGGAAGTGTTAAGTATCTGAGGTCACACAGCTAGGAAGTGTTAAGTATCTGAGACCAAATTTGAACTCTGGTACTCCTGATTTCAGGGCTGGTGCTCTATCCACTGCACTACCTAACTGCCCCCAATGTTTACAAATTCTTTACAAAAATTCTAAAGCTTTGTAATTTTATTTTTCCTATAGATAAGCTTTTTTACTATCTCAGTTTCTCTTTGACAAACTTTGTATTTCTTTGTAAATGCCATAATCTCAGGAGATAAGCTCACTGAAATAATTTTAGGATTATTATTAATAAAAATGGTAGATAGCTACACAACTCATTGTGGTTTAAAAAGTACTGTTCATACTTGATCTCATTTGATCTTTAAAACAGCCCCATGAGGTAGGCAATAGAGATATTATTTTCTGTGTTTTCCAGACAAGGCAACAGACTCTGAGGGATTAAATGACTTCCCATGATTATATAACTATTAAACATTGAAGATGAGATTTGAACTTAGGTCTTCCTGATTTCAAGCCCATTCATCATTTCACTATATTTATGTATAATATATAAATAATATTATTCTATAGTTGTAGATGTGTTGCTTTATAATTGTTATATATTCTTTGTTTTCTCTAATGTTTCAACTAGAATATAAACTTCACAATGGCTGTGAAAGTGGCCAAAGGAGGTTCTATAAAGCATTTAGACATTAGTCAAACATTGAAGATGTCTATGTTTACATGTGCATCCTAGGCCATTACCAATTGGCATGACATTTTTCTTGCCACTGGACTTTGATGACTTCGGAAGAAAGAATGAAACTGAAAACTGTACAACTCTGCCTCACTTAAATCCAATTCATATGCAAGCCAAGACATCATCCATGATGTCATTTGTCCCCTTTGAAAATTGTGGTCAAAAAATTAACACCTTAAATTAGGAAGATAGTTTCTTCTCTATAATTTAGTGAAATTTTTTTTTCTGTCTTTTGGAACTAAGCAGACCAAGCTTAGTCCCTTTCCCATATATTAGCTCTTCAAATAGTCAAAGACAGCTATCATATGTTCCTTCTAAGCTTCCTGTCTTCTATGCTAAGCATCTTTAGTTCCTTTAGTCAATATTCATATGGTATAATCACATGGTCCTTTACTATCCTGCTTGTCCCTTTTGGGCAGTTTCCAGTTTATAGATAAGAACAGCTAGATGCCACAGTGGATAGAATACTAGACCTGGAGTTTGGAAGACCCGCATTCAATTTTAGGCTTAGAAAATAGCTACATCTTTGTTAGCAATTCACATAACTTCTGATTACCTCATTTTTATCAACTATAAAATTGAGATTATCTACTTCCAACGGTTCTCATAAAGATCAAATGAGATTTTTTTTTTAAAGCATTTAGCACAGTGCCTGGCATTATAGTAGATGCTTAATAAATACTTGTTTGTTTTGTTTGTTTGTTTGTTTGTTTTTTGTTTGTTTGTTTGTTTGTTTTTTCTTCTCTTTCTCAACCTGAATTTACATTAGTTTTCTTTTTTTACCATATTATATTTATATAGAGTATACATTTCACTAAATCCCAAAATCTTTTTTTCAGATATACTCTTGACTAGGCTCTTTCTTATATTATCAAAGTTACTTTAACCCCAAGTATCAAACTTTGCAGTTATCCCTATTAAATTCTGTCTCCTAGAAGTTGTTTATAGAAATCCTGTTGGATTCTAACTCAGTCACCAAGTATGCTTGCTATCCCCTCATAATTTTGGTTCAAAGGCAAATTTGATCAACATATATCTTGTGTCCTTTTCTATTATTGATAGAAATGTCAAATGACATAACATCAAGATCCGTGAAGCACTCCATGATAGATCTCTCTCTAATTTAGACTATGAATAACTATTTTTGGGGGGGTTTGGCTCTTCTACCAGTTTTGAATCTACCCAATTTTACTGCCAACTATCTTATGTTTTTCATAACACTATAAAACTTTGCCAAGCTTTGTTGAATTCTATTGATAGCATTCTCTGATTTTCTGATATAGCAACTGTGAAAAGTGGAAATAATGTTGATCTGCCATCATATTGGTTATTTGTGTTTACCTCTTCCTTTTTATAGATATTTACTAATAATTCCTTTAATAATATTTCTAGAATTGTGCCATAATTTTGGATCAGAAGTCACATTATGGCATAATGGGAATACCACTAGATTTGGAGTCCAGATCTGGGTTCGAATTCCATTGGTGAAGTCAAAAACTTTGAACTTCAGTTTTACTCATCTGTAAAATGAGGGAATTGGACTGGTTGGCCCCTTAAATACAATCCAGCTTTGATCTTCAAGGCCCTGGGCTATGATTTATCAACTTTCTTTTATTTGAAAATCAGGAACTTGCCTTTTACATTCTTCATAATTGTTCAAAGATCAATGTTTGTTCTTTCTGAAACACGGGGTGGGTGACACGTGGACACTCAGTATTTCTTTACTAGGAGTAGTGTCTCTTGGAGGTGTGTGATATCTGCCCAATCCACTAGAGTTTTCTATTTCCTTCTTCTTCCAGTAAAATCACCTTTCCTTTTCTAGTTTCTTTTTTTATGTCATCACAAAAAAATCAAATTATACGTGCACCCTCTAAAAGGTGTATAACAGAGATACAGATCTCAAGAGTTAAACATATCATCTTCCCATATAAGGATATAAGCTTTTTAACTTTTAAAAGAAAGTTATTTTTTAAATTTACTTTTTACCTTTTTATGCTTCTTTTGAGTTCTGTATTTGAGAATTAAATTTTCTATTCAGGTCTGGTCTTTTCATCAGAAATAAATGAAATTCACCTGTTTCATTGAATGTCCATCTTTCCTCCTGAAAGATAATGCTCAGTTTTGCTGGATAGTTGATTCTTGGCTGCTATCCAAGTTCCTTTTTTACCTTTTGGAACATCAGATTCCACAATCCCTTAAACCATTTAGCTGCCTCAGTTTCTTCATCTATAAAATGGTGACAATAATATCTAATTCAGGATTGTTATAACAAATGAGTTAACAGGTAAAGCACTTTGCAAACTTTGGAACACAATATAAATGCTAATTATTTTAGTAATTATGCTTAATACTGTTTTTTTTTTAAAGTTGATCAGTGAAACACAATAGATACACAACATTCAGAAAGAAACAAATTAAGACACACAATTGTTTGGTAAGCTCCCAAAACTCAGATACTATAATAAAGGAATAATCATAATTCCTCAAAAACTCCTTGGAAAAATGGAAAGCAGTCTGGGAGAAGATAAATATATATACAATCACTTCACACCATATACCACTCTTAAGCTTCAAAAGGATATGACTTAGACATAAAAGATGATATCACAAGAAAACTAAAGGAGATGAAAGTCTTATTTTTCACAGTTACATTAAGGGGGAAAGTTCATGACCACACAAGGGATAGAATCACAAGACATAAAATGGATAATTGTCACTTCCTTAAAGGGACTTCAGAAAGACATGTATACCATTGCATTGCTGGTGGAACTATGAATTGATCCAGCCATTCTAGGAAACAATTTAGAATTAAATTTAAAAAGTCATTAAACTGTGCATATCCATTGACCATATAGATAGATGTATCCTTCAAAGAGATCAACGAAGATCCACATGTACAAAAATATTTACAACATTTTCTCTTTTTTGGTAAAGAAGTAGATATAGAGTGCCCATCAATTGGGAAATGGCTGAAGAAAGGATAGGATATTATCAGTATAATATTATGCCACAAGAAATGCCAAAATTGACTGTTTCATAGAAAGCTGGATTTGTGTAAACTTAAAAGTGAAAAATAACAAAATTAAGAAGCATTTATTAAACATCTACTATGTGACAGCCACTATTCTAAGCATTAATAATATAAATATGGAAGGCAAAAAAGGGCAGAAATTCATAAAAAGGGGGTGATCTTGATGAGGAAACTCTTCTGGACTCTGCCTCAGGGACTCTGCCCTACCCCAAGCACAAACAGTTTCCTCCTTATCTAAAAACCCATTAAATTCTATTCAAATTCTAACCCTGGCTGAAGCTCAAGCAGGAAGTCAACCTGGGACTCCACCCACGGGCCCCTTCAAATGATCCAAAGGCCTCCCCATTATAAAAAGGGCCAAACTGGTGTCCACTCTTTGCAGAAGTCCCAATATGGCATCCTTACGCCAGCCATGTCAAGGATTCTGTCCACGATGCTAGCCCTGGCTCTGGTGTCTTTCTACCTTTTACCTTTATTTCCAAACCCTGCAATAAATCTCTTTTATCAATCTAGGTTTTTGGGTCTGTAAATTCCTTTACAGAGGACTCTTGCATCGTTACTAAACCTAATTTAACTTTGTATCCTAGCACTGAATCCAAAGGGGTTGCAGAGGAGCTCTATTTGACTCTCTGTATCACGATCCTGCCACTAGACCTCAATTAAATCTAATTTCATTTAGGTATTCCTTATCTAGTTCTCATCAATCATAGTCATGGAAGTTGTCTGTTCTTAGTTGGGCACACTTACATATTCTGAGCAAAATGGTCAACTACTACCAAGAAGCTAGTTATATTTTCCTTTTTTTCTTTCCAGAGACAAGAAGCTAATACATACCAGCTATATCAAGTAGAGCTGTCAATAACATATTCCCTGGGGCAACTAAGTGGCTCAGTGAATAGAGCACCAGCCCTGACATCAGGAGGACATGAATTAAAATCCAGACTCTGACACTTAATACTTCCTAGTTGTGTGACCCTGGGCAAGTCACAACCCCAATTGTCTCAGCAAAAGAAAAAAAAAAAAAAATTCCCTGATAGAAGTATCAGACTCTTAGCTGCATTTCCATTTGACTTTGGCCTAATTTTTCATTACAGACTTTCATAATCACAGATTTTATATCACAGACTTTATAACTTTGAGAAATATACATAGTTTTGTTCTCATAAGGCCTATAGCAGGAGTGGGGGCCAAGAATCATTTGGATATTTATAACATTCATAGACCATACAAAATCATTAACTTACATAACTCAATATAACGTAATGATTCAAATGCAATCATTGGGAGGTTGTTATAGCTAGCTTTCAGCTCATCGTAGGTAGCAGTTGCCTTAGCAAATGATTTTTCTGGCCTTATATGGCCTATGGGCCAAAATGTTTCCTACCTCTGGCCAATAGGATGGAGCATGTGCCTCTGTATTAGTTTCTCCTGGTCGATAGTATATATTGAACTAATATTTATTGAGTACAATGCATCTCTAGCAGGCAGTATTTAATTTGGTACATGTTTATTCTATAGTCTTTGAAGTTCTTGGTGACATCTCGTTTCAAAGCTAAGCACTACAGTTTGAATGGGAGATAAAAACTCTCATTGTCAGTATGTTCTCTACTGGCAAATGCAAATAGTTTTCTGGTAACCATTGCTCTTTTGATTCAGAACTGCTCTCAAGTCTTTTAATCTAGAGTAAATAGACAAAGTATATTTTTGAATTTACATAGACAAACACTGATTAGTATATGTGAGACAAAGACTAAATCTTTAAAAACTTGTTCATCTAACCATATCAGATCCAAAACTATATTAGAAAGAGGCAATCATCAAAACCACTTGGCACTGACTAAGAAAAAGAGTGGAAGATTAGTGTAATATGTTAGCTATACAAGACACAGTAGTAAATGTCCACTGTTTGATAATCTAGTGTTTGATAAATCCAAAGACTCCAGATTTTGGGATTAAAAACTCACTGTTTGACAAAAACTGCTAGGAAAACTGAAGAATAGTACGGCTGAGGCTAGGTATAGACAGCATCTCACACCCAATGTCAAGAGAAGGTCAAAATAGGTACATGATTTAGATATAAAGGGTAATACTATAAACAAATTGGAAAAGCAAGAAATAGTTTACCTGTGAGATATTTTGCAGAAGAGAGGAATTTATGACCAGAGAAGAAATAGAGAACATTATGAAATACAAAATGAACAATTTTGACTATGTTAAACTAAAAAAAATTTGCAGGAACAAAACTAATGTAGCCAAGATTTGAAGGAAAGCAAAAAAGACAATTCGTATAGCTAGTATTTCTTATAAAGACATCATTTCTAATATATATGAACAGTTATGTCAAATTTACAAGAATACATGTCATCTCCATGTGATAAATGGTAAAGAATATGAATGAACAATTTTCAGATGAAATTAAAGCTAAATAATAGTCATATAAATATTAAATCTTCACTTAATGGTGTATAACTAATGGAATACTATTGTACTATAAGAAATGATGAGTAGCAGGGTTTCAGAAAAAACATGGAAAGATTTACATGAACTGATGCTGAGTGAGCAGAACCAGGAAAACATTGTACACAGTAATAGCAACACTTGCAATAATCAACTGTGAAACACTTAGCTCTTTTCAGAAATACAGCGATCTAAGACAATTTCAAAGGATTCATGACAGAAGTTGTTATCCAAATCCTGAGAACTATGGGACTCTAAATGTTTTCTGTCTTGTGATTTTTCTCTCTTGTTTTGTTTTTCTGTTGTTGTTGGGGTTTTTTTTTTCTTTTTTTGGTTTTGTTTTCTGATCTTTCTTTCATAAGACTACTATGCAAATGTGTTAAACATGATTGTACATGTATGTATATCCTATATTGGAAGACAAATTTGGAACTCAAAATCTTACAAAAATGAATGTTGAAAACTATCTTTACATGTAATTGGAAAATAATAAAATATTATTAATTAAAATAAAAAATTGTATTTCTCATGCTAATGATCTCATAATGATTTCTAAGGCTTCAGGCCAAACTGACATTTATTGTCCTTCTGCTTAGAGTGCTTTTTGGTTATATAATAAGAATGAAATTATTTAGAACTTTAAAAATGACAAAAATAATTATTCACAAATTTTCTAAAATATCTGCCAAATCCAGAGAGAAAATTATAAAGACTGAATGTGGATCAAAACATAGTATTTTTACTTTTTTGTTGTTGTTTGTTGACTTGGTTTTTCTTTTTTGTGGTTTTTTCCCCTTTTCATCTAATTTTTCATGTGCAACATGAAAAATATGGAAATGTTTAGAAATATTGTACTTGTTTAATCTATATCAGATTGCTTACTGTCTTGAGGAAGGGGGAAAAGGAAGAAAAGAGGGAGAAAAATTTGGAACGCAAAGTTTTGCAAAGGTCAATCTTGAAAACTATCTTTTATGCATTTGGAAAAAATAAAATACTATTTAAAGTATAAAGTATATGGCAAATCCTAGAAAATTAAATCTTAAAAGTTCTTTGAATATGACTAACTGACAAATCCTTTTGTGTTCTCTGCATTAGTAATGAGTTATAGAAGATGTTATGTAACTCAGGAATTCTAGAAAATGTTATATAATTCACGAATTGTTTATTGATATCTCTAGTCTCCTTCCAGCTACTCCAATACAAAATTAACCAAAAGAAGTAAAATCATTCAATTCAATGAAATTTCCCTTTAATTCATAGCTCCAGTCATCTCCATAAGTCTTAAAATGTTAGCAGGTACTTATACTAGGCTGGGGATATATGATCAGATTTGTAAAGTCCACCTGAAAATGAAAGTTCTCTTCTTTGTCTTCCTGTGCTATAAAGATCTGATGGTATTCTACTGGATAAGCCTCTAACCTAATTGCTCCTTCTCAAGTTTTCTTTGTTGGTTATTGTCCACATTATCCATCCTAACTGCTGGTGTTCCTCAAGGAACTGTATTGCGTCCTTTTTTTTCTTGATAACCTCACTAGTTTCCATGGGTTTATCACCTCTGTGTAGATAGATCCAGTTTCAGTCTTTCCCCCTAGCTTCTGTCTTGTATCACCAATTGCCCAGTGGCTAATTCAAATATCCAATTATCTTGGGTGTCTTAGTAGCATCTTATATTCAATGTTTAGAATAACTCTTTATTATCTTTCTCCTTAAAAACTTCCCTTTTTGACTCAGCAGTGTTACTACTGGGCTTATATCCCAAAGAGATCTTAAAGAAGGGAAAGGAACCTGTATGTGCAAGAATGTTTGTGACAGCCCTCTTTGTAGTGGCCAGAAACTGTAAACTAAGTGGATGCCCATCAATTGGAGAATGGCTGAGTAAGTGATGGTATATGAATATTATGGAATATTATTGTTCTGTAAGAAATGACCAACAGGATGATTTCAGAAAGGCCTGGAGAGACTTACATGAACTGATGCTGAGTGAAATGAGCAGGACCAGGAGATCATTATATACTTCAACAACAATACTATATAATGATCAATTCTGATGGATGTGGCCATTTTCAACAATGAGATGAACCAAATCAGTTTCAATAGAGCAGCAATGAACTGAACCAGTTACACCCAGCGAAAGAACTCTGGGAGATGACTATGAACCACTACATAGAATTCCCAATCCCTGCATTTTTTATTTCCTTCACAGGCTAATTGTACACTATTTCAAAGTCCGATTCTTTTTGTACAGCAAAACAACTGTTTGGACATATACATATATTGTATTTAATTTATACTTCAACATATTTAATATGTATTGGTCAACCTGCCATCTGGGTGGGGGGGAAGGAGGGGGAAAATTAGAACAAAAGGTTTGGCAATTGTCAATGTTGTAAAATTACTCATGCATATATCTGGTAAATTATATATATATATATATATATATATATATATATATATATATATAAAACTTCCCTTTTTCAAAGTACCCTGTTTCCGATAGAAGGCAACCACCATCTTTTTATTGTCTCAGGTTTGTAATCCTAGCAGAATTCTTCAATCCTCCTTTTGATCCAATCAGGTACCAAATGTTGCTCATGCCTTTATAATATCTGACCCTTGTTCTCCACAAAGCTACTGCCTTAGTTCAGCTTCTCATTCTTTCTTGCCTATATTATTGCAATTGAATCCTAATGGATCTCTCTTCTTAAAGCCTCTGGATAATCTATCCTATTATACACTGCTGACAAAATAATTTTATTTAAGCAAAAAGATATGACTATGACTTCTCGGACACATCCAGTGGCTTTGATTGGGAGATATGGGAGACATTGGCACAAGACCATTTAGCAGGTCTTGCTCACAAATAAGATATTGTATTCCTTGAGCAAAACAATCACAGTAACAAATATTTCCCTGGCTCAGAGCAGCTGAAGAAATTGACTGTTTCCTCTATTGAGTATACCTGAGAAGAGAACCAATCATTAAATGTTGGCTTCAAAAAACAAGAGTAGAGTCAGAACAGTGGTTAACTTGGATCTGAAAAACAATCCCTTTCTGATCTGGAAGTCACCAGATGTTCAATTTATCAATTTATACCTAAAAAATCCTAGTGACAAAACATTAAATCATCAGCTAGAAAGGACATAATTCTAGTGAAGAAAAAAAATTTGAGAAATACCTTTAATCTCAAAAGGAACACTACCAACTTTACGGAACTTTTTTTTTTTTTTTTTTTTAATTAAGCTTCCTGTGGTAAGTATATTCTTGTGGAGACATTCTGGGAGCAGCACTTCTCTACTAGGGACCAGACTTAGAACAGCGACTCCGAAGTGCTATATCTACACAAACCACCAGATGTCACTCAAAGTTTGAGCTAGACTCTGCCTGGATCTGGTTTCGGAGATCATGGAAGTGGGGTTTGGTGGGCTAAGAGTGCCGAAAGTATAGATCTCTGCAATCTACCAAACTCCAGATGACTGTTTTCTTTCATTATAGATCATTATTTACTTCCTTGAGCTCTTCCTTAGAATGTAAATTTTTTAATACATTTTATTATTGAGAAATAATGAGGAAAGAAGTGTTCATTTTTGTCTTTATATTTTCAGCATCCAGCACAATGCCTGACATCTGGTAAAGACTTAAATTTTTGCTTGTCTCCAATTACTAGTCACTGTAGGCATATGGCAGCTCTGTGTAGCTTCAGATTGGCTTTGGGAAAGAAAGAAGTCTCCGTCCTCAGGTCTCTTTCTAGGGAGAGATGTTCTCCCTGGGAAATCTGATCCTTTAAAAAAGTCTTGTCGAAATTGGAAACTGAGTGGATGTAGTTGGAGAATGGTTGAATAAGTTATGCTATATGAATGTTGTGGAATATTATTGTTCTAGAAGAAATGATCAGTAGGATGATTTCAGGCCTAGAGAAACATGAACTGGTGCTAAGTGAAATGAGCAGAACCAGGAGATCATTGTACATGACAACATCAACATTATAGGACAATCAATTCTGGTGGATGTGGCTCTAGTCAAGAATGAGATGATTTAGGCCAGTTCCAATGATTTTGCGATGAAGCCATCTGCACCTAGAAAGAGGACAGTGAGAACGGAAAGTGGATCACAACATAGTTTTTTCACTTTTTTGTTGTTTGCATTTTGTTTTCTTAATTTTTTTTTTTCCTTTTGGATCCATGTAGATATTGTAGCATATTTGTGGAAATATGTATAGAAGAATTGCACATGTTTAACATATATTGGATCACTTGCCATCTAGGAAAGGGGGTGGAGGGAAGGGAGAAAAAAATTAGAACGCAAGGTTTTGTAAGCATGAATGTTGAAAATTATCCATGTGTATAGTTTGAAAATAAAAAGCTTTAATTAAAAAAAAAGTTTTGTCAGCACAACCAGATTGTGACTTCTCAAAAAACTGCCTTGGAATAGACCTTTCATCCTCCTTTGTATTTCCATTTCTTTTTGATACTCCCCCCCCCCCCCCAGGCTGGGGTTAAGTGACTTGCCCAGGGTCATACAGCTAGGAAGTGTTAAGTGTCTGAGATGAGATTTGAACTCAGGTCCTCTTGAATTCAAGGCTGGTGCTCTATCCACTGCACCATCTAGCTGCCCCTCTTTTTGATACTTAAGATCTGGAAATTTCAGGGAGGGAAAATAGGTGCTTGTATCAGCAGAAAGAGAGACCCATGTGGGTCTAGTCATGAATTCATTAAGAATATCCAGGTGTTCTTTTTTATTCTTCCTAATTATTTTGAGTGTCAACTCTATTAGCCATTTTTGTTCTCTTTTCCAGTTCTTTTGGCAGGATAAACAGGAAGCAAAGTAAGCACTGATGAACTGCATTTTTTCATCCATTATTTTTGCAGGGGTCTCCTGTCTTTTAATCCTCCTCCCTCCTCCCTGATAGCTTAAAAGATCTTATCTTTTTGTAGTCTGTAGTTTTATTCATTGTAATGAGCTAATTTTGAGGCTTAATATTCTGATGCTTACAAGACTGTGAAGTTTTTGTGGCCATTCTTTATTACAATAAAAACTGAGTAAGGAATTGTGGACCATTTACATGGCTGGGGGGAAGAACCCTACCAGGGGCATGTAATTCTGGGTGGACCCTCATTACAATCCTGGAGTCAAGGAGAATGGAGAGGTATGGGATCTTAGAGCATGGGATTCTTGGTGTCCAGGCTGTTGACCCACCCTGCTCAACAGTTGATGCTTCTAAAAGAGATAAGTGACCTGGCAAATGAGCATTATCACAATAGGACATAAAAGCTGGGAGCTAACTGCATGAAAATATTGAGAATACAAGGGGGTCAGAGAGAATGGGAATAGGTTAGGGCATTAAGGTACAAAAGGTGGTCTGTTTTTAGTAGGATCTTTATTTGGATGGAGAAGGTACTAAACAATGTGGGGAATGAGCAGGAATCTGGACCAGATATACAGGTACTGGTGGTAACACACAGGGGGCAATATTTGGGAACTTGACAGTCTAGTTTATGTTACAACTTTTCATCATGAACTTTTGGATATTATAACAGGCCTTCCTTTTGGAATCTGGGATTTTCTGGTTTATTTATTAGACCCAAAAGCTACTGAGACCTGTGGGAGAAAAATAGGAACCATAATTATTTCACATCATCCTGAGGGACTAATTCCACAACCCTAAGGTAAGTGCTAGAAAGTCTTCAAGTCCTTTTGAAAGAAAAATAAAAGAATAACAAACCATATATGGACATAGTAAAGAGAATGGTCTCATTCACTGAGACCCTGACATAATTTCTCCCTGCCTCCCTCTGTCTCTCTCTCTCTGACTCCCATTATGTCTCTGTCTCTGTCTCTGTCTCTCCATCTTTGTCCCTGTCTCTCTCCTTTCCATCCCTTTCTCTGTCTCAACTAGAAATCCTTAGAGAACACAATAATGGTATGTGAATGATTTCTGGCAGATTTGTGCCTAACATCGAATATAGCACTGCGCTAATTATTTTCTTTAACAAGAGTTTTTCAAAAACTTTGAACCCCTGCCAGTGCAAATAGAACCTACCTATTAATTAAGTGGCTGATTACTTGATAGACAATGTTTGATCCATTAAGTAGATGTGATGATGGAAGGAGAACAATTTACATAGAGATACAAACAGATTATATTTACTTTGCCAAAATTGGTGACATTTTGTCTTCCTGTCTTCAATGATATTGAATCCTATTATATTACAGACAATTACTGGGAACCTGTTTGCTGTTGTAGTATAACTAAGAACTTACTGGAAATATATTGGACTTAGTGGTATTGCTAAGAGTTTAATGATAATTAATACAGTAGGAAAAGAGATCAATTTTTGAATCATTGTTAAAAATAAAGCAAACTAATGATTTACAAAAAATGGTCTATAAAATGGTATATAAATATATGTATATAGATGCATACATACCTACATACACTAAATGGAGTGTATATACAACTGTATTTCTATATTTTTCATTATTTTAGCTGAGATATTGAATGTTGGATATATTTAGATTGCTCTGACAAAATAATATAAAACTATAAAAGTTTTAGTTGATAAGAAATAACTAATGTTTATATTATTATTAAAGTTTACAAAACATTTTATATCTCATTTGAGTTTCACAATAACCCTGTGGGTAAAGTGTTATATTTATCACCATTCCCATTTTATAGATGAGGAGACAGATTAAGTGATTTGCCTGTGGTCACATCAACTACTAAATGTTAAAATTAAGATATGCATCTAGGTCTTCCTGACCCAAAGTCTAGTACAAGCTTAAATAAAATTATCAACGAGTAATTGGCAGGCATTTATTTTTAAGTACTTATATGATTTGCCAGATACTTTTCTAAGAGCTGAGGATAAAATAGAAAAATGAGCCAGTTTTTTCTTTCAAGGTTTTTGTTCATATTCCACAGTGGGGATTCCATATGTTTACAGATCAATAAGATATATACAAATATACTAAGTTATTGGGAAAGGGGAGTATTAATTACTGGGGGGGGGTGAGAAAAGTCTTTTGGAGAAATTTGCTTGACCTGATTCTTAAAGGGAAGTAAGGTTCCCAGGAGGTAGAGTTGAAGAAGTACATAGCACATAGTAAATGCTTAATAAATGCTTTTTGACAAATTTATTGTAAGAATTCCAACCCTGGCAAATAACTTAGATAAAAACTTGGACACAGAGGATGAAATGATATATCTAGCGAACACCAGGTAAGCCCCAGAAAACTGTGTATTAGGGGAAGCACCACACTATCTGAAAATGAACTAGAGAAGGAAATGGCAAGCTATTCCAGTATTTTTGCCAAGAAAATCCCAAATGGGATCACTAAGAATAAGACATGATTGAATAACTAAATAACATCAACCCTCTGGGGTATATTCAGTTAAAGTACTGCTATATTTCTAACCTGTTTACCTGAGCTCATGCTAGTTTGCCAGGTGAGACTGCTCTTCTAGTGCTCAGAGCTTCTCCTTGTCCTTTTTGCAATCCTAGGCTCATTCAGAAAGAAACTTCTGATTTTTTTTCTTTGGATTCGGGATCATTATTTGATCTGGAATGCTTTTTAAAGCATTGCTAATGTTTATGTGGGAAGACTGGGCTTCTCTGTGACTCTTCATGCTACCATCCTTATTTGGAAGTCCACTGTCATAGAACTATTTCAAAGAATCCCACTGTCTTCCCCAATTTCACCACTTATTCACTTTACTGAAGATTTTGGTTCATAACTAAATGGTTAGGTAGAGTCTTGAAGGAATGCAGATACATTATCTACTATTTCTAGCTTCAGTATCTTGAAATTTATAAATGGTATTGTCCAGTTCTTTGGTTTTCATTGCTCATACAAAGTTTGCTAAACATTTTATATCTTATTTGAATCTCATAATAACCCTCTGGAGGAATGTATTATAGGTAGGAACATCCCCATTCTATCAATTTTAAAGGTCTGAATTGTGACTCAGTCACATAAGTAAACGTTTTATTCATAAAGATGATTGTAGGTTTATGGAAATGGAAAGTAATACACTTGTCTTTAGGCATAGAAAAAATGAAGAAGCAATATTCACATACATCATTAGGGTGTGAAAGTCAGTACCTTAATCATAATCCTGGAATATAGGGGCAAGATACTTGTTGTTATCAGTCTAGAGCTATTTTTATCAGACTGCAAGGAGGGTCAGGAAGGGGAAGGAAGGAAATTTTGCATAAAATATAAGTAGTAAATGTCTAACAAATGTTCTCAAAGATGATGTTGATGGTAATGGAATTATAAAATAAATGTTCAAGCCATCAGTTCACCATCATGATAGCGATTTATGAAAATTAGTTAAATTTCAAAGTTTTCATGATTTTCCACATTTTAAATTTTGTTCTTTTTTTAATTACCCAGAAATTCCAAAAGGATATTGCAACACAGAGGAAATAGTATGTAAAATGAAAAAAAAACCACTTTGATTTTCAAATGAGCTTTATTATTTATAGGAAGAAATATGACGTTACCTTACCAAGATGTCAGGATCATAGATTTAGTACTGGAAGAAACCTTATCATTCCATAGATGAAGAAACTGAGGCTCAAAGAGGTAAAAATGAATTGGTCAGAGCCACAGGGCTACTATGTCCATCAAACCCAGATCTTTTTTTTTTTAAATTTTTTTACTGTAATTTAAAAAAATTATTAGTATTATATTTTTTATATTTTAATAGTTTTTATTTAACAGATATATGCATGGGTAATTTTACAACATTGACAATTGTCAAACCTTTTGTTCTAATTTTTCCCCTCCTCTCCCCCCCAAGATGGCAGGTTGACCAATACATTAAATATGTTAAAGTATAAATTAAATACAATATATGTATACATGTCCAAGCAGTTGTTTTGCTGTACAAAAGGAATCGGACTTTGAAATAGTGTACAATTAGCCTGTGAAGGAAATTGAAAATGCATGCAGACAAAATTAGAGGGATTGGGAATTCTATGTAGTGGTTCATAATCATCTCCTAGAGTTCTTTTGCTGGGTGTAGCTGGTTCAATTCATTACTGCTCTATTGGAACTGATTTGGTTCATCTCATTGTTGAAAATGGCCACATCCATTAGAATTGATCATCATATAGTATTGTTGTTGAAGTATACAACGATCTCCTGGTCCTGCTCATTTCATTCAGCATCAGTTCATGTAAGTCTCTCCAGGCCTTTCTGAAATCATTTTGTTGGTCATTTCTTACAGAACAATAATATTCTATAATATTCATATACCACAATTTATTCAGCCATTCTCCAATTGATGGACATTCACATAGTTTCCAGTTTCTGGCCACCACAAAGAGGAGTGCCACAAACATTCTTGCACATACAGGTCCCTTTCCCTTCTTTAAGATCTCTTTGGGATATAAACCCAGTAGTAACACTGCTGGGTCAAAGGGTATGCACAGTTTGATAACTTTTTGAGCATAGTTCCAAATTGCTCTCCAGAATGGCTGGATGTATTCACAATTCCACCAACAATGTATCAGTGTCCCTGTTTTCCCACATTCCCTCCAACATTCTGCATTATCTTTCCCTGTCATTCTAGCCAATCTGACAGGTGTGTAGTGGTTTCTCAGAGTTGTCTTAATTTGCATTTCTCTGATTAATAATGACTTTGAGCATCTTTTCATATGACTAGAAATAGTTTCAATTTCTTCATCTGAGAATTGTCTGTTCATATCCTTTGACCATTTATTAATTGGAGAATGGCTTGATTTCTTATAAATTAGAGTCAATTCTCTATATATTTTGGAAATGAGGCCTTTATGGGAACCTTTGACTGTAAAAATGTTTTCCCAGTTTATTGTTTCCCTTATAATCTTATCTGCATTAGTTTTGTTTGCACAAAAACTTTTCAATTTGATATAATCAAAGTTTTCTACTTTGTGATCAATAATGATCTCTAGTTCTTCTTTGGACATAAATTCATTCCTCTTCCACAGGTCTGAGAGGTAAACTATTCTATGTTCCTCTAATTTATTTATAATCTCATTATTTATTCCTAGGTCATGAACCCACTTTGACCTGACCTTGTGTACAATGTTAAGTGTGGGTCAATGCCTAGTTTCTACCATATTAATTTCCAATTTTCCCAGCAATTTTTGTCAAACATTGAGTTCTTATCCCAAAGGCTGGGGTCTTTGGGTTTATCAAACATTGGGTTATTAGAGTTATTAATTACCTGATCAACTAGTCTATTTCTTAGCCAATACCAAATAGTTTTAATAACCGCAGCTTTATAATATAATTTCAGATCTGGTACAGCTAAAACCCAGATATTTTTGAGTAATTCCTTTCTCTTTCTAAATCATCTGATCTCCAAGTCTTGAACTTGGGAATGTTCAGCCTTGAGGTGACTAAGGCAACAAGAAAGCTAGTATTTTCTGGGAAATCTCTCATTAGAAGGCTAAAGTGCCATCTTTGGGTGGTAGTAGAAAATGGACAACAAAGGCCCCAAAGACTGAGGGTGGAGTATAGAAATAATGAATGTTTGTTTTTGTGGCTTCCATGGAGTTTTTCATTTATTTCAAAGCTATAACCTTAGTCAATTTTCAGTATTCCTAGGTTGAATGAAATATTTAGAGACAAATTTCTCAAGGAGTAGGACTGTCTATAAGACTTTAAGTTGGGAGGGATACTTAAAATATAACTTGCCATCTTATAGACATTTAAACATTGCTTTGGATCCTAGTAAGCCACTTTCTTGCTTGATGCCAGCTTTGCATACTTATTGCTCCTGTTATTTTTATCACCTTATAAGCTATCTTGGACCCTCCAGGAATCTTACTTGACCCACTCTGCTTGGATTACTTCTTTCAATCTTAGTCTTTCCTTTAAATGATTAACCACCTAACCAAACCTTACAATAACTAAATGCCACAACATTTGAGACATTTGCTTAGATCCTGGCAGGTACATTTAGAATAAACAGTTACTAGTATCTGCTGTCCCAAACCAGCTTATTTTGGCAGCAAAATCTCAAAAACCTTATCAAGCAGGGACAAGCCTGATTTATTCTAGGCAAATAGGTCAATGGATCCTCAGAAGTTTATTTTTTTCCTTCCATTTCTAAGGTTTGTGATTATATGTTAGATACAAACCAGATGATATAATTAGTACAAGAGAAAGAAATTTTGACTTGCTCATCCATTCTCTTGGACATTTGATCTTAATAAGCAATTTAGGTATTTCAATTTAGTAGTAGAAGTCACTTGTTTTAAATGTGAATTATTTTAACATGCCAGACATTTACAATGTTGAGATCATCCAGTAAATGAAAACAAGAGACATTTTAAAGTCATATCAATGGATAAGTATTTGAAGCTATGCCTCCAGTAACTGGAGACACAGATTTAAAAATATATGATTAAAGTAAATTGTAATATTCATATATCCATTTAGTTTGTTCATTTCTAACTTCCTGATTCTGTTTTTGAACAAAAGCACTTTCATTTATCATTTTCAGCACTGTGAGCTTGTCTTCAGAAAGATTTATTATTAGCTTATCTTTTTCCAGTGTTTAATATTTACGTCATCCTGTCATCTAACCCACCGTTAAGTAGCAACAGGCTCAAATCAGCTGCAGTCGGGTTTGTGGATTCATGTGAACTCATCACTAATGCATACTTGGTACTTTCTGGCCTCTCTGATCATATCCTGGGAAGGTATGTTTGTTAAAAGTTGCTACAGAGGAAATAGAGTCAAAGGATTGCAATGGCCCTATATTTGATAGCTCAGAGGTCTAATTTGGAGGGAGAGGGATTATGTTTTATGTGAAATCAAATGAAACAGCAGTGGTTTGGTAATGATCAATATTTTGAAATTTAGGTTAATTTAATATAGAACCACAGAGTTTTGTAATTAAAATTTTTTAAAAGATTCAGTTTCTTTTAGTTTCAAGCTTTAAAGGAATATTTATATTTTTGAAAATAGATTGCTTTACAAATATGTCTTTTAAAGATATTCATAGTTTTTTGACTATTCACTTATTAAGATATGTAAGATGCAGGGGTGATTTAAAACATTGAATTTTGTCTACTAATCTTTAAAAAAACAAGAAAAGAATATCATGCCAGGGATGTTGTCCAGATTTTATGCAAGTCAGATTCAGAATAAATTAATCATTTTGTAGCAAGAAAGAATAATGTTAGAACATCAAATTTTAAAAGACAAATTCCTATTGGAAATTTTTACCATTACATTTAGTTAATGCTCTTTATTAGATCTTTAAAAGTATACCTTTTACCCTAATTTTAGAACTTAAGATATTATTTGGTTTTAAAACATTTCCTTTTTGCTCTTTCACCTAAATGTATATATTTGATTAGGCATAAATGGTATATTTTCACATTTTAAAAAGAAATGGTATATATACACACTCTTTTTGGTACTTTCAAAAGCTCATTCAATCTTCTGTGTCCAATATGCTGATGGTTACTATCCATTCCTAATATTGGGAGATAACCCTAACATCCACTTTTAATGTGATTCTGTTTGGTAGGGATATTACTAACAGCCACATGTTCTGATTTTTGGTTCAGAAAATATGGCCACTATATCACATGCTGTTTCAATATATACTATGACACTTCTGATTTGCCTTTGGCTATGTTTAAACTATTATTGACATTATTCAAATCTGTGCAATAGAATAATTGTAATACTGTTTTAATTTTTTTGGTCAACATTTTGTTTTGTTTTGTTTTTCTGCTTATATTTGCCTCTTTTGAAATAAATGTATATATATAGCTGGCATTGTTGTTCCAGTTTTAATAGTAGAAACAGTTTACTTACTGACTCTATAGTACAACCTCTGTGCAGTGCCACAGACATATTGGCAATATCTTCTTTGTCTCTTTACTTTTTTCTTGTTCTAATTAATCTTTTTGGAAAGTTCTTTCAGTGTTGGGAAGGGAGTGTGGTAAACTACTGCATTAATTATGGAACTCCTAAAGGTTTTGGAATTAAGACCAAACTACATTTTGAGTCTTATTATTTTCTTTGGTCTTATTTCCTTGCTATGTGTCCTCATGCCTTTTTCTAGTTGTTCCCTCCCTCCACTTGTAAATATTTCTCTGACTTCACTGGAGCCTCTTTTGCCAGATACTTTTCCTCTTTTTTTCCACTCAATTCATACCCAGATTTCTTCTTCCTTAACTTGCAAATGATGGGTCTGGAAAATTCTGGATTGTAGTATCTTGTCTCATGTTCTGAAATATAAATTCTATAACTTTCTGACTTTTTTTTCTTTCCTTTCCTCTTTTTTTCTTTTTCTTTTTAACTACATGAAACCTATACTTCAGTCAGAATAATAATATATTCACTGTTGTTAAAATACCAGAATCCCCAACTTTCCACAGTTAATTTCCCCCCATTTCCTCCTTCCCACTGAACTAAATCTTATCTACATTTTGAGACCTATTTTGGATTTTCCCTTAATAAATATCAAGCAAATAAACATTTATTACTTGCCAAATATATACCAGGCACTATGTTTTAGTAGTCATAGCTTTCTGATGATATCTACTATACCACTGTTTGCTTTTTACATCTAGATATTAAATATGGAATCTACAAAGGTTTACATCTCAGTTAACTAGATAAGAACATTTTTCTAAAGTTATGTAGACTAAACCAGGTCTTATTATCTTTTTTCCCCTTCATTAACCCCTTTGGACCTCTTCTCAGAGCAATGTTTTTAAACAGATGAAATAGTTATAAGAGAAAACTGATGATACTGAAATACAGTTATCAATTTAAAAAATTCCATAGACTTTATGTTAAGAACACCAATTTAAAACATCTGAAGAAGAAAATTTCATTGAAATTATTATTTTGTACTTTTTATAGGCATATAGAACACAAGAGGGATATCTGGCTTTCTCAGAGGATAAAGCACTGTTCCTGAAGTCAGGAATACTCATCTGTAAGTTCAAATCTGGCCTCAGACACTTAGTACCTGTGTGATCCTGTACTAGACACTTACTACTGTTTATTTCAGTTTTTCATCTACAAAAAATGAACTGGAGAAAGAAATGGTAAACCACTCCAGTATATATGCCAAGAAAATCCCAAATGAGGTCACAAAGAGTCAGATGCAACTAAAATGAGTAAAAAAAGAAAAGAACACAAGAAGTTAAAGGGATCTAATCATCTAGGATGTTCAAGTTCTTTGTGGTAGACATAAAGAAACTGGCTCCAGTGGTCAAGTACTTTGTTCAGGTCACACAAGTGGCAGAATAGGTCATAGAAATCAGATCACCAGTATTCTTTTAACTACATCACAGTTCTTCACAGCCAGACAAATGAGAAACTCAAAGAGAATAAAACACCACTGTGTTCCATTTTTAGATAACTGGGTAACTCAAAATGCTATGATAAATCTCTTAAGTCAACAAGTTAACTTATTTTAAACAAAATCATTTCATTTTTAAATTGGACATTTAAAATTTTAAATGTTAAAAATAACATATACTAATTTTATTGCTACACAAAGTGGTATTGACAAGCAAGGTTTCACCAAAGACATTTTCAGTAGGGGCATCTCTTTCAAATAATGAACCAAAATTTCTCCTTGGAAAAAAGGTCCATCTTTTATTTTTTAACATCAGTATTTTGCTAATACTGCATAGTCAAAAGCATAGTTAAATGTCACTCTTCCTGATTCTAATGTAGAGGTACATTAATGTGAATAAGCAGCAGCAGAGTAATTCATAAAGTATTATTAGAGATATTTATTGAAAAGGAGGCAGAATGGCCAATAATGTAGATATTGGAACTAATAATGCTCTGTTTGGTATTCATGCAATGTCAAGAGAACCAAAGAAAGGCTTTCAGTATGTTGGGTAAACCATTTGTGAAGAATATTCAGGTAAACACGAACCTAAGGAAGGGGCATAAAGATAGGTTGCAATCTATACTGTTTAGAGGGAGTAGCTATACCAGTAAGATTAAAGAGATATAGTAAATTGTGAGAAAGGAAGGTATTTTGTATTTCTCCAATTAGTGGAGTAATTTTTCAAAAGGCTGTTTGCTCCTCCCCAAAATATATCACTGATACATAAAGTAAATGTTCTAGTCAAGTTGTCAGCAAAGTGAATTCCTACAAAGTAAATCCTATTTTCAATTTAATTTCCATCATTAAATTGGAACTATGATCCCCTGAAATACTAATTTACCAACAAACTAAATTGAAAGCATTTCCTTAGTATGCCTAAGGCAAAAGGCAAAGAATGGGTTTAAAAGATGGCCAGTTCATGGTATATTGGATGTTGTGACACTTTTAAGTACTTTGACCCACTTTTGTCCATGAGCAGTATCTCAGAAATTTAGAACTTTCCATTCTTTCCTGGCATCTTAGAAATCTATCATCAATATGTCATATTTGTGGCTAACAGAACAAAGAATATATCTTTGAGATTCTTGTTATCTAAGAGTTTATTATTATTACATTTTTATTGGAACTTTTTTTTTGTGAAAAATCTTTCCATGAATGCAGATTAGAAATAAATTTAAAAATTTATAATCTTGGAAAGTTCTTTAAAGTTCACTTAACTAAAAAAGTTAAGTGAGTTGCTCATGATCACAGGGTTAGCATGTGAAAGAAGTAAAGCAGGAATTCTTCTCAATTCCAAGATCAGTCATCCAACCTGCCTCTGAATAGATGCATGTCCAAAAGAGCTATGCCATAATAATACATTATTGAAGATGTTATCTATTCTAGTTTGGAACCTTGAACTTAAGGTGTAATAAGTCCAAATTATAGAAAAAGAATGTATCTAAAAGAAGAATTGGGTATATAAAAGTGTTACAGTGAATCCATTGAGGTGACGATATAACATTTATGCTAAAAGAACATTTAAAATATTTTTTAGTTTTTTCCTTTAAATTTTTTCAGTTGCAAACCATTTCTAGCAATTTTGTTTTATGAGGTAAAACTCCTTCCATAGTGGATTAAACTTCATCTTTATTTTGTGGCTCCTTTTTTTTCCAGCAGTGAAGGTAACCAGGCACATTCATGATTTAGATTTTTCTTCTTTCAGGTTTCTTGGATGAATATGTTTAATTGGAAAGGTGAAACAATTCTCTTCTGATTTTGGACATAGGACTATTATTTCTCAAGTAGTGTCTCATGCACTAAAGTGGAAAAAACTTGTCTCAAAGGCCTTCCTTGGCAAAATGTCATTTTGTTATGAAGCCATAAATGGTTCCTGTATAAAGAACAGTTGGACAAATATCATCCGCATTCCCATGTACTGTGTAATGATACTCCTGATTCTCACTACATTGGCTGGAAATCTTATGGTTATTATCTCCATTTCACATTTCAAGCAACTTCATACTCCAACCAATATGCTAATCAATTCCATGGCCACTGTTGATTTTCTTTTGGGATGCTTGGTTATGCCTTACAGCATGGTAAGATCAGTCGAAAAGTGCTGGTACTTTGGAGAGGTCTTTTGCAAACTTCATACAAGCACAGATATTATGCTAAGCTCAGCATCAATTTTCCACCTGTCTTTCATTTCTATCGACCGCTACTATGCTGTGTGTGATCCTCTAAGATATAAAGCCAAGATCAGTGTCTTGGTTGTACTTGTGATGATTACAATAAGCTGGGCTATCCCTGCCATTTTTGCCTTTGGGATGATCTTTCTGGAATTAAACTTAAAAGGAGCTGAAGACTTGTATTATAAACATATTCACTGCAAGGGAGGTTGCTTTGTGTTTTTCAGCAGAATATCTGGCATCCTGGCCTTTATGACTTCTTTCTATATTCCAGGATTTATTATGCTATGTGTCTATGGGAAAATATATGTCATTGCCAATGGGCAAGCCAGATCAATAAAGAATTCAAACCAGAAGATCCAAAATGGATTTGAAGAGAAACAGAAAATTTCACGAAGCAAAGAAAAGAAAGCAGCAAAAACTTTAGGGATTGTGATAGGAGTTTTTCTCATTTGTTGGTGTCCATTCTTTCTCTGCACAGTCATTGATCCTTTTATGGATTATACCATCCCACCATTTTTAAATGATGTACTAATTTGGTTTGGTTATTTAAATTCTACCTTGAATCCAATGGTTTATGCATTTTTCTATCCCTGGTTTCAGAGGGCCCTAAAGATGATTTTTTTGGGTAAAGTTTTCAAAAAGAACTCTTCTAGGTGCCAATTATTTTTAGGGCTAGATACTTAGAAATATGTTTAACTTGGATTTGGTTTTTCTTTCTGTACATCCTCTCACTTGATGACCATTATGGGCTCCCCTGGACTTAATTATAATGTTTTATGGTAATTGTTATTTTATTTTTAATTCATGGAATAAAAAAAGCATTTCTATAATATAGAATAATAAAAATGATTGCATAAAGAACTGTAACATGTACAATTTGTTATTCCTTTTAAATATATAATTATCATGTAAATGTCTATTTTCCCCTTTTTTTATTTCCCTCCCACTGCCCAGAGAGTATTATTAAACACAAATAGGTACACATACATACACATACACACATTTATTTCAACATATCTATATAATAAGCTCATGTGTTATCTCTGAACTCCAAGCCTCCATCATCAACTTCCTATTAAATATTTCATCCTGGATGTTTCATACACATCTTATATATAATAATGTTCTATATGGGATTATTCCTCTAAAATCCATCCTCTTATATTTCTGTCAAAGGTTCTCCACCCTTTTAGTTTCCCAGATTTATATTATGTCCAAACTCCTCGCTTCCTTTCACTCTACAGAACCAATCAAGTTTCCAAATTTTGCCATTACTATTATTTCAAAATCTCCCACATCAGTCCATTTTTTTGTTACTCACAGCCACCATTTTAGTTCAGTTCTTCGTCACTTATCAATTAAAGCTATTGTAACAATCTCATAATTGATCCTCCTGGTTAAAGTCTTTTTTTCCCCCATTACAATCCTTCCTTGGAATAGCTGTGAAAGTATCTAAAATACAACTCTGACTATGACACTTTTCTATTCAGAAAACACCAATGGCTCTCTATAATCTCTAGTATAAAAGATAAAATCCTCTTTTTGGCTTTAAAGCCTTTCACAACCTAATCCAACCTAATTTCTAGCCTAATTATAAACCACTTCTCTTTCCAAAGTCTATGATCTGGTTGCTAGGATCTAGCTAAATTAATTTTCTTCTATTCCTTACACATGACATTTCATCTCTATACCTGTGCTTCTATACTAGTTGCCCGTATTCCTAGAATGCTTTTCATTTTTGCTGAAATCTCAATTCCTTATTTCCTTCAAGACTCACTGTTTTTGACATGAAGCCTTATCTCATCCCCCGAATGCCAATATCCTACTTCTCCAAACTAACTAATATTTACTCTGTATATATTATACTCTATGCTCTGGTCAAATGTAATCTCCTTGAGAACAAGGACTGATTTATTTTTGTCTTTCAGTAGCCCCATAGAATAGTTCTTGGTGCATATTATAAACTTAATAAATGTTTAGTGATTGATTTCTGAAACTGACTACAGCTGTTTTTATATCAGCTTCCTGCTAAAATAGATGTACATTATTTGGCCATGGTGTGTTTTGGAGATTTACTGAAATCATAGCCATATAACATGCAAAAATTTAAATAAGAAAACTAGTTAATAGTTGCAGAAATACTATTGTCAGACTAAACATACCATGAGAAGTTGAGTTTTAAGAATTTACAAGTGGCAGCAGTTACTCAGTAAAAGTCTTTAAGGTAAACATTGATCCTTTTAGTTTCCTGAAGCATATTACTCCTTTGTTCACAACAATGAACTGAAGAGGGGTACAGACACAGGATTGAAATCTAAATCTGTGTACTTGCAATTTGGTGACTGTTTACTGGGACCTAGAAATATTTGCCATATAAATGGTACAAACTACATTGCTCTGGAATTTCACAGGTGGAGGTTATCCTTGTGGATTGGGTTGGGCTGAAAAGACTTCATAAATTGGTGGGGATTTTGAAAAATGGATAGATAGAAATTGGAAAAATTAAAAGAGGAGCCACTTTCAGAGAAGCTGAAACAACATGTCAACTAGCATTATTTATATAAGGAGCAATATAATAATAAGTATCAAGAAAATATTTTACAAATATTATTTTGTCCTCCTAAGAACTCTTAGAGATATCTCCATTTTACAAATGAGAAAACTGAGGCAAATAAAAGTTAGAGTTAAGATAGTAAGTGGTAAGATAGTAATTATAGTAAGTAAGGTTAAGATAGAATATAAGCCTAGAATCAAAGAAATAATAAGGGTTCAAGGCCAGATTTGAACTCAAGTATTCTGACTCCAGATTCAGTTCTATATGACATAGAAAACATAAGATATGTTCTGGAGGTGGCGAGTAAAATCATTTACTTGGATTGGAGAGGAATTAATTTAAGTATGTAAGATTATAAAAGCAAGTCCATGATAGATTGTGGTAGATGCTGAATGTCAATTTATCCAGGACTTGTAATTTTGTAGGAATGGTAATATAAATTGCAAATTATTTCTAATTTATAGTCCTAGAAAATTATATGAGGTTCAGAGAGGTTAAATAGTCTGTCAGTAATTTAGCAAACATTTAATATGCACTTATTTTTTCTCAATATTTTATTTTTTCTAATCACATGTAAAGATAGTTTTCAACACTCCCTTTTATGAAATTTTGAATTCCATTTTTATTCCATTTATTTATAAATTCCATTTGTTTATCAAGTTTTCTCCTTCCCCAAGACAGAAAGCAATCTGATATAGGTTATACATGTGCAGTCAAGTAAACATTTTCATATTAGTCATGTTTTGAAAGAAGAATAGGACAAAGGGAAACTCCATAAAAAATTTAAAAAGTGAAAATGGTATGCTCTGATTTGTATTGAGACTCCAAAGTTCTTTCTCAGGATGTGGATAACATTTTCCATCATGAATCTTTTAGAATTGTCTTGGATCACTGTATTTCTAAGAAGAGCTAAGTCTCTCAGATTTGACAATTGAAATGTATTGCTGTTGCTGTGTACAGTGTTCTTTTGGTTCTGCTCATTTCACTTGTAGCATCAGAAAACTACCCATTCATATCCTTTGGCAATTTATCAATTGGGGAATGACTTGTATTCTTATAAATTTGACATCATTCTTTATATATTTTAGAAATTATACCACTTAAAAAAACTTGTAAAAAGTGTTTCCCAGCTTTCTTATTTCTTCCTAAACTTAATTGCATTGACTTTGTACAAAAGCTTTTAAATTTTATGTAATCAAAATTATCCATTTTGCATTTCATAATTTTCTCTATCTCTTGTCATAAATTCTCCCCTTCTCCATAGATCTCACAATTAAACTTGCTCTCCTAATTTGGTTATAGTATTACCCTTTATGTCTAAATCATGTAGCCATTTTGACCTTATCTTCATATATAGTGTGAATGTTGGTCCATGACTAGTTTATACCATATGATTTTCAAATTTTCCCAGAAGGTTTTCCTGAAATAGTAAGTTTTTATCTCAGAAGTTGGAGTCTGTGGGTTGATCAAATAGTAGATTATTATAATTTAGTACTATCTTATGTACCTAAGCTATTCCATTGATCCTCTACTATATTTCTTAGTGCCAAATAATTTTGATAATTACTGCTTTATAACATAATTTTAGATCTGATTTGGCTAAGTTTTTTTCTTTTGCATTTTAAAAATTAATTCCCTTGATATCTTTTGCCTTTTGTTATTCCAGATAAATATTGGTATTATTTTTTCTAGCTCTATAAATAATTTTTGGTAGTTTGATTGGTATAGTATTTAATAAATAAAATTTTATAATATTAACTCAGACTACCTGGGAGTAATTGATATTTTTCCAACTGCTTAGATCTGACTTTATTTGGGTGAAAAGTGTCTTATAATTGTGTTTATATAGTTCCTGGGTTTGTCTTGGTAGGTAGATTCTCAAATATTTTATATTTTCAATAATTATTTTAACTGGAATTTCTCTCCTGCTGCTGGGCTTTCTTGGTAATATATAGAAATACTCATGATTGATGTAGGTTTATTTTAATCCCTGCCACTTAGTTAAAGATACTGGACAGGATTGCGATTTCTTTCTTCAATTCATTTTACAAATGAGAACATGTAGGCAAATAAGCTTAACTGACTTGCCCAGGATCACATATAAGAGTTTGAGACTAGATTTGAGCTCAGGAAGATGAGTCTTACTGACTCCAGGCCTGGTGCTCTATGTACTGTGCCAATGAGCTTCAAATTCTCTTTCCCCAGATATATGAAGCTGTTGAGTGTCTCAATAGAGTGTCCATTCAATTGCATGTCATTTTTCATCTACTTGATTCCTGCTAGAATGGTAGGATAATTGTGTTAATGACTATGGAGTTCATTCAGCAGTCCTTGTAATATCCTCTGACTCAGTGCAATCAGAACAAGGAATAATGACTTGTATATAAAAAGTACTCTAAAAACATTTAGAATATGTATGATAAAAAGAAAGTAAACTATTCATGTTCCAGGAATGAGGGATAACATATTAAAAGCTTGAATGTTGCACTGGTACCCCCAAAATATTCAAGACTCAGAGAAAGGCTTTCATTTCATTAAGATGATTAGCTATGGAGGATTTATTGAAGATTTGATTAATTTATTACAACTTAGATAGATGAGAAGGCCTGAATTGCTTGTAAACATATACATATTCACAATCTTATCAAAGTGTAAAATAGCAATAAATTTCACTCTTCTATATTCTAGAATATCATCTCAGTGACATTTTATTTTAGATTTTCAACATATTTTAATAATGAATTAAGTTAAACATAAATGCATTACATAATTAATGTGAACTATAATTTTCAGGCTTGCCCAGGACACCATAGCTTTCTTGACTTAAATATTTCAAAGATAGTTGGTTTTTTCAGTGAGAGTATTCCCTCCACTGATAGACATTATAGCTTTCCTTTGTTTTATTAGATAGTGTTCATATCTTATGATGAGTTCCTGTATGAAGTCTTTCTAGCTTGGCAGACTTCCCAAAGTTTACATTCTTTCTTTAAAATACTAGATTCAGCTTAACCATGTAGAGTCTTTGGAGTATGAAGTTATGAAAGATACTTTTTAATGTAAGCAAATTCATCAAAATTACCTATAGTACCTTATTTGCTACTTCAACACTTTTTTATGATTTGGCTAAAATCAACTCAAGTCCCTGAAAGTTTATTAAGTACCTACCATGAGACAGATACTATGATAAGCAATGGCTAATCCTAGTTGGGGTGGGGAAAAGGAAAATTGTATGTTTCACCCCCCATCCCCTCCAAACAAGTATATAGTAACAATAGTTTTTATCATATTGCCAAGGAGAAGTGCACAGGCAAATTCCTAAGAGTGGAACTTGAGGGAAAGTAAGGAAAGTGCATCAATTAAAAAAATAAACAAACAAACAATTCTTATTATATTTTTGCTAAACTTAGGTAGCAGCATTAATCAGAGTATGATTTGATGAAATCCAGTGGTACATTAAACATATTTTGAATGTCATGTATCATTTTCTTCTCACAGGCTAGGAGATTTTATAACAAGAGCACCAGATTTAGAGTCAGAAAATATGGATTTAAATTCTGGGTCGTTTACTTTTCTCCCTATGACCTTTGGCTAGACACTTGTCCTCTCTAAATTTCAATTTCACTATCTATAAAATGAAGGGGGTTGATATTGCATGACTTCCAAGGTTTATGTCTATAATTTATTTTGATGGGGGTTGAGGTCCCTTTAAGATTCCTTTCTAATTGCCCAACCCATGGCTGACCTTGATTCACAAATCCTGGTCAAAGGCACCCTTAGAATATCCGGGCCCAGCCCCACTATCTGCTCAGCTTCCCCCAGCCCTCAAATGATCTGAGCTAATTGAAAAGCCCACCAAATATTTAGGGGTACCGCCCATCATCTTCTAGGTATAAAAGAAATGAGCAGGAGCCTTCCCAGCCATGGGTTGGGCAATTAGAAAGGAATCTTAAAGGGACCTCAACCCCCATCAAATTTATATGTAATTTAAGGTTAAACCTGTTCTTACTTGAAATGCCTGCTTAGAATACTAAATTGTTTTCCTTGAGATTTGCAGCCCTATCAAACAGGACAGGACATTTCTTTGTCTCAATTATATCAACTAAGATTTTCCCTTCTAAGTTAACAATTTGCCTTCTCTTTACAAACTCTTCAAAGTCCCTAAGCACAGCTGTTTCCATTTTTTTTTAATTAAAGGAAAACAAATATCAGAACTCCTTATTTCTTAAACTCCAACAAAACACCTGTTGCCCTAATTGGGACGGTATGAAATTCTCATAACAAAATGGGAAGGGGGAAAAAAAAGCTGTGTTAATGATGCCCTTTGGTCTGCATTTCAACTCAGGTTTGGCAAATTAGATTCAACTGAGGGAGTTGTTTTGTACACATAGCCTTCTAGAATAGGAGATTGAAGTTACTGATGTGGTACTGTAGCTTCCAAGTGTCAACTTGTAAATAAAGTGCAGTGGGCATTGTTAAACATGCAATCAACACATCTGATTAAGAGGCTCATTAGCGGTGTTCTCTCCAGGCTCTTTTCTTCAAAACAAAAAGTTTCTGAAGGATGATATCATTTATTTGTAATCTGTTGAAAACTTTAAAAAATGGTTTAAATTTTTTATCTCAAGTGTGGCCTTAAAAACAAACATTTTGGAGAACCGAATGATCAAAGCCCATTACAACACAACATTATAAATTTTGATTTTGAGGGGTAGAAGTCCAGACCTATTATTTCATCAGTGTGGTAAATTCCTTTTGTGAAAATTTCCTTTACTCATACAAACGACTCCTTTGTAAATTTACAATCTTTGAGAGTTGCTGAGGAAATTGAAAAGCTAAAAGCCATTTGCCCATGGCTATAAAATAAATATAATCAGAGGCAAGACCTGAATCTTAGTTTTCCTGAATCCAAAGCCCACTCTTCAATAAAGCCTCAAATCACAAGCATCCTATGCCATTTTTCATGCTCTCACTGGTTCTACAACATGGCCTATATATTCTACCCATGATCTCTATTTTTCCTTCTCTGTATGTTTCTGGTTCTTTTTTTCTTTTTCTCTTACATGAACCAGTCTAGATGTATATAGTCAAATATTTTTTGACTATTCAGAAGGGAAGGAAACCCATATTTTTTCTTCATCAACAATAATTTTTCTGTATCATATATGTATATATGATACAGATACATATGTATATATGTAGGCTTCTATTATCTATTTTCTTAGGCTCTGTGAAGAATGACCATTGTACTTGTGATCTAATTATAGTATTAGTGGCATAATGGAAGTAACCCTGGGCACAAAGTTAGAGGACTTGGTTTTTTGTAGCAGTCCTTTTTGATGGTAAGCAACTGGAAACTTGAGTGGATGCCCATCAATTGGGGAATGGATGAACAAGTTATGGTATATGAATATTATGGAATATTATTGTTCTATAAGAAATAATCAGCATGATGATTTCAGAAAAGCCGAGAGTAACCTACATGAAGTGATGTTAAGTGAAGTAAGTAGAACCAAGAGAACATTGTACACAGCAACAACAAAATTATGTGATGATCAATTTTGATGAACATGGCTCTTTTTAACAATGAGATGATTCAGGACAATTTCAATAGACTTGTGATGGAGAGAGCCATCTACAAGAGAGAGGATTGTGGGGACTAAATGTGGAACACAACATAGTATTTTCACCATTTTTATTGTTTGCTTGCTTTTTTTCTGTTTGTTTTTTCTTTTTTGATCTGATTTTTCTTGTGCAACATGATAAATGTGGAAATATGTCTAGTAGAATTAGAGATGCTTCACATATATTAGATTACTTGCTATTTAGGGGAAGGCATGAGGTAAGGTAAGGAGAAAAATTTGGAACATTTACAAGGGTGAATGTTGTATGTATTTTGAAAATAAAAATCTATGTTTAAAAAAGATTTGGTTTGAGTTCCATCTCTGCCATTTACTAGTTCTGGATAACTTTTCTGAATCTTGTTGCCTTTTCTAGACAATGGTAATAACATCCCAGATTTTTGAGACTCACATGAAATCATAGAATCAAAATCCTTTGCAATTGTAAAGTATTATAAAAGCCATCATTTTCATTACTTTTCTTTACACATCCTCCAATGTGCAGATTTGACTTTTTGCATGTAATTTGAAGAGCATCAAAAGACTGGCCTGTTAGAAATCTCATACCTCATTATTAGAGTTGTTTGCTAATGACATGTTGGGTTCTTAAGAGAAGACAGAAATTAAGTGACCTGCTCAGGATCACACAGTTAGACAGTGTCTGAGCCTGGATTTGAATTCAAGTCTTTCTGAGGTCCAGCAGCGTTCCATCTACCATGGCATATAACCAATGTGATATCTTCCATAAGGAACATGACCAATATCACTGCCTTGTTAATGTCCAAATTCTACAATGTAATAGGATAATAATATTGGTAATAGTCAATATTTATATAGTACTTTAAAATTTATAAGGCATTTAACATATATTATCTCATTTGGGATATATAACTCTCATATAATGATCTTTGTCATACACACACACACATGTGTGTGTATTCCCCTTTCTCCATTCACACAGCTTGTATGCTGGTGCAAACCCTCATCATCTCATACCTAAAGTATTACAATCAATCTCTATTTGGGCAGCTTTTCCAAAGTCTTCACTAACTTTTCTTTTTCCTTTGGCTGAGGCAGTTGGGGTTAAGTGACTTGTCCAGGATCACACAGCTAGGAAGTGTTAAGAGACCAGATTTGAATTCAAATCCTCCTGACTTCATGGCTGGTGCTCTATCTACTGAGCTACCTAGTTGCCCGACCTTTACTAAGTTTTCAAAATGATTTTTCTAATTTGCAGATTTGACCATGTCACCCCTTTCTCAGTTAATCTCAATGGCTCTCAATCATTTCTAGGTAAAATAGAAAATCTTTTATTTGGCCTTAAAAGCATGCAAAACATGAGTCCTTTCTACTTTTCCAGTTTTCTTATACTTTACTTCCCTCTTTGTACTCTACAATCCTGTGAAACTTTCTATTTCTTGAATCCCATTACTGCATCTTCTTATTCTTTTCACTGGCTATCATTCATGCCTGGAATTCTTTCTTCTCTGGCTTCTGGCTTCTCTTATTTCTTTCAGGACTAAGTTAAAATCCCAGCTTCTACAAGAGACCTTTCCTGATTCTCTCTTTTTACCTAGTGCTTTCCCTCAGATATTATCTTCAATTTACACTGCACACACACATGCACATTTGCATAGATAGATGTATATGTATATATATATTACTTATTGTCTTGTATGTTCGTCATATTTGTTTATATTCTTAGTTATTTGTATTGTCTTCACCATTAGAACATAAACTTGAATACAGATTTTGCCTTTCTGTGTCCCTATAGCACTGAGCACCATGTCTGACACATAGTAGACACTTAATAAATGCTTACTAACTTACAAGGGGCTTAGTCACTCCAAGTTGCATTGACCCTTAAAAAACTTTGTGTTCCCATTTTCTCCCCATTCTCCGCACCTCCTTCCCTAGATGGAATTTAATCCAATATATGTTAAACATGGTAAAAAATATATGCTAAATACAACATAGGCATACATATTTATACAATTATCTTGCTGAATAAGAAAAATCAGATCAAAAAGTAAAAAAAAAATGAGAAAGAAAATAAAATTCAAGGAAACCACAACAAAAAGAGTGAAAATGCTATGCTGTGATCTACCCTCAGTTCCCATAGCAATCTCTCTGTGTGTAGATGTCTCTCTCCATCAGAGTTCTATTGGAACTGGCCTGAATCATTTCATTGTTGAAAAAAGCCATGTGCAATAGAATTGATCATTATGTAATCTTCTTGTTGCCATGTACAATGATCTCCTGGTCCTGCTCATTTCACTTAGCATCAGTTCATCATTCAGAAACTTAAACTCCTAGTGCATGAAACTTTGATTGTACCCTCTGAAAGAGTCAAATAGCAGATTCTCTTCACTAAAATCCATCCACTGAAATACACTAACCAGATATTTTAAATTCAAGAAATATTTATTGCACATACATTCTGTTTAAAGCATTGTGTTAAGTAGTGTGCTAAATAGTAGCAGAGTATTAGGAGGGATACAAAAATGAACATTTCTGTACTCCTAAAAAACTCCACGAAGTAGGGGGAATAAGATAAGGTATAGTAGATGATATGAGAGGTAAGTAAAAGAGAGAATAATTTCAAGCTGAAGGTGAAGTGGTATTGATTTTGTTTGAGTTGTCTAGATTCCTGGTGGTCTAGAGGTTAGTGGCAATGAGAAAGTTATTAAGAATCCCCTTTAAATCTGCCACAGGTTTTAGGAGTGAAAGAATTCTTGAATTCCCGAATTATTAGTTGCAAAATGAAAGTTTATTGTTTATTTTTTTTGTTTGTTTTTTTCCTTTTCTGAGGCTGGGGTTAAGTGACTTTAGGGTCACACAGCTAGGAAGTGTTAAGTGTCTGAGACCACATTTGAACTCAGGTCCTCTTGAATTCAAGGCTGGTACTTTATCCACTGCACCACCTAGCTGCCCCTGAAAGTTTATTGTTAAATAGAAATCAGTTTACCACAAGACTGACTTCTATAGTGACAGATGTATGGAAAATGGAGTTTTGCACTGAGATTATAGTTCTCAGTGGACAGAAAATCCTGGCAGCTGAGTGAGCCACCAAGGTCCATCTGCAAAAGACCTTCCTTGGTAGAAACTATTATATTGGGTGTCTTGAGGTGGGGCTGGGACAGCCCCAGCAGGTCAGACCCAGTGGGAGCAGGAACAGCCTGGATCTCCCATTGGAATTAACAACACTTCAGAGGGGTGCTTTTGGACCAGGATTTCTACTTGAATCAAAGGCTCTGGCAACCTGGAAAGATAACTTATCTAGGGAGAAGGGACTGAGAATCTGAAAGGGATCACAGATCAATAGGAAATACAGTTTCTTAAAGGGACCACAACCTGCTTCAGTATCAGAAAAATGTTATGCAGGGGATGGCACCTGATTAAGTTCTTCAGGATGGTTGAGATTTTAATAAAAATTGAAGGAAGTAATGATATGTCAGATGAAGAAAATCTGTTAATACAGATGGTTGGAAATCACAAGGTATGTTTGGGGAATGCTGAATATAAATTCCAAGAAAATGAGACGATATGGGGAAATTGGGTTTGGGTTACATCAGGAAGAATCCATTAAGGAATTTGGGCCTTTATTCTTAAGGCAATGGAAGCATTATTTTGTAAGCCTGTGATTGATGTGATAATATCTATGCTTTAAGAAGATTGCTTTGACAGCTAGGTATACAATGGATTGGACACTGCAAGACAAGAGGATTAAGTCAGGGATAGAAGTAAGAAAGCCATTTAAATAACGTACTTGAGGATTGACAAAAGCTTGTACCAAGTGTTAACAGTAAGAATGGAAAAGAAATGATGAATGGGTGAGATAGAAAAGTTTTATGTTATGAAGGAAGTTGTGTTCTAGGTCTACATAATTCTTACTGTTAATAAAATTTAGGCAGAATTGATTTTGGGGGATTAAATTATCTCCAGCTCTTAATATCCAGACTGACCATCTATGCCAGCAAAATTGAATAGACAATTTGAAGATGTCTGTTTTATATTCTCTTGTTTAGGCCTAATGAGTCGAATATATTATTTTAGAAAATCAAGGAAGAAATTAAAAAATAATTACAATAGCATATAAAATATATTACCTTTTATCTTCATATTTCTCAATCTACCCAGGCACCCCTCTGTATACCTAGTCTAGGAACTCAGAGGCAATTGACATTAAAACATTCAGGAAATGAATGGACATTATTATATTAAGGCTACATATAAGTTTTATTGACATGGAATTTGGAATAATATGGTCTGGCTTCAAATACTCTGTAATATTTTAAGTATGATTCTTATTGTAAGGAGAAAAACTAAGCTGGGACCTTATTACTGTAGGTTTTCAAATATAGATTGTTGAGTTCTTCTTCCCACCCCCGCCTCCAAACTAGCTTAAAATAGAAACTATTTCCTTTGGTTTTGAATCCACAATGCCTAGCATAGTGTTGTGTACATAGCAGCACTTTATACATATTCACTGGATTGAATTGAATATACTCTAATTTATTGTGGAACTGGTAAATAATGTAGGTATCTGTAAGTTCTGGGCTAGCTTCCTGGAGGCCTCAGAATCAGCTAGACAGGATAAGCAAAAGTCCTGGGTTTTTAGGGGGAGAAGTGAAGGGGATGGACAAAACTGCTACAAGCTCTCCACAATCTCTCTTCTCCTTGTCCTCCTCCAAAGTGGCTTATCTCACTCCACCCCCTAATCCCTCCTGCAATTATCTATATACAACAAAAGATCAAGCCAGCACAGAAAAGTGAGAAGAGCCATTTTTCCAAGCGTATGCTAATAGTCATTGTTCACTAGGTAATTAACCTTAAGTGCTTGGTTGTCTGATTACTGTGCACCCATTCAGCATTTCAGCCCTTTACAGGTATCTTACAGCCTTTCATGATTTGAATAATATTCCTTAAGCAAATAATAGTAGTCTGAGATAACAAATGGTATTCCATTTTGACTCCTGAACAATAAAGTATGTTTCCTAATTTGTGGTTTCAAATGTGCAAAACATACCCTTCTTGTCTGTGAATTTCATGTGGAGAAAAAAAAATATCCAAGGGTAGACCTACAAAGATGGAGAATATTCTTGTTACTATTGTTGCTGCTGCTACTACTGCTGTGATGAGTTCTCCTCCTCCTCCTCCCCTCCTTCTCCTTTCCTCCTCTTTCCCTCTTTCTCCATCATCCCCTCCTTCTCTTCCTCCTCTTCGTTCTTCCTTCTTCTTCCTTCTTCCTTCCTTCTTCCTTCTTCCTTCCTCCATATTCCTCCTTTTTCCTCTTTTCTCCTTCCTCCTTCCTCTTTCTTCCTTCCTCCTCCTCCTCCTCCTCCTTCTTCTCTGACAATTAATTTTAATTTTATTTTCCCCATCAATTACCTTTTACTTCTTAAGAGTAGCCTTAATGCTTTTTTTGGCTAAGCTGCAGTATGGAGTAATGTCTAATGTATAATGGAGGATATGCTATGATTTTGATTGTTGCTGATTAAATAAAACTTTTTTCTTTTTCATATATATTTGCAACTCACTGTTATTATAAGGTGATTGGAAATGGGAGTCACGGAGAGATGACTGTGAGACGGGATGTATTTTTGCAGAAGGAGAACAGCAGTGGAAAGCTGCAGCCGTTTTTGGCTGAAGAAAGCAAACTGATTTAAAGGGTCTGGTTACTCATACAAGATGTTAATTGAGTGAACATTTGTTTCTAAAATACATAATGGTTTTTGTGTTTAAAGAATATGATCAGAAATGTGATATATAGTCTGAAAGGGTAATTAAAAAAAGTTTAATTGATGTTTTTAAGAACTTTTCAGATTCTTTTATGTGAAAATAGAAGTTTTAATTAACTATATTGATGTCAATTATTTAGAGGGACTCCAAGGATAATAGTTTTTGCTTTTGTCCTTTTAAGAATGTTTTTGTTATGGACAATATGTAGTTTGGGATTTTTCTGTGTATTGGGTATTTTAAAAAAAAGCAAAATGATTGATATAATATTCAATTTATGGAACATCTATTTGGGTATATAAGAATTCTGTGAACATTCTGGGATAAATTTCTTATTGTTAAAAGTCTTACAAAATGTAGATGATCTTCTTGTGACAGAAAAAAAAAGAGTGACCTTGTCCAAGTTACTATCAGTTTGTTAAATTATTTATTTAAGAGCACAGGGTCTGAGAATTTCTCAAGAGAAATTGCAATTTGTGAAATGTGAGGTAAAATATTTAGGTCATTGTATAATTGAAGGGAAAAAGAAATTAGATCCTATAAATTACTTGAGGGAAAAAATGGAAACAGTAAAGGAAAGGGATTGGCACACAGGGCGTTGGTCATTGAAATTTTGACAAATCTTATGTTACCTAAGAACATTGCAGTGATTCAGGTGCAGGGGCACCAAAGAGGAGATTCATTTGAGATAAGGAGAAACTGCTTTGCAGATGAGGAGGCAAAGTGGCCTGGAAAAGAGGAATCTGTAAGTACGGAGGAGATGATGGTGCTAATTCTGACGTTTCTGACTCTAATGCCTCCACTTTCCCTTACCCCAGAAGAGAAGCAGGAAATCTAAAGCCTTGGCGCTCAGGAGGATAAAGAAGGGCACTGGTTCCTCCCTAATGGCAGAGAGATACTGACCACAGCAGGTATGAGACATGTACCCAAACATTTACATCAGGGCAGTCATTGGGGTGTCCGAGACTTGTGTGACGTGGTGCTAATAGGCAACTAGTCAGAGGCTGTCCTGTTTGTCAGAGGATGAATAGAACGGAAAGGACTGTTCCAGATCCTCTTGACATCAGATACAGCAGTGCTACACAGGAAAGAGGGTGGACTCAGCATACCAGAGTTAAAGGACTGGTGGACTCCAAGGGTGTGGACTTCCCAACTGAATGCAGAGAACAAGCTGAGACAAACACTAAAAAGGAACTGATGAACTGTGCATGTAAAATCTTGATAGCGGTATTGGAGCCTCACTATTAGATAAAATATCTATTACTGACACCTCCCCCTCCTATAAAACATCCTCCATCAATCATAAGAGTTCCTAAAACTTGTACCAATAATGTAACTTTTCCTCCTCTGATGAATTGTGTTAGAAAGAAAAGAACCTGGTATGATACCCTATTTGGTGGTGCTGGAACTGGTTTGGGTATAGTTAATTCTATAGATCTTGAGACCTTGGCCAGCAGACTGCGCAGTGCTGGACAAGCTGTTTCTCAGGCTTTGACTGTAAATGCTCAATAGTTGCCCACGACGATCCTACCCCACCAAAATACTTTAAAATATCAAGACCAATTTCTATAGATTTTTAATTATAGTATTATTACTAGTTTGGGTTTTACTGGAAATATTAGTAAACTATTTAAGTGGACCAAATGCTCTTTACAAAATATGTATAACTTGATACAAAAAGAAAATGCTCAGAGATTATTACAAGAAGGAGATATTCAAATGTGGGATCATATGTTTAATTTACCAGAAGCATGAAAAAAAAAAAAACAACGACCTGAAAATGCTATGTGTACTTCTCTTTGGTGTACTGGAACTATTGTGTATTATCAAGTTAAGATATGGACTGTTATGTGTCAATTTCATGTGATACCTTTTGTCTTACATAATTACTTTGCTTTACCTCATATATATGGAAACTGCATAGATTTGAATAACGTAACCCACACTTTGTCTGACTGTACTGAAACTGATAGAGGGATTGTTTGTGGGATGATGATTCGGCAGATAGAACACTGCCTTCTCTCACATTCATCCAATTTGTGTGATTTAGCATTGTATCTTGTGAATAATTTCTCCATGATATATGAGGTATCCTCTCAGCACATATGTATAGCTTCTAATAATCGTACTGATCTTATTTCTGTAAATATTGTTACTGCCTCCTTCTCTGGTTGTTTGCCTAATGTCTCTTTTTTGCATTGGCAAGGAAACGATTTTTATTTCTCACCTGATACAGATGTAATCAAAAATTCAACCTGGGTACCAAGCTTCTTCCTTTACCCCATGTCTCCCTTTCACTACAACCTCTTATGGATATCCTGAACAAAGCTTTAGTTATGAAGAAGCTATTAGAGTCTAATCAGCGCGCGTTAAATGAACATCGAATACAGACTCTTATAGCTGCAGGACAACTTATCTAGGCCTCTCATTTAGTAACATCGGATACTAACCACCATTGGTATGATTTCTTATTTAGATCAGGTAGCGCTACCATTTATTTTAATAGTTTAGCCATACTCATATTATTATTATTACTTTTTCTGGAGATGTGTAATTGCTATATGTATTGGAAGATGAAATTAATTTATTCTAATTTTACTCCCTTAGCTCAGTCCTCTTATTACTTTTCGTGATCTTAAGGCCAAATGAATAAGAAATTAAGATTTCATATTAGAATTGTAAACTCATTCAAATCTAACAGGCCTGAGCTTCTAAATTATAGGAACTTGACCTTTCCATGAACTCTGCATGTTCTTGACAATAGATACCAGGAACTAGCTATTCTTGGAAAATGCTTATGCTTAGGGCTGGGTGGCTTCCTCCCTGTGCATATGCAATAAGGACATATGTCAAGCCTCAGAGGTTTGGGATGAGTCAACATGAATATGTCCCCAAAAATATATTGAGCTTTGTCACGCAAACTGCACATGTTGCAAGTCCTTGTCAAAAAAAAAAAAAACAAAAACAAAAACAAAAAAAAAAACACCTTATATAGCTACTTTGGCCGGGAGACTTATTTGTTTGAAAACATATAAAAAGTCTGTGTTCTAAACCATAAGTTGAGCTTCACCCATGGGAAGGACAATTCGCCCAGGAAAATCTTTACACAATTCAAGTTGATTGAGGCTGAAACGGGGCTCCCAGCCATTTGAGGTTTTGAGGTTCCCTTGAATTGGTGATGTATTTTCTTCCTCTATCTGCTATAATTGTCATATTGTTAGTTGTTCTTATTTCTATTTGTTTTTTTATGCAAATCTAAACTATCTATACTTTGTCCTATTTGATTAAAACCTTACTTTCGTTTTCAATTGAGTCTGAGAACGTCATTTATAGGAATGAATCCGAACACATACAACTTTTCTTAATACACAAGGCTATATCATGAGTGCTGTTGTACAAGGCTGTAACTCCCATCAGACCAGAAGACATATTTACTTAGGATCTTCAGAGTCCACTAATGAAAACTTTTTTTCATTTTATATATCAATAAACTGAGGCACAGAATAGTTGATTTGTCCATGGTTACTAGGCAGTAATTGGGAGATTTGCTTTGAAGTCCAAACTTAAGAATCATTCTATGATATTATAATCCCTTTGAATTTACCCCAAAGATCTTGAGCAAATAAGACAATGGATCCCAACAGTGGATACCATGAGTGAATAACTTAAAACAAATACAACAGGTTGCTCTGAGACACCGTGCTAAGTGAGAGTAACCTAGTAGATTACCAAAATAACATTATCTGCTACATAGAGACTCCATGCTGGACTGTAAAATTACATTGGGGACTACTCATTGTAGAACTTAATGGAAACTGGATATATTTCAGTTTATTGGAAAAGTGTGAAAAATTATTTTTCAATGAAAGCTTCTTTTTTCTACATATTATAGGAAATGTGCTTACAAGTGTGAAATGTGGATGGATATATTGGGCTGCCCCATTCAGAGATTTTCCTTGGTTTCTGAGTTGGGGGTCCAGGCAACACATGTCATAAAACCAGTTGATTAACTATTATGATCTTCCTTAGAAGGTGAAAGATATTCCTGTAAAACTGCATCCAACTCCTGAGTAATCCCATCATTTATCTCTCAAAGATGATAGCTTAGTTAACAGTCAGCAAACATTTATGAAGCTCTTGCTATCCTTCCTAGATACTATGAGTGGTGAGGCTATAAAAAAGCAAAAAAAACAAAAACAAAACCAAAAAAACAGTCCTAGCCTTCCAGGAGTTCTCACTTAACAGGGGTTATAAATAATATATCATATCAGTAGCATATAAATAATAAGGTCATTCTGGGTTTCTCTGTCTCTTCTCTTATTGTTCTGCAGTCCCTGGTCTGCCAGTCTTTTACTGGGAGCTCTTGTACTAAAAAATTGTGGGACTCAAAGTCATATTTTTGTTGAGATGTTGTTGGCAATGCCCAGCAACTATGATCCTGGTGATTTCTTTAGACTCTTCTAAGTGGTCAAATTAATTTACATAACCCAGCCCAAGTTCTGGAGGAAGGAAGAATGATAATAGAGGATGTGATTATTTTTCCCTTGTGCTTTAACAGGATGTACTGACTATATGGGAGGCATAGTGTCTATGTCAATAGGCAAGGAAGAAAAGTATCATTTTATTAGCAGGGAGAACAAAATGGTAACAGACAAAGCAGTCAGAGGGGAAAAAAGTGCAAATTGTTTTCCAGAATGCTCTGTGACAAATGTATGGAATAACAGAAAGGGAAACACCAAGTTCTTTGACTGATAACTTGTGATGCTTTTACATAGCCCTAGTATAGATCACTTTTATCTAATGCTTTAAGATTTGCAGAACAGCAGGAGCTAGGTGGCGCAATGGATGGAGCACCAGCCTTGAATTCAGGAGGACCCAAGTTCAAATCTGACCTCAGACACTTAACACTTCCTAGCTGTGTGACCTTGGGCAAGTCACTTAACCACAGCCTTGGGGGGGGGGGATTTGCAGGAGGGGGAAAAATTTGCAAAACAATCTATTTGTTTCACCACAAGAATCTTGTGGTCTAAATACCATATTATGTCCATTTTTACTATCTGCATTTTATATATTGGCAAACAAGCTCTGAGGTTAAATAACTTGCCCAGGATAATTAGTTAATGACAGAGGTAGGATTTGAACATCGCTAGAAAAAACAAAAAATACTGCTTCACCTATTATATTGTTTTAATGTGTCAAATAATACAAAGCAATGTTAAGAGTAAGCTGGAAAGAACACTGGCAGATCCTCTCTAGTTGTGGCAAGAAACATGTCCTCTCCTCCACAGATCACCTTACTATACCTACTCCCAAGTGACATATTATTACGTATGATCTCCTCAAAATTCTAAATAGAATATGGGGGTATTTGTTATTTTTTTCCAATAATTATTAAGGCTTAATGCCTTTAAGATTTTGGAAGATGAGTACACGTGGACTGAAAGCATCATCTTAATAGATGGTCTTGGTTAGTTATTGTGGGGGGAAAAAAAGATCCCCTGATGGACCAGCTTCTGAAAATAGTTAGTCTAGGCTGATCCTCTGATGACCAGAATAAAATAGAGATATTCTAGAAGCATTTCTAGGGGAAGTACTAGGATTTGCCCTTTATTTGCAAAACCTTCAAGCTATCTCAATCCCATGTTGAAATGTCAGAGTAGATTTAATTCAGTGGAATTAAAACGTAATAATTACTCCTCAAAAAGAAGCATTTGATGTAAAAGGCATAGAAACAACACAACACGAAGCATAATATGTGAGTCTCAGCTCTGACACCCTTTCCTTATGTGATCTTAGGCAAGTTATTTTACCTCTTTGGGTCCCAGTTTTATTTTCTGAAAAATGGAGACAATATATAACTTACTCATTCAACCACATTCTTGTCAAGAAAGCAAAGTGAGAAGCTTTATATGATTATGAGCTATTATCAATTTCAAAAGATACTTGGGTTGCTTTAATATTAACAAATCAGTAGTTTTTAGTATATAATTAGAATCACTTTGGTATAGTGCACAATGTTGAACTTGGAGACAGGAAGACTTAGCTTCATATCTCAATAGGCAAGTCATTAAACCTCTATCTGTCCAGGACAATTTCCTAGAATTTCCCTACTAAGTCATAGATAGATTGAATCTGCTTGTGTTTTCATAATAGATGTATTTTCATAATAGATATTTTCTAGGAATTGAAAATTGTAGTTTACTTTTTTAGTGAGAGTACATAAGAGGTCAAACATAAATATTTCAAAAGTGAAAGGATAAAATATAAAAAGATTGGATTTAAGCTACAATTCTGCTGTAAAAAATGAATCACACTTCAAATTTCCTTTATTATATTATTTATAAAAACATTTTGTAGGCTAAAGTGATAATGGATCTTACTCTAGAGTTTCTAATTAGGGAACCATCTATTAAATTAATAAATAATCTTTTTAAAATGTCCAAATCCCTATCAATTGGGGAATTATTAAACAAGTTGTGGTATATGATTATGATGGAATACTAATGCACTATAAGAAATGATGAGCAGAATTATTTCAAAAAAACCCTGGAAAGAATGGCACGAACTGATGCAAAGTGAAGTGAGCAGAACCATGTGAAAATTGTACACAGGAACAGCAATAGTAAATGATGAAGAATTGTTAATGATTAGCTATTCTCAGCAATACAGTGATAGAAGACAATCCCAATGATGAAGCATACCATCTGCCTTGAGAGAAAGAACTGATATTATTTTAATACATACTGAAGCATGTTATTTATTCTTTCTTTCATTTTTCCTTTTATTTGATTTTTCTTGTACAAAAATATGAAAAATGTTATATATACATATATATTTATATATATGCACATATACAACCTTATTGCTTACCTTCTCAGGGAGGGCAAGGAGGTAGAAATTTAATTTTGAGCTCAAAACTTTAAAAAATGAGAATAAATTGTTTTAAAATATAATTGGGGGAAATAAAGTATTACATATTTTTTAAAAAATATATTTCTCTAGCATTAATGTTAGTATCAATGTTTTTTTTCAGTGAGACCAATATGAATAAATATACTTTAAAGTTTTTTTTTTTTAAAATTTAACACCATGATAAAGTGATTTTAAGGTCCAATATTAAGTTTAGTTTATTTTTATACTTAGTTATTATGCAAAATATGTCTCATGAAAACCAATATAAATGAAAGGATATTGGCTATACTTCCTAAATCAGCAAATTCATTTTAAAATTTCATTTGACAATTCTGCACATTTTTGGGGTTTAAATTCAGGTAATAAATTTTTTACTTCATGGATATTTTTGTAAACCAAATGAAAGGTTTTAAATTTTAAAAAAATTAATACATAACTATATAGCTATTCTGTAATTGGTTGTAGGTACTACTTGCTGAATAGGAGGAATTTTGGTTAGTTGTGGAGGTATGTAACAAATACAACTCCTAGAATCTTTAGACTTGCCAGAAGAGTTTTTATAGAGTTCTATATGGTCAGCTAATATATTAAGGCACAATAAACATTTTAAAGGAAGGTCATTAATAAGAGTGGATATAGGGGGCAACTAGTTGGTATAGTGGACAGAGCACTGAAGTCAGGAAGACCTGAGTTCAAATCTGTCCTCAGACTCTTAACACTTCCTGGATGTGTGACCCTGGGTCAGTTGCCTCAGAAAAAAAAAATCATGGATACAAATCTATATTTAAAAAAAATCTTATTGATAATTTTGAACTTAGAGCATAAAATTATTTTTACATCAGATTAAATAGCTGATGTTTCCCACCATTTTTGTTCTACAAACTCTTCCTGTCCGTATTTGGTTAATACTTGAGATCATTTGGTATACTATTATACTATATTAATATTTCTTTATTTTTATTCATCTAATACAATAGTTATAATAGTGACTTTTGCCCTCTTCCAAACTCAAAATGATAATTTGTATCAAACAATTAAAATAATAGAATATAAAAGGTTATTGTACCTAAAATTGTGAAACCCCAAATGTAATATTATATAGTAGTTATGAAAATTTATATGAGACATGCTGTAAGAATTTAAAGAAGTAATCCACTAAGAGCTTCAAAGGCTTACTATTTCCTGTTAGGTTTCCTATATGAACTAACCTTTGAAAAGAAAGAATGTCTTTAGATGTGATTTCTTTTTCTTTATTACATTCATTGATACACTTTCCAAAACACCAGCTATACTGTAACAGAAGCTCTACTGATCAATGTTGCCAATTAGTTCATTTGAAAATCTGCCAGAAAGAATAGCATAAGTAGAGGATATGTTTAAATTGAAGAATAGGTTCACTACTACAATGAGAGACAAAATAAGGTGTATTTCTGACTATCATTTGTCACAGCCCATGATGGTTTCAAAATGAATTACAATGTGATGCCCACCAATCATAGTTTTCAGACATCCCCCTGAAAAGATGCAAACATTTGTAATACTTAATCATATCATTGCTAGTGTATTGTAGTGTACAGCATACAAAATGTGAGTATTTCTGTGAATCTTATTATTGATTATACATTTATGCTTGAATGTCACATCCTTGTGACAATTTGGAAACCACTTGAAAATAGATTGAGAAACCTCAAGAATATGTTATGCTTAGTCACAAATAGTCAAAGTTTGATGTAATTACTCTACAATTACCAAGATTATTGTGCTAATTCAATTCAGTTCAATAAATATTTATTAACTACCATTGATAATCATAATCATTGAAGAAGCAAATACACATGTTTACTGGCACAGTATAAATATAATTGTAACATAATTGAGGAATTATTTGTTACTTAAAGCTAAATTTTTGTGTGTGTGAATCCTTTGGATCATTTTTGTGAACCCTAAAGGGTTCATTAACCATTAAATGGAAACCATTAGATTTGATCATTGTTTTTTAAAATTTTGTTTTGTTTTATTTTATTTTTTATTAAAGCTTTGATATTTTCAAAACATATGCATAGGTAATTTTGAGCATTCACCCCTGCAAAACCTTGCATTCCAATTTTTTTTCTCTTCTTTCCTTCTACTCCTTCCCCCAGATGACAAATAATCCAATGTATATTAAATATGTGTAATTCTTCTATACATATTTCCACAATAATCATGCTGCACAAGAAAAATCAGTTCAAAAAGGAAAATAAGAAGAAAACAAAATGCAAGCAAACAAAAAGTGAAAATATTATATTGGAATCCACAATCCTCACAGTTCTCTCTCTGGATGCAGATGGCTCTCTCTGTCACAAAACCATTGGAACTAGCCTAAATCACTTCCCTATTGAAAAGAACCACATCTATCAGAATTGATCATTGCATATTTTGTTGCTTGTACAGTGTTCTCCTGGTTCTACTCACTTCATGTAGCATCAGTTCATTAAAGTCTCTCCAATGCTCTCTGAAATCATCTTGCTGATTCCTTTTTTTAAAACAATAATATCCCATAATATTCATATGCCATAATTTATTCAGCCATTCCCCAACTGATGGATTATCTGCTCAGTTTCCAATTCCTTGCCACTACAAAAAGGGCTGCTACAAACATTTTTGCACATATGGGGGATCCTTTCCCCTTTTTTATGTTGCTCATTGTTTTAAACATGGCTGACAAAGAATTATTATTGATTGAATTTATCAATTTCAGCATTTCTCTAGAATGATTTACATAAACCAATTAGTTAAGCATTTTGGATCATTAGTTAAAGTAATTAACTAGTTTGTACATGTAGACATAACTCATGTCTTACCCCAATTAATGCTCATGATTGCAATGCTTTAATTCATCAAATATTTGTTTTCATTGGTATGGGTATATAGTTTAACAAAACTGATTACAATTGTACTATAGTGGAAAACTTTCATTCTAAAGACAACTTGGTGATCAATAGTTATAAACTTAGCAAGGTGGATCTTCAGACAACTGATATACAACTCATTATCAGACTCATACTGGAAACCTGAAGCTATATCTTAGAGAGTTCAGGAAATCAGGTTCAGATTCAGGGCTTGAAATCAGGCTTTACAGATTCTTAGATTACCTTTATATCATTTCTAGATTCTGTTTGTCTGAGAATACAGTAGAAGGAACTCAGAATTGAGGAAATTAGGTGCTTTTCTCAGAAGTCTGATTTAAATAGGCATCATAAAGATATTTCAAATTCATTTATTGTCATCATAACCAATTCACTTTAGATATATATTTGAACTATTTAGAAATACTAGACTATTATCTATAATAGTTTATAGACTAAGTCTATGAAATTTTCTAATTCGATGGTAATAATTTACAAATGAAAAGGGGCCCAGAGTGAAATGAAAGATTTTTTTGTTACTCCACTCAATAATTAGTTCTGAATGTTATTAGCTTTACACATGGAAGAGAGAGTTTAAATTTAAAGCTACATGGATTTAAAACAAATTGTAATTAAAAATCATATCTGTAGTTAAATGACAAAATTATAGAACCATATACTATTACTGCTGGAAGGGATTCATCAGATCTAGCTTTAACAGATAAATAAACTAAGAGCTAGAGAAATAGATTTCTGAAATCAATACCATGTTGTTGATTAAGTTATTTTCTTCCCCTTAAACTCATGCCTATCATTGAATAACCAATTCATAAAAGATATGCATTTGGTTACATTTCTTTAACCTTTGTTTTTCTAGTGAGCTCTAATTTTACAAATACAGAGTTATATATATGACATAGAACTTCTAAATATAAATAAATACACACAACATATCTATCTATCTATCTATCTATCTATCTATCTATCTATCTATCTATCTACTATTACAAATTTCTTTGTACATATATAGTCTCTACATATTTACTATATTATTCAATGGTGGAAAATCTTCTACCTTTGGGAATAGAGTTGATTTTTGGAAATAGTTAAAAAGTCATCTGGAGCTAAATCTGGTGAATAAGTTGAATTCAAAATGTTGTGTCTTTTTTGAGGGTGGGGAGAGTAAGAAGGAGTGGTAGATGAGGAGAGATAAGATGAGAGGGCATTTTTGTTTTCCTTCTCAGGTTTTTTTAAACTTTCTTTCTAGATCTGATTTTTCTTGTACAGCAAGATAACTGTATAGATATGTATACATATATTGGATTTAACATATACTTTAACATATTTAACATGTATTGGACTACCTGCCATCTAGGGATGAAAAGGGGGAAAAGTTGGAACAGAAGGTTTTGCAAGGGTCAATGTTGAAAAATTACCCATGCATATGTTTTGTAAATACAAAGCTATAATAAAAAAAAAATTCTAATGCTTAAAACTTCACCATCTGAAAAAAAAGAGAGGGCTATAAAATACTGAGACTGTTTCTTTTTCAGCTCTTCCTTTGATGGCAGTTCAGACAAAGTGAAAGAGATCCTGAAATATTTGAACAAGATTAACTTTACTAGGGCAAATGCTTATCATATCAATGTTACTATTGTATAGGTATGACACTCATTTAAATGTGTTAACTCTGATATGTTTATTTAAAAATCTTTCTTATTTATTTATAGTAAAATACTACCCCAAAATATTTTAATTTTTGAGAACCTGTCTGTGGGCACTCTTCTTAATAAAGATTAAAGGCCCTTTATATTTTGAAAGTTGTTTTTGGTGACTTGGCACATCACTGAAAAACATCCTCTAGTAATTAACTTTTAACATTAATAATTTTAATTAATTATGACACAGTAGTAAATTAATTATATTAAAATTTTATTTTTATTACAAATATTGAATGACTTATAGAAATAAAATAATTTCAATAATAATGATTAATTCCTCATAGTTGTATTACATTTTTCTTTCTTTTCCCTTTGGGTTTTACATTCAATTCACAGGCAGTGTAATAGAGTGGATACAGGGCTAGCTTTGGAATCAGTTTGACAAAATTCAGGACAATTCATTTGATGTCTCAAGACTCTCAGTCAATTCCACCAGATAGATTATAGAACAGGTGCCAACTTAAAATGTTAAAAAGAGGTTTCCTCCTTTAGGAGTCCTTTTATCATTGAAATCTAAGTCCAATTCCTATCTTTATATTAAATCCATTGATCTCTTCATTCTCTTCTTTGTTGACTTTTATTTTCAAAATAATTTTATTTACATTTAAATACCATCAGGATATTGGTTGTGCATTTTTTGGGTAGGAGACATTTCTTTGTCTCTCCCTTATTGCTTTTCTTCATAAATAAAATGAATATCCCAGAACAGTGTTGTTACATTAAACAGGACACTAGTATCATAGTTTGTCATTTCTATGCCCTAGTCAAAATAAATCTATCTTGCTTCCTTAAGTACCTAGTGAGAGTCAGCAGTGAACTGAAGTTGGCATCAGAAGACACAGGTTAGGCTCTTGACTTAGTCTTTTACCTCTTTGAACTCAATTTTCTCATATATGAAATAGTGATAATACTATCTACAGTAAAGTGTCAAAAGATTGTTTTGACTAAAGTGCTTTGTAGTCCTTAAAATATTATATAAATGGTATTATGGTTGCAAGAATAACTTTCACATTATAGAAATAAGAAATACTCTATGACATGTGAACAATTTAAAATAATAAATTCTCAGAAAAATAGTGGAAGGAAGGCTTCTGTGATAGATATTTTGATCAAAAAAAGTCATAGCATCAATTATTGGGCCAGCATCAATTATTGGATGCTCTTGCTCTAAACCAGAATCCAATCCAATCTTTTATCATATGCCATATTTTGATGTTTTTCATAGTGAAAAAGGTATGAGTTTACCACCTTAGGAAAAGGGATACTCTTCAGTGTCTGAAGTAAAAGGAAAAAAGGAAACAGAGGAATGACATTCTGCTTCCAACTGCTTTAAGCACTTATCCAAATTTTGTCTGACTTGGAAGTTCTTACTACCATTCTTACTACCATTCACCACTAAAATTCAGTGTTGCTCTTAATGACTCATTTCTAGTTGAGGATTTACAGTTTTAGTGTTAAAGATGAAGGAAACCTGTGTGCATCAAGATCAATTAGAAATAGATGCTGAGGACCTCAGAGAATAGAAGAGGAGGGACCTACCCTAATTTAGTCCTTGAAACTTCAGGATGCAAAGTTCCTGTTTTTATTTTCAGTTCCAATCCCCTAGAGAGACATTGTTGAATTATAAATCACCACAACCTGCATCTTTTAGTCCTTTGAATTCACTCATTAACATTTTACAGTGCTATAGGCAAAAAACAAGAAAAAGGGTAACAAATTCATCTCTGGCTCTTTTTTTGGGAAATGGAGCAGGTAAGTGAGGAAAAGGGCATTGGCTTGACTGGATCTGCATTTTTTCTGTTACTTGAACTTTTCTTAATAAGTAAAAAATACAGTTTCAGTTACAAGGTCTTTGTGCTTCATGCTCTGTTTCTCATTTATAACTCTTTTCAACAACACATGTCTTGAAACAAAAGATGTTACTGAAGGCTAAATCTAAATTTAATCTTGTGAATTTTGCATCTTACCTATGTAATATGTTCCTTCCTCAAAATGTCTCATTTTTGTTCGGCTTTTGGCATAAAAAATCTTGGAAAAGATGAATTAACTACCTGCTCCTAAGTTGCCAAGTGTATCATAGTTTTGCCAGCTTTTTCTCCTGATGAACTTTTATTATAGCAGGAAAATAGTACGGAAGGATAGTCAGTGAAGACATTTAATCTCAATAAGGAAAAAAAAATAATCCAGATTCGTGTGTGTGTGTGTGTGTGTGTGTGTGTGTGTGTGTGTGTGTGTGTGTGTGTTTCTATGATGTGAATAAAAGATTGGAAGGGAAGGGACAGCTATTAGAATTGTGGTTTATAGTGTGGTATCTAGGTTTTAGAAATGTTTGGGATCCATGATGTTTCAAAAACAATGAGCAAATAATTATATTCTTCTTTGAAAATCTTTATCATCAAATAAAACATGATGTATATTTCTTACTATAATTAGGAATTAGAGCATTAATATTGGGTGTCCTTCCTTACACAAAGTACAGAGTTAAGAATTTTGCTTTTTAGTATAAAGTGTGTATAAAACACCCAAAACAACTGTGTTCTGTCAGTATTAGCTCACTCACCAAAACCCCTTTGGAGAATATCAACAAAATGTTAAAGCTTAGTTGATGAAATTCTACAAGCAAGAAGGGAAGAGGGAAAAAGAATTGCCTTGATATCATCCCTTGGTCACATCCCTCTCTTAGCCTTCTTGGTCAAACTTAAACAAAAATACTTGACTAAGAACACTGGTCCATGAAATTTTGGATCATTTTTCTGCCTTATGTCATCCTATAACACAGTGATATTAGTATCTGTCCCATGTAGATGTGTTAAGAATTATGATAACTCATATTTATATAGTACTTTACTATTTATAAAACAGTTCCTAGCAATCTGACTTGACCCTCATACTGCTTTGATAAAGTAGGCCCACTTTTATGCCCTCTTTACAAATTGTCATGTCCTATTTCTGTTTCTTTCCCTAAATTGACCTCCTTGATTTATACATTTCTTAGAATCCGTAACTCTCTTTGAAATTACTGTCTGAAATTACTTTGCATCTACTTATCTCTCTCTATACACTGTAAATAAGTAAGTAGAACATTAATCCCTTGACTGCAGGGTTGCTCCCTTTTATTATTATTATTATTCAGGATCCCCAGAACCTAGCACTATGTCTTTCATTAGTAGGTACTTAATAATTTGTTGAATTAGACTGAAAAAATTAAGACTTAAGTAGGTTAAGTGATTTATCTGAACTACATAGCTAATTATTGTTGGATATGGGATTTGTAACTAAGTCTTCCTGATTCCAAGTCTGGCACACCTTTTAGTACAGTATGTTGTCTCTGAATAAAAGTCAGATTACTTACTTCAGCTTTTTTTTTTTTTTTGAAAGACACATGTCAACTAAGAATGAATCAGCAGACATATCTTTTTACTTAGAATAAATGGCATCTAAATTGTTTAAAGGTGCTTTTAAATATTCTAACATAATATAACTGAAAGATGGTATTAAAAGAAATATGAAACCTTTTTTAAATTATACTTGACTCAAAGAATACATGTGATTCCTCAATTTAATCAAACTATTTGGATGCATGTTTAGATGCCAAGAATTTATTGAATCTTTGATGTCCATTTCAAGATATATGCACTTAGAAGATGAATAACTTAAAACCATGATTCTTCATGTATTCAAAAATAAATTCTGAAAATTTATAGTCATTAGGTTGAATTTGTATGAAAGTGCAAACAAATATGAGTTGGGAAGAAAATCTCATAAATTTTTAAAATCAAAATCTTTGATCTAGATATGTTATCATATTTCTGAATTATTATAAGCATTTTTGCAAAGCATAACACATGTAAAATGTTGCCTGACAGAACCTAATATCTTATTTTGCTTTTCTGAAGGTAGCCTTTGACTGCTCAGAATTTGGAAACGGATCATGCCCAGAGAATAACAGATCATTAGGTATTCGAACTGCCATGTATCTATTCTTATCTGGGGCTATCTTCATTACTATTTTTGGAAACCTTGCTATGATTATTTCCATTTCCTATTTCAAACAGCTTCATTCTCCAACCAACTTTTTCATTCTCTCCATGGCCATCACTGATTTTCTCCTGGGATTTAGCATTATGCCCTACAGCATGATCCGGTCTGTGGAGAACTGCTGGTATTTTGGAATCCTTTTTTGCAAGATCCATTACAGCTTTGACTTGATGTTAAGCATAACATCGATTTTCCACCTTTGTTCTGTAGCCATAGACAGGTTTTATGCTATATGCTACCCTTTGCATTATTCTGCCAAAATGACCATTTCAGTGGTAAAGAGGTTGCTGCTTCTTTGTTGGTCAATACCGGGAGCATTTGCCTTTGGGGTGGTTTTTTCTGAGGCATACGCTGATGGTATAGAAGGCTACGATGTTCTGGTTGCATGTTCCAGTTCTTGCCCAGTGATGTTCAATAAGCTGTGGGGTACTACTTTGTTTATGGCAGGCTTCTTTACTCCAAGCTCTGTGATGGTAGGAATTTATGGCAAAATTTTTGCAGTGTCCAAAAAACATGCTCGTGCAATCAACAACATTCCTGAAAATCAAAGTAGTCAAATGAAGAAGGAGAAAAAAGCAGCCAAAACCTTGGGAATAGTGATGGGCATCTTCTTGTTATGCTGGTTTCCTTGCTTCTTCACAATTTTACTTGATCCATATTTGAATTTTTCTACTCCAGTAGTATTTTTTGATGCTTTGACTTGGTTTGGTTATTTCAACTCCACATTCAATCCTCTAATATATGGTTTCTTCTATCCTTGGTTTCGCAAAGCACTGAAATATATTCTCCTTGGTAAAATATTCAACTCACATTTTCACAATACTAATTTGTTTCCTCAGAAAGAATCTGAATAGAGATTTAGCAGAATTATTTTAAGTTTTTAAAAGTGTAGAAACATATCTATATATGTATGTATAGATGTGCATATGTTTACATATGTATATAATATGTACATACATATACACATATATGCATATATATATATATATATATGAAAGGACTAATTTTGGAGTCAGGAAGACCTGGGATCAAGTTTTACCTCTGACATATATTGACCTTTGACATATAATGTAAATAAATATCTTCATTTTTCCAGGTCTCAGACAAATTCCTAAGATTTTAAATTATAGATGGATTAATGATGATTTGTAGCAGTGGAAGAGATTTCAATACAGAGAAGTTAATGAGATCAGTGAAATAAAAGCTCTGGACAGCAATGACAAAGTGTATATGTATAGTTCTTGAGAAAAAAGGTGTAACCAAAGCATTAGCTTTGATAGCTTAATCAATTAATAAACTTTATTAACTACTTACAATGTGCCAGGGATCAGCTAAGCACTAGGGATACAAAAAAGAGAAAAGACAAGCCCTTTCTCTCTAGCAGCTTAGAATCTAATGGAGAAGACAATGTGTAAACAAGTATTTACAAGGCTAAAGGATAAATAGAAAATAATTAATAGAGAGATTCTATAGAACATGAAACTTTAATTAGGACTTAAAAGGAAGCCAGGAAGGTCAGTAGTCAGAAAGGAGGAGGAAAGCATTCTGGGCATGGGAGCTAGCCAGGGAGAATTCCAGGAGCTGAGATTTGGAGTGTTTTGTTTACGAAATGGTAAGGTTAAGCTGTAATAAGTTACTTGAAGTGTTCAGTAATGTAAAACTTCATTAAGAGTTTGGGAACATCCCTTATAGAAATAAAGGAGATGTGAAAGGTGTAACTGTGTCCAACTTGTAGTCCTCAATTCCTCCTGAATTTATGTCCAAACATCAACACATGAACTGTGTGACCATAAGCAGTCTTTTTCATTTTCTTGATTTCAAATCTGACCTCAAATACTTACTAGCCTTTTAATACCTGGGTAAGTCCTTCACTCTGGTTACCTCATCTGTAAAATGATCTGGAGAAGGAAATGGCAAACTATTCCAATATCTTTCAAGAAAATCCCAAATGGGGTCACAAAAAGCTGGACATTATCGAAAATGACTGAATAGCAGCAACAGCAATATTGTGTATTGTGATTTTGATAAATCTAAAGCTATTTTGTCAAATTGAAATATAATTTCCTCTTTTAAATGAGAAAATGTTGTTTGTTAATTATTAATAATAAAGTTTATCCAGAATTTGGGTTCAGAAATCTTTAATTGACTTAAAATTGAAATGGGTTACATTATTGTGAAGGCTATGTTTCATTTTATTTGACTTGGATTATATCTCTGAAAGAATCATTTTATTAAAGCAATGACATGTATAAGTCAATTTTTAAAAAAGACTAAGCATGGTGATGCTGAATTGAATTTGAAGTCAGAAATTCTAGGCTTAGATTTCAGTTTTGCTCCTCACTACCTGTATAACTCTAGATTAGTCATTTTATCTTTCTAAGTGTCCTTTGTGTGTAGCATTATTCTCCTATCTCAAGACAATTTCCCAGTCATTTCTAAATCATGCTCTTTTGCTCCTCATGTTTTGCCTCCTCTCTCCCAGTATCTTTTGAGTTTTCTTCCTTCTCTAGAATGAGAGCTCCTTGAAGGCAGGACTTGTTTTTGCTTTTCTTTTTATCCTTGGTGTCTGACATATGCTTAATAAATGCTTGCTGATTTTATTGTTATGCCATAATGATGATAATAGTACTTATCTCGCCTTTTTATTATGAGGATCAAATGCTATAATATATGTAAAGTGCTATATAAAGAAAACTGATGATGATGATGATGATGATGATGGTGATGGTGATATCAGTCTGCACTGTTTCATTATTCCATATCCCTATAAGGAAAAACTAAAGTCATTGGTGGCTTAAAAGAGAGCAATTTTAATAGAGTGATAGGAGTAAAAGCTATATTGCAAGTAAGGAATCAGGGTAGTAAGGAATTAAGGCATCCGGTATAGTTGTGGTTTACTTGTTTTTTCAGTGTGTATGACTTTTCATGATGTCATTTAAAATTTTCTTGGCAGATACTAGAATGGTTTGCTATTTACTTTCCTAGTTCATTTTATAAATGAGGAGACTGAAGCAAACAGGGTTAAATGATTTCACCTGGATCATTCAGCTAGTAAGCATCTGAGGCTGGATTTGCACTTTGGAAGACAAGTTTCCTGGCTCCATATCCAGTATTCTATATATGATATCACCTAATCACCCAGGTTTTAGACAATTGTGTTATGAAATCTATGGATGAAAGAGGAAAGAAAAAAGGAAGGGAAGTTAGATACTATATACTATATACTATATACTATCATGTCAGATAAATATTCTATTGATATAAGTGACTACCTTCTCAATTTGTCTCCCCTGGAATGATTATAGGTTTTTTTTTAATATATTAGGTACCACAGAGAGGAATGGCTATTTGAAAGATTATTTTCAACAGGCTTCACAGCCTTAAAACTATGAAACAAAGACAGACAGCATCTAAAAGCAATAAAAAGTCCTGAGCATGGAATCATGTGTTCAATGACCTTTTGGTAAATGATTGAATGAATATAGTTTCAGAAGTGCTTCCTATTATGTTGGTATAGATCATGAATGATTTTCACTTCTTCTGAGCTGTTATTATATAATTTCAATTGCCTTGACTATTTCAACTTATCCCATAATAACTTACATATATGTAAAGATTGCATCAACTAATTTATTGTCACAAAAAAGGTCTTGAATAGAACCCTCTTAAAGACTCTTCACATGGTTATATTATCATTTATTGAGAGATATGATATTGGAGTTCAGTCTTTATGCACAATATAGATGTATTATCTATTGTTCCTAATCAGTGAGTTCATGATAAAAAAAAAAGTATGCTTGGTAACTCTCCAATAAATCACTCTTTGTTAATTTTTAATACAATAATTGTTATGTTCTTCTTTGCCTTTTTTCCTCTCTCCCACAGAGATTTGTACAGCACTCTGCAAACAATGAGATCAATAAGTGCTATTTACAGACTGTGCTTGGCTCTCATTTTAGAGCCCTAGGTTGTGGGTAACAAGATAATGCTGCCTGCCACGTACTATGTCATGTTCTAAAGATGGAAATCAGTCTCTTCAATTACATGAATCTCTTTTATCCATTTGAATCCTGAAATAATAATAATAATAATAATAATAATAATAATAATAATAATAGCAATGATAGTAGCTGACATTTATACAGAACTTTAAAGTATGTAATAAGCTCAAATGTAAATGATCTCCTAAAAGGCAGATCAGACAATTTAACTTCCCTGCTCAAGAAGCTTGGTTGTCTATTGCCTCTATGATAAAACATAAATCATTCTTTTTGGCATTTTAAACCTTTCATGGTCTATGTTCTCTCTACCTTTCAAGGCTTGCTACTAATAATTTGGGCAGCTAAGTCATAAAATGGTTTTGGGGGACTGGACCACTGGACCATTGGGACTAGAGTCAGGAAGACTCATTAAATTTTATCTCAGACATTTACTTGACCTCAGTCAAGTTACTTAACCCTGCTTGCCTCAGTTTCTTCATCTATAAAATGGAGTCACAAAGAGTATGACATAACAGAAAAACAACTGAATGACAATTAATAACTCCTCTTCATATATTTCTGTCTGATATTATGCTTCTCATAACCAGTGTTATATTTCCTACTTCCACATTTTTGCACAAATAATCCCTCATGCTTGGACTAAATTCTAATTTTAACCTCTTAGAATCATAGATCAGGTAATTGATAATTTTCTACACAGGTTTTTTTTTTTTTTTTTTTTACAATTAATTTTATGTGTTCATGTGTTTTCCTCAAATTACAAGCCCCCAAATTCCATACACACACACACACACACACATATATATATATGTAAATTTGCCTATTATATGTTGTTTCTCCCTAGAAGGATGTCATCTCCTTGATTGTAAGGATTATTTCATTTTATGTTCATATTTCCAATGCCTATCTATCTGTATTGAATTAAATGGGAAGTTCTTCTATATTTGAAACTTAATTAGAAACAGAAACTCATATAAAACTGGCCAGGAGCATTCCCACAATGCTAGGCAGTGTCATTCAATTTCTAGGGGTGGCAATCCACAGCAATCTATGGTCTTCTCCACCTCAGAAAATGCCCCAAGTGGATGTTACCATATAACTTCCTAGGCAAAGGCCTGATAATCCCTTGGGAATAGCATAAATCAATACCAATCCCAAAATCAATTGACTACTGTACTTGTCACTAGTCTCAAGTAACCTCTTAGAAGATTATTATTATTATTAGGTTAAAATATGATGTTGGGATCCACATTTAGTCCCCAAAGTACTCTTTCTGGAGACAGATGGCTCTCTCCATCACAAGTCTATTGGAATTAGGTTGAATTCACTTTATTATGGAAAAGAGTCAAGTTCATCACAGTTAATCATCACATAATCTTGTTACCCCTGTGTACAATGTTCTCTTGGTTCTGCTCATTTCATTTAACATCACTTCATATAAGTCTCCCCAGGCCTCTCTGAAACCATCCTGTTGATTATTTCTTACAGAACAATAATAATCCATAACATTCATATGCCATAACTTATTCAGCCATTCCTCAATTGATGGGCATCCACTCAGTTTCCAGTTCTTTGACATTAAAAAAGGGCTTTTTTTTTTTTTTTTTTTTTTTGTACATGTCGGCTCTTTCCTTTTTTATGATCTCTTTGAGATACAGACCCAGTAGAAACACTGCTGGATAAAAGCATATGCACAATCTGATAGCCCTTTGGGCAAAGTTCCAAATTGCTTTCCAGAATGGTTGGATCCATTCACAACTCCATCAACAATGGATTGGTGTTCCAGTTTTCCCACAATCCCTCTAATATTTATCATTATCTTTTACTGTCTCAGCCAATCTGAGGGATATAAAATGGTATCTCAGAGTTTTGAAGGATTTTTCTTAGCATGTAATTGGTACATTGAATGTTTGATATGCTTGAATTTTGCCATTTTTTTCTTGTCATGTTGGATTTTTGCCATGTGTAATTTTTCTTATTGCATAATTGGCATATATACACACATATATATATATATATCTGTATCTGTTTATTCTATCTTTGCAATATCTCTCTTGTATATCCCCTTCTCTTCTTTTGACACTATTATAACTCTGTGCAGGCTCTCATTGCCTCATATTTGAACAACTGTCCTCTGATTGACCTCCAAGCCTTAGGTCTCTTTTAGCTTTATTTCATCTTCAACTCAGTTACCAAAGTTATATCCCAAAGAACCATGTCACTCTACTTGCTCCCCTGTTCAAAACTCTGGTACCTTCCATTACCTCCAGGATAAAATATAAAATCTTTTATTTGACTTTTTAAATCCTTTATAGCTAGGTTTTCTTATACTTTACTAACCCTTCCCAACTCTGCCTCTTATCCACCCATCTATGTCTCTCTCTTACTCTAAAATTCAGTGATACTAGTTTTCTTGCTGTTCTTCAAACAAGACACTTTATCTACTACTTCTATCCATTTTTACCAGTTATTTCCTATGTCTGGAAGTGGCAAGATACTCATGGCCCCTATAACACAAACATATATCAGCAGTAAATCCACTCATCACTCTTATATAAAAATACCATAATTTCAGACAAACTTTGCTTATCTAATAACTTGAAGATCAATGCAGACCAGAAAATTATTTATTTAATTGTACAGTGATGACCTTTCTGTTTTCCCAAAGTCAAATTAATAAATTATTTTCATGTTGACAATACAAACAGAGGTTGATGTTTTCTTTCATTTCAAAGGGAATATGGATTTCAGGAAGTGGGAAAATCCCATTTCACTAAAGAGGTAGTTTGATGACGTTAAGCATTTCATTACTGTAAATAGCTCAGTAAATGGACAGTGGAAAATGCAAGAGAAATTTCTGTTACAATAGAAGGCTATTGTGGGTCATTAGTTTTGCTGAGTTCTGCTCATTTCCATTCTCTACAGATGCAAGTAGAAAAGGCCGAAAGAGAATGAGAGAAGGGGATTTCATCACATGAATTTATCATTCAATATCTTGTGGAAAACAGATAGAAAAAGCACTATCTGAATTTCACAGGTAGTGAAAAGCAAGGGAGTTCTGAGAAAAAAAATTATGCAAATCCCATTTCCTCTGAGAAAAATAACTATTTTTCTCTTGTATTAATAACTAATTATTGAATCAAGATGAAGTTCCTCTACTTTTTACTTCCTCATCCAAAGATCAACAAGTGTGGGAATTCTTGGGTAAAATTGTACCCAGATTAAAATCTAATAAGACAATAAAAGAAATTTAGCCTAACAGGTGAATTCCTATTCATTGTGTTTGGTCAGAAAGATCTGGGATAGAAGAAAATTTCCTCTTTGATATGTATATTGATAAGTCTCTTTGACCAAGACTTGGATGATCCAAGTCATAGTATCTCATTAGAATGAGCCCACATCTCATTATAATATTCATTTTCTTATGAATTTTAACTAATTAGAATTGATTGTCACACTCAGGAACCTACTCTTCCAAGAGCCTATAAACTGTAAGTCCACTACCTGCATGGAATCCTAGTGCGTCTCAGTCATGTCCTTTGTTTAACTCTTTGATGAGAGTATAAGAACAGGCTTGTGTTTATTTGATATAATGCCAGGAGGCACAGGAAGGGAAGGCCACTCTCTCAGTGCATTGATTAAAAACCTTTTTGTAATAACTGACATGTTTTGCTCCAGAAATCTGACTAGTTCCCTGAGTAAAAATAGTTAACCTAGAGGAATGAATAAGCTATTCTCCCTGGAGGGACCTTTTAGACAGAAGTACCCACATCTGGAAGGCTGCTTTATCTAGAAGGTCATATATATATATATATATATATATATATATATATATATATATATATATATATATATATGTAAACCCACTTATTATAGTGTCTTTCTTTGTTCTTAGTCTATATAAACTGCATAGTAGGAAAGACATTTTGGAATCTCACCCAAAAAGGACACCTTGTCTAGGACCTTACCAACTAGGACCTGGAAAGCTGTGAATGGGATTCCCCAGCCAGGAAAATCAGGTGTTGCTGCTTCCCTGGAGTGATGATGCTGTATGTTTTTTTGTTTCTTATATTGTATGTATTGTTACAGTGATCACTGTACTTGTTGATTACGTGTTACTTTTATGTTATAAATTTTCTCTTTCCCTATGTCTTGTTTTAATCCAGGTTATGAGTAGTAATAAATTGTCTTTTAAGTCTGTGCCTACTGAAGGTGAATTCTGAACTTAGTTGAATTTTATCCCATCATGAAGGGCCTTTGATATTCAAGATTGCCATTGACTTCTTTTTAAATATGCTAGTTTTATTAATAAAATGATTATTACCAAGAAATTATGTTATACAGGGTGACCATTAAAAATGTAAATGAGACAGTGTCTTTTCAGTGTTTCTACTAGGGGTGACCTTGATAATATCTCCTGGAGTACAATGTGGAAAAGTAAGCAGAATGTGTTTAAGTAGACATATATGCCACATATGGATTTTAATGAGTATTTATTATTGAAGGCAGACAAGGTCATCTTTCATAAGCAGGAAGATGTGCATTTTGTCACCTTGATTGAACTAATGATTTCAGCTAGTCTAATCTAATAATAATAATAATGAAATTAATAATAATTAACACACTGTGTCAAGAACTGTGCCAATCTAGTTGTCAATACTTATATAAGTACAACTCCAAAACTTTTTATGAAAAATAATACGATGGATTTTAAAAAATGTAATGTATAAGAAAGATCTTTTGATTAACTGGGAATGAAATTTGGCAGAATAATTCGCATTCTCTTATTCTGTCCCAGAATAACCCAAAGGCTGTATCTTGAAGACAAATGTACAAGGTTCAGTTGAAATTTATAAGCTATGGGGTAGGGTGAAATTAATTGTCACACAAAATTGTCTTTATATATTCAGAACATTTATTTGTTAGAGCTAAGTTCATAATTATTTTTAAAGATAAAAGTGATTTTAAAATGGTTTGCAATTGAAATAATTTAGATCAAAACTCTTTAAAGAAGTAATCAATGATGAAAATGGAACATATACAATATTCATGACACCAAGATTGACTAACATAATTTTATCCAGAAATTTATTTCTATGAAATTAATAAATTTCCACATAAATTTATTTGTAAGAAAAAGAGGTCAAAAGCTCATTATAACAATCTATTTTCTAGTCAGCAATGGGTGAAACCACAACACAGAACTAAATTGGCATCACAGATCTATATGTGCTTATAGAGAATGCAAAAACAATATAACAGAAACTAAAAAAGGAAAAATCCAGAGTAAACCAAGTGATTTTACATAATAGATTCATGCTAATGACAATGTGATAGTGAAGTCATTTAAGGACAAAGAAAGGGCAAATTGAAATTGAAGAAGGCAAAAAATCTCAAATTTTCTTAATACTGAAAAAAAGTGACTAAAAGAACACAAACACTTAATTTGTATAATTTCTTTCCTGTATATATAAAATCTTTTAAAGTCATGTATAGATGAGTAGAGAACATCTTACATGAAGGCTTTAATAGGAAATTAACAGGCTTTAGCAGCTTATTTGCAACAATGGAACATATTATTTCAAAAAATTTTAAAATTTTTATAATTATAACATTTTCTTTGACAGTACATATTCATAGGTAATTTTTTTTACAACATTATTCCTTGTACTCCCTTCTGTTCCAAATTTTTCCCCTCCTTCCCTCCACCCCCTCCCCTAGATGGCAGGCATTCCCATGCATATTAAATATCTTATAGTATATCCTAGTACAATATATATGTGCAGAACTGAATGTTGTTGTTGTTGTTGTTGCAAAGGAAGGATTGTATTCGGAAGTTAAAAATAATCTGGGAAGAAAAACAAAACAAAACAGTGCTCACAGTTTATACTCATTTCCCAATATTATTTCAAAATTAAATGAGAGATGTAGAAAACATTTTATTACATTGTTTTGTTGTTGTATAGTTTCACTGAGTCTGACTCTTCATGAGTTCTTTTGGGGTTTTCTTGACAAAGATACTGGAATGATTTGCCATTTTTTTTCTCCAACTCATTTTATAAATGAGGAAAATAAGGCAAAAAAGTTTAAGTGAGTTGCCCAGAGTTACAGCTAATAAATGTCAGGCCAGATTTGAACTCAGGAAGATGTCTTCCTGATTCCAGGCCTGGACTATTCACTATGCCATCTAGCTGCCTATAACATGTTCACTGTTTGAGAAAGCATTCAATTTGGTAGAAAAAATGCTCCCTTATGACAAAGGGATGTCCTTATGACATCTATACATTAAAATCATTCAAGATAACTTAAAAAACATGATCAAAAACCCTTGTTCAATGATTCTCTAATTATAAACATCAGAGAAAACATCAAGCAGAAATGGTAGATATTTAATGAAGTGACTAAGGTGAGGAGAGAATCCCCGTAGACAATAAAGTTCTCCAGATGCTCCTACTTGTGGATGCTGTTGGGATGATTGCATCAATCTTTAGACAATTATAGAACCTCCTGAAAGAGATTTATAATCATTCAAAGTAGATTGACTGGACCCTCCTCACAGGAAAAAAGAAGTAATTGGAAAAGAGTCTAATGTTCATTTTAATACATGATTTTTTGGTGGCTAATCTATAGTTTTTCATCACAATATATGTCTCAGACAGAGAATTGAACACATGGTAAACTGCAAGATCATTTAATGATCTCAACTTTTTCACAAAAATAAGAACAGATTTAAAAATAACATTGTATTGGTGCTTCCATAAAGGGGCAAGGCAAGATAAATAGCAATCTCTGAAGAAATAAAAATGAATTTCATACAATGGTCAATGAAGAGAAATCTAGTGGATTTGAGGAGACTAAAACATATTACAAATTAAGAACTAAGAAAAAAGGAGCAAGAGATGTAATCAAGGGATTATGTGAATTGGAAAATAAAACGGGCTGGTCCTGTGACAAGGGACACAAGTTGAGCACTTAATGTTCCACCAGTACCTACATCATAATAGGAAGTGTTAAGGAAGAATTTCAGCATGGTTGGGTAGTTAAATGGTCCACTGCATATAATGTTGAGTCTGTCTCCCAGGATCATTTTGAGATTAAGATGAGGTAATATTTATCAAGTATTTAGCACAGTAACACGGATAGAATAGGTGCATAATAAATGTCTTCGCAACCTTATGGAAGGTATTGGTAAGAGTTTCACAGGACCTACCAAGGGAATTAGAAGGTGAAAAGACCCAGAAACTTCTTTCAGAAAAAGAAATGTGGCTGAAGGCCTTTGTCTAAGGAAGATCTGCATGATACCTCCCTCTAGACTATTTTCTGTTCAAGTTATAGCACTCTTGTTCATGACAAGTTGTATTTATTATTGTCTGAAATTCTGTTATATTGATTTCCATATCCTACTTCAAATAATTTCACTTTCCACCAACTTCTTGATTCTCTCCTTAGCAACTGCTTACTTCCTGCTGGGATATGTCATTTTGCTTTGCAGTGAAAAGCTGCTGGTAGTTCAGAGGTAATTTTTAAGAACATTGCAAGGGAATGATGTGATATGGAACTTGTCATCTGTTTCCCGTATATGCTTCATTGTAATTGATGAGTTTCGTGCTGCATAAATTTCACTGTATTGCCAAGATGTTCACAATAAAAGGGCTGCTACTAATTTCCTTGTTAATCTTAACTATCGCTTCCTTTCTCTTTGTCTCTTCACTGACAAATATAGCATGCAGACTTATAAGATTTTTGTCACCTGCTTCAATGTCTGTCTTGCTTTTTCAACAGATTTTGGGGAGACTATTCTTTATCACTTGTTCTTTACTCTAAGTTCCATCAAAGTTGTTATAAATTTTAAAAAATTCAGTTTCCTTATGACATGCTGTGAGAATCAGCAACACAAATGAAGAAAGGAAATGCAAAAAAAAATGCTTAATAGGTGAGTTGTAAAGTCTCTGGAAGTGATGGTTTACTGTAAAGGTCCTAAATTGTAAAGGTCCAGTCATCTCTAAGTTATCCTTGGGGACTGCCATCTCAACTCAATCTCCCAGCCAGATTCTCTCCTTCCAGCCTGCTGTCCCAACTCTGTCCCAGACTCTACTACTTCTTGCCCTCCTGCCCTCCTCTTTTATCCTAGCAGAGATTGTAGTGAGAACTCAATGGGGCTTGTGAGAAAATATTTCAACCAATGAACTTGCTCCTTTTAAAGGGACATGTGAGAACTCAGGAGCTTGTGGGAAAATTACTTTAACCAATCAACTTTCTCCTTTTAAAGGTTGTGTAAACTCCTTTTCAGAAGTTCAAAGGTGTAAACTCCCCCTAAAGGCTGGAACTAGAGGTGTGAATTCTGAGCTAGAGAATTGCCCAGACAACCTGAGTTCTCACCTTGTAATCCTAATATCTCCCCCTTTCTTTTGATTTAGAACATAGGGTGGTCATGACCTTGAAACATAAATCCATCAATATGGGAGGTATTACACATAATTACATAAATTACATGAATACATAGTAACACAACATATTCTAGAAGTATGTAACAAATAACATGATCAAATAATCATAAATTGAGAATTTATAAATGTCCATAAGTCCATTGTCCATTAGTCTCATCTTGTGTTAGGAAATCAAGTGATTCCTGCTGTTTTAAAACTCTTTAACAGTCTTCTTATTAGCTAAGCTCTTTCAGTGTCAGATGTTCCTTAGATTTTCTCCTTTGTTTTGAGGTCTTTCTCTTTTTCTATCTCTCTCTGATGGACAAGGTGAATATGACTCATTGGCACCCATCTGATTCCTTCTTTATCTGAAGAAATACAAGCAAACCCTCTCCCCCAGGCACTTAACCTATTTGGTCCCTTCCATTCACCACTTTCTGGGTCTCTCCACATCACCTGGTGATTATCTAAGGACAGTGGAGCTGTTCACACTGGACACTGCCCTTCTGGTGGGTTATAAAACCTGTCTGCCAGAGCCAGTGCATCTTTGTCAAAAATTAAAAAAATTAATGGTATAGAAAACCAAATTTAAAAGTTCTCTAGGGTTACCTGTGGGTCCCTCTTTCTTTTGTTTTTGGAGGAGTGTTTTAATGTCTCTGTTTCTTCTCTCTACTATTGCCTGTCCTTGAAGATTAAAAGGTATGCCAGTGGTGTGTAAAATCTTATACTGTGCACAAAAGTGCACAAAATGTTTAGAGGTATATGCAGGTCCATTATCTGTTTTTATTTCTTGTGGGACACTCATAATTGCAAATGCTTGGATAAGGAATTCAGTGACCATTTGGGCTGTCTCTTTTGCTGTTGGCACTGCAAAAGTGAATCCTGAAAAAGTATCTATCACCACATGGATAAAAGATAGACGACCAAAAGATTTATAATGGGTCACATCCATTTGCCAGATTTCATTGGGTCTCAAACCACGAGGATTCTTCCCTGGAGGGAGTGTAGAAGAGTGGAAAGGAAGACAAGCTGTCTAGCTTTTTACTATGCTCCTAGCTTCCTCTCTTGTTATTCCAAATTGTAAACGTAAAGCTCTTGCAGCCTGATGATATTTAGAATGATATTCTTGTGCTTCCTGAAATAAAGGTACTGGCTACCATAGTTAAAAGGCTATCTGCCTTTGAATTTCCATCAAAAATAGGACCTGGAAGTCCACTGTGTGAGTGGACATGCAAGATATAAATCTTGCCTGGATGCTTTCTCACTTGCTCTTTTAAGTTCTTTAAAGAGCTGATAAATATTAGAGGTTGCAAATTTTATTTGGGCTGTGGCAATTCTTTGTACTACACCTACTGAATAGGCTGAATCAATAATTATATTTATGTCTCCTGGGTAATAAGTAAGAGCTAGCATGATAGCAAATAATTCATTCTGCTAAGTGGACTGAAAAGGAGTCCTGACTACTCTCTTTATGGTTAAATCATGAGAGTATACAGCACAAATATTTTCTTTGGACGAGTCTGTAAAGATTGTTGGTCCTTTAAGAGGAACCTTAGAAACCTTTTTTTCAAAAATCCATCACCAATTATGTAGTAGCTGGGTTATCTTTAATGGAGATCCATGTGCAAAATTTGGAGCTGCGGCCAATAAAATTTGCCATTCTGGGATGGTCTCACAGCATACATAAATTTGTGCATTAGTATAGAATGTGTATATTTTTTCAGGACTTATCCCAGATAATTGTACTACTCTCTTAATAGCCTTTAATAAAATTCTAGCCACAAGCACTGGGTAAGGAGTAAAGCTTTGTTCTGGTTGTGCTGGGAGGTTCACCCACTCAATCACACTGTCTCCTTGATGAAGGACTGCTGTGGGTGCCTCTTTTGTAACAAAAACTGATATTTCTTTTTTTTTTTTTTTTTGTTTTTGTTTTTGTTTTTTTATTATTATATATATATATATATATATATATATATATATATATTTTATAATATTATCCCTTGTATTCATTTTTCCAAATTACCCCCCCTCCCTCTATTCCCTCCCCCCGACGACAGGCAATACCATACATTTTACATGTGTTACAATATAGTCTAGGTACAATACATGTGTGTGAATATCATTTTCTTGTTGCACAATAAACATTAGAATCCGAAGGTACATGCAACCTGGGCAGACAGATATTAGTGCTAACAATTTACATTCCCCTCCCAGTGTTTCTTCTCTGGGTGTAGCTACTTCTGTCCATCATTGATCAACTGGAAGGGAGTTGGATCTTCTTTATGTTGAAGATTTCCACTTCCATCAGAATACATCCTCATACAGTATTGTTGTTGAGGTGTACAGTGATCTTCTGGTTCTGCTCATTTCACTCAGCATCAGTTGATTTAAGTCTCTCCAGGCCTCTCTATATTCCTCCTGCTGGTCATTTCTTACCGAGCAATAATATTCCATAACCTTCATATACCACAATTTACCCAACCATTCTCCAACTGATGGACATCCATTCATCTTCCAGTTTCTAGCCACAACAAAAAGAGCTGCCACAAACATTTTGGCACATATATGTTTCTTTCCGCTCTTTAGTATTTCTTTGGGATATAATCCCAGTAGTAGCGCTGCTGGGTCAAAGGGTATGCACAGTTTGATAACTTTTTGGGTATAATTCCAGATTGCTCTCCAGAATGGCTGGATTCTTTCACAACTCCACCAGCAATGTATTAGTGTCCCAATTTCCCCACATCCCCTCCAACATTTGTCATTATTTGTTCCTGTCATCTTAGCCAATCTGACAGGTGTGTAGTGGTATCTCAGAGTGGTCTTAATTTGCATTTCTCTGATCAGTAGTGATTTGGAACACTCTTTCATGTGAGTGAATATAGTTTCAATTTCTTCCTCTGAGAATTGTCTGTTCATATCCTTTGACCATTTATCAATTGGAGAATGGTTCGGTTTCTTATAAATTATGGTCAGTTCTCTATATATTTTGGAAATGAGACCTTTGTCAGAACCTTTGTTTTTAAAAATATTTTCCCAATTTGTTACTTCCCTTCTAATCTTGTTTGCATTAGTATTATTTGTACAGAAACTTTTTAGTTTGATGTAATCAAAATCTTCTATTTTGTGATCAATAATGATCTCTAGTTCTCCTCTGGTCATAAATTCCTTCCTCCTCCACAAGTCTGAGAGGTAGATTATCCTCTGTTCCTCTAATCTATTTATTATCTCCCTCTTTATGCCTAAATCATGGACCCATTTTGATCTTATCTTGGTATATGGTGTTAAGTGTGGATCCATATCTAATTTCTGCCATACTAATTTCCAGTTTTCCCAACAGTTTTTTCCGAATAATGAATTTTTATCCCTAATGTTGGAATCTTTGGGTTTGTCAAAGATTAGATTGCTATAGATGTACCCTTTTTTGTCCTTTGTATCTGATCTGTTCCACTGATCTACCGGTCTATTTCTTAGCCAATACCAAATGGTTTTGGTGACTGCTGCTATATAATATAGCTTTAGATCAGGTACACTTAGACCACCTTCCTCTGAGTTTTTTTTCATTAGTTCCCTTGCAATTCTTGACCTTTTATTCTTCCATATGAATTTTGTTGTTATTTTTTCTAGGTCATTAAAATAGTTTCTTGGGAGTCTGATTGGTATAGCACTAAATAAATAGATTAGTTTGGGGAGTATTGTCATCTTTATTATATTCGCTCGGCCTATCCAAGAGCACTGAATGTCTTTCCAATTATTTAAATCTGATTTTATTTTTGTGGCAAGTGTTTTGTAATTTTTCTCATATAATTCCTGACTTTTCTTTGGTAGATGGATTCCCAAATATTTTATACTCTCAACATTTGTTTGGAATGGAATTTCTCTTTGTATCTCTTGCTGTTGCATTTTGTTAGTGATATATAAAAATGCCGAGGATTTATGTGGATTTATTTTGTATCCTGCCACTTTGCTGAAATTTTGAATTATTTCTAGTAGCTTTTTAGCAGAGTCTTTGGGGTTCTCTAAGTATACCATCATGTCATCTGCAAAAAGTGATAGTTTAATTTCCTCATTTCCTACTCTAATTCCTTGAATCTCTTTCTCGGCTCTTATTGCCGAGGCTAGCGTTTCTAGTACTATATTGAATAGTAATGGTGATAGTGGGCAACCTTGTTTCACTCCTGATCTTACTGGGAAAGGTTGCAGTTTATTTCTATTGCATATTATGCTTACTGACGGTCTTAAATATATACTCCTGATTATTCTAAGGAATAATCCATTTATTCCTATACTCTCAAGAGTTTTTAGTAGGAATGGATGTTGGATTTTGTCAAATGCTTTTTCTGCATCTATTGAGATGATCATATGGTTCTTATTAATTTGATTATTAATATGGTCAATTATATTAATAGTTTTCCTAATATTAAACCAGCCCTGCATTCCTGGAATAAATCCTACTTGATCATAGTGTATTATCTTGGAGATGATTTTCTGAAGTCTTTTTGCTAATATCTTATTTAAGATTTTAGCATCAATATTCATTAAGGAGATTGGTCTATAATTTTCTTTCTCAGTTTTCGATCTACCATGTTTAGGTATCAGTACCATGTCTGTGTCATAAAAGGAGTTTGGTAAGACTCCTTCATCCCCTATTTTTTCAAATAATTTATATAACATTGGGGCTAATTGTTCTTTAAATGTTTGGTAGAATTCACATGTGAATCCATCTGGCCCTGGGGATTTTTTCCTGGGGAGTTGATTAATAGCTTGTTCTATTTCTTTTTCTGAAATGGGACTATTTAAGCAATTTATCTCCTCCTCTGTTAATCTAGGGAGCCTATATTTTTGGAGGAAGTCATCCATTTCACTTAAGTTATCAAATTTATTGGCATAAAGTTGGGCAAAGTAACTCCTTATTATTTCTCTAATTTCCTCTTCATTGGTGGAAAGATCCCCCTTTTCATTTGTAAGACTATCAATTTGATTTTCCTCTTTCTTTTTTTTGATCAAATTTACCAAAGGTTTATCTATTTTATTGGCTTTTTCATAAAACCAACTCTTGGTTTTATTTATTAATTCAATAGTTTTTTTACTTTCAATTTTATTGATTTCTCCTTTTAATTTTTGTATTTTGAGTTTAATTTTTGGTTGGGGGTTTATAATTTGGTCTTTTTCTAGCCTTTTAAGTTGTAAACCCAATTCGTTAATCTTCTCTTTCTCAATTTTCTTCAAATAAGCCTCTAAAGATATAAAATTTCCCCTTATTACTGCTTTAGCTGCATCCCAAAGATTTTGATATGATGTCTCATCACTATCATTATCTTGGGTGAAATTGTTAATTGTTTCTATAATTTGCTCTTTCACCCAGTCATTCTTTAAGATGAGATTATTCAGTTTCCAATTACTTTTTGGTCTATTTACCCCTAACTTTTTACTGAATGTAGCTTTTATTGCATTGTGATCTGAGAAGAAGGCATTTATTATTTCTGCCTTCCTACATTTAATTTTGAGATCTTTATGTCCTAATATATGGTCAATTTTTGTATAGGATCCATGAACTGCTGAGAAGAAAGTATATTCCTTCCTATTGCCATTCAGTTTTCTCCAAAGGTCTATCATACCTAGTTTTTCTAATGTTCTATTTACTTTTTTAATTTCTTTCTTGTTTGTTTTGTGGTTTGATTTGTCTAAATCTGAGAGTGCAAGGTTGAGATCTCCCACTATTATAGTTTTACTGTCTATTTCTTCTTGCAGTTCTCTTAACTTTTCCTTTAGAAAGTTAGATGCTATACCACTTGGTGCATATATGTTTAGTATTGATATGGCTTCATTATTTATGCTACCTTTCAGCAGGATATAGTTTCCTTCCTTATCTTTTTTAACGAGATCTACTTCTGCTTTTGCTTGATCTGAGATAAGGATAGCTACCCCTGCTTTTTTGGCTTTACCTGAAGCATAATAGGCTCTGTTCCAACCTTTTACCTTTACTCTGTATGTATCTCCCTGCTTTAAGTGTGTTTCCTGTAGGCAACATATTGTAGGGTTCTGCTTTTTGATCCAATCTGCTATCCGTCTCCGTTTGATGGGATCGTTCATCCCATTTACATTTACAGTTAAAATTACTAATTCTGTATTTCCTGCCATCGTATTATCCCCAGATTATGCTTTTTTCCCTTGACCCCCCTGATCCCCCTCCCTGATATTTAATTTACAGACCCCCCTTGTGACGCGCAACCCTCCCTCTTTTTTTTTTTTTTTTTTTTAGGATCCCTCCCCCCTCCCTCCAAGTCCCTTCACTTATTCTCCTTTTCCTTTTCCCTTTTCCTCTCCCACCTTTTAATGAGGTGAGAGAAAATTCTCTGAAAAACAAATATGTTAATTATTTACTCTTTGAGCCTCTTCTGATGAGAGTAAGATTCACACAATGATTCTCCCCCTCACTAAGTTCCCTCAGATATGGTGTATTTTCTATGTCTCTTCCTGGGATGTAGTTTCCCTCTTTTTATCACTCCTTCCCCTTTTTCTGAACCGACCTCCTTCCCTTTACTACACCCCCCTTTTTTTCTTTTATATCAGTAAAATCAAATTATCCTTGAGTATTTTTTATATACCCACAACAGAGTTACAGTTCTCAAGGGTTCTGTGTACCTTTTTCTGTTTCTCTTCAGTCTTGTGGATGTAGATCAAATTTTTTGTTTAAGTCTGGTTTTTTTCTTAGAAACATATAGAATTCCTCTGTTTCATTGAATGACCATCTTCTTCCATGGAAAAAGATGCTAAACTTAGCTGGGTAGTTCATTCTTGGTTGCAGTCCTTGATCTTTTGCCTTACGGAATATCAGGTTCCAGGCCCTTCTATCTTTTAATAAGGAGGCAGCCAGATCTTGGGTGACCCTTATTGTGGCACCTGGGTATTTAAATTGTTTTTTTCTAGCTGCTTGCAGGATTTTCTCCTTTGTGTGGTAATTCTGCAGCTTAGCCACAATATTCCGTGGTGTTCTTTTTTTAGGGTCTATTTCAGAAAGAGTTCGATGAATTCTTTCCACATCTACTTTCCCTTCTGTTTCTATTATCTCTGGACAGTTCTCTTTGATAATTTCCTGTAAAATAGAATCTAGGCTCTTTTTTTGGTCATAGTTTTCTGGAAGTCCAATAATCCGCAGATTATCTCTCCTAGATCTATTTTCCAGGTCTATAGATTTTCCCAGTAAGTATTTGACGTTGTTCTCCAGCTTCTCATTTTTTTTGTTTTGTTTGACTGATTCTTGGGTTCTCTGTGAATCATTCATTTCTATTTGTTCCATCCTGACTTTTAAGGAGTTATTTTCTTCTTTCACAGTTTTTAGTTCTTTTTGTAAATGCCCAATTTCGTTTTTAAATGAATTATTTTGCTCTATTGAATTTTTTTCCATTTCCCTAATTTTTTTTTTGAGAATTATTTTCTTTTTCCAATTCAGAAATTCTATTTTCTTGAGACTTTTTTATCTTTTCCAATTCAGAAATCCTACTTTCCTGTGTTTTTTTAACCTTTTCTAATTCACTAATTTTGTTTCCCTGCATCTCCTGTGAATTCTTTATTTTTTCCAACTCCAATTTCAGGACGTTGTTATTCTCTATCATAGCTTCCCTTTCCTTTCCCCATTTTTCTTCGATCTCCCTCAATTTTTTAAGAGCTTCTTCTAGGAGAGAGTTATGTGATGGGGGGCAGGAATCGTTCCACTTTAGGTTGTTATCTGCTGATTCTCTGCTGTCAACTTCCTCGGGGTTGGATACCCGCTCTTTCTCTGTATAGAAGGAATCTATAGTTTTTCTAGCTTTTTTGCTCATATTTAAAAAAATGTTTTGGGGTCTGTCCCTGGGGTAGGAAATTATTTACTTCTTTACCAGCTTCCTCCCAGACTGGATGGATGCAGCGGCTCCTGAGCCTGAGCTAAGAGAGAGCTCTGGGAGAGAGTTCCCCACCCCCTCCCTGGAAGTGCCTCAGAGGTGATTAGCACTACTGTGCTTCGAGGGCGTAGAATAGTAAAGACAGCACGAAGCCCAGCCTATGTGTCCGGGTGGGGAGTGGGTGTCTGCAGCAGGTGACGTGAAAAGCCCCTGTGCTCAAACTGGAAGTGTCTGCCAGAAACCGCGGTCCCTAGTTCAAAGGTTCCGCTTCTCTGGGACTTCCTGGAGCTGAGTTCCACTCCCTCCAGCTAAGCTAGGCAGTGTGTGTTGCCTTGGGCCGTATCCACCCACTTGTCAATCTCTTAACTATTCTCAGGAGGTAGCTGAGGCCACACCCCCTGGTGCCAAGAGATCTGCTGAGTCACCCCCAGGATCGGGGAAAATCTAATCTGAGTTTTAAAATATTTTGGCTTTCTCTTCTGAACTGCTAAATAATTAGCAGAGAAGAGCTAACAGCCTGTGCCAGATTCCTTTACCTCAGTGGCTTCTCTGATCCCAGAGCCCTTCCCAGAGCAATGGGCGCAGTGTGCCCCTACCCCACCGTCTGTGCTGGTCTCTCTTCTTCCTCCCCTGAGAACTGACCTTTCCTGTTGAAACTCCAGATTCTCTTCAGCTGGTAAGTCGTGCTTCCAGTCCTTGTGGTATCTATCAGTCCTGAGCTAATTCTGAGACTTAATTCATCTAATTGGTTGTGAGGGAGTGAGGACGTTCACTGAGTCGTGTGTTTCTTCTCTGCCATCTTGGCTCCGCCCCCAAAAACTGATATTTCCAAGGGTTTTTGAGTGACTCTTTCAACCACATTGGATAAACCCAGTTCAACTTCTCTCAAAGCCTCTTGTGCTTCTTTTGTAAGCTAGCATGGTGAATTTAAAGCATTGTCTGCCCTTAAAATATCATATAGAGGTTGCAGTTGATTGGTAGTTAAGCCTAACACTGGATGCATCCATTGGATATCTCCTATTAATTTTTGGAAATCATTTAAGGTGTCCAACTTCTCTGTTCTTAAGGAAAGCTTTTGTACTGTGAGTGTCATATCCTAGATATTGAAAAGGAGCATGTCTTTGAATTTTTTCTGTAGCTATATGCAGTTTGTAGTACTTTAGTGTTTCCATGGTCTTTTATAGACATGCTTCTAACATTTGTTCCTCAGGTGCACATCCCAAAATATCATCCATATAATGTAACAATATTACTTTGGGAAATGCTTTTCTTACTGGACTTACAGGACTCCTTTTAAAGATGTGAACTAAAAGTGTGAATTCTGAGCTAGAGAATTGTTAAGTACCAACTTAGCACTTAGTAAGAACTTAACAATTTACCTTCCCTTCTTCTTCATTTCTCCTCTTAGAATCTCTGTTACCGCTGTTCAGTTATGTCCAACTCTCCTTGACCCCACTAATCCCTTTTTCTTTTGAAGTTATGTGTTGTTCATGTGGAAAAATGTTTATGGCAGCCCTCTTTGTAGCATCAAGAAACTGGAAACTGAGTGGATGCCCATCAGTTGGGGAATGGCTGAATAAATTATGGTTTATGAATGTTATGGAATATTATTCTGTAAAAAACGATAAGCAGGATGATTTTAGAAAGGCCTGGAGAGACTTACATGAACTGATGCTAAATGAAATGAGCAGAACTGGGAGATCATTATACATGGCAACAAGAAGATTATATGATGGTCAATTCTGATGGACGCGGCTCTCTTCAGCAATGAGATGATCGAGGCCAGTTCCAATGATCTTGTGATGATGAGAGCTATCTACACCCAGAGAGAGGACTGTGGGAATTGAGTGTAGATCACAACATAGCATTTTTATTCTTTTTATTGTTGTTTACTTGCATTTTGTTTTCTTTCTCATTTTTTTCTTTTTTTGATCTGACTTTTCTTGTGCAGCAAGATTATTATATAAATATGTATACATATATTGGATTTAACATATATTTTAACATGTTTAATGTATATTGGATTACTTGCCATCTAGGGGAGGGGATGAGAGGAAAGGGGAAAATTTGGAATGCAAGGTTTTGTAAGGGTCAATATTGAAAAATTACCCATGCATGTTTTTAAAATAAAAATCTTTAATTAAAAAAGAAACCATGTGGTGTTCCTTTGCCTATAATTTGTGTATATATTTTGAAGATATATAAGTACATATTATTCCTCTCCAGTAGAATGGTAGGAGCAAGAAATGTTTCCTTTTTTATCCTGGTATCTCTAGTGTATTACAAATAATAGATGGTTTTGCTTAGTAAGGTTATTTTTTTTAATTGTTAAATTAAGAGAAAAGCATATAATTAAGTTTTATATTATGTGTTATAAAAACAAGATACCATTATTTAAACTTAAATGAACTGAAACATATTGTTAGCTGGGTTACTCAGGAATGGTTTCATGCAAGAGATGAATCTTAAATTTGTCCCTTATTGCTATTATTTAAAATTATAAAATCAGATCATTGCATTTTATTTAGTATACACATGTGAAATTCCTAACCAATAAATAGATTGGAGAAGAGGAATTTAAAAATTCATTTGTAGTGGTTATTTGGAATTTAAAATTACTTTTTCTTATAGAAGTAATGTTATAAATAATGGTTGGGTTCCCAGATTATCTACAAAATTTATTTAAGTATACTATGACAGAATTATGTTACCAGGCTAAGTTTAGGGTTTCAGGGTCAGATGTAAAAAGTGTAGAGAAATAAAAGTAGAAAAAGAAAATTAATTTGCTCTTTCCTAAGAATGGATTTTTACAAAATTTTGAAGTAAATTTAGTTTATCTTTATCTGCCTCTGTAACCTCTACCTATTCCCATTGTTCTTATTTCCAGGCCTACCATATTTGTTCAATGCCCTCATGCTCTAATCTCTCTACTGTGATCTGTCAACTATACTCATTATTCCAAAAATTGATCAATTTTAAAAAATTACCTATATATTCCTTCCTTCCTTCCTTCCTTCCTTCCTTCCTTCCTTCCTTCCTTCCTTCCTTCCTTCCTTCCTTCCTTCCTTCCTTCCTTCCTTCCTTCCTTCCTTCCTTCCTTCCTTCCTTCCTTCCTTCCTTCCTTCCTTCCTTTCTTCCTTCCTTCCTTCCTTTCTTCCTCCTTCCTTCCTCTTTCCTTCTTCTTTTTCCTCCCTTCTTCTCTTCTCCCTTCCCTCCTTCCTTTCTTCCTCCCTTTCCTCACTCTGTACACATAGGGAATCATATGTTTACCTATAGATATTCTTAAAAGCATTTCTTTTCTTTTCTTTTCTCTTGTACCTCTGAAGTCTCCCAAGAATTGGATTTAAGTGAGAGAGGGCTCTGAAAGGTCATTTCCCTCACTTTCTCCTCCAGACCCATCCAAGTCCAATGGCAAGATATAGGTCAAGTCAACTGGAGACCTTTTTAAGCTAAGATTTTCAACAGATCTCAATTTAACTGAGGTCAAATCCATTCAGTGCTTAAGGAAGGAAGGGCAGGAGGGAAGGAGGGAAGGAGGGAGGAAGACTGTGCTAAGTACTTGTATATCATGGCATCACTTCCCTGATCTGAAAGTCTCCTTTAAGAATGAGGACAAACAACAACAACCACAACCACCACCTTTTTGGTGGATGAAGATACAATCAATTCAATTAAATCAAGTTTACAGTTATTAAAAGCAGAATACATTGAGATTACAATATCACTCCTATTCTTTTATTACTTCTCTTTTTATTTTTGTATTCCTGACACCTACATGCAGTAAGCACAAGTAAATGTTGACTGATTCCTCGGATAACAGCCTTTGAAGAATTCAAGATAACTCTTGCATCATAAAAGATATCCAGGTACTACTTGATAGAGAATTCATTCATGTTCACACACACACATATTAACAATTGTTCTGTCTATGCTGATTTTCTATTTTTTGCAACAGAGCTTAACCATATGAAGGAGTCAGACTTAGACTTTTTAGCTCAATCATAAGCCTCTGGAAAATTCATGTTTATTTTGTAATTTATGCATTTCCACTTGATTTACTCTTAAAAGCAGTGGCTATTTTTATACTAAAATGTTCATTATCCTTTTAAATGTAAGAAAGCATTAGCAGCTTTTGATCCCTAAATAATTACTGACCCATTGCACCCTTCTTTTTTTTTTAGACTATAGAAAAACCAGCTTCATCCTGTTTGCTCTCCTGATTTGCTGTGCTAGTAATATCTAACCCTAACTCCTATGACTGTTTCTCAAACCACGGAAGACTCAAGAAAGTGAAAAATGAAGAAACTTAGGCAATTTTTCTCCTCTAATAGAAAGCCTAATATTCAGATATATGTATGGTCCAAGATTCCTATCCATGGAATTATAAATTCTTCAAAGGTAGAAAATGGATTCACATTGTTTATTTCCAAACTCCCATTATGTAGCAGTGTTGGGCACATAATAGGTATATAATTACAAAATCCTACATAAATATAAAAAAACTGATTCACATTTTTTAGTAAAACAATTATTATGAACTTACTATTTGCAGTACTTGCAGGAGGTGGGATGGGGCTAGGGAATAAGAATGAGAAATAAAAAGAATAACATTGTCAGGGACAATAGTCACAGCAGCAGCAGATAGATGAGACTGATCCTAATTCTCAAAGTAGATGATAGAGCTTTTCTCTTTTCCCAGCTTGAAGTTCAGTTTAAGAAGAAAAAATCCAGCAGAATGATTGAATAATATCTCCTTGGAAATAAACACTGGAACAACAGTGAATCTATTCTACTTTTGGATTCTCTCTTATTGTGTTAAGCTGCAAATAGGTGGTGGGAATAATTTCTAAATGCTTCTTTGATACTTTGGTTTACTGATTACTTACATTTAAATTTTCATTTTACTAGATAATAATTTTTATTGCATTATGAGTTTGTGTTCTTGCTATAGAAGCTATGATAAAGCCCTCTCTAATTTGTGAAGAATTGATTATACTAAATTCAGATGGCTAGGAGACTATCCTCCAAGCTTGCCAATTCACAAATTATCTAGAAGTTAGGAACATTTGATATATTTTAATTAAATTCTATATTTTTTTACTTAGGCACAGAAAGTTATATAGAATTTGACTGTTTTTAAACTAGTTACATTTTACCAGTGGCCTTTGAACCCCATTCCATTTCTTGATATGTTGTGTGCATGTATGTGTATGTGTGTGTGTGTGAAAGAGTGAAAGAGAGAAAGAGAGAGAGAGAATTACAGAGAGATAAAGACAAGCAAATATAGAGTGAGATACAGAGACATAAGTGAAAGACAGACATAGAGAGAGACATACAGAGTAACACACTGGGAAGAGGGAAAGAGGCGGGTGGATAGAGATATCAAGAGAAAGTTATAATCTGATCAAGCCCTACTGGGTGTATACAAGTGTGGACCATTACATTTACTTTCTCCAAAGAAAATGAGGATAACAAATTCATCCAAACTTTTCTTCACAGTGACCTCTGCTGGATAACAACTAAAATCAGCTTTGTTCACAAAATTTTGTTGTGCATGTTAAATTTAAAAGTATAATTTAAAGTTATATGTCCTTTTTGCAGTTTCTTTATGGATCTCAAGGTCACAGAGCAAAGAAAAAGAAATTTTAAACTTCAACTCTAAAACCTTTAGAGAAAGGAAGAAGGGAAGCATTATTGAGCACTTACAATGTGCCAGATATGTGCTAAATACTTTACAAATATTTCGTTTGATCCTCACAACAAACTTGGAAGGTAGAGATGGTAGGATTTATTATTATCCATTTTACAGATGTGAAGTGATTTGTTCTGAGTCACACAACTAGTAAATGCTAAAGTTAGGTTTGAACTTGATTATTAATTATTATAAATATTATTAATCATAATATTAATTAATTATTATATAGTATTATAACATTATTAAATTGCGAAGGTCTGGTCTAGCTCCTCTTGTCAGGATAAGCAAAAGTCCTTGCCCCACGTGTGGACGCCAATTGTAGTGAACTGTCGTCTCTAGAAGCTGCTGGATCGCTCTCTGGGAAGAGATCTGCTGTGTCTTCTACTCAAATCTCTCCGACAGATTCTTCTTCCTGTAATGAACCGTTGTCTCCAGGCAGTTGCTGTTAACTCTTGTCCAAAGAAGTGACTTCCCTTCCTGCAGAGAGCCCCGTCAAGCCTGATGCAATTCAGAGTCTTCTCCTTTGAATCCTGGCTCTGAATCTCCTCCAGCTCTTATCCTTCTCCAGGCCGATCTGCTCTCTGCGCCCAGTGCTGTGTCTTTTATCCTCCCAGAGAATGGGCGTGGGATAATGCAAGGGCTTCTGGGAAGAACCACCCCAGCCAATGAGCTTGCCCCCTCTATCAAGTCAACCTGAGTTCTCACCTTGTAATTGTCCAGAAAACCTGAGTTCTCACTTAGTAATCCTAACATCTCCCCCTTTCTTTTGATTTAGAACATAGGACAGTCATGACCTTGAAACATAAATCCATCAATATGGGAAGTATTACAGATAATTACATAAATGACCTTGAAACATAAATCCATCAATATGGGAAGTATTACAGATAATTACATAAATTACATAAGCACATAGTAACATAGTAACATAACACATGCTAGAAGTATATAACATAATCATAATCAAATAATCATAAATTGAAAATTTATAAATGTCCATAAGTCCATTGTCCATTAGTCTCATCTTGTGTGAGGAAGTCCAATGATTCCTGCTGGTTTTTAAAGTTCTTTAACAGTCTTCTTATTATCCATGCTCTTTCAGTGTCAGATGTTTCTTAGATCTTCTCCTTTATTTTGAGGTCTTTCTCTTTTTCTGTCTCTCTCTGGTGGACAAGGCGAATATGACTCGTTGGCACCCATCTGATTCCTTCTCCTGCTGAAGAAATACAAGCAAACCCTCTCCCCCAGGCAGTTAACCTATCTGGTCCCTTCCATTCACCACTTTCTGGATCTCTCCACATCACCTGGCGATTATCTAAGGACAGTGGAGATGCTCTCACTGGACACTGCCCTTCTGGTGGGTTATAAAACCTGTCTGCTGGAGCCAGTGCATCTTTGTCAAAAATTAGAAAATTAATGGTATAGAGAACTAAATTTAGAAGTTCCCTAGGGCTACCTGTGGCTCCCCCTTTCTTTTGTTTTTGGAGGAGTGTCTTAATATCTCTGTTTCTTCTCTCTACTATTGCCTGCCCTTGAGGATTAAAGGGTATGCCCGTGGTATGTAAAATCTTATACTCTGCACAAAAGTGTGTAAAATGTTTGGACGTATATGCAGGTCCATTGTCTGTTTTTATTGCTTGTGGCACACCCATAATTGCAAAAGCTTGTATAAGGAATTCAGTGACCACTCGTTACAGTGACCACTGTTAGGATTACTAAGTGAGAACTCAGGTTTTCTGGACAATTACAAGGTGAGAACTCAGGTTGACTTGATAGAGGGGGCAAGCTCATTGGCTGGGGTGGTTCTTCCCAGAAGCCCTTGCATTATCCCACGCCCATTCTCTGGGAGGATAAAAGACACAGCACTGGGCGCAGAGAGCAGATCGGCCTGGAGAAGGATAAGAGCTGGAGGAGATTCAGAGCCAGGATTCAAAGGAGAAGACTCTGAATTGCATCAGGCTTGACGGGGCTCTCTGCAGGAAGGGAAGTCACTTCTTTGGACAAGAGTTAACAGCAACTGCCTGGAGACAACGGTTCATTACAGGAAGAAGAATCTGTTGGAGAGATTTGAGTAGAAGACACAGCAGATCTCTTCCCAGAGAGCGATCCAGCAGCTTCTAGAGACGACAGTTCACTACAATTGGCGTCCACACGTGGGGCAAGGACTTTTGCTTATCCTGACAAGAGGAGCTAGTCCAGACCTTTGCAATTTGGCGCCCGAACAGGGACAGACACGGTCCTGATTCCAGTGGAAAAGCCTCCCATCCAGATCTCAGTCTCTCTGACCCAGAACCGTGAGTAACGAGGAAACTTTGTTAAAGATTAAGTGAGCGTGCTAATAGATAAATAAGGAACTTAACTTGTTAAGGGCTAAACCAGGAATCTCTTATAGCTGAAATGGGGCAGATGTTAGCTATATTCAATCCCTGGACCTCAGCCGACTCATCCCCAGCCCCAGAAGCAACCTCAGCTCCACCCCCATTCAGGAGTGGTACTATAGAGAGTATAATCAAGATAATTGAGGAGCAGAGTTTACTTGTAACCTGGGTACAGATTGCTAAACTCTTGGCTGCATTAAGACGCACATCCCCTTGGTTCTTAGAGGAAGAAAAGATAGATGTAGATAAATGGAAGCTAGTGGGATATGAAATGAAAGAATTTCAAGCAAAAAATGGGCCTCGTTCAATTTCTGCAGAAGTATTTTATATCTACAACATAGTTCAATTAGCCTTAAACTATCAAGCAAGTTGTAGGAGAAGGAAAAGTTCTAAAAATGAACAGAGGAGGAAGTGTGAGGAAAAAAGGAAAGATCAAGATCTTTCCCTAGACCAAGAGGATTTAAATGAGGAATTATGGTATGATTCTCTTGAAGAAGCTTCAATTCTGCCTAGAGAACAGATTATTGACAGGCCCACATCAACCCCACCTTCAGAGATGCAAGAAGGAGGAGAGGAAGAGGCAGAAACACAAACAGAATTGTCTGTGAAGCAGTCTAAGCCTATGACAAGATTAGAAAAAGCATTGGTTAAAGCTAAGAAAGAAGGACAGGATATAAGTGATTTTATACATGCATATCCTGTGATTGAAAATATTGATTCTGTAGGTCATAAAATGAGAAGATATGCACCTTTAGATTTGAATAAAATTAAGGATTTGAAAAAAGGTTGTACCCTTTATGGGGCTACATCAGCTTATGTTAAAATGTTACTAGATGGTTTGTCTTATGAAGTCCTAACCCCAAATGATTGGAAATCCATAGCAAGGACATGTCTGGAACCTGGAGAAAATTTATTATGGCTTGCGGAATTTCATGAATTATGTAAAATTCAAGTCAGATGCAATTTGGAAATAGGAGTTAACACACAATTCACTTTTGAGCACTTAGCTGGTGAAGGTCAGTATGGAGAGAATTCAGAACAGATTAATTATACCATGACAATATATGAACAAATTGCTAAGGCTGCAATAAAAGCTTGGGGTGTCCTTCCTGGACAGAAAGATCGTGGAGAGGCTTTCACTAAAATACAGCAATGTCCCAATGAACCTTTTGCAGATTTTGTGGGACGTTTGCAAACTGCTGTCAAAAGAACTATTGGAGAAAATTCAGCTACAGAAATAATGACCAGACATCTGGCTAAGGAAAATGCCAATGAGATTTGCAAAAGAATTATATGGGGATTAGACAAAGATGCTCCTTTAGAGGAGATCATAAGACGCTGTGCTACAGTGGGAACAAATGCTTTTTACACCCGGACAATGATGAATGTGGAAAGACAGGGTCCCTCCTGGCAAGGGACTTCTAGAGAAACTCGGAGATGTTTTCAATGTGGAAAAATTGGACATCTAAGAGCTCAGTGTAGGTATGGAGATACAGTGAGAAGACAGGGTGAGAGAAGACCTAAAACCCCATGTCCAAAGTGCAACAGAGGACTCCATTGGGCATCAGAGTGTAGAATAATTCAGGGAAATGGGATGAGGGGCCCAGGTCCAGGGCCCCAGGCAAAAAAGACTTGGGGCATGATGGCAGCTGATGTTACACCCAAAGAACCTTTAGAAGGCCAGGACTCTGATTTAATCAATCAGCAGAGAAGCAATCACATGGCAGAAAGGGATTACCTGATAAGTCAGTCAAAAGGCAATCAGATTGCAAAAATGGATTACACTTGGGGAGAATACAGGCCTTTTAAACCAACAGGGCTGTGCCCAGTGCAAACAACTCCAATGTAATTGTCAGATGATGAGAAGAGATTTAGAAAGTGGTAAATAGAAGGAAATTAGATAGGTTAACTGCCTGGGAGAGAGGGTTTGCTTGTATTTCTTCAGCAGGAGAAGGAATCAGATGGGTGCCAACGAGTCATATTCGCCTTGTCCATCAGAGAGAGACAGAAAAAGAGAAAGACCTCAAAATAAAGGAGAAGATCTAAGAAACATTTGACACTGAAAGAGCATGGATAATAAGAAGACTGTTAAAGAACTTTAAAAACCAGCAGGAATCATTGGACTTCCTCACACAAGATGAGACTAATGGACAATGGACTTATGGACATTTATAAATTTTCAATTTATGATTATTTGATTATGATTATGTTATATACTTCTAGCATGTGTTACATTACTATGTTACTATGTGCTTATGTAATTTATGTAATTATCTGTAATACTTCCCATATTGATGGATTTATGTTTCAAGGTCATGACTGTCCTATGTTCTAAATCAAAAGAAAGGGGGAGATGTTAGGATTACTAAGTGAGAACTGAGGTTGTCTGGATAGTGACAAGGTGAGAATTCAGACTGGACAATTACAAGGTGAGAACTCAGGTTGACTTGATAGAGGGGGCAAGCTCATTGGCTGGGGTGGTTCTTCCCAGAAGCCCTTGCATTATCCCATGCCCATTCTCTGGGAGGATAAAAGACACAATATTGGGCCTGGAGAGCAGATCGACATGGAGAAGGATAAGAGCTGGAGGAGATTCAAGGAAAAGACTCTGCATTGCATCAGGCTTGACGGGGCTCTCTGCAGGAAGAGAAGTCACTTCTAAGGACAAGAGTTAACAGCAACTGCCTGGAGACAACGGTTCGCTACAGGAAGAAGAATCTGTATGAGAGATTTGAGTAGACACAGCAGATCTCTTCCCAGAGAGTGATCCGGCAGCTTCTGGAGACGACAGCATGCTACATTAATTAATTATTATATATATATATTATTATTAATCTTCTTGATTATAGATCCAGCATTCTCTCCACTATACCAACTGTATAGGCTCTCTGTTGTATAGGCTTCTCTCTGTCCAGAAACTTTTGAGAATGTTGAATAACAATCAATAAAAGAAATAAATGGATGCTATCCCCCAAATCCTGTTTTCTCCACAACCTTTTAAGCCTAATCTTTTCTTTCTTTTCCCTTCTCCTTTAACAATGATATAATTCTCCCGCTTATCACACTTAAGTTCCACATTTGTCTTTCTTTCATGTCCAACAAAGAAATGTTATCCTTTGCTATTCATTCTCAGTCTATTAAAATTGTAATGATCTGCTAATGCTTGTTGTTTTAGTTCTTTTTCAGTCACATCCAACTCCCCATGATTCCTGTTCTCACCTTTGGAGATTTTTTGGCAAAGATTCATGGTCTGTTGTTTCCATTTTACAGATAAGGGAACTGAGACAAACAAGGTAAAGTGATTTGCCCGGAGTTATGCAGCTATTAAGGATCTAAAACTGGATATGACTCCTCTTACTAGACTCAATTTAACTTCTCCTTAGAGATTATTTCTTTCAACCGCTTTATTATAGACATCAGGCAATAGAGACTCACAGAATTTAAGTGACTTATCCATGTTACACAGAGAGTTAAGGATGGAACAGAGGATCAACATTCAGGCTACAGTTTTCTTTCTGTTATATTAATGTTTCTATTTAGAAATAACAATTTGGGAAATTCAAAGAAGGTTCTGTTTGAATTTGACTATAAAATATATGTGACATTTTAGAGTGATACCAGAGGGAAGTAACTGCCTACCCAAGGTCTGGTGTAAAACAATGATAGAGAATTTTATTTGTCTGAACTACAATATACTTCTCATAAGAAGCTGCTAATAATTTCATAACTATAGTTTTATTTAGAGAAGGAACACAAACTCTATGTAATGAGTTTCTAATAGATAAAACCCATATGCTACATTCAGATGTTAATTAGAGTTAGGATTATTAAATTAAATTGTGTTCTTATGTCTGGCATATAATGGCTTAAATTTCTGGCATATAAAAATGACAATTTTGATTCACTGAATTTTTAGAAACTAGTTTCATAAGTAATAAAATATTCTTAAATAATTTTAACTCATAAACTCAGCAACTCATAAACTCAATAATAAATAGACTGTAAATACACAAGTAAACCTATTTTAAATAAAATCATTTCACTGTTTAAAATAGCCTCTTAAAAAAAAACCCAATTTCTATCAGTCCTGTTTCTACCCCAAAGTAAGGGCTGACTACTCATTTTTTCTACTAATATTTCTGATATTGTCCCAAGAATGAAGATTGACACACGAAAGGAAAATGAAGAGGACACTGTGGGTTTGACTAGCTACTAAGATGCTTACATACTCTTAATGGAACATTGCATAGGAAAATTACCATAAAGGAAATCACCAGAGAGATGTATAATGAGAAAAGAAGTAGGCTGGTTATACAGTAAAGAAATAACAGATGGATAGGTACCAAGGCTCCATGTGTCAGTATCAAGAGATGACATTTATGGTCCCCATCAAATTGAATCAATTGAAGGATTTATGGGAGCTCATGGCCAAGATTCACACATAATAGGAAGATATGAATGAATGAAATCTGTGAGAGCTTAAGTCTAAGAGATCACTGATCCATATCAAGCTAGCCTTCCAATTGGTTTGAAACCAGGATATGGAACTATAAATGAGGGAAATTTTCTGAAGCTTTCTATGTCAAGTAATGGATATTACAGATCTACCATGAAATAAACTATACAGATTCACATGAATCAAGTTTTTCAGAATAACAGGGTTTGTTGTTGTTGTTGTCGTTATTGTTCTCCTCGCAGTCCTATAGACATTTCTAATTCACCAGAGTAGTCTGTCCTTTTCTCTTTTCCCTGTATCCCTTTCTTTTACTTCCTATCAAACGCTCCCAGGCAAATGGCATCATGTGAGAGAATTTGGGGGCCCGATACATATGCATACACACATACACACAAGTAAAAGAATAAGGTCTGGGGGGAAAGGGAAGAAAGTCTCTGAATAAGTATAACACTCAGAAGTTATAAATAAATTACAAAATATTTGTTAAATGATGTAGAATAAATAGCTAAGGTTGTAGCTTTTTAATGAACAGGATTTTCATTACAGACCAAGAGCTTTTTGATTCAATGAACCCTTTAGCCTGATGTTATTTCAACTTATGGTTTTGATTTTCTTGGAAGGTAGGAAGTACATTAAAAAGGCAACATCCCCTAATTCAAAACTTGGCAAAATAGTAGGTTTTAATAAATGTGTTGTACAGAATTTAAATATATATATATACATACACACACACACACACACACACACACACACACACACACACACATATATATATATATATATATATATATATATATATATATATATATATATACCTTTTCCTATTTGCTAATAGATGGCCCATTATATATAATGATGATTGGTCTATTTTTTAAATTGATAAATTAAAACTGGTTTTCTCTCATTCTCAAAATAAAGGTATTAAATTAAATAATACATAAGGTCTCTGTTAGCATTAAGTCCTGTGATCTTCCTGTAGGTAAACTATCTAATATGAGTCTGTATTCTAGTGTCCCCATAGACAGGGGTAGGCTGTGTCTTTTGGACAGTGTCAGGTTAATATGGTTTAATGATAAGGGAATTAATTCTCACTTGTGTCTTCTTCTATTGACTTGATTATCATCTCTATGTTGATGACTAATATATAAAGATATCCTCCTTATCTACTTATAATTGATACATCTATATATGAGATATTTACATATATAATCTACATATATTATACCTATATCTAAATCTAGAAAACATTCCAGATAGAATCCAAGAAAAAAGTGAGTTATTTTTCCAGCCAAAGTTAGCATAGGAAGACAGAAAATTCAGTGGATACTAGAAACATGTCTGGCCAGGAAGATGCCACTTGTATCATACTATTCCATTACAGGGGAAAATTGTGCACCAGATCAAGAAGAGGTTCAACAGGAAGCAGGAATGGATGCCAACCAGTAGCTACTACCCAATTATGGTCACAGATCCAGATTCAGGAGGGACTTAGTCTGAGGGATAACATTGCAGGTTAAGGAGTGGTAAGGTCCTAGGATATGTACCTAGAGGAACAAGGAGCAGCTTCCATAAACACCCAAAAACTAAAAGCAGTACATTGTGTTATCTAAGAATTAAAGCAGATGCTTTAAATTAAATGGTAATGGTTAAAAAAATGACAGTACATGAATGTCATGGGAGATTACTGTGCTATAAGAAATGATAAATATAATGATGAAACATGGAATAAACATATGAGCTGAATTAATGTGAAGTTGAATCAAGAAAACCATAAATGCAATGACTATAGCAATATGTATGGGGAAAATAATTTAAAAAATTTTTAAAAAAAATATCTGAATTCTCATGCATCATTTAAAGAGATTTGTGATTCTGAGCATACTGCCTAAGAATCTTGAAATTATTATTACAGTATCACTTTTCAGCAGCTTGACAAGTGTCTATTAAACACTGTAGCCACTGCTGCCTGTCTATTGGGATATTTGGTGATGCCCATCAGCTTAGTAAGATCAATTGAGAAATGCTATAATATTGGAGAAGTTTTCTATAAACTTCACACCAGTACAGATAGTATGCTAAGCTCAGTATCCATTTCCTACCAACTGCCCTTAATTTCTTATCATCACTATTATAATATGACTTGTTGAGAAAGAGAGTTAAAATGAGAATGTTAGCTGCACATAGTTGATTTAAATTATCAGATATTTATAATTCAACATATAACCAATGAATTACTATTTATCATGCTTATAATCAAGTTCCTTCTTTCATACTTGCTATCATTTCCCCCTGAAAAATCATACATGAGGGACAACTAGGTGGGGTAGAGAATAGAGCACCAGCCCTGAAGTCAAATCTGACCTCAGACACTTAACACATCCTGGCTATGTGACCCTAAGCAAGTCACTTAACCCCAATTGTCTCAGAAAAAAAAAAAAAAAATATATATATATATATATATGTATATATATCATACATGATATCATAGCTTTTGTATTTGTATTTTGTATCATACCAGATATGAAGAATGCTACCCCTTTTTCAAGGAAAGGGTCACTTTTTTTTTTTTAAGGTAGAATACTGTTTAGATTTATTGCAGTAATACAAGTTTAGAAAACATTTCACCCGTAGTCCTCAAGATGCTTAGTTATAATTAGGTTGGAACTTGCAAAGTAAATTTCTATATTATGACACTGCAAAGAGCTTTCAGACTTATTTAGGTTTTTCAGCAAAAAAGTCATTTAGTTTTCTTTTCTTATAATCACTTCTAAATGAACCAGTCAACCACACTTGTTATTGACACTCCATTTTTATTCCATGCTAACTTACACATGTGCAAAACATTTTTAAAATTATATATTCTATTACAAAAAAATTTCTCAAACACAGCCCATTTCAAACAACCTTTTTGATGTCTGTAGATTTTACTTTTACATCATTTCAATAAATGATTTTAAAATAGAAAACATGACACATACCAAATTCTATGGCTTTTCATTTTAAAAAATACCAGCTTCATTTTTTAATAAACTGTTTACAATTTTTTTTTTTTTTGCACCTCATTAGACAAGATTTAGAGAAGCAGGAAAGGTGGGAAAACCCTAGTGGTTACAATGTGTATGTAAGAGAATGCTTATATGGTTGATCAGTGCAAAATTTAAAAATTCTCAGGTGCTCAATACCAAAGGATCAGATATTCTATAACTACATAAAGTGCTTCTAGTTAACAGTAACAACAAAAAAGTCCCGTTTCAAAACTTGTACTGAATGCTGAGTAAGGGTTTAAGATAAAGCAGTTTTAAAAGCCTTATCTCATTCATGGTCTCCTTGTAGGCTCAATTAAGAATACCATGATTATTGACTACTGGTTAAATAATATACTCATATAGAGTCAAATTCCTTTCAACTCTACCAATTAGCTACTTCTCTACTGTGGTAGCTTGTGTGAAAGCTTTCTGACTCCCATCTAACAAGATTTAAATGTCTTTTTTTTTTAAAAGTCTACCTTTGCCATTTTCTATGAGGGAATAAAAGCAGACCCAAAATCATGGAGTTTTTATAAAGCAAAAGTGGATAACCGAAAGGGTCACTTTTTAATCAGAAAAGTAAAACATATTTATGATAGTCTATCTCCTTAATAGTGTCACTATGACTTTTTGGGAATGGCTCTTTTCTGAGATCTCTTGTTGGGGCAGAAACATGAAATATTCTGCCTCCCCATCCAAAAAACTTTGAGAATGTAACTGGTAACTGTTAAATTATAGTATTCAGTCCATAGATCAACACAAACTTTTATTGAACACATATACCAGGTACTGTGCAAGATACTGGAGGTACTAAGACAAAAATGACACACACAAAATAGGCACATGAATATATGTGCAAAATGTACTGGGAAAATAGAAAGCACCTTTGGATGAGGGCAGGCACTAGCAGTTGAGAGAGAATAGGAAAGAGAAGTAGTATTGAATTAAGCTTTGGAGGAAATTAGGGATTCTAATAGACAAATGTAAAATGGGTAATTGAATAGGAAGATCTGGTAGCACCTGTAGGAAGTATAGGAACCAGGCAAGGAGAGGAGCAAAGATAATGTAAGTAGAGAAAATCTAAATAACAATTGTTCTCAGGTTCCAGTTAAGTTTAGGGAAGAAAAACAGACCAATTGGAGTGTAACATGATGAAATGTTTCATTTTTTTAAAATGTTATTTTCCATTAAAAAGAAACTTACATTATGTTTTTATTTTTAAATAGGAGAATTGGACTTAGAATGAGAACATTTATATTTAAATTCCTGTTCTAGATTTAAATCCCAGTTCTGTTCTTCCTGTCTATGAGACTTGGGATAGTTCATCTGATCTTTCTGTGCCTCAGTAAAAGATCTCCTGTTACATTTATGAACCTATTATTTTATTTTCCCTTCCAGCATTGTAAAGATATTAGGCTTCTAAAATTGCAGAGTATTGACAGTAAGGTGGAAGTGTGGATTGGAAGAATTTTGTCTTTTGTTTTCTCAATCTTTTCCTTTCTATGTCTTTTCTTCTTTGAATCTTCATATTCTCTCCTCATTATTAAAAAAAATCAAGTTCAGGAAAGGACTTTATAAATGAATTCAGACTAAAATCTAAAAAAATAATTAAAGCTTGAGGTTTTATCTCTCCCATCCTGAATCATGGAATTCCAAATACTATCTATAACAAAGATTTTTAACATAGAATTCATGATATAGCTCATGGATAGATTTTAGGAGGTCTGTGAATTTTGATGGGAAAAATGCATCTTAATTTCTATAAAACTGAGTTAATTTGTAATCTGATAGATCCCACTTTATGTAGTTATTACTATTCTGAGCAGGGATTCTAAAGCTTCACCAGATTGCCAAAGGAATCCATAATACAAACAATTTCTTATCTAAAGTAGAGGGTATCTTGTTTGGGAACTTTTTCCCAATAGATCTGAAATTATATCTACAAGTAGGCAACTGTATGTTCTTCTTCCTAGTTGTTGGACATATCATAAAGAACATTCTTGTTGTAGAACAGTTTGGCCTAGGTGACCTTTGAAGGTCCCTTCCAACTGAAATTCTAGAATTTTAAAGGCCTAAATTATGTTTGTTTATATGTAACAAAGTTAAGACTCTTTGCACTTGGAAAAAAACCTAAAAGTTTTCTCTGTGGTGTATAATCTTAACAACCAGAGCAGGATTATTCTCTCTTGCATCAGCTAAAGTTTTCCCCTCCAGATCAACACTTTGCCATCTGTTTATAGACACTGGATGATTTCTAAATTGCAGTTGTTTTCTTTCTTTTCTTTATTAAAAAAAAAAATAAGGCTCTCTGGTACTTGTTTTCTTAACACCACTAAGTATACCTGTTTCCCTAATCAGGTACAGTGTGAAATTATTTCTCATTATAAGTAAGCTGGGAGGAAAAATAAGATGTGTTAATGATGCCCTATGGTCTCTATTGCAACAGAGGAGTTTGGCAAGTGAGAGTCAAATGAGAGAAATTCTTTGTACATGTGGCACTGCATCGTCCAAGTGTCGAACTGTAAATGAAGTGCAATGGGAATTGCTAAACATGTAATCAATACAGCTGATTAATAGGCTCATTAATAATGTCCTCTCTGGGGACTCCCCTTTCAAACGAAAAGAGTTTCCAGTGAATAACAGCATATGTTTGAAATCGATTGAAAACTTTTCTAAAAATGATTTTATATTTTCATCTTTTAATTATGTAGAAAGCTGCACAGAGGGAAAACATTTTGGAGACAAGAATGTACAAGATCTAATAAATCAATTTGGTTTTTTTACATGGCTACATCATTAACTGAATCACAATATAACATTATAATTTATTTTAAATGAAAGAGAGGGAGAGGTCCAGATAGGACTCTACTGATGCATGAAGTTTAACAAATATTCTTAGATCTATTACAATTTTAATCATCCACAAGCTAACGTAGTCATCAGGACTTGAAACTTTCTGATTCTAAGGGCTGTCCTCTACCTTCTACACCATTGTTATATATCATTGATTTCTATAATTCTTTCCTCTTGTTTAGAGTCTAAGATTCTAAGAAAAAATGTGTATACCCCACTTTCTTTTGCTTTGTATGCAATTGTTTACATGCTGTCTTTCCCATTAGATTCTAAGTTCCTCATGCACAGGGCCTGTCTTTTGCCCCTTTTTTATATATCAAGAACTTGACACACTGCCTGGCACATAGTAGGTGCTTAAAATGTTTATTGATTTATTAATTGATTATTCTTTTCCACGAACAAAAGAAGTTCGTGGTCTATAATTTCTTCACTCACACTCAAAGATCTGGAAATACCCTGGAAGAATATTTAGGACAAATCTGAAGGAGATTGCTCCATATTTGGTGTCTTTTCTTTCACTTTATGTGATCACAATATGCTTTGAGTCTGTGAATGTAAGACTTCTGAATTTTTAGATGGGAGTTTATGACTTATGCATTTTATAATTTATAAATTAATATTTTGAGAAGCACTCCATATAATCCCTTATATTAATTTCAGATTTGACCAAACTATATGCTACCTTTGACGTAACAGACTTGACAGTTGAAGAAATATTTTAGCTATCTGGAGGTTGAGCCCTCTTCTGGCCAGTGGACACACTGCAGTTTTTTTAGTAATTTTTTTTTCACAAAAAGTTGGATGGTGGCTCAAGTAGGGTGCTACCTGGTGGGCATGTCAGATATTGTACTAAACTGACTGGATAATTAATATAATAATATTCTTATCAACCTGTGGACTTAAGGAAGGCAGCCCTCACACCATATTGGATTGCTTGCCTGGTTTCATACTAGTATACTGGCTATCTCATTTATAGATTTTCCCATAGATTTTGCATGGGGGCTTCAGCAAAGAGAAATCTGAAATGAAGTAGGTAAGCATTTTGTCCAAAATGTCATTTTACCTCTAAAAAGGAACTCTTCCTACAAAACCAAATCATTTAATTTAATTAAGCCTTCTTAGATGGAGTCCAAAGTAAACTGTTTCAGATATTCATCCTTTAGTTACATGACTAGAACTTTCCCCCAATGTGGGGACCATCAACATACTTAGCAGGAAGAGCTGGCCATATGAGAAATGATATGGTTTAAGATGTGGGATTAGGTACCAAATAATGTGGTTTGAGTACCAAAGTTATAGGAATGATGTAGACACCAGATGATGGTAGACATCAAAAGTTGGGGTTCAATCATGTGAAGAATTCACACCTTTGGTAAAAGGTACATTTATTTAGGGGAAGGGGTTACAAACAGAATGAAGGGATCTATAGATATCAGGAATGGCATATATGAAATAGAGTTGGAGGAGTCTAGGGATTTTATTGAAAGGCATATAGTGTCCCCAAAAAATTATCTAGCAAAAAACAGCAAAAAAAAAAAAAAAAAAAAAAAAAAAAAAAATAATAACACAGAAAAACAGGGGTTAGGAAGCATAGTGGAGTTAAGAGAGATACCACACAGCATGGAGGAAAGGGAAGAGGAAAGATATGATTAGGCAGAGTGCTATGGTGGACTGACCCAAAGGAAGGCAGCAGCCATGGAATGTTCCACAAATAGATTTTATAGGGAAAATTTAACTTCAGGGACATAATTGGGATTTCTGGGAGGGTAACAGCAAGGTGAGACTGCTGGTGGAGTCAGGAGTTTGATACTATCTGAAGCTTCTCCCTGCCTGCCTCAGGGATCAATTCCTCTGCAACCACACCCAACATTGAAGACCCCATAAGGAAGTACACTATCTAAGCACAGGGGCCAGGAAGAAATTGTCCTTTTGTGCAACAGACTGAGTGGGGGACATTGTTATAAGGCTGCAGCAGACATGGACCCTGTAAGGAAATTACAATTTTCCAAAGTGTTATGGGTCAAAGATACATGGTAAGACAAAGGATAGAATAACTGATTTCTCTGTGCTTTTTTTTTTTTTTTTTTTTTTTTTTTAGCATGAAATTGCTCAGTCCTACCTTCAAACTGAGGAAGTTGCTAATTTTGGAAACGAGAAAGAAGCTGTTTTATTGATATATGCTTATCCCTGTTTGGAGTGGAGGGGAAAGGCCAGAACTTCTAAGCCACATCCTCATACTCAGCAGTGGTTAGGAAGTCATAGCTTTCCTTTCATCATATGTTTACTAACATTTACTTCAAGGAGTCAGTTTGAGTCTTCCATCTAGAATAAAGAAGGTAGCCTCGGATTCAAAAAGACTAATTCAGATCCCATTTCTGACACATATAGATTATATGACACTTATTCTCTCACTCTCCCAGTCAACTCCCAAGTGCTATGAGTTACAGAAAAGTTGTAGATTTGTGTTTAGGAGGCAAGTTTTCTCAGTAGGACTCTCACATATCAGTGATATCACGGGTCCAAACCTGGAGGGTTTAAAAAAAATATCCTTTGCCAAAATGCAGAGATTCTCTCAGCAAGGCCTACTTTCCTTTCAGTGCTGAGGATCCCAAGGAAGTAGGACATTTTTTGTTGATCCAAATTGAGTGAAGGCTTGTTAGGATGTTGCAGGTACTCTTTACTTAACTGTCTGAATGGACTTCAGGAAGCATTGTAACAACCTTCATATTCTGTCCACAGAGTTTGCAATAGGTTTTTCCACATTTAAATTTTTTTTTCTATTAATGAACCTTTTTTTTTTTTCTTTTCCTTCTACTTTTCTCCTCCTCACTCCCATGGGGGGAAAAAATAGAAACAAACTCCTCGAAATAACAACAACAAAAACAACAAAATCTTTTTACATTCATTCCCCTCAGTTGCTTTTAGTCTCACCTTGGAACTTCCCTCAGTGCCTGGGGCTTCCTCATGGTGGGACATTCCTATGTTTGTAGAAGGCCTGGAGGTCAGAATCCATTCCTGGTTTTGAAGCTTACAATAACTTGGCTCACCAAAACTCCTTTTTCTTTTTGAAATAGCAGAGACTACTTGTCAATATAATAAATTAATAATCTAGCAACTGAAGCAAAATACAAATACTACTTTTTGGATTAAAGGCAAAACCTTTGAATTTAGGACAGGAAAAACAGCCCACAGTAGAACTAAAGGTATTTGGGAGAAGGATACTTCAGACATTGGTAAGATAAGCTTTACCCAGATGTGTATCTCAACTATTTGCATCCCTGGTTTAATCATTTACATCTTAATAGATCTTGTTTGTTAGAAGTATAGGAACTTCAAAGAGTGTACTTTGTTTCAATTCTATGAGCATTTGAAGTATATATATATTTGTCTCTCTCTGATCAATAAACTTTGAAGAGTTCATAATTTGAACTTCTCCACCTGGCCCTAGAATGTTTTCACACCCTTAATTCACTACAGGAATTGGATTCCAACATATGTTTTCCCCTTTCTCTCTGGCAAATTCCTCCTGAGATCTTTATTTTGGTAATCTTCATTCCCATTCTAACTGTGTTTCAGACTTCCTGGAATTCAACACCATGCCTTTGAGCCTATACCCCAGCTCCATATTCCTACAAATAGACCTTTTCAGATCTATATATTCCCCTATTAGAATAAAAGCTCTTTGAGTGGAGCAACTGAGTATTTTGGTTTTTTGTTTGTATTGTATTTCTGATGAGGGTTGGGGTCCCTTTAAGATTCCTTTCTAATTGCCCAACCCATGACTGACCTTGATTCACAAATCCTGGTCAAAGGCACCCTTTGAATATCCGGACCCAGCCCCACTATCAGCTCAGCTTCCCCCAGCCTTCACCTGATCTGGGCTAACTGAAAAGCCCGCCGAGAACTTGGGGGTACTGCCCATCATCTTCTAGGTATAAAAGAAACAAGCCAGAACGCCCTCTTTGCAGGAGCCCTCCCAGCCAACACATGGTATCCTTCCACCCATGTAAGGGTCCCTGCCCGCCCAGCAGCCACCTTTGGCCCTGGCGTCTTTCTATCTGAGCTTTACTTCCAAATTCCTACAATAAATCTTTTATTTCTCAATCTAGATTTTCGGGCCTGTAAATTCATTTTACAGGGGACACTGCGCCTCATGGGATTATCTATGCACCGAGAAATGGGGTTCCCCCTTTCCTTTCCCTCATTATTCCTAGTTTTGACATGGCTTTTGCTGCACAATAAGTGCTTAATATGTTCTTAATACTTTGCCTTGCTTTGAAACAAATATGCATTGTTCTTGCATTGACCTTATTGTTGAGGGATAAAGAACCCCCAACAAAATTTGGGGGTTCCAAAGAATTCTCAAACTCGGTCTCCAAGTTAAGGGGCAAAAGATTTATTAAGCTGACAACCACAGGCTAAATTCCAAAAGGGATCACTAATATATCTTCCCTAAAATCTAAAGGAAGAAATATTATTATAGTCCTATAGCATTCCAAAGTCAGGGGAACCTTGGGATTGATGAGGTGGGAGAATTGAGGGTAAGAGATCCCCTCTGGTCCATGTCAAGAAGATCCCTTGAGAAAGAATTCACAAACCCAAAGTCTATGGCAAAAGGGGATTTATTTGCACTAAAAAGACAGCTTGCTAAGAAGACAGAATTCTTAGTGGGCAGGGTCCTATTTAGGAATTAGCAAAGGTGGGTTAACATTGAGAAGGAAATATCTTCATCAGTGGATAAAATCCTATTAGGACTTAGCAAAGGTTCAGGGGTTTAGAATAGTCTTTTATTAGCCTTCTGAGGCTTTATTGGGGTTTGCCCAGGCCCCAAGCTGGGAACAGTTCCAATTCAGTAGAGGTTGGTGATTATGCCCCTGGCCAATATTTCCAACTGAATGAGATTACTTAACTTGGGAAGGGTGTGTCTGGGAAAGATGTCCTCCTCTCAAGGTTTGAGACTCAGGAATTCCCTTCCCCCAAAGATTCCTTTCCAACCTTTCTCCCCGCAAAGATTAAAAGGGACATAGTATACATCATTTCTCTTCCCCCAAAAGATCTCAGTTTACATCAGGATCACTGATTCCAAAGCCAGAAGACTTTAGAATCACTGACAGATTGTTAGAGCAGAAACACCCCAAGTTCAGGGAAACCTCTCTACAGCTGTCTTCCCTAGAAGCTATATTCTATAAGTATCTAAAAATGTTCTGTCATATTCAGCATTTTGAGGCTATCACTTTTCTGTTAGGAGATTGGTGACATGGTTAATCTATCACCTTCTGGAATCATCTCATACTTTTTAATGTTAACTTTTATTTCCCCTTCTCTATATCCTCCTACTTCAGCTCCTTCAAACACTAATTGAAAAGGACCAAATCATAGATTTGTAGTAACTAATAATAGTAGCAAGTAACAAATAACATAATAATATCTCTGTGTGTGTGTGTGTGTGTGTGTGTGTAAAATGCCTACTATGTACTAGATATTGATAAGCAATTTTTTTGGAGAAGGGGCAAACCTAATAAGTATCTGAAGATGGTTTTAAATTAAGGTTTTCCTGACTCTAGGTTTAGCACTGTATTCATTGTACCACCTAGATGACCTTATACTAAGTTACTTTCAAAATTCTCCATGGCTGTTGATCACCATCAACATTCATCAAAAACAATCAACTATTAAATTTCTTTATAATCTTGTTCATAGTACTTACACCTAGAAGAATCCTTTAAGATCAGGTAGCCCAACTCCCTTGTTTTCTAAAAGAGAAAACTGAGAGGCAAAGAAAAAAAGGTCAATTTTTTTGGTGGAGAGAATAGAACATTGGACCTGGACTCAGGAAGAAACGGCCTCTGAAACTTACTCAATTTGTGGCCATTAACAAGTCATAGGATGACAGATTTTTAGAGCTGGAAGGAAGGGAATATATGAAACCATTTAGTCCAATTCTTTCATTTTATAAAAAAGAAAAACAAGGCCAAAGAAATGAGGTCACTTGCCTAAGGTTAAACAGAAAGTTATTGATCAAAGATATACTTCCAGGCTCTATTTTTCCAAATTAGTATACTTTTCATTGTGCCTTATTGCTTCCCACTTTTTGAGGTTTAGTTTTCTCATTTATATAATGAGGTTAACATGTAGCAATTATTTCACAGGACTTTTTAAGGCTCAAATTTATTATTATTATTATTAACAATGTGTTATTCATGGATAAAGTCAAGTTTCAATTCCAAGTCCTCTCACAAATTCCAATGTCTGCCTACTTTATCACTTGGCTAGTCTAAGGATACACTGTCCAATTCTTATCTGATCCTTTTGTATCTTTTAAGCCTTATAAAATAGGCAGGTATTTCCACAATTTATTACCTGGTCATATTTTTTCACAAATTCATATAATTTTATAATTATTCACAATTTATAATATGTTTCACAAATATTTTCACAATTTATGACATACTAATATTTTCCCTAGGAATTCAGAGGTTTAATAGTATATCTTTGTTTAATTCAACTGAACATGACAATGCAGAAAAAAATAATTTGACTAGCATCAGTTGTGTTTAATTTCAATATAGCTAATAAGTTATTTAGTCAGTAGTGCCTCTGAAATTAAAAAAAAAAAAACAACAAATCTTAATTAAGACATGATACTACCCTGTGGGAGAAGAAGAGCAGTAAGATGTCACAGAGGAGTTAACTTCCTATTAAAGATAATTGTCATAAATTGTATCAGGAACATCATTATTGACTTAGCCACTATATTTTTTCAAGTTTTTCAGTGATTAATTTATAACTATTATTCCATAAAAAATGTCTAATTTACCCTTTTTAAAACTTCTTTTTAATCATAAAGTTAGCTTTTACTACTCTAGAATTCAGAAATTTGGTGTCCATTATTTTTTGCTAATGACTAATTCTCTTAGTATATATTTTCTCATGATATAATAATATCATGTATATGATTTTAGAGCTAGAAGAATCATCTAATTTGATCCCCTTCTTCAGGAGACAAGAAAAGTGAAGGCTAGTGAATTTAAAAGTCATACTGGTAGTAAAATGAAAGAATTAGGATTTAAAATCTTCTGAGTACAAATTCTGCTTTACTTCTACTATACCACACTGCCTAAGCAATAAGGTATTAATTGCAAAGCAAGGCTGTCATAAGGCATGGTATACATGAATTGTTAACAAAACATTCTATTTTCCTACTATAGCAATGAGAACTAGATATTAGCAGTATTTTAATCCTTATTTTATTGATGAGGAAACCAACGTTAAGAGGTGGTTAAATAACTTATACAAGGTCATCTAAATGGTGAATATCAGATCTAGGACATAAATGTAGATCATCTGAATCAAGTTCAACAATTTTTTCACTTTTAAAAAACATTTGACAAATATTCTAAACTTTTTGACCCTGTTTCTTCTGCTTATTTTTAAGTAGCCTTCTCAAAAGAAAAAGCAAAACTATCTATTCTTCATTGCAGTTTTTAAAGAGAATTGCCATGTCACCTGAAAATAGAGATACTTTTGGTTCTTCTTTCCCATTGCTTATAGATTTGATTTCTTAATCTTGTCTTGGTGCAGTGAATAGAGCACTGAGCCTGGATTTAGGAAAACCTATCTTCAAATATGACCTCAGACACTTGTATGACCCTGGCCAATTTATTAAACTCCTGTTTGCATCAATTTCCTGATCTGTATAATGGAGATAATAATAGTACCTTCCTCATAGGATTGTTATGAGGATCTAATGTGATAATAGCTGCAAAGCATTTACCAAAGTACCTACTATGTGATAAATGCTATAAAAATGTATTTCCTATATGTCAGATAATGGGGAATATGTTCTTGCTTTAATTCTACATTTATTGGGAGTCCTGTGTTTGCTCATCATAAATAATGCTGACTTGTCATATACCCATATATCTATATCTATATTTATGTGTAATGTTCTTATTTATTTTCTGGAGGTCTCTGTGTAGCTTTCCTTTCAGCAGATTAATAACCCCAAGAATATCCAGGTGTTAAAATCCAAATCCGTTATCTCCTTCACAATCTTGTCTCCTTTCTGGGGCTCTGGCTAGCTTTCTTAGAGGCCTTCAAAGTGTTGGTTTCAATGGAGAAGCTAAGTAGGATAGGCCTGCCACCAAGGTGGTGTGAGATGGAGTGAATGAATCTGTCTCTGAATCCCAAAGCTTGAACTCCTGCCTCCTGTCCACTTGTCTTCTCTGGCTCACACTCTGACTGAGGCTCCCAGCTTTTATGCTCTCTTATAATTACATCATCCTAGGTGTGAATATTATAGAACTAAATTAAGTACTAAGTACATGTACTGAACTAGAGACCTATTAAGCACCATGCTAAACTAAATAACTATTGTCTTTATCAATTCCACTGACTTAGAACCTTGTAAAAATCCTTGTTTCAAGTTCAGAGTTCTGACCCATAACATTTATGCACACATAATTATATGTATATATGTATTTCATTTATATAGTTATATTTTAAAATATTTATGTTTTATAATTTTGAGGTTTTTTTTAAAAGCATAAAGAATTGGGGCAGCTAGATGGCACAGTGGATAGAGCACCAGCCTTGAATTCAGGAGAACCTGAATTCAAATCTGGTCACAGACACTTAACACTTCCTAACTGTGTGATTCTGAGCAAGTCACTTAATCCCAGCCTCAAAAAAAGAAAAAAGAAAAAAAAAAGCATAAAGAGTTTTTAAAGCATAAACAATTGTGCTTTTCCTTTTAATTGTGAACTTAGTGATCAACAAATACAGATAATCCCAGATACAAAGAACATTTCTCTTCACAGTTTTTAAAATGACATATATATACTCATATATACATATGTGTATATATATATATATATTTGGATGTAATATATGTATATTTAAAGTTTAACATGGTATTAATGAAACCACTGTATTTTTGTCCCCTTACTGTACTTTTTAAATGTTCATATTCAATTTGCATCTTTTTGTCTATCACTATTCAATAATTATTTCTTAAAGTAAAAACCCTCTTTCAAAAGAAATATGCATAACAAAGCAAAACAAATTAATACAGTTGCAATGTCTGAGAATGTATAATTTCATTCTATATTCCCAAAGGTGTCATATTTAATGATAATATTTTGAGTGATCAATCTTTTGAAGTCATCACTGGTTGCTTCTTTGGTAAAAATTCTTAGATTTTTAATAGCCATGTCTCTTTACATTATTATTATTTTTATCATATAAATTGTTTTCCTACTCATTTTTCTATGAATTAGTTCATATATTCCTTTCCACACTTCTCTGAATATACCATATTCCTAATTTCTTAAGGACATATAAGTGTGGATAAATACATACTTCACAGTGTATAAATCAATAAAATAAACCAACCCCATTTAAAATAAATGTCAATGTATACATATATTGTATTTAATTTATACTCTAACATATTTAACATGTATTGGTCAATTTGCCATGGTGGGGGAGGAGGAGAAAAATTGGAACAAAAGGTTTGGCAATTGTAAATGTTGTAAAATTACCCATAGATATATATGGTAAATAAAAACTATTAAAATATAAAATAAAATAAATGTCAAGATACTAAGCTCTATTATTTTAATTAGATGGTAAGAATTCTTTTTTGAATCAGTCAAGTGTTACATAAGAAGTGTGTTCAGATTGTCTTAGAAAAATTGAACATAGTTTATCAGTAGCCTAAAAAAAATCAATTATTCAAACCAGTATGAACCAACAAAATCAGATTACTTATTAGTGGAGAAGAGAGAATATAATATCTAAATTCATTAAGAGAGAAATGCCTCAAGAGAAAGAGAATTCCTAGGCCTTTCCCATCCAATCAGACAAGAACCTTGCAAATTTCAGGAGGTCCTTACAATTGGACTTTTTAATCAGCCATAAGCATTCCTTGGACATCAATGGCTTGTCAAGGACTAAATTGGGAGCAAAGGACAGACTGAATAAGATGAGAGAAGATTCCAAATTCTACAATCAATCCAGAAGAAAAGCTATAATATACTTAGAGAAACGTCTTGAGGATTTTAGAGATTATCTAGAATTATTTTACTTTTTTTTTTGACACATGTGCTCTAAATTTGTATATGTTTTTCCCGGTTTGTATATGCAGTTGTGAGTAAATGGATTATAAAATTGTAGAAGGATGTTTTTGTACCAATTTTTCTTTCTGTACTAGGTACATGAAAACTTTTCTTAAAATTGATTAAGTCTGGCTGACTAGTTTGCTATTACTGATAATTAAGAGGAGTGAAGGAAAAAAAGAAATTTATGAGAAAGAAAGAAAAAAAAGAAAGAGAGAGAGGGAAAGAGGGAGGGAAGGAGGAAGGGAAGAAGGGAGGAAAGAAGAAAGGAAGAAAGGGAGGAAGGAAGGAAGGAAGGAAGGAAATTTAAATTGATCATAAATTTAAAAGGAATAATAGATTTTCAGTTTCATATATAATCATCATTTTTACTATACTATACTTATTTTATTCCATGAATTAAAAATTAAATAAAATTTTATAATTTCCTAATATATTTCATTTTCTCCCTTAACATGGGAGTTTCGAAATTTGACTATGACATTCCTATAAGTTTTCCTCTTGGATGTCTTTCAAGTGATAAACAGTATTTTTTTTTTTCTTCTCTTTCTAACTTTCCCTCTTATTCTAGAATTTCAGTTCAATTTCCTTTACTTTTTAGGTAAATAAGCCTACAATCAGTTGATTGGTGAAATTGGAGATGTGATTGCAAGGGATTGAGGAGTGAATGTGAGGTACAAAAATGAAGGTAATGAATATAGACAGATTTTTATTTTTTTTTATTTATATTTTAGAATCTGGCTAAACAAGGGAGAAAAAAAAGGTGATGTAGTAAAGAAATAGTATAATAAGCAAACTTATTCTCAGAGGGAAAAGTGTTGAAATTAAAGGGGATAAAAATATCAATAAAATAAAAGGAAATGCAAGAAAAAAGAAAAGAAATAAATGGAGGAAAATATAATCCTAACACTAACAACTTAAACGCAGCCAACTGATACTTCCACCCCAGTTCTTAAGCAGTACTGTATGTACCCTGCAAAGCCTAAATAGTCAGTGTTTCTAAGGAGGGCCTAGCCCTCAGCATAATATGTCTATTACATAATACATACATACATACATACATACATACATACATATATCTGTCTATATCTATATCTATCTTTCTATCTATAGAGATACATATATCTATATCTGTTTATCTGTATATCTATTCTCAGAACCACAGAGTTTCTTTATAGAACAGAGAAATTATAAAAGATAAAAAGACAGAAAACCCATATGCATACTTTGTAGATGATAACAAATAAAAGTAATTAATAATTAGGACAAAAGCAAAGGATACAAATGGAATATAAGCTTTTGTGTAAATTAAGAATGGAAATGTATATATCCCACTTTAGTTTCTCTTCTGAAATCTAATCTCAAATCACCAACTACCCATTAGATAACTCAAATGAGATTTCCTTCAGGTATCTCAACATTAGCATTTTCTTTCCATCTTTCATCTCTCCCTTCAAAAACTCCCCTATTCCTAGTTTCTCCTTTTTCTGCTAGGGACACCATCTTCTCTCTAAAAACCCCAGGATCATACTACCTTGTAGCAACAAAAACTTGCAGACTGACCCACTTCTCAGAATTATCTCTGAAAACAGCAGCACAAAAAAAGACTGAAGCTTCGGATATGATTTCTTCACACCCAGGTGAGCAGAGCTCAACTTTAATGTAAAGTTCAAAGTCAAGAAATAGATTGGAAAAAAAAGCAAACAACATAAAATTAATTTGACTATAAAAAGCTACTATGGTGGCAAAGATCATGACATAAACTCAAAAAACAATAATGGGGAGGGAACCTTCAAAGACTCAAAGAAAAATGTTAATTAGAACCAAGAATTCCTTTAAGAGTTAAGGACATGAGAGTAGTAGATAAAAAATTGAGAAAAAAAATGTTTCAAAAAAAAATTAAGGAAAGAATATTAAGAGCTTAATAAGAAAAAATACTGAAGAAAATTACACTTTAGAAACACAATTGGCTTAGTAATAAATAAGGCACAAAAATTCAGTGAAGAAAAGAACTCAACAAGAAAAATAGGTCAAATGGAAAATTTCTGAAGAAAATAATTTAACTTTAACTTTCAGGAGCCAAGATGTCAGAGTAGCAATGAATTGCAACATTTATCTGCGATAACCATAAAATAATGCCACAAGATAGGTTCTGGAGCAGTGGATGGAGTATAATAATTTGGGAAAATTGCCAGGAGGGATCTCACTTACTCTAATAAGGGAAGAGGGTGCAGTACAGGACAAGAAGCTTCCCAGCAAGTCAGCAGCAAGCCCCACCTCAGCAAACCATAGGACATCCTGAACCTCAGTGATGGAATAGGTGAACACTCACACCACAATCCCCCATGAGTCTTCACATAGCCAAAGGAGTCAGCAGATTGCTGCTCTAGGAACTACCACATGCTTTGGTGTAGACCTGGGGAAATCCAGAAATGTCTCACTGGACTTTGGCACATATCAGTCACCACCACAAAGACCCCAACTAAGCACTAAGTAAATTGCCAGTTCATTATAGCCTCTAAAGCACCAGCTATTCCCTCCCCACCTCCTCTGTGCAACAGCAAACCAGAATGTCTTACATGGGTAATAGGGCAACATTAGTGCAGCACTAAATAAATAGCCAGGATCCACAGTGATTGGTACAAGAAACGTGAAATAGTACTCTTGACATTCTAGGAGCAGAACACAAATTAATTAATTAATTAATTAATTATATTAAAGTTTTTTATTTACAAAGCATATGCATGGGTAACTTTTCCAACATTGACCTTGCAAAACCTTTTGTTCCAAATTTACCCTTCCTTCCCCTTATCCCCTGCCCTAGCTGGCAGGTAGTCCAATACATGTTAAATATGTTGAAATACATGTTAAATCCAATATATGTATACATATTTATACAGTTATCTTACTGCCCAAGAAAAACCAGATCAAGAAGGAAGAAAAAGAAAAACTGAGAAAGAAAACAAAATGCAAACACGAATAGCAACAGAGAGAGTGATAATGCTATGTTGTGGTCCACACTCTGTTTCCATGGTTCTCTCTCTGGGTGTAGATGGTTTACTTCATTACTGAACAAGTAGAATTGGTTTAAATCATCTCATTGTTGAAGAGAGCCACGTCCATCAGAATTGATCATTTTATATTCTTGTTGCTGTGTATAATTATCTCCTGGTTCTGCTCATTTCACATAGCATCAGTTAATGTAAGTCTCTCCAATTCTCTCTGAAATCATCCTGCTGCTCATTTCTTACAGAACAATAGTATTCCATAGCATTCATATACCATAATTTATTCAGCCATTTTCAACTGATGGACATCCACTCAGTTTTCCAGTTTCTTGACACTACAAAAAGGGCTGCCACAAACATTTTTGCACATATGGGTCCCTTTCCCCTCCTTTAAGGGATGAATATCTTTGGGATATAACCCCAGTAGAAACATGACTGGATCAAAGGGTATGTACAGTTTGATAATTTTTTGAGCATACTTCCAAACTGCTCTCCAGAATGGTTGGATTTATTCACAGTTCTACCAACAATGTATCAGTGTCCCAGTTTTCTCACATCCCTTCCAACATTCGTCATTATCTTTTCCTGTCATCTTAGCCAATCTGACAGGTGTGTCGTAATATCTCAGAGTTGTCTTAATTTTAATTTCTCTGATCAATAATGATTTGGAACACTTTTCATATGACTAGAAATAGTTTCAATTTCTTCATCTGAAAATTTTCTCTTCATATCCTTTGACCATTTACCAATTGGAGAATGGCTTGATTTCTTATAAATTTGAGTCAATTCTCTATTTTAGAAATGAGGCCTTTATCAGAACCTTTGAATATAAAAATGTTTTCCCAGTTTATTGCTTCTCTTCTAATCCTGTCTGCATTTGTTTTGTTCCTACCAAAACTTTTGAACTTAATATAATCAAAATTATCTTCTTTGGTCACACATTCCTTCCTCCTCCACAGATCTGAGAGGTAAACTATCTTATGTTCTTCTAATTTGTTTATAGTATCATTCTTTATGTTTAGATCATGAACCCATTTTGACCTTATCTTGGTATATGGTGTTAGGTGTGGGTCTATACCTAGTTTCTCCCATATTAGTTTCCAATTTTCCCAGAAGTTTTTGTCAAATAGTGAATTCTTATCCCAAAAGCTGGAGCCTTTAGATTTGTCAGATACTAGATTACTATGGTCATTGACTATTTTTTTCTGTTAACCTAACCAATTCCACTGATCAACTAGTCTATTTCTTAACCAATACCAAATGGTTTTGGTGACCGCTACTTTATAATATAGTTTTAGATCTAGTACAACTAGGTTACCCTCATTTGCTTTTCTCTTTATTAATTCCTTTGAAATCCTTGACTTTTTGTCCATTCAGATGAATTTTGTTATTTTTTCTAGGTCAGTAAATAGTTTCTTGGGAGTCTGATTGGTATAGCACTAAGTAAATAGATTAGTTTAGGTAGTCATCATCTTTATTATATAACCTCGACCTATCCACAAGCACTTGATATTTTTCCAATTGCTTACATCTAACGTTATTTGTGTGGAAAATGTTCTGTAGTTTTGCTTGTATAGTTCCTGACTTTTCCTTGGCAGATAGATTTTCAAATTTTATACTATCGACAGTTATTTTAAATGGAATTTTTCTTTGTATCTCTTGCTGTTGGATTTAGTTAGTGACGTATAAGAATGCTGATGATCTATGGCTTTATTTTCTATCCTGCAACTTTACTGAAGTTGTGGATTGCTTCTAATAGTTTTTGTAGTTGATTCTCTAGGGCAGAAATCAAATTTAAAAGAAAAGGAGAAAAAGCCAAAGAAAAAGAGGGAAAACCACCAACACAGCAAAATCTGACTATAGAGAATTATTATGGTAACAGGAAAACCAATGAATTGGGCAAGCAACTAAACTAGAAAAGACAAATTAAATTTCTCCAATTGAGTACCAAATTAGAAATCCTGAAAATCAAAGATTTTTCTTTGAGAATTATGAGTGACAATAAAAACAAACAAAAATCCATACCAAACAAGCTAATCTTGGAACTGGCTTTATGGGGGAAAAAAAAAACAGTAAGAAAAACAAGTCATTGATTGATTAATTTGATTTTTAAAAGAAAGAAAACCAAATATCCAATATCAAAAACGAAAAGGGTAAAATCATTACCAACAAAACAATTATTAGGAAACATTTTGCTCAATTATATGTCAATTCAACTGATGTTCTGAGCAAAATTGAACATTTACAAAAATATAAATTACCTAAGTAACCTCATCTTAGGAAAAGAAATCAAAAAAGCCATTAATAAACTCTCAAAAAAAATCCCCAAGATCAAATTGGTTTATAAGTGAATTCTACCAAATATTAAAAGAATAATTAATTCCAACTAAACTAAATAAACTATTTGGAAAAAAAATAGGCAAAGAAAAAGTCTTATTTTATTATGCAAATATGTCCACACAAATAAAGTCAGATCTAAACAGTGGAAAAATATCAAGTGTCCTTGGAAATGTCGAGTGAATATAATGAAGATGACAATATTACCTAATCTATTTATTTAATGCTATACTAATGAAGCTCCCAAGAAACTATTTTACTGGTTTAGAAAAAATAACAACAAAATTCATCTGGAAAAACAAAAGGTCAAGAATTTCAAGGGAATTAATGAAAAAAAAAATCAAATGAAGTAGCCTAGCTATACCAGATTTAAAACTATATTATAAAGCAGCAGTTATCAAAACCATTTGGTACTGGCTAAGAAATAGACTAGTTCATCAGTGGTTAGGTTCACAAATCAAAATAGTCAATAATTATAGCAATCTAGTGTTTGACAAACCCAAAGACCCCAGCTTTTGGAATAAGAATTCAATATTTGATAAAAACTGCTAGGAAAATTAGAAAGTAGCATGGCAACAAAAGCATATGCCAAGATAAGGTCAAAATGGATTAATGGTCTAGAGCTAAAGTATGATATTATTAGAAGAACATAGGCTACATTACATCTCAGGGCTGTGGAGGAGGAAGGAATATGTGACCAAAAAAGAACTAGAGATCATTATTGATCACAAAAGAGATAATTTTGATTATATTAAGTTAAAAAGTTTTGATACAAAAGAAACGGATGCAGACAGGATTAGAAGGGAGGCAATAAACTGGGAAAACATTTTTATATTCAAAGGTTATGAGAAAGGCCTCATTTCTAAAATATATAGAGAATTGATTCAAATTTATAAGAAATCAAGCTATTCTCCAATTGATAAATGGTCAAAGGATATGAACAGAAAATTTTCAGATGAAGAAATTGAAACTATTTCTAGTCTATGAAAAGGTGCTCCAAATCATTATTGATCAGAGAAATGCAAATTAAGATAACACTGAGATATTACTACACCTGTCAGATTGGCTAAGATGACAGGAAAAGATAATGATGAATGTAGGAGGGGATGTGGGAAAATTGGGACACTGATGCATTGTTGGTGGAAATGTGAACAAATCCAACCATTCTGGAGAGAAATTTGGAACTATGCTCAAAAAATTACCAAACTGTGCATACCTTTTACCTTTTGACCCAGCAGTGTTACTACTGGGATTATATCCCAAAGATATTTTAAAGGAGAGAAAAGGACCCACATTTGCAAAATGTTTGTGGTAGCCCTTTTTGTAGTGGCTAGAAACTGGAAACTGAATGGATGCCCATCAATTGGAGAACAGCTGAATAAATTATGGTATATGAATGTTATGGAATACTATTCCATAAGAAAGGACTAGCAGGATGATTTCAGAGAGGATTGGAGAGAGCTGCATGAATTGATGCTAAGTGAAATGAGCAGAACCAGGAGATCATTATACACGGCAATAAGAAGACTGTACAATGATCATTTCTGATGGACATGGCTCTCTTCAACAGTGAGATATTTCAAACCAGACAGATCCAATTGTTCTTTAATGAAGAGAACTAGCTACACCCAGAGAAAGCACTATGGGAACAGAGTATGGACTACAGCATAGCATTTTCACTTCTTCTGTTATTGTTTACTTGCATTTTGTTTTCCCTCTCAGGTTTTTTTCTTTCTAGATCTGATTTTTCTTGTGCAGCAAGATAACTGTATAAATATATATACATATATTGGATTTAACATATCTTTTAACATATTTAACATATTGCTCTACCTGCCATCTAGGGAAGGGGTTGCTATAATAATTTTTTTTTAAAAACCACAAAAATGACACTGACATCTCAATCAGGAAGAACTAAAGCAGAGAAAGAAAAGCACAGACCAATTTCTAATGAATATTATTGCAAAATTTTTTAACAAAATACTAGCAAGACAATTACAGTATTACAAGGACTATACACTATAACCAGGTAGGATTTATTCTAGGAATGTAGGGTTGGTTCAATATTAGGAAAACTATCAACATAATTTACCATATCAGTAAAAAACCAAACAGCAATAATACTATTACCTCAATAGATGCTGAAAAAGCATAATAAAATAGAGCACCCATTCCTATTTATGACCCTAGAGAGCAGAGAAATAAAAGGAGTGTTCCTTAAAATGATAAGCAGTCTCTACCTAAAACCATCAGTAAGCATTATCTGTAGTGGGGATGATTAGAAACTTTCCAAATAAGATCAGGGGTAATTCTATCTCTATTTATGTTTATGTTTATATATCTGTATCCATATCATCTATCCACCTATCCATGCATCTATCTATCTATTATCCATCTAATCTATATATTTATCGATCTATCCATCCATATATATATTTCAGCCCATTATCATGGACCTATACCTGCTATACCTCCTCTTCTGAGTTCTGGGAGGTACATTGAGAACTTATGAGATATCCTTTCTCTAATTTGTGTTCCCTCCTCTCTGTTTATGTTCTAACCCACTGTTAGGTACTAGTGATTAGCACTTTAGTTCCATTTAGCTACTTAATCTCAATTAACTTTTATGAAGGCATTTTTGCTACAAATATTTATATATCTCTATACATACACACACACACACACACACACACACATATATATATATATATATATATATATATATGTACCTATATATGCACACACATATGTATATACACACAAACAGGCACAAGTTTTTGTTTGTTTGTTTTTGCTAAGGCAATTGGGATTAATCAACTTGCCCAGGGTCACACAGCTAGGAAGTGTCATATTTGAACTCAGGTCCTCCTGACTTCAGGGCTGGTACTCTATTCACTGCCCCAGGCATATGTTTTTACATGCATATATGTACATATACAGATACACATCTCTCTGTTTCTCCCTCTGTCTCTCCCTATGTGTATATATGTAAGAACTTAGGTAGTTAGCTCAGCAGCATGGATCTATTAGTAAGTTATTTTCAGGAACAAAACAAAAAAACATCAAATATTAATACACAGGGAAATTAACATAGGAATACCAGCCTCCCAAAACTGGATTATATGAAATTGTAACAGAGAAGTTTCACCAAATTCTCAGCCCTTTCATAGACAAATTGCATTGTAGGATCCACAAAATGAGATATCTTATAAACACCATTAGCAAAAATTGGCTTTTCTCAATTTTCATATCTTGCCTGAAGATAGCCCCAGGGGCAGGGAGAGAGCAGTGGCAGAACTAGTATTAGTACCCAGATCTCTTAACTCCTAGGCCAATTTTTTTTTTTTTATTTAATAAACTTGATTTTCTAATTTGATAGTAAGATATATGAAATTTAAACAATTTTCCTTTGCAAACATTCATAATCAAAGAATGAGACTTTTAGTAAAACACCAAAATAATGAAATATAACCTAGAAAAAAACTGCTAGCTACACATTAAACAAGGTTCAGTTGACATTTACAAGACAAAAAATATCTGAATATTTAGAAACATTGAGTTATATGTTGATACAATCATGGCATAATATCCTAGGGATTATAAAATTATACATAAACTCTGACTTCTTCAGAGAGAAGAAAGAATAGTCTTTGGGGAATCTCAAACAGATAAAGAGGATTTTTCACTACTTCTTTGGGGACATGGAATTAAAAAGAGCAATTCCCTTAGTTTTCTGCACTTAATTTGTCTTTCAATGCTTCTAGCATTTGGGTTCTGTTTTCCTTGAGGAAAACCAGCTCTCCTGAGTGTTGATACAAAAACCATAAAAAGTCTGCAATTTTAGCCTGTAGCTCATTCCTTAATCAAACTTACCAGAAGTCTACTCTTCAAATCCCATAAACAAAAAATAAATCAAAGATATTCACAGAATCAAGACTGACTTCTCAAGACAAGGAAAGTGCTGAACTCACTAAATACAGGTGAAAATGTAGTCATCTTTCCTACATGTTTTTCTTTTTCAAAAATACTAAAAAAATAGTGAAAACAAACTTAACATTGTTAGAATGAGGTTTGCAAAATAAGCTGAGAAGCAAATAGCACGGTATGATATAAAGATTTAAACTCAGAGGATTTGGGTTCAAATCTCAGTTATGCTAATTATTATTTTTATATGACCTCTACATGAGAAACTGAATCAGTTAGTTTCTCAGGGCCTCAATTTCTTTTTCAGTAAAATGAAGGGGTTTGATGTCCTTTAAAGTTCTTTCCAGACAAATCTATAATTCTATGACTAAACTACTCAAACTAAAATAAAAATTTGAAAAAAAAAACAAAAAAAAGTTTTTAATAGTTAAAAGGCAGACAATATAAATTCTTATTTACTTTTCATTTTAAATTCACTGAGAAAAGACAAAATGCTCATATACTGTAATATATTAAAATAGGTATGATAAAAACTGAATGATTCAATGTTATTAAGTCATTCAATTATTACACGTTTGTATCATTCAAATGTTTAAATTATTCAAAAGTTCTATTTTGGTGTTGGTGGTTTGATATGTAGTCATATCAGAGATTTAGAATTGTAAAGGACTTGAAATTTATCATTTTATTGCAACACCCTCATTTTATAGATGAGAAATAGAAGCAGAGAAAACCAATGAAATTTGTCTAAGATCACAGAGATTGTAAATAATAAATATCTGGAAACTCAAGTTATTCTTACTCCAAATCCATTCCTCTTAAGACTATACCATCTGAGAAGAGTCTTGTTTTTAATTCATTATTTGTCAGAGACATAAATATCCCACTATTTGGTCTTGTAGAGCATATTGGGAAGAGCCTTAAGATGTAAGTCTGGAGGCTTGAATTAAAGACATAGTTCTGTATGAAACTGAGAAGTCAATTAATCAATCAACAAGCGTATATTTTATGCCTACTATTTGCCACTACTGTGCTAGGCAGTAGGGACACAAAGACAAAAAAAGAAAATCCCAGTTCTCAAGGAGTTTATAATCTACTAATCTTATATTCTATGAAATAATTTAACCTTTCTTGGACTTAACCTATTTAATAAATGCATGAAAAGTACTTTTCAAATCTTAAGGTATTAATAACCTATATCAAATTGCTTGGGAAGAATGTGTTTGGGAAGGGAGGAGGGGTGAAGAGAGGGAGAAAATTAAGGTTTTGCATTGTTGAGAACCATATTTGTATGTATTTGGAAAAACAAAATTCTATGAAAAATAAAACTATCAAATCTTAAAGAATTCTATAGATTATAGATAATGTTGTTAATATCTATTAAATAAGAAATTCACACTAATTTGGGATTCATGAACAGATTTCTGAGGATCCTTAAATTAGATGGGAAGAATGCATCTTTATATCCACTTTTGGTTTCCTTTGTAATCCAATATATTCTGTTTTACATTATTCTGAGAAAAATTCTATATACTTTTTTAGATGGCCAAGGAGATTCATGACACAAAAAAAGATTTAAAAAAAATTTCAGATCTTTTTCAGAGTGACTGGGTTGAGACACAACACCCCCAGTTTGGAATATTAAAGTTGTTTTGAAAATTGAGAGCATATACATGTAATTTAAATCCAATTCCTTATTAAATTTAATTTTATTTGATTATTCGATCCTGGAGAAGAGAACCTCAAAAATCCTTTCAAGCTCTAAAATGGTGTTTCTACAAGGAGTATTTCTTCTACTGCACAACCACCATGTATTCTTTTGAATCTGAGAAGCTGTCAGATCAATTGATCATTGTCATTGCTGCTTTTCCAATTTCTATCTATCAACCAAGTAGTTTAAATTGTAAGTTTTCTTGATGCAAATCAGTTAATTTTAGTTTCACCTTTAAAGGAATCTTGGTGCACAAGGAAAAAATATTGGACATCTAGAACTCTGTTCTAGGTCTCTTCTCTAACTCCCTTGAGTTCTCTGAGTCTCAGTTTCCCCATCCAAATGGGGATAATAATATAGACTCCATAGGATTGTTGTACGATTTGAGTGAGATAATTTCAATGAAATGCTTTGCTAAATGACTGGAATATTATTGTTGAGACTATTATGACTCTCTATAACTGGGTCTCATTACATTTTCTTTTGATGGGCTAGAGTCAAGTTTCCTAAAACTCATTTGGTTGTTTTTCTTTTTCTTTTTTTAATCACTTTGAAAAACTCTTACTCTTCTTCAAATCAAATGTATTTGATAATGTTTATTCCTCAGATTCATATAATATTTCTTTTGAGGATGTTCTTTACCTTACCCACCCTTTTTATTCAAGCCAAAGAAATATTCGTCAGGAATTTTTTCCATATGATCACTAAACTATTTATCTATCTACTTACTTATCATCAACAACTATCATCTATGGATCTAGGTAGTATAAAGAATAGAGTTCTGGGCTTAGAATTAAGAAGAAAGTTAAAATTCTATTTAAGATACTGTATGATCCAGTGCAATCACTTAATCTCCTTCAACCTCAGTTTCCTCTTTTGTAAAATAGTAATAGTATTTATGTCACAATGTTGTAAGGAACAATGTTGTAAAATATTTTGAAAGCCTTTAGTTATTATATAAGTGCTAGTTGTTATTATTACTATTATTCCATGAAAAAAACAAATTTCTTTCAATTTGTGTCCTCTGAATACCATCCCTCTTTAGATTTTCATAATTACTATTATTTATCTTCCTCCTTTTAGGCTTCAAAAAATGTAGTTGTATATATTGTCAATATATAGCAAAGAAAAAAATAGAAAAATGATAATTGTGTTTTTCCATTTTTATTGTTTTCCTTATTTATATGGCAAAGTTTCCTTTTTGTGGGAATTCATGTACTTAATGTTGCTTTAAATGTTTTTCATAGTCCCAGCTTCTTTCCACAAGAAAGTGCACTGCACTCAAAATTACTTTTCTAACCATCATAAGTTGGAATGCGCTATTAGAAATCTTCTCCTTTGATCTGTGAATTGTTTGGAATAAATGCATCACTAGAATACCAGGTATATATATATTTTTTCACAATATTTCACAAGATATATGTTATAAAGCCTCTATGTTTACTAATTGGATTTGTGAAATGAATATTTCCTTTCAATTATTTTGTCTTTTAGTATATTATATTTTAATAAAATAGTTTCAAAGTTGTTTTTGTTGATGTTTTGAATAGGACAAGGCTTTTTTCATGATAATAAGTGTAGTTGAACTGAGAAATAAAAGTTCTGCCCAGATAAAAACCAGAATCTGTGTATTTCACATGAACTTTTCTTTCTTGGTTTGCTTGTTAAATATTCCCTTTATTCCTTAGGAAAACCAAAGTTATGAAATTTTTTAGGAAATGACATTGGCAATTGGGGATTTTGATATTTGCAAGGTTAGTTTGAAGAGTTAATAATAATAATGTTGTTGATGTTTTTAAAGCATATAACTTTCTATTCTATTAAAATGAGCACTAATTTTGGAGAAGAAATGGATTACAAACATAAAACATTTTTGTATCATGACTTTGTAGATGGAAATTTTAAATTGCTTTAAAATCCTAATGTTATTATCTATCGTGGCAAATAAAGTGATCCTGAATTTGTGAATGCCATTCTGATGAAATACAGATTTAAGAAAATTCTACCAAACTGGAAAGGCTTCAGGTATGAAGTGAACAATGAATAGATTATAAGTTTGTTTCTGAGAATCAGCTTGCTCAGTCTGGAGAAAATAAACATTCCAAAGTTATCCATGAACTTGTTAACATTCTTTATAAATATTAGGCTTAAATAGGTTTAAATCTATTTTGGTGAAAGGTGTATACATGGGAAATCACAGACTAGTATTGCTGTGTAATGTCCCAAAAGACCTTTGATCTTTTGACATGAGAAATGAAGGAAGAAATTCTGTTAATTGGAATCATGAAAACCTAAGTTCAAAGAACTCAGACACTTACTAGCTATGTGATTCTGGGTCACTTGATCCTGATTGCCTCCCACAAAAAAATGGATCTGGGTTCAAATTCTGGCTCTGCCACACATTATCTATGTCACCTTAGGTAAGACACTTTTCTAAGCTTAAGTCCCCTCATCTATAAAATGCGTGATTAGACTTAATGATCTCTAAGGTCCTTTCTAGCTCTAAATCTATGATCCTATGAATTTCCCAAGTCAGTTGATCATATTTTTGGATACCTATAATTGTTAAAAAAATTTTCCTTACATGGAGCAGAAATCTTTCTCTATGCAATGTTCATTTCTTATCATTTTGACCTCTAAGACTAAGTAGCTTCATCTCTCTTGCACATGAGACTTTAAATACTTGAAGATTGCTATCATGGTCTCTCTCTTTTCTCTTTTATACATTAAATATATCCAGTGTTTTCAGTTAATACATATTTGATGTATGCTCCAATTCTTTCACAAATATTGTTTCCTATTCTGGTCTCTTATCTTGGAACATTGTGTCCTGCCTTAAATGCCACTGGAATAGATTGATGAAAATATTTTTACCAAGAAATATAAAAAAATAAAGTAATCATAAACATGAACTACTACTCATCCTGAATATAATAAGGGGATAATTGAAAAATCTGTTCAAGTTTATATTTTAGTATTTGCTATTAAAGAGAAATCAGGAAATAGAGTCAATTACTATAATTTTCTTATTCAGGAGTTTCCCAAAATCTTATTTTAACAAGGAATATTAAATTTTGCTATTATTAGGGGCTGAAAATTCCTGCGTAATTTTTTGGAAGAAGAAGAAATGTGGCTAAAGGTTTTCTTCTAAAGATCTGCACGGATAAAAGGTCATGGATATTACTTACATTCCTTCTGACTTATCCAGTTGTCCAAAATTTGGGAATAAATCCTGCCCACCTACCTCCAGACCACTTTCTACTCGAGTCATAATGTACTCATTCATGACAGGAGCCATGTTTATCACTATCTTTGGAAACCTTGTTATAATGATTTCCATATCTCATTTCAAACAGCTTCATTCCCCTACCAACTTCCTGATCCTCTCCATGGCAACTACTGACTTTCTGCTGGGATTTGTCATTATGCCTTATAGCATGGTCAGATCAGTAGAGAGCTGTTGGTATTTTGGAGATGGTTTTTGTAAATTCCATGCAAGCTTTGACATGATGCTGAGTCTTACTTCCATTTTCCATCTCTGTTCTATTGCAATTGATCGGTTTTATGCTGTCTGCTACCCTTTGCACTACACCACCAAGATGACCACATCCACAATAAAGAGACTGCTGGCTTTTTGCTGGTCAGCACCAGCCATCTTCTCATTTGGTTTGGTCTTGTCGGAAGCTAACGTATCAGGCATGGAGACCTATGAGATTCTTGTTGCTTGCTTCAAATTCTGTGCTCTCACTTTCAACAAGTTCTGGGGAACTATACTGTTTACTACCTGTTTCTTTACTCCTGGCTCCATTATGATTGGTATCTATGGGAAAATCTTTATAGTTTCCAAACGACATGCTAGAGTAATTAGCAACATGCCTAAAAATACAAAAGAAGATAGTGGAAAAAATATCTCTAAGAAAAAAGACAGGAAGGCAGCCAAGACTCTGGGCATTGTAATGGGGGTGTTTCTAGCTTGCTGGTTACCATGTTTCATTGCTGTTTTGGTTGACCCGTATTTAGGCTATTCTACTCCTATGGTAGTGCTAGATCTTTTAGTGTGGCTTGGGTATTTCAATTCTACCTGCAATCCATTAATTCATGGCTTTTTTTACCCTTGGTTTAGGAATGCACTTAAGTACATTTTGTCAGGAAAAATCTTTAGTTCACACTCAGGTACCGCAAATCTGTTCCCTGAAGCCCATTAAAAGTTGTACCAGCAAAGTGAATGAAAAATGAAATTTGAGGCTTTTAGCATTCTGATCTTCAAATAGCTGATTACATATGGCATATGCCACTAATTTGTCATATTCTGGATAAATTATATATGTGATGCTTGAGTGTTACATATACCACCTGCAATCATTGATTCAACTAAAATGTATGAAGCTTTTAGTATATTCTCATAAGTGAGTATTAAAATGTATGAAAAGAGGGTTGGTGAGAAGATATTTAGAACACAATCCGTAACTCAAGTTTCATTCACCATCTTAGAGTCATACTTAACTCTTCCCTGTCCCTCACTACCTTTCCCCAATATCCAAGGAGTTGCCAAGTCTTCTTGATTCTATCTATCTCTATAATATTTCTTCCCTCAGTTCACTTTTCTTCATTCAACCTCTATTCTAGCTTAGATCCTTGTCATCTCTCACCTATAGTAGTATGATAGTTTTTTTAAAAATTATATTTCTGTCTCAGTCTCTCTCTTCTCTAATACATTCTCCTCATAGCTGCTAAATTTATAATCCTATTTTTAAAAATAATTCAGATTTTTCAAAAATCAGCCTGACAGTCTTTCCTCAGTCAGCTTTCTATTTACCATGCTGATTTTATTTCATATTGTTCCCTTTTTTTATAATCTTTTTTCTAGTTAAACTGTTACATGAGCTATTTTCCATATATGACAATCCATCTTCTACATCCATGCCTTTGCAGGTGTTCTTCCTTGTCTCTCTGTTCAGTCCTACTCCCTGGAATCTATAGCTTCCTTCAAAGCATAACTCAAGCCAAGATTGGCCTTTCCTGATTTCCCACAGTTGCCGTTAATTTTGTCTTTTGAAATTATTTTATATTACCATATACAATTTTAAAAATTTACTTATATGTGTACATATTATATAATTAGAATGAAAGTTCCTTGAAGGCAAGAATTTTTTTTTATTTTGTATCTTGCATATATTAGTTGCCTAATAAATGATTTTTAAATTGCTGAATTAAAAAAATAAAAGATAATTAAGTTTTAAATTATGTTCAGGCATTGGAGAAATGAGCAATTACCTTGAGTTGGGTTTGTCAAAGAAAACTTTATGAAGAAAATGAGTCAAATTGGATTTTTGAAAAATTTTATTAATTATTTATTTGGCTCTCCCAAATTATATATTTTATAGATTTTTACAGCATAATAACAAAATTATTTGGAAAAAGAAAAAGGTTTAGCATAACAAGAGAAATAATAAAAACGTATTTTAACTTTGTTATTTCTAGAATTCAAAACAGTATTATAAAGAAATAAATGTCGGGGTAACTAGGTGGCACAGTAGATAGAGCACCAACTTTGAAGTCAGGAAGACTGAGCTCAAATCTGTCCTCAGACACTTAATACTTCCTAGCTGTGTGACCCTGGCAAATTACTTAGCCTCAATTGCCTCAGCAAAAAAAAAAAAAAAAAAAAGTCAAAACAATTTGATATTGTTTAAAAAATAGGAGTTTAATCATCTTTAACCAAAGGAAAAATAGAGGCAATTACAAAAACTAAAATAGGTAATTTTGATAATAAAAAAATTGAAAACCTTTGCATGAACTGTCAATTCAACTAAAATAACAAAGGATGTGTTTAATTGGGAAACATTTCTATATCAAACACTCTAATAAAGGTCAAATATCTAAAATACATAGACAACTAATAGGGATATATAAACCATTCTAAAATAAACAAGTAGTCAAAGTGATGAGGTTTGGCTATTAGAAAGAATGTAGTAATTTTAAAGAAACTCTAAGGCACCAAGCCTAGGGAGTGCCACAAACAATGCTGACTGTTAGAGAACAATTTGTTGGTCTGTAAACCATAGAATTCAATAATGAGAGTTGCTCCACATCTCAATGATGGGAACTGTTCCACCACTATCCAATACTCTTCAAAAAGCCATTGAATTCAATAATGTGTGCAAGCCCACTTTCTACCACTCCTCAACTGAACCTCTAAGCCATGAAATCAGTATATCAGTGACTTGGACCTCATCTTTGTTTCTTTCTCTTATAAAATTATCTTCTTGCTACTAGCTTTTTGCTAAATTCCCTTGGAACTTAGCCCACTGTCAGCAGCATAATAAATCTTTACCCCTTAACTTGGAAACAAGTTGAGTTTGTGAGTTCTTTTGCCATACCTAGGACATAAACCTGGGGACCTTAATATTGTTGGGATATCTCCCATTTCAACAAAAGGATACATATAGCTTTCAAAAGGAGAACTGCAAACTATTAACAACTATATTAAAATGCTTCAAGTCATTACTGATAAGTAAAATACAAGTCAAAACAATTCTGACTCATTGTAGCAAAACTTTATGTGTAACAAAGAAGTAGACAAATATAGATGTAGATTTGATGTGAACGTAGCACCCTTTAAGATTCCTTGTTTGATCTCCAACTTCCTTTGGGACTGATCTTTGATTTGTAAAATCTGGTCAAAACCCCAAGGGGAGAGATCAGTATCTGAGCCAGTTTGGGCTTGTACCCAGCCCTCACCAGATCTGAGCTGGTTTGGGTTTTCAGCCCCCATTCTGATGATCTGCTCAGATAGCCCAACCCTCACCTGGTGGGTTCTGGCCTTCCAGGAATCAACCTGGGCTCCACCCATATGTCCCTTCAAGCAGATAAAACAGCCAAGGTGAAATCATCCCTTGGCAAAGAGTTGAAAGATGCCAGCAACCAATTCTCTGTCCCGCAGCTTTTGGTATATTTCCTCCTCTATCTAATACCTTTTACTAACCAGACTTTAACCTTGCTTCCAAATCCTGCAATAAACCTGTTTTTATCAATCTAGGTTTTCGGGCCTGTAAATCCATTTACAGGGGACTCTTGCTGCCACTAGACTGATTTAACTGTGTATCCTTGCGCTGGATCCAAAAGGGGTTGCAGGGGAGCTCCATGTGACTCCCTGTACCCCAATCCTGCCACTAGACCTCAATTAATCCTAATGTTATTGAAGTATTTACCTCATCATTAGGTATTTACCAAATCAGATTGATTGGGGAATAGCTATACAAATTGTGGGACATGAACACGATGGAATTGCAAAACTTCAAAATTATAATATCAAGGAAAAAAATACTGTAACTTGCCAAACAAAAGCAATATCAGGATTACCCAGCATCTTGCAGTTTCTACAATATAGGATTGAAGGGCCTGGAACATTCCAGAAGACAAAGGACCTGGGTTTACAACCAAGAATTAACTATGCAGTGAAAGTGAGCATTATCTTTCAAGGTAGGCAATGGATCTTCAATGAAATAAGAGACTTTCAATCATTTCTATTGGAAAAAAAAAAACCAGAATTAAACAGAAAATTTAATTTTCAAGCAAAGAACTCAAGAAAAGCAAATAAAGATAAATGGGGGGGATATACTATTTAAAAATTAAACTGTTTACATCCCTAGATGGGAAAATGATATCTGTCATTCTTGAGAATATTATCTGTTATGTATTTGGGTATATCTGTAACTGGGGCAGATAAAAGGAGATATCATCTGGAGTGAGAATGTGGTTGTGAATGGACTCTGATATGATAATATCAAAGAGAAAGACATTAAGGGGTGGGGAAAAGGCTGTACTGGGAGAAGAGGAAAGGAGAGGTATAATGGAACACATTAGATCACATAAAGAAACACAAAAGACCTATTACAATGAGGGAAAGATGGGAGGAGAATAAGCATTGTTTGAATCTTGATCTCATCAGATTTGGCCAAAGAGGAAATAACTTAATTATTTAATTGGGTATAAAAATTTATCTCACCCCATAATAAAGTAGGAGGAGAAAGGAAAGGAAAGAGAAGAGCTGGATAGAAGGGAGGATAAGAACCCTAGGAGAAAGAGGTAAGAGAAGGGGGGAAGGGGTGATAAAAGATAAGGAACTGGGTGGGTTGGGTTAAAAAACACTATTAAGGAAAATGTGGAAAAAGAGAACAAAAGTATATACAGGAAGAAAATAGGATGGAGAGAAATACAGAGCTGGTAATCATAACTATGAATGTAAATGGTATGAACTCTCCCATAAAATAGAAGCAAATAGCAGAGTGGATTAAAAAGACAGAATCCTATAATATGTTGTTTACAAGAAATATATTTGACACAGAAAGATACATATAGAGTCAAACCAAAAGGCTGACTACATACTTCTCAGATTGATTAAGATGAAAGGAAAAGATAATGATAAACATTGGAGGACTTGTGGGAAAACTGGGACAGTAATACATTGTTATGGAGTTGTGAACTTATTCAACCATTCTGGAGAACAATATGGAACTATGCCCATATTAATTATTTGATCTGATTTTTCTTGTGCAGCATGATAATTATAGAATGTCAAGAATAATTGCACATGTATTTCTTACTGTATAAGGGAGAGGTTTGGAGGAAGGGAGGGAGAAAAAATTTGGAACACAAGGTTTTGCAAGGGTAATATTGAAAAATATTTTTGCACATATTTTGAAAAGAAAAAAGTTAATTCCAGACCAATCTCCCTAATGAATATTGATGCAAATATTGATGCAAAAATTTAATATAAAATATTAGCAAACAAGTAGCTGAGAAACAGAAACAGGCTAATACACTATAATGAAGTGGGATTTTTACCAGGAATTCAGGGATGGTTCAATATCAGGAAAACTATTACCAGAATCGACTATCTCAATAATGAAACCAACAGAAATCATATGATAATCTCAATAGATGCAGAAAAATGACTTGACAAAATACAGAATCTATTTTTATTAAAAAGTAGGAGAGCATAGGGATAAAGGAAGCTTTTCTTAAAATAATAAGCAGCATCTATCTAAAATTAATAGCAAGTATTATTTGTAATGGAGAGAAGCTAGATACATTCTAAATAAAATCAAGTATGAAACAAGGATACGCATTATCACCACTATAATTCAACATTGTACTAGAAATATTGGCTTTAGCAATAAGAAAAGAAAAAGAAATTAAAGGAAGTAGAATAGGTAATGAGGAAATAAAACTATTACTCTTTGCAGATGATATGATGATATACTTAGAGAATCCTAGAAAAATATCCAAATACTTATTCAAAACAATTAACAGCTTTAACAAAATTGCAGGATATAAAATGAATCCACACAAGTCATTAGCATTTCTATATAATCCCACAAAGCCAAGCAGCAAGAGATAGAAAGAGAAATTCCATTTAAAATAACTGGAGACAAAATAAAATATTTGACTGTCTACCTGCCAAGACAAACCCAAGAACTATATGAACACAATTACAAAATACTTTTCACACAAAGTTAGATTTAAACAATTGGAAAAATATCAATTGTTCATGGGTAGGCTGAGGTAATATAATAAAAATTACCATTCTGCCTGAATTGGTTTACTTGTTCAGTGCCACATCAATAAAACTGCCAAAAAATTATTTTATAGAACTAGAAAAATAATAAAATTCATCTGGAAGAAAAAAGGTCAAGAATATCAAGGGAATTAATGAAAAAAATACAAAAGATTGTGGCTTAACAGTACCAGACCTAAAACTATATTATAAAGCAATAGCCATCAAAACTATTAGGCACTGGTTAAGAAACAGAGTGGTGGATTGGTGGAATAGTTTATATACATGACACAATACTCAATGTAGTATTTGATAAACCTCAGAATTTTAACCTTTGCATAAAAACTCATTTCATAAAATTTGCTGAGAAAACTGGAAAATAATGTCAAAAAGATAGCCCTACATTTCACATCCTATACCAAAATAAGGTCTAAATGGGTATATGATTTGGACATAAAGGGTGATTTCATAAACAAATTAGAAAAACAAGGGATAATTTACCTGTCACATCTTTGGAGAAAGGAGAAATTTATGACCAAAGAGCTAAAGAACATTATGAAAGGCAAAATACACAACTTAAATTGCATGAAATTAAAAACTTTTTGAACATTAGAAGAACAAAGATTAGTCTACCTCTCAGATCTATGGAGAAAGAAGGTGTGACAAAAGATGAACTAGAATACATTATTGAAGGCAAAATGGATAATTTTGATTATACTAAGGTAAAAAGTTTTTGTACAAAGAAGACCAATGTAGATAAGATTAGAAGGGAAGCAATAAGCTGGGGAAAATTTTTATATCCAAGAATTCTGATAAAGACCTCATTTCTAAACTATATAGAGAATTGACTCAACTTTATAAGAATATAAGCTATTCTTTAATTGATAAATGGTCAAAGGATATGAACAAATAATTTTCAGATGAAGACATTAAAACCACTTCTAGTCATATGAAAAAAAATGCTATAAATCATTATCAATCAAAGAAATGCAAATTAAGACAACTGTGAGGTACCACTACACATCTCTCAGATTGGCTAAATTGTCAGGAAAAAATAATGACTAATGTTGGAGGGGATGTGAGAAAATTGGGACACTAATAGATTGTTGATGGAGTTGTGAAATGATCCAACCATTCTGAAGAGCAATTTGGAACTATGTCCAAAGGGCTATTAAACTGTGCATATCCTTTGACCAGCAGTGCCATTACAAGGTCTGTATCCCAAGGAAATTGCCCATATGTATAAAAATATTTGTAGTATCTCTTTTTGTGGTAACAAAGAATTGGAAAATGTATAACTGGCCATCAATTGGGGGATGGCTGAACAAGTTCTAGCATATGAAGATAATAGAATATCATTATTCTATAAAAAATAATGAGGAAGCTGATTTTGGAAAGGCCCCAAAAGCCTTACATGAACTAATGCTGAGAAAAACAAGCAGAACCAGAAATACATTATACACAACAACAGCAAAAATGTGTGATGATCAATTATGAAAGCCTTGTTTCTTCTCAGTGGTTCAGTGATTCAAGGCAATCCCAATTCAAGGACAGAAAATACCATCTGCTTCCAGAAAAAGAACTATGGAGATTGAAGGTAAATCAACACATACTATGTTCACTTCTTTTTTCTGTTTTTTTTTTTTTTCTCCCTTATAGTTTTTCCTTTTTCTCCTATTTTTTTCTTTCCTGACATGATTCATAAAGCAAATTGCATTAAAATTAACTGATTAATTGTAAAAAAAAAATAGACTCTGAATATAGATAACAAGCTGGACTTGGAAGTGAACAGAGGGTTGAAAGTCAGTAAATTGCCTTTGGGAACTTGTATCTTGTCTCTGAAACAAAGTCTATTGCATAAGCCTGAAAGTAATCTGCTGCTGTAGATTCAAAATTAACTTGCTCATAGTAAGTGTGAATAGGATATAATGCATCACAAACCAAAAATTAGCAGAATCCAGGAAAAGAATGACATCAAAGAAATGTATAAGTAATAGATAAAGTTGGATATCATCTGAGGAAAATGGGGAATAAAAATCACATGCAGTCCATGTTCTCTGTTGGTATCTTCTCTATATCAATAGAAATCAAACATATATTCCACCATATTGAATGGTAAATCTATAGGGAATATGGATGAGAGTTGTGTTAGATCTTATAAGAGTGCCTTACAACCTTCATCACAGATTTAAGTATTTAAAAATTAGGACCTTATGTATCTTTAAGCTACACAAAATGAATAAATGTACATGTTATTTCAATTTAATTTAAAAAGAGAAAAGAGCATGACCTCATAAAGAATTTCCTACATGACTGTGATCACAGATTTATTTAATAAATAAATAAATAGGAAAGAAACAAGTGTCACAGAGAAGCTGAATTGCTAAAAAATGAAGTCAGAAATATTTGCATTCAAATAATAACTCTGATAATCGTTAGCTAAGTGAATATAAGCAAATCATATAATTTCTCTGAGCTTCAATGACTCTTCTAGTAAAATAGGGATAACACCTGTGATACTTCTAGGGTTATTATAAAACTCAAATGAGATAATGGGTGTTATGTAAATGTCAACTGCTAATATTAACTTAAATCATTTGACATTAAATATATGGCAATACAAACTAAATGTTATTAAGCCAAATTAGCTCATTTATTTCTTCTTTTTTTTTTTTTTTCAATAACTTCTTATGAAGCTCCGCCCTGGATGTTTGGAGAGATTACAAAGGTAAATAAAATAGATCCTTTAATGTTTCACTAAGTATCCTCTTGTTTGGTGCCAATTGGGATAAAATATGATGCTAATATGATTGCCTTTTTTTCTTTTTGTTCTGTGTGTAAGCCTTGGAGTTTATGTCTCCCCCTTCTTTGCCAATGTTGTCCTCCTGGGTGAACTTTAAAGAAGCACCTCTTTAGGGAGCTGGAGAAATCTCTCCACTCCTGGCATCTTGAGAATTGTTAAGGAATACTCCTGACAGTGATAAAACAGAAGAGGGGAGGAGACTCCCCAGAGATCCATTGGCTATAGGCATTTGAGTGATATCTAGATTGAATATAATAACCTAGTTTAGAAGGGACTCAATCTCCATAAATTGGAGCCAGCAGGTATGTCAGTATCTTCATGAAGCCTTTCCCAAGGTAAGCAGCATGGAGTGAGACATTCTTTTCAATGGTAAGGCATGAGTATATTTAATACTAGTAGTGTTACAAGTGAACTCCAACTTGCAAATCATTGTGACTATGAGTATATTTAAATGATAGCAAAATATTCACAAAACTAGGGAGACTAATATACTGAGGGATTTACTTATAAGATTAACACAGAAAGCAATCAGGAAATTTAATTTAAATATGCAAAAATTTTATTTTAAATTTTATTTTCAGTTCCAAATTTTCTCTTCTATCTCTGTCCCTCATCACAATGAAAAAGCAAGAAAACACAAGCACAAAAAGAATGCATTTAAAATAGCAATTTGAAAAGTTAAGTCTCTTATAATTCCATCAATACATCAAACAGATGCTTAACTTGCCACATGCAATTGCTTAATAAAATGAGAGAATATTTGAAAAATGCTTTACAAATTTCAAGCTGTATTTAAAAGCTAGCTATTATTATTACTATTAATAATTACAGTAATAAAATCATTAGGATATATATATATATATATGTATACATACATATATATATATATATATACACACACCATAAACTGAAATATTAAAAATGATCTAGTGAATTTGAAGTCGCATAACTTTTTCTTCCTGGTTGAACTTCTTTTTCCAAGGACAATATTACTTCATAAATTGATTCCTTATGTTGCTTTCTTTATATATAATCATGATGAGATAGTATGATATAGGAGAAGGATTAATAAGAAAACCAGGCTAGTCAACAAGAGTTGCATAAAGGATTTCTAGTTGATTTCTCATGTAAAGTTTAGATCACATTATTGAATTAATGCACTTATGTGTCATTTTTTATTTGAGGAAAATAGATAGTAGAAGATCAGAGACCTAGAATCCATCTCTGAGGCCATATAAGCAAACCATTTTATTTAGAGTTCAGGAAATTGAAGGCAAGGGAGATTACGACCTGCCATGATTTCATGTAAAAATCATTATTACACAGGGATTTGGGTTCTAGTGTACAAATATCAGAGAAAGAACAGATCTATCAAGAACTTTTATGTATCTTCAAATTAATGGAATTCTTTTAAAATGTATTTCTGAAACTAGTATATGTACATTATTAAAAAGTTAAAACTAAATTTATTAAAGAATTTGCAGAGCATAGTACATATGTCACCTTATCTGATATTCACAATAACATGACATGGGATCTGATGTCAGGTCCAGAGCTCTTAGCCACTATGTCATAATGGACACAATAGGGATAGAATAATAACTCAGGTTTTTAGATAACCTAAATGTTTTTTAGGCATTTTTCCTTGATGTTGGTAGTCCATATTTTATTAACTATTTCACAAAGGAGAAAACTATATTCCTGAGCTGTTATGATTTAAGATTAAACCCAGGGTTGGGATTCTAGGGGCAATATTCTTTCAACTATATAGTACTGATTTTGGAGAACACTTGATCATATTTTGATTCCCCCCCTTTTTTTTTTAGAGAAAAGGAATTTTCTTTAAAATGAGCTAAATAGATAACATATATATATGTACTTTTACATACACATATATATGTACAAAATTATGTATATGTAAAGTGGTATGTATACACACATGTATATAATACATAATATATTTAGAATATATAGACATTATTCATATATATGTGGATATAAAGACCTAGCAGCATCTATCATACAAAATTTTTGTCATAAGTGTTTCTAATAGCTGAAATTTATATAACATTCTTAAATTTACAAAGTAATTTCAATATATTATTTCACTGAGTACTTAAGACAAATCTGTGCTAGTATTATTCCCATTTTACAAATGAGAAAACTGAGTTTAGAGAGGTGAAATTTCTCGCCCATAGTCACAGGTAGGAACAGTCAGAAGCAGTATCCCAATCCTGGTATTCATCATTTTAAGTCTAGCATTCTATATATCATATTGATCTTCTTCTCCCTCATTCTATTAAGCTACTATCCTCTCTGTACAACTTTTAAATATGGAAGCCCTGGAGAGAGATCCTAAATGTCATAAAATCACATTTTATCAAAACAAGAACAATAAAGGTTTTCAAGAAGAAACTTAAAACTCAAAGGGGAAATTGCAAATAAAGGCTAAGCATCTTCTTTTGTAAGAATCAATTTAATGCAGGAATTTATCATGTTTGTAAAACTTAACTTGTCTTGCTTTCTCAAAGTCTGGAAAAGAAAGGAGGTGAAAATAAAATAAAATTGAAAAAAAGTAATAAACTACTTGAGTGATAGTTTCAGTAAAGTTGTTAGGAAGCTTTTTAGAAAAATAAATAAACAGAAAAGGAAAGAAAGAAAAGAAAAAGCATTTCAGGAAAACTACCAAAGAAAATCAGAAAAAATCAGGTAGAGGTCATCCTTATTTCTTTTTTGAAACCTGATTCCAAATCTGTTAGGAGATACAGAGAAATTCAGACAGATAGAGGCAGAGAGACAGAGATAGAGACACAGAGAGAAAAGAGACAGAGACTGAGACAGACACAGTCAGACAGGGACACAGAAATAGAGACAGAGAGAAACAGAGAAGCAGAGAGAGATAGCAAGACAGAAATAGATTTACTTAGAGTCAATGGCCTCTCAGATTAATTTCAATTTTAAATATCCAATTTATAAATTTCTTTGCATCTCAATTTGCTCATATGTAAATTCAAGATAATAATCTATGTTATAAGTTAGGCCAAGGGATAAAGCACTATCTTGTCAGTCACAAAGACCTGGGTCAAAATTGACTCTGACAAATATTGGTTGAGTGACCCTGGGAAAGTGGGTCAAATTCTCAGTGAACCACACAGGCTGTAAGTTATAGGAAAAAAAAAATAGAAAAGTTATTTTTCAGGAGGATTTCCTTACAAGAAATTTTTTTTATATCAATGAGACCACAGATATGGTCAACAACAATAACAACAAAAATAAACAAACAAATCCTTCAGAGTAAACTTTCTGACTCTTTCAGTTCATTCTGCACCACCTCCAAATCTTTAGGTTGTCATTTATTATTGGTAAACAGGGATAGCAGGACATGTGTACATGCATGCATGAGTGTGTGTATATGTGTATATGTGTGTGTGTGTGTAGAGTCTGAAAAATAGAATCATTTGGAACACATGGAAAGAAAATTTAAAGTGAAGATAAAAATGTAAGTTTGAGCAGAAAGAGGGCTCTATGTTCTATACAATTGAGTGCTGAATTCTGTTTTTTTTAAAGATATTATTTATGAACACCCAGAAAAGTTTCTGGCATTTAATTGCCTATTAATTGTGAATTAGATTTACTAAGTTTTCTGTAAGTAGAACAATGAAGGTTAGCCGATACCACAGTAGATCCTGCATCAGCATATGAATACTGGTAACCTACTCCACAATGTAGTGTCTCACTTCTTGGTATCAGTGATTCTGTTGGTTGGCAAATTGAATGCAAAGCAAGTCATGAAATTCTTCAGGGAATTCTCTCAGGGAACCATCCAGGTCTATTATTAGACAGTGATTGCTCACAAGTTAAGGTGTGGTCCAGTGGGTGATTTTCACTGAAAATCAAGGAATGAGGAAACACCTTCCATGTTTTCACAGAACATAAAACTTCCAGGACAGATGTAAAAGAAATGACTTTATATTATCAAGAAACCCAGGCTTATCTGAGAAATCTGGTGAAAGTACTCAGTGAGGTGCTAGTTCCCCCCACAGAGAGACTCATAATAAAAATTTATCTCTCTACAAGATGACTCAATAACAATTTTTTTTTCTGGGTCTTTCCATAGCCTAAGTAAATCTGAAGTGTGGTGTTCTGAGTATGAATTCTAACAAATGCTACTGAAAGACTCTATAGTGGTGGTGGTGAGATAGTGCTGATTGGGTCAAATGACAAGTGAGGATCCATCATGGCCTACAGCTTACTAGACTCTAAACTATTCATTGATATCTGCTTGATCTGAGGAGGTAGGTTGTTAGCTGGTAAGTTTCTGTGCAAATAGAAAATAGAATCATCATGTGTGCAACCTGAGAAGACAGATGTAAAACTGAATGACCAGAGACAACTGGCAGTATCTGTGACTTAAACAGAGTTAAAGATAGGACTGTAACATTATCAAAAGGGACCAATATAAAGCAAAGTCCAAACATGAGACTCTCACAGTTTTGACCAAAGATAACGCACATCTGGTATTGAGACTGACAAATCTTTACATCCAGGCATACTTTAGCTTCCTCTCAATCCCATGACTCTTACAACTACCTCCTTTTTTATTGTTCTTTACAATGTCCAACTAAATATGATGGGAGACTCCTGAAATCATTTCATTTCAAGGATAGTGGTTTGTATCCTAAAATAGATGAAGAATGGAATAGTAAAATCTACCTAGAAGGCAATAAGAATCAAAACTTCTAGGTGCCAAATTTGTTACCAATGAAATTCTTAGAAACTGAGGAAAATAGAGATATTTTTGCTTATTTTGTTTACCTTAGTTCCTAAATATCTAGCTGTCAAGGAATTTAAGCAATCAATTTTATATTTGACAGGTTTTTCCTCACTTTTTAACAATTTGATTTTGATCTTTAAAAAAATCTTACTCTATTTTGTATCATTACAGTACCATATTTCTTTCAGATTTCTAAGTTTTCAAAGCAAGAAGTTCCAAAGGACAAGGACACCATCAGATTTTGCCTTACTAATTTATTAGCTCTTCTAAAAAATTCACTTTAAAAAAAAATCATGATTACCTAACCATCTTATTCTTTCATACTTCACAGCTCCATAATCTTCAGAAGGCAATAGCTTAAAGTTATTTGCTAATATTAGAATCATGGGCAGCTTATAAGTAGTGCAGTAAAGTGTCAGGATTAGAGTTAAGAAAATTTCCTGAGTTCCTATCTGATTTTAGACACTAATTGTGGGACTCTGGGCAAGTCACTTACCCTGTTTGACTCAGTTTCTTTATCTGTAAAATGAACTGGAAAAGGAAATGGCAAACCAGTCCGGTTCTGGTCAAGAAAACCCCAAATGAGGTCATAAAGAGTTGGACAAAGCTGAAATAACTGAACAATAACAACTGGAGTCATCGGTCTTCTGATAATTTTTAAGACATTGAGATATCTATCTTTCACAAATTATTCTTAAAAACTGAGAAAGAAAGCAATCTATTAAGACTACTCTTATGAGAGAATATAGATTTAATATACAAACTAGAAAAGGATAAATCACAGAAGAAATATAAATCAATATCATTAATGAATATCAATTCAAAATTAAAAAAAATTCTGTTTAACTAGAGCAATTCATCGAAGAAATAATTATGAACAAGTTGGATTTATACCAGAGGTGCAAAAATCATTCAACATTAGGGAAGCAATCAATAAAAATAAAAGCATCCTAAGCACACAATTATCTCAATTGCAAAAAATACTTTGAAAAAGCACAACAGTTATTTATGCTAAAATATCTGCAAAATATAGACATATTGGGATTTCCATAATATCATAAAAATATTTATTTAAAATCAAAAAGAAATATCACATACAATGGAGACACACTGGAAATATTCCTAACAAATTCACTAATAAATCAAGGATGCCTACTCTCTCCACTATTATTTGATGTATTTGATGTAGTTCTGGAAATGCTAACAATATCAATAATATAAGAAAAAATATAAAAGGCATACATATAGGTAAAGAGGAGATAAGGTTTTCCTATTCTTGACGTGACTATTTTAAAAACACATTCAGTGATTATACTGAGACAATTTTTTTTCAGTAACATGACAGTTTACAAAATAAATCCACAAAAATAATAGCATTTCTATGTAATGATACAATCTAATAGACTTATACAAAGATAAATTACAAATAAGTGCAAAAAACATATAATACTTAGGGACCAATGTCACAAAACAAAATCACAAGATGCTTATGTTGTTTCAATTGCAAAGTTCTCCTAAAAAATATAAAGAACAATTTAAATTGGTGGAGGAATGTTCAGTTCTTATGACTGTATCATGCCAATGTAATAAAAATGACAGTACAAATAAAATTAATTTAGAGCCTTATTGCTAGGTAAAATTCTCAAAAGAATTTTTTATAGCTAAAATAGTCAAAATGCCTACAAGCTGCATACCACCCACAATACTTCCAAGAACTTCCCAAACCAAATTAAAATAAAATAAAATTGAGAAATGTTTAACAAAATAAATTTTAAAAATAAACACAAATAATATTAACACTCAGTAAATATGTGGTCTATAAGGATCCTTATGTATGGAGTTTGTATCTGAGTTTGACATCACTGCCTTGATCAAATAATAACAAAACTTGTTTGAAAAAATAAAAAAAATCTAGAATAAAAAGGAAAATAATGAAAAGAAAGAGGGACAAATGAAGAGCAGAATTTTTAGATGTCAATCTGTTATAAAGCATTAGTGATAAAAACTACTTAACATTGGTTTGAAAATAGAGAAGTAGATTAATAGAACAGACTAGACAAAGGAAAATCAAAAGTGAATGAAATTCATTAATGGTGTCTGATAACCTAAAAAACAAATTACTTGGGAAAGAACTCTTTATTTGATAAAGAACTGTTAAAAAAAATTGGAAAGTGTTTTGGCAGTTATATAGATTTAGAATAACTTCCTGACCACATTCCAAAGTAAATTCTAGGTTGATAGATTACCTTGATATTGGGGATCATATCATGAAAATATTTAGGGGAAAAAACTAGTCATAAGAAATATTTCCATATATTCAAGTAATGGAAAGAACCAAATACAAAAGAGAAAATTTTGATTACACAAAACTGAAAAAGTTCTTGCACAAATTTTAAAATTAACATATCTAAAATAAAAAGGAAAGCCACTGAATGAAAATAATATATTTGTATAAAATATCTCGGACAAGATTTGTTATCCAAAAAATGTAGACAATTAACAGGCATATACATATCCACATCTCTTTGTCTTTACGTATCTGTCTGTATCATTTCTATTTTTTTCTGTTTCTCCATATATACACATACATACATATTCCCAAATGCCAGTCTATAAAAGGTAAGTGGCCAATGCATATGAACCATTTAATCTTAAAAGAAAAACTGAAAACTATTAAGAACAAAATGAAAGAAATTTCCAAATAACTAATAATAAGTGAAATAAAAAATCAAAAGGACCATGAGTTTTCACCTTATACCCAAGAAATATGACAAAATCTGGGGGGTATTCAATGTTAGAAGAGTTGCAGAAAAGTAGTCATTGGTTGCAATGGTTGATGATAGTATGAATCGGTATAACCATTTTGGAAAAAAAATTTGAAATTATATGAATAAAATTATTAAAATGGTCAATCTACTTAGCCCATAGATTCTATTACTATCATTATGCCCAAACAGATCACTAATAAGAAAGTATTATATAGCAAAACAATTATAGGAACATTTTGTAGCATTAATGATTTAGAAATAAAGCAAACATCTATTAATAGGGAATGGATAAAGAAACCATAATGCATAAATGCAATGAAATATTACTGTGCTATAAGAATGACAAATATGATTATAGAGAAGCAAGCAAAGAATTACAATAATTGAAGCCAAGTAAAGTAAGCAGTCAAGGAAACAGCATATACAATGATGACAATAATGTAAATAAAAAAAAAAATGAGCACCACAAAACAATCAGATTCAACGTTGTGAAATTACAAAAAAAATAACAATAAATAACCATGGTCTCAAAGATATGAGGAAATGTCTCTACTTCACTTATTAGTGAAAAAGAAATTTTTCACATAGAAAAAGGAAATTCATGAATATAACATAATAAACATATTTTCAGCCTTTTTCTATGATTTTTTTTTTTTTTTGGTTTTCTCTTTCTTTTTCTTTTTTCTTTAAAGGTTTTGTTGTTCTTAGATAATATCCTTCTCTAAGAAGAATGAAGGGTGAGATAATAGAAGAAATTTTGTTAATATGCAAAATAAAAGCTAGTGATAAAAGTTATTTTAAAATGTTAGAATATAATATTGGGGAATAGTACATTAAATCAATCAATAAAGAGGCTCTTCTTACATTTCTACTTTGCACCAGATTCAAAGTATAAAGGCATAAATAAAAGATATTCTTTTTGTAAAGAGTTCAAATTCTATTGGGAAAATAATATGTACATATATAAATTTATATATCTATATACATTAAAAATAAAAGGTAACTTGAGAGAGAAAAGTTTTTAAAAGCTAGGGTAATTAGGAAAGATCTATAAGTAGTTTTTTAAAGTTTATATAAAACACATACAGTAAAAATACAAGGTAATTTAAAGGAGCAAAGTTTTAGAAGCTAGAGGAGATGGGAAATGTCTCCTGCAAGAAGTACTGATTAAGGTGAGTTTTAAAGGAAGCAAAGGATTGTAAAAGGTAAAAGTAAAGAAAGAATATATTTCCAGGCATAATCTATGCAAACTCACAGAGGTAGGGGATGAAATGGCATTAAAGGAGCTTCATCTTTCTGAAGAACTCTAAATGAATATTCTAAAATATGATCTGTATAATTGCTGTTATTCATCTGCCAGAATTATCCAGGTAGTTGTAAACTGTATAACTAATGTTGTATTTGACTGTCATTTGGAAGATGATTTTTCTGGTAGATAGTATGGATCATATGGGCTGTATGCCTACAATATTCTCACCTTCTATGATCAAATAAATGTAATTTTTTTTTCTCTCTACCTGCCCCACCTTGACCCTTTTCCCCCCTCAGAAATAGAAGATCTGCTGAAGTTTTGAAAAGGAGACTATTTCTTAGGACTTGGACAATGAATTCTCCTGACCTCTCAAACCCACCAGAGGTGCAATATTGCTTTAACTTTGTTAACAATTCTTGCCCTAGACATGTAAGGCCAGCAATTAGTGTTTGGGTGATGTATATGGTCATGATAGGTGCCATAGTGATGACAATGCTTGGAAATTTGGTAGTCATCATCTCCATCTCTCACTTCAAGCAGCTCCACTCTCCCACCAACTTTCTGATCCTCTCCATGGCAACAACAGATTTTTTGCTCAGTTGTGTAGTAATGCCTTTCAGCATGATCAGATCCATTGAGGCCTGCTGGTATTTTGGAAGGCTTTTTTGTAGAGTGCACAGTTGTTGTGACATCATGCTTTGTACCACTTCCATTTTCCATCTGTGTTTTGTCTCAGTGGACCGTTACTATGCAGTGTGTGACCCCTTACATTATGTCACCAAAATCACCATCCCAGTGATCCAGGTCTTTTTGTTCATCAGCTGGTCTATCCCAATCTTCTTTGCTTTTGGCCTTGTATTCTCAGAGTTAAACATCATTGGTGCTGAAGAGTTTGTGGAAGCAATTGATTGTGAGGGTCTATGTGCATTGATATTTAACAAACTCTGGGGAGTCCTGGCCTCCTTCATTGCCTTCTTTTGTCCTGGTACGGTAATGGTTGGTATTTACATACATATATTTTCTGTAGCTAGGAAACACGCCAAACAGATTGATACCCTTCCAAATTTAAAGGGTGGAGAAGCCAAAATAAAATCCTCATCTAAGAAAGAAAATAAAGCCACAAAGACTTTGAGTATAGTCATGGGGGTGTTTGTGTTGTGCTGGCTGCCATTTTTTGTCCTCACCATCACAGATCCTTTCATTAATTTCACCACCCCTGAGGATCTATACAATGCCTTCCTCTGGTTGGGCTACTTCAATTCCACCTTCAATCCCATCATTTATGGGATGTTTTATCCTTGGTTTCGTAAGGCATTTAAAATGATTGTAACTGGAATGATCTTCCGCCCAGACTCTTCTACCCTCAGTTTGTTCCCTGCACATGCTTAGGTATTGTACAGATTTTTCCCATGATTCTTTTCTGAAGAGGATCATTTTTCCTTGTGGATAGAGGGACAGAATATATGCATACTACTCTGTCTCAATCTAGGAGTCAATAATTATCTATCAAGTGCCTTTAGAAAATGCTGTTCAGTAGCTCAGAAACACTATAGCTACCAAAAATAACAGAGCTGAAAAGAATTTAAAATTCTCCAATCCAATTTCTCATCTCTTCCTCTATTCCCTAGGTTTGAAGGTGAGACTCAGAAAAGTCATGTGGCTAGAGTTGAATTACTGTCTAATGGAATACTCAGAGTCAGAATTTCTAACTTCCCCTGAGTTCTGAGCTAGTATTATTTTCACTATACCAACCACATTGTCTGCCTTCAACTAAGCTGATCTCTTGAGCAGGCTGAGTAAGTGTCCCAAGTCCAGTGTTCAGTAAGTGATATAATGGGATTTCTCAAATTCTGGAAAGGTCTCTCTATTATCCCATGAGCTCTGCCACTCCTATTACACAAGACTCATTCTCAAATTCTATTTGAAATATTCTTATGTCTGCCTTGAGTGAAACAGGACTTTGTCCTTTATTAAAATTTAAGGGACATTTTATGTACTTATACTTGGGAGAATGTTATAGATGTGAAAGACATTAGTGATTAGCTACTTTGTCATTTATTTTATGGATTAACAAAAAAGAACTCAGAGTTCATAGTTAGGAAGAGCCAAGATTAAAAGTGAAGATTTTTCACCCTTTTTATTTTTATATCAATAAGTTTCTTAAAATTCTTCATTAGAAGAGAATTTGATGTGACAAATATGAATAGGCCTTAAGAACACTGGAGTGGATTTTTGCTTGGAGAGAGCACCCTGAGGAGGGAAAAGAAGCAGAAACTGGATACAAGACGTTCTTCCAAATTTGTTATAGAGGAAATAAATCATTTAGTAATGTTTATCAAGGTGAACACTCCTGAGATTGTGAATACTCTGATATGTTTATTTTATTAAATATGAAAGAGTAGTTTGCACTTGCAGTTTTTTTGTAATTATAAAAGATTGGTTTGCAGTAGTGTCTCCATCCATTTGGATTGATCTAGGTAGAAAATGAAGCTCTGGGGAAAATAGGCAAATTACTATGCCAAATGTATATTTGCTAACATTTAGAACAGTATTATGGGTATATGTCTTATTTCATTTGCTGGATTGTATACTAGTATGATGAATAAATTAATTGTCATTTGTTTTTCTCCTTTTTTTCTGAGTATTAAACAACAACTTTTAACCATTTTTAAATTGTAACTTTTCAGAGACTTTTATTATATACTTACTTTTATTATAGTTACATACACAAGTTAATTATTGAATCAATCTTTTCCTATGAAATTACCATATCCTCTGAATTGTGCTAATAAATTGATGAGAAACTTTCTGATTAAGATGGAGATATAAAAGCTATGGAGGAGTCTACTCCACCCATATAAACTCTGGAAAATATTTGGAAAGGGACCTTAATAAGGGATGATAAAGAAAACTTTGGGAACAGAGGTGAGTCCTTCTATTCAAGCTATTATACAAAAAAATTAGATGGGAGCCAATAGAGGTAGAAAAAGGTTGTTCATAAATCATACTGAAGCCATTGTCCTTCTGAACAGGATATGTGGAAACAAGTGTGCCATCTTCTACTTGTTTGCTATTTCCCTGTGCACTGACCAATTGTGAGCTTTTCATAGTCTTCTATCATGACTATCATGGAAATAGAGCTTACTTCTATCTTGATTGGAGTCAAAGCTTGTTCTCATAGGTTCCCCCCAAAAGGAGAGACAGGACCTTACCCTGAACTTCTCAGAGTACTGGAAGCCACATGACAAATATCTTTGCTCATGTTAGAAATCTTACAGAAAGTTTGAGACTGACATGCTGACTAAGCACCTGTTTGAGTTTAGTTGGGGCATCTCAGGAGAAAGGGAAAAAAAAACAAAAAACAGCTTCCAACTAGGGATTATGGAAGGAGACCAGAAACAAAGATCAGATGATGCCATAGTGTTCTACAAGGAGTCCAAGATAGATATCAGGTCTGTTCAGAGGATAAGGCCTAAAAAGTAGTCATCCCATCCAGAATATCAGAGGAAGTGGGCCAAAGAGTATTAACTAACCATCTACATATGTCTGAGGGGAATGACCAGAGCACAAGATCCCATCAAGTAGTAGAGACTGTATATATAAGTAAGCAGAAGACACTAACAAAATGCAGAAACTCTATAGATTAAAAAAAGTCCAACAGGAAAACAGAAGATAAGAGAAAATCCACTAAAAATACAAGGGAACCTTTGTCAAAAGAAACCCAACTTGGCTATAAGGACTATAAAAAAAGCTGGAAGAAATGAAATAAGGAATAAAAAACAGAATTACAAATAAAATGTAAGTTATGAAGGGGGGAAATGAAAAAGGACAGCTTACAAAGTGAAAATCCTTGACTAACAAGTTTGGATCACAAAAAATACAAACATGGCAAATTGAATTCACTGATCCTCGGAGACAATAAAAAATATGAGATCAAAGTGAAAATATTAAAGAGAAGAAATATCAGAAGAATTAGAAGGGATAGCTAGATGGTCCAGAGGATATTCTGGGCCTAAACTTGAGAAGACTGTGTTCAAATGTAGCCTCAGATATTTACTAGCTGTCTTACTAGCTGGGCAAGTCACTCTACCCTGTTTGTCCCAGTTTCTTCATCTGTAAAATGAAGCAAAGAAGTAAATGGCAAATAACTCCAGTATCTTTGCAAAGAAAACCCCAAATGAGATCAGGAAGAGTCAGATAACAGTTGAAAGGATTGAACAACACCATCTTTAAAAAAACTTTCCTGAAAAATAGGTCAAGGAAAGAAATGTCCCATTAGAATAATACTGTCTTTAAGAGTCATAGAAAAAATTAATCAAGAAAAACACAGGGCACAATAAGTAGGTTTTATTTTGGGGATTTTTTTTGTTTAAAAAAATAAAAGGAAAGGGGAAAAGGATACACAAGAGAAATGAAGAAGGGGGAGCTTACTATTTTGCATAAATACTTTAGAACAAGGGTATATAAAATGAAAGAGAGGGAATAGACAACTTATGAACTTCACATTTTCTGTACAAGACAATTATTGAATATACACAATACAAAGACTTTGATACAGAAATCTGTTACACTCAACAAGGAAATATGCAATCACAGAAAGATGGGAGTATAAGAAAGAAGATCAAGTAAGGAATGATATATACAAAAGCAAAACAAATTTCAGCTTCAGAATAGTGGATTATAAAGGGAGTAGGGAGTTTTTAAAAAAGCAAGAAAGGTCCAGAAAGAAAAGCCAGAGGATCAGATTTTGGGCTTGATGAATTGAGGATGGGCAAAGGAATATGAATGTACACATTCAATTATAGATTGTTCATTTTGATCAGATTTCTTATTTTTATCATCATTCTTTTTCTTTGTAAAGAAGATTACTAGGGACAGGGAGAGAATAAAATAATAAGGGTAATAATGGAAAATATATTCAATTGAAAATTATAATAGTGAATAAGAATGAGATAAATTAATACATAAATGAAAGAGAATAGCAGAATGAATTAGAAAATAGAATACAAAAACTTGAAATTATATTCCCAATGTCACCAAATTGTGTATACCCCATGAATAATGCAAAATTATTACCAGGTATATACCCCAATGAAGTAAAAGATTCAAAGAAAGGGCCTAAAAGTACAAAAAACTTTTTGATTTATAGTAGCTCTTTTTGTAATAGCAAGAGATTACAAACAAGTTTCCACTTACTAGTATTTTATTTTTTTAATTATATGTAAAGATGTTTTTCAAATTTTACTTTTATAAGATTTTGAGTTCCAATTTTTCCTGCCCTAAAACAACAATCTGATACATGTATAATTCTATTAAACATTTCCACATTAGTTATGTTGTGAAAAAAGAATCAGAACAAAAGGGAAAAAAAAAAAACATGAGAAAGAAAAAAAAAAAGTTAAAATATGCTTCAACCTGTTTTCAGGATCCATAGGTTCTTTCCCCGAATGTGGATAACATTTTTCATCATGAGTCATAGTTTGAAATATTGTTGAGAAGAGTTAAGTCAATCAAAATTAATCATCATACAATGTTCATATTACTGTGCAGTGTTCTGGTTCTGCTCACTTCACTTAGCATCAGTTCATGTAAATTTTTCCAGATTTTTCTGAAATCTGCCTTCTCATTATTTCTTATAGAACAACAATTTTCCATTTCATTCATATACCACAATTTGTGCAGTCATTCCTCAACTGATAGATATCCCCTTAATTTCTAGTTGCTTGTTATCACAAAAAGATCTGCTGTAGACATTTTTGTACATGTAGGTCCTTTTCCCTTTTTATGATCTCTTTGCAATATAGATCTAGTAGTGGTATTGCTAGATTAAAGAATGTGCACTATTTTATAGCCCTTTAGGCTTAACAGATGCACAATGAATTCTGTAGAACAAATAGAATAATTCTACAGTGATTACAACATTATAAAGGAGAACAACTCTGAAAGACATAAAAAGCCATGAATGACAAAATAACAATCATGACAGTAAAAGTCTGGTCATATTTCTTACTTCTTGGCAGAAATATAATGAATTAGAAGTGGAAGGTGAGACATTTTCAGAATCTATTGTATAGATTTGTTTATCTTAGCTTGAACATTTGCTTCAAGGAAAAGCTTTCACTTTTGAATGTGGGTAGCAGAGCTATCAGGGAAGTAGGGGAAAATAGTGATATCAAAAAAAGGAAGAACAGAGAGAAAAGAACATCTGTGATACTCAAAAAAGAGTAAATGGAAATTCAGAAGGAAATTCAGATAAACAGTATTGAAAGCAATATGTAAAAATTTTAAATATACTATTTAAAAAAGCTGTACATAATACAGTTTTAGAGTTATATGTCCTATTCTTTTTTCATTTCCTTATAAAAAGTCTGTATGTTTGTTGTTTTTAAAATTTATAATAGTAAAGTTGATCATTTTAAATATTTATGAAAATAGATGATTAATAATCAAAAGATGTCATAAATCATAGTCCCTAGTTGGAGGGACAAAACAAGGTTTTACAAATTTAGTCATCCTCATCTCACTCTTTTCCTCTCTCCTTCATCCATTCCCTCTTCTTTCATATCCAATAATACTGCTACTATCTTTATAACATTTATAACATTTCTTCTATATGTTTATTCTCTTTATTCAACCTCCACTTTAGTTCATAAAGTCTCTGCTAGACTATTGTAGTTGTTCCATAACTGTCTCTGTAATTTTGCTCCAAGCTTCTCCCCTTTTTCAATCTTTGTTCTACTTAATTAGAGCTCTACTTACTGTAGCCATATTGATATTCCTAAAACAGAAATCTGACCACATCTTTCCTTTTCTTAAAGATCTGTTACTAATATTTCTTGGATATAGAGAGGGATAGAGAGAAGAAGAGAGTGGCAAAGAGTGGCAGAGAGAGGCAGAGAAAGGTAGAGAGAGATAGATTCAGTTCATTTAATATATGTAATTTTCTCAATTTCCTCAGTTGTAAAATAGAAATAATACTAATAAAAAAAAATTAGGGAAATGGAAAAAAATTCAATAGAGCAAAATAATTCATTTAAAAACGAAATTGGGCATTTACAAAAAGAACTAAAAACTGTGAAAGAAGAAAATAACTCCTTAAAAGTCAGGATGGAACAAATAGAAATGAATGATTCACAGAGAACCCAAGAATCAGTCAAACAAAACAAAAAAAAAAATGAGAAGCTGGAGAACAACGTCAAATACTTACTGGGAAAATCTATAGACCTGGAAAATAGATCTAGGAGAGATAATCTGCGGATTATTGGACTTCCAGAAAACTATGACCAAAAAAAGAGCCTAGATTCTATTTTACAGGAAATTATCAAAGAGAACTGTCCAGAGATAATAGAAACAGAAGGGAAAGTAGATGTGGAAAGAATTCATCGAACTCCTTCTGAAATAGACCCTAAAAAAAGAACACCACGGAATATAGTGGCTAAGCTGCAGAATTACCACACAAAGGAGAAAATCCTACAAGCAGCTAGAAAAAAACAATTTAACTACCAAGGTGCCACAATAAGGGTCACCCAAGATCTGGCTGCCTCCACATTAAAAGATAGAAGGGCCTGGAACCTGATATTCCGTAAGGCAAAAGATCAAGGACTGCAACCAAGAATGAACTACCCAGCTAAGTTTAGCATCTTTTTCCATGGAAGAAGATGGTCATTCAATGAAACAGAGGAATTCTATATGTTTCTAAGAAAAAAACCAGACTTAAACAAAAAATTTGATCTACATCCACAAGACTGAAGAGAAACAGAAAAAGGTACACAGAACCCTTGAGAACTGTAACTCTGTTGTGGGTATATAAAAAATACTCTAAAAGAAAAAAAGGGGGGTGTAGTAAAGGGAAGGAGGTCGGTTCAGAAAAAGGGGAAGGAGTGATAAAAAGAGGGAAACTACATCCCAGGAAGAGGCATAGAAAATACACCATATCTGAGGGAACTTAGTGAGGGGGAGAATCATTGTGTGAATCTTACTCTCATCAGGAGAGGCTCAAAGAGTAAATAATTAACATTTTGTTTTTCAGAGAATTTTCTCTCACCTCATTAAAAGGGGGGAGAGGAAAAGGGAAAAGGAAAAGGAGAATAAGTGAAGGGACTTGGAGGGAGGGGGGAGGGATCCTAAAAAAAAAAAAAAAAGAGGGAGGGTTGCGCGTCACAAGGGGGGGTCTGTAAATTAAATATCGGGGAGGGGGATCGGGGGGTCAAGGGAAAAAAGCATAATCTGGGGATAATACGATGGCAGGAAATACAGAATTAGTAATTTTAACTGTAAATGTAAATGGGATGAACGATCCCATCAAATGGAGACGGATAGCAGATTGGATCAAAAAGCAGAACCCTACAATATGTTGTCTACAGGAAACACACTTAAAGCAGGGAGATACATACAGAATAAAGGTAAAAGGTTGGAACAGAGCCTATTATGCTTCAGGTAAAGCCAAAAAAGCAGGGGTAGCTATCCTTATCTCAGATCAAGCAAAAGCAGAAGTAGATCTCGTTAAAAAAGATAAGGAAGGCAACTATATCCTGCTGAAAGGTAGCATAAATAATGAAGCCATATCAATACTAAACATATATGCACCAAGTGGTATAGCATCTAACTTTCTAAAGGAAAAGTTAAGAGAACTGCAAGAAGAAATAGACAGTAAAACTATAATAGTGGGAGATCTCAACCTTGCACTCTCAGATTTAGACAAATCAAACCACAAAACAAACAAAAAAGAAATTTAAAAAGTAAATAGAATATTAGAAAAACTAGGTATGATAGACCTTTGGAGAAAACTGAATGGCAATAGAAAGGAATATACTTTCTTCTCAGCAGTTCATGGATCCTATACAAAAATTGACCATATATTAGGACATAAAGATCTCAAAATTAAATGCAGGAAGGCAGAAATAACAAATGCCTTCTTCTCAGGTCACAATGCAATAAAAGCTACATTCAGTAAAAAGTTAGGGGTAAATAGACCAAAAAGTAATTGGAAACTGAATAATCTCATCTTAAAGAATGACTGGGTGAAAGAGCAAATTATAGAAACAATTAACAATTTCACCCAAGATAATGACAATGATGAGACATCATATCAAAATCTTTGGGATGCAGCTAAAGCAGTAATAAGGGGAAATTTTATATCTTTAGAGGCTTATTTGAAGAAAATTGAGAAAGAGAAGATTAACGAATTGGGCTTACAACTTAACAGGTTAGAAAAAGACCAAATTATAAATCCCCAACCAAAAATTAAACTTGAAATACAAAAATTAAAAGGAGAAATCAATAAAATTGAAAGTAAAAGGACTATTGAATTAATGGATAGAGCCAGGAGTTGGTTTTATGAAAAAGCCAATAAAATAGATAAACCTTTGGTAAATTTGATCAAAAAAAAGAAAGAGGAAAATCAAATTGATAGTCTTACAAATGAAAAGGGGGATCTTTCCACCAATGAAGAGGAAATTAGAGAAATAATAAGGAGTTACTTTGCCCAACTTTATGCCAATAAATTTGATAACTTAAGTGAAATGGATGACTTCCTCCAAAAATATAGGCTTCCTAGATTAACAGAGGAGGAGATAAATTGCTTAAATAGTCCCATTTCAGAAAAAGAAATAGAACAAGCTATTAATCAACTCCCCAGGAAAAAATCCCCAGGGCCAGATGGATTCACATGTGAATTCTACCAAACATTTAAAGAACAATTAGCCCCAATGTTATATAAATTATTTGAAAAAATAGGGGATGAAGGAGTCCTTCCAAACTCCTTTTATGACACAGCCATGGTACTGATACCTAAACCAGGTAGATCGAAAACTGAGAAAGAAAATTATAGAGCAATCTCCTTAATGAATATTGATGCTAAAATCTTAAATAAGATATTAGCAAAAAGACTTCAGAAAATCATCTCCAAGATAATACACTATGATCAAGTAGGATTTATTCCAGGAATGCAGGGCTGGTTTAATATTAGGAAAACTATTAATATAATTGACCATATTAATAATCAAATTAATAAGAACCATATGATCATCTCAATAGATGCAGAAAAAGCATTTGACAAAATCCAACATCCATTCCTACTAAAAACTCTTGAGAGTATAGGAATAAATGGACTATTCCTTAGAATAATCAGGAGCATATATTTAAGACCTTCAGTAAGCATAATATGCAATAGAAATAAACTGCAACCTTTCCCAGTATGATCAGGAGTGAAACAAGGCTGCCCACTATCACCATTACTATTCAATATAGTACTAGAAACGCTAGCCTCGGCAATAAGAGCCGAGAAAGAGATTCAAGGAATTAGAGTAGGAAATGAGGAAATTAAACTATCACTTTTTGCAGATGACATGATGGTATACTTAGAGAACCCCAAAGACTCTGCTAAAAAGCTACTAGAAATAATTCAAAATTTCAGCAAAGTGGCAGGATACAAAATAAATCCACATAAATCCTCGGCATTTTTATATATCACTAACAAAATGCAACAGCAAGAGATACAAAGAGAAATTCCATTCCAAACAAATGTTGAGAGTATAAAATATTTGGGAATCCATCTACCAAAGAAAAGTCAGGAATTATATGAGAAAAATTACAAAACACTTGCCACAAAAATAAAATCAGATTTAAATAATTGGAAAGACATTCAATGCTCTTGGATAGGCCGAGCGAATATAATAAAGATGACAATACTCCCCAAACTAATCTATTTATTTAGTGCTATACCAATCAGACTCCCAAGAAACTATTTCAATGACCTAGAAAAAATAACAACAAAATTCATATGGAAGAATAAAAGGTCGAGAATTGCAAGGGAACTAATGAAAAAAAACTCAGAGGAAGGTGGTCTAAGTGTACCTGATCTAAAGCTATATTATATAGCAGCAGTCACCAAAACCATTTGGTATTGGCTAAGAAATAGACTGGTAGATCAGTGGAACAGATTAGATACAAAGGACAAAAAAGGGTACATCTATAGCAATCTAATCTTTGACAAACCCAAAGATTCCAACATTAGGGACAAAAATTCATTATTCGGAAAAAACTGTTGGGAAAACTGGAAATTAGTATGGCAGAAATTAGATATGGATCCACACTTAACACCATATACCAAGATAAGATCAAAATGGATCCATGATTTAGGCATAAAGAGGGAGATAATAAATAGATTAGAGGAACAGAGGATAATCTACCTCTCAGACTTGTGGAGGAGGAAGGAATTTATGACCAGAGGAGAACTAGAGATCATTATTGATCACAAAATAGAAGATTTTGATTACATCAAACTAAAAAGTTTCTGTACAAATAATACTAATGCAAACAAGATTAGAAGGGAAGTAACAAATTGGGAAAATATTTTTAAAAACAAAGGTTCTGACAAAGGTCTCATTTCCAAAATATATAGAGAACTGACCATAATTTATAAGAAACCGAACCATTCTCCAATTGATAAATGGTCAAAGGATATGAACAGACAATTCTCAGAGGAAGAAATTGAAACTATATCCACTCACATGAAAGAATGTTCCAAATCACTACTGATCAGAGAAATGCAAATTAAGACCACTCTGAGATACAGATTGGCTAAGATGACAGGAACAAATAATGATAAATGTTGGAGGGGATGTGGGGAAATTGGGACACTAATACATTGCTGGTGGAGTTGCGAAAGAATCCAGCCATTCTGGAGAGCAATCTGGAATTATGCCCAAAAAGTTATCAAATTGTGCATACCCTTTGACCCAGCAGCGCTACTACTGGGATTATATCCCAAAGAAATACTAAAGAGCGGAAAGAGACATATATGTGCCAAAATGTTTGTGGCAGCTCTTTTTGTTGTAGCTAGAAACTGGAAGATGAATGGATGTCCATCAGTTGGAGAATGGTTGGGTAAATTGTGGTATATGAAGGTTATGGAATATTATTGCTCTGTAAGAAATGACCAGCAGGAGGAATACAGAGAGGCCTGGAGAGACTTAAATCAACTGATGCTGAGTGAAATGAGCAGAACCAGAAGATCACTGTACGAGGATGTATTCTGATGGAAGTGGAAATCTTCAACATAAAGAAGATCCAACTCACTTCCAGTTGATCAATGATGGACAGAGGTAGCTACACCCAGAGAAGAAACACTGGGAAGTGAATGTAAATTGTTAGCACTAATATCTGTCTGCCCAGGTTGCATGTACCTTCGGATTCTAATGTTTATTGTGCAACAAGAAAATAATATTCACACACATGTATTGTACCTAGACTATATTGTAACACATGTAAAATGTATGGGATTGCCTGTCATCGGGGGGAGGGAATAGAGGGAGGGGGGTAATTTGGAAAAATGAATACAAGGGATAATATTATTAAAAAATATATATATATAATAAAAAAAAATAAAACAGTCGATATAGTTTGTAAATAAATGGATATCTCTCAAATAAAGTAGCATTCAGAAAAAAAAAAAGAAATAATACTAATAATAGTATCTAGCTCACAGGGCTATCAGAGGCTTAAAAGAGATAGAGAGTATTATTTAAATATCAGTTATTAATTTTAACTTAAATCATTAGCCTATACATAATAATGTAAAGAAAATAATTTGATGCGTCAAATTGGCTCAATTGTTTCTCTTTTTCAGTAACTACTTGTTAAGGTCTGCACTAGGTGCTAAGGGAGATTGCAAAAGTAAATAAAATGGATTTTTTGGTGCTTCATTAAGTAGCTCCATATTTGCTACCCACTGCATTAAAGAATGACATTAATCTGATGGCATTTTTTTTTTTCCTTTTCCATTGTGTGTTAATACTGGAGTTTAAGTCTCCCCCTTCTGTTGCAATGTAAAGACACTTCTGCCTATTTTTGTCCAATTAAAAAAAAAAAAAAAAAAAAAACAAAACTGTGTGGGACAGTATTGACTACAAAAACAGAGACTCTCAGAGTAAGAAAAAGCAAAAAAGGGATTTATTACGATCTCATGAGAAAGGTCATCTCTCATCTGACAAGGTGTTTGTTAGTAAAAGAGTGCAAAGTAAAAACTGCAAAACACAAGATTAAATAGCCTGAGTGCAGAAGTCCCTAAAGTCTCCACTCCAGTCTGGCCTCTTCTCCCATTGTTTAGAGAGGCTAACATTTTAATAAGGGGAATCTAACCCCAAAATAAGAGAATTTTAAAAAGAGAGCTATTTAAATGCTAATTAAGGGGGGGTGGGAAACAGGAGGGGGCAAATAAATGCAACTTTTTTTTTTTTTTTTTAAGGTAAGCTCTGTTTGTTATTATAAAGTCTCAAATCACAATTATGGTATAGTTTAAGGCTATATTCCCATGAGAGTGTCTTCATTCAGTTAAGTCCACACAATCCCTCCTCTTTTATTTATTAACCTTTGAAGACCTCTTACACCATTCTTGAGATATTTCCTCAACCATCTCATTCTCAGTCTTCAATCCCTCTGGACCTGGCTTGTTCTTTTTCTCTACTGGGGTCCAACCTTATTTAATTGGACTTCCCTCTCCAGGTTGTTCAATCTTTCTTCTGTGGAAATCCCAGTCATGTCCCTGAAGTTAAATGTTCTCTATAAAACCTATTTATAGGCCTTCCCATGGCTGCCACTTTCTTCTGGGTCTGCCTACCACAGCATCCTGCCTTGTGGTGTCTTTTCCCTTCCTCCATACCCCTCTGTATCTCTTTTAACTTTACACCCACTTCTCTTCCTTACAGCTAACTAATTCTTTTAGGATGCTAAGTCCCTTTCAGGATTTAGCCAGCCAGCAAAGGTCATGCTCCAACCTTATGGGGTACTCTCTTTCTACTTTGGGAAATTTTGAGTTCTAACAAGGAACTTGCAAAAGTCTTTTTTCCTGTGAACTATATGCACTCTCAATTCTTCAACAAACCCTGTGCCGTTTATCATCTGGTTAATAATTATTTCAACCAGAGCCTGGAGTCTAGTAAGCCTATTCATCATGCAAATTAGGGTTCTAATTTGTATTAGGGTTCTAACTCTCATCTGTAGCCATCTATCATTCCAACCATTTACATCCCCAATAATCAGAGTAACCTTTCACCCACACACACAAAAATGCCTATCAGCAACAACAAAATACTATAAGAAACAGATATATACATCTATCAACAGATAGATGACTAGGTCAAATAAATACTCACTTACTTAAATGACCACATATTTTCAGATAGAAAACCACGATATCTTACATCTACTGAGCACTTGGCTTTATTATAGAAATTTGCTATAAGAGGAAAAAGCAGGGACATGATTATAATAAAAAATTGGTCCTTCAGTCCTCAGCCTGAGAGCACATACATGGCAGGATAAAGCATCCTTAGCTTAGTTTAACCATTCCACTTTATAGCCAGGCTAGGAATAATCAGGCAGGTTTATTATATACCACTGGGAAAGTGAGTCAGAAGGATTCCACCTTAAGTGGAGGCCAAGGTTGTCCTCTCAACTCCTGCCTAGATACTAACCTTCACTTGTTAATTCAGGATCATATACCTTTGAGTAGCTTGTGTCATATTCCTTTCAGATGGTGGATTACTGGCTTTATGATCCATCAAAAATCATATCTGAATTCAAAACTCCTAATAATATTAGCTACAATCCCAAGAGATTTTATCTCAACTAGCAAGTCTCATTAATCAAAGCTTCAGATGAATTTAGCTCTCAAGAATCACATATCCTAAACAAGTATTGACTATATACCTACTGATAACAGTAAGAGAAAGCCCACAGCTTATCTTCATATCTAGTAGATGGGTTTTAAATTCAACATTACACAAATCATTTTGTCTTAAGATGCTCAATAACCAATCTATATCAAAACATGTTATTAACCATGTTTAAAGGGACAAAGACATAGACCACTGTCCTCAGAATCTCCCTAAACAATGGAAACAGTTTTAAAATTGCTCAATATAACCAATTAAATTTCACATAGCATATAGAATATATCATCTTAATTTCACATTAAAGAAATCTATCAGAATTAACAATAATTTTTTCATCCTAAAAAGTGTTCATTCAATTTCTTCCAATCGAGTCCCTGTAAAATTTTATAACAGGTACAATATCAATTCTGTTAAAATTCCTCTAAGCACAAACATTCCCACCTCCCACCAAAACATTACTAATTCCAAAGTCAATATTAGAGTCCAGTTTTGAGGTTCCTCTACAGTTCCTTGAAGCCTGGTATTCTTACCCTCCAGACTGCAGTCTCATTCATCTGTAAGGTATGGTTATATACTTTCCACTCTATTTCTTCCATGATTCCTGGAACTAAGAAGTCCAAAGGTGTTGAAACTCATTCTTTGTCTCAAAGGATGGGACCTCTCCTTCCCCCTCTTCCCATAAGGCATTTCATAAAACATTTCAAAGAATGATTCCACTTTCCCTGATGAGGTCAGATGCCCAGGTATATGGAATTACCACCCAATTTGCAATCCCTTCCCCATTATTGTTTATAAGACCTTAAAAATTAAATATGTTCTACTATCAGAATTAATAGTCTCTATCAATTCATACTTAGATAAAGTTTGTTCCAATGCTATTCCACTAATCCTTCTTAAAGCCACAGAGCTCAGGGGAAAGCTTCCACCCATATCCCACATCTCAGTTTCCCCTCAGTTTCTCAGTAAAATGGTGTCATTTAACCAAAACCTAACCTAAATATTCCGAAGCCAGGCTCCCTCCCTCTGGAGGGATACCTCCTTAATACCTTCCCATCTATCTTATACACCCTTCAGACATAATTTGCTCTGCAATTACACACATCCCTATAAGCTATATTTTCTTGCTTTTATGTCTTTGTTAAAGGGAGAAAGCAAGACAAACCTTAAGATTAATATTCTAAAAAGCTTTGGACTAAATTTCACAAAATTTATACCACTTACCTAGCTGGGCTGACAAAATGTTAAAGTGCAGCTCATACAATTTTACAAATTGCCCAATAAACAAATTGCAGGCAATGTAGTAGCTTAAATACATTTCTTCTAATAGGAAATACAAACATATGACCTCTTTAGGTTAATTACCAGAGAACCAAAAATTTTAACTTAAAATCAAATACAGACTTAAATTTATAGTAATAATTTTTTAATATCAACACACATATATTTCTAAAATCTTATACTAGAATAAACAAGTTCACAATTTTAGCATGTATTAGCTAATAGTAATTATCTCATACAATTTCAGAATCAGAATTCTAATTTAAACACACACAGCTCCAAAATTTAAGATGGCAGAAAACTGTCTTTTCAAGTTCTTCCACAGGGCTTTAAGAAATTGGTGGACTTTAAAGGGACACTGAGGAGGAGAAGTCTGTGGTGCAGAGACTATCCCACTCTCTATGCCAGAAATGCCAGGGTGGTGTGAGGATCCATGTCAAAGATATTGGGGCACCAGTGCAAAAGCCAGAAGAATTCAGGCCAGCCAGAGCCATTTCCCTAGTCAAGGTAGATTCCACAAACCTAAGAAGCTTGGAAAATCCCAGAGAGGGTGTCCTCCCCCTCCCTCCTTGGCAGTTGTTTGTTTGTTTTTTAAATAAGTCTCAAGTTCTACTCTTTCTCTTCCTATAGCCTACCATTATCTCATGATGATTTTATGTGAAGAAACTAACAAAAATATGAAATGCCAATAGCTGACTAGCCATATCAGCTCTCAAAGAGTCCATGAAAGCAACGAAAAAACAGAAAACACCGGTATAGTAAGACAAGATTCTCCATTTATTGTATCAATGCTCTAAATATTAAAGCCTTAAAACTGAAAAATTACTAAGGAAACATAAAGTAGGTAAATCAATTGGCATGAAGGGACAACCTTTTGTATACTAATTAGTAGAAACTAGGCATTTTCTATAGAAACACCTTCACCCTCTTGCCATTCTGATTACTGATACATGCCCAACACACTCATTCCTAATTCTTTTCAGTCTTTACTAATCTACTGGCTGACATTTTAGAGGGGCTCAAGGGAGATTCAAAGTCAGGTCAAGATAACCTCAAATCCTGTAGCTAAACAGGTGTAGTTACTAGGTAGGTATTGTTTGCCTTGAGAGGCAGGCTCAAGAATTTGATTTATGAAATGATATTTGGATATAGGGGAAATACATCAGAAAAAAAAAGTTATGACTTCAAATTCATTGTATCTCTTTAGTATTTTGGTTACTTATATATACATATATATATAATATTCTAATGATTTTATAACCACATTTATTAATAATAATAATTTTAAATAGTTTTAATGTTTGTAAAGCATTTTTTCAAATATAATCTTATTTTTTACTCTGTACTCTTTTACTGACAAACACCTTGTCTGATAAGAGATGCCCTTTCTCAGGGGATCGTAATAAAATCCTTTTTGCTTTTTCTTAATCTGAGAGTCTCTGATTGTTTTTGTGATCAATATTGTTCCACACAGTTGTCTTTTTATTAGACAAAAATAGACAGTGGAATATTAGATTTGGAAGTGGCAGATCAGAGACCTAGAATTCATCTGAAAGGCTATATAAGCAAATTCTTTTATTTAGAATTGAGGAAATAATTTCATGTAAAATTAATATTACACAAGAATTTTGATTCTTTTGTATAAATGTCAGAGAAAGAGCAATTCTTTCAGGTTTAAGAGATATTTTTTGTCTTCAAATTCACATTTTTTTTTTTTTTTAGTATCTTAGTTCCAAGTGTGCATATGTATTCTATCAAATTTTAAAAATTAAATCTATTAAAGTATAAAGTATACATGTGTTATTTTATTTGATATCAGAACAACTCTTTTAGATTGATACTAGTGTCATTCTCATTTTATAGATAATGAAATTAAGACTAACAAAGGTTATGATTTCCCCAAAGTCTTACAATTAACTAAGCAATGTCTCAGATGGACTTGAAATGAAGTTTTCTTGATTTCAGGCCCAAAGCTCTTACCCACTATGTCACAATAGACACAACAGAACGCTGACAATATTTCATATTTCTAAAGGATTCCAGTGCTTATTGAGGACTTTTATTTGAGGTAGATCGAGCAAACTTCATTACCCCCATTTACAAAGGGGAAAAACTGGGGTCTAGACTTTTTGAAAATTAAATTTAGGATTGGGATTCCAAGGCCAATACTCTTTCCACTCATTCTTATGAGGAGAAATAATCATCTTTCTTATAATTTGAAAGAAAAGAATCACACACACACACAAACATATAATTATACATTTTAGTCCAGGTAATTAAGTAGGCCAACACATCAAAGGGCCAAGCCAGGAGACTGATGAGAGACTTAAATGCCTGTTCTGACAACAGTCCTCTTCTATATGAACGTCTGCCTTGATCAACACCTACAACTATCCAGAGGTGATAGTGCTGCTTACATTCCTCAGTGTGCGGACCATGCTCTGGGGGGAAAATAATGGCAAAAAAAAAAAAAATGGGGAATTGTTAAGGGACAGGTCAATTCTCTGAGAGCCTCCACAGCTGTGGATCATAGCATCTGAAGGAGCTGCAGGGCAGCCTTTGCTGACACAGATTTTGTGGACTGGGAATGAGATAAATTGGAGGTAGAGGGAAAAGGAAAGAGCTCAGGCAACACAACAGCTTCTCAGGAGAGAGGTCAGAGAACAGCAACTGCTTCTCAGTTTCCTTGCATCATCCTCTCACAAGAGGAGATCCATTCTGGGTTGGATCTCCAAAAGCCACTGTCAGGTGGTTCCCGTGTATTCCAACAACTTTCTCGTGTATTCCAACAGTATCTATGATACAATGTTTAGTCTTATGTTTAATACCTGATGTCTATCTAGCATTTAAAAATTTATAAAGTAATTTTAATTTATTATTTTATTGAATTCACCAAGAAAAATCTGTGAAGTAGGTGACAGTATTATTCTCATTTCACAAATCAGGAAACTAAGCCTCAGAGATTGACATTCCTTGCCCATAGTCACATCATCATTTTAAGTTCAGCATCCTGTCCACTATGTTGATCTCATTCTCTCTTGTTCTGTTGTTACTATCCTTTTGTATAACTTTGTAATATGGAAACCCTGGAGAGAGATCCTAAAAGGTATAAAAATCACATTTCACTAAAACAAGGGTAATATAGGTTTTCAATATGGAACTTAAAAACTAAACATCTTTTGTAATAATGAAATAAATATGTAAAAAATATAAGAAACTTTAATGTAGGAATTTCTTTTGCTTGAGTACTCATATTTGTAAAATTTTGTCTTGCTTTCTCAATGGATGGTGCAAGAGGGGAGATGGGAAGAAGACACTTTAATTCAAATGTGATAAAATTGAGGAGCTATTCAAGTGATAGTTTCAATAAAGTTGATCATTGAGTTTCTAGAAAATGAATATTGTAAATAGTTCAAAAAAGTCTTTCAGTAAATCTAACAAAGAAGAAAAGGAAAATTCATGAAAGTTATCCTTTCCTTTTCTTCTTCTTTCCATCTTTTCTTCCTTCTTTCTTTCTCCCTTTCCTTTTTTCATAGAGTCTGAGTTCAGACCAACCAGCAGGAGACAAGTAATTTCAGATTGAATGAGAGAGATACAGAGACAGAGAGACAGAAATACATAGCAGCAGAGAGACAGAAATACATAGAGATAGAGAGAGACACACGTATAGAGCATAGAGATAGAGAGAGACACACGTATAGAGTCAGACAGATGAACAGAGATGTTTCTTAATCTGTAAAATGAAATCATTAGATTCAATGACCTTATTAAATAATTTCAGCTGTAAATCTCTCATTTATTAATTTCTCTGTCTCAATTTGCTCATATGTAAAAAATGTGTAAAAAAAATCCTTCATTAAACTATCTTGGCTAAATGAAGAGCTTGCTTCAGTCATGAAAACCTGGGTTCAAATTTTCTTTGATGAATATTGACTAAGTGTCTTTGGGCAAGTGACAATCTCTCAGAATACTACACAGGCAATTTTATGATTTTAAGTTATATAAAAGGTGCCAGGCTTCATTTGTAATACAAACATTTTTATCAATGAAATCATGGATATGGCCAACAACAAAACAGTAACAAAGTTAAAATGAACAAATGTCTCCCCCACCCCCAAATCTTCTGACTATGTATAATGTCTTTCAAAGCTCATCTGGCATCACTATAGATTAGCTATAGATTATCATTTTGGCAAATTAGGATATCAGGGTCTGTGTATATATGTATGTATGTGTGTATGTATGTAGAGTTGGGAAGAGGGAAGTGTTTTGAACATGTGAGAAAAAAATTGATTGTGAAGATAGAAGTTTAAATTTGAACAGAAAGAGGACCCCACAGTTAAGTGTTGAGATATATCTTTTTTTCCCAAAGACATTGTTTGAGAAGACTCAGAAAAGTCTCTGGTATTTTAATGGCAAATTCATTAAGAACTGGACTTCTAAATGTATGGGTAGAACAATGAAAGTTGGCCTATGTTACTGAAAGTCCTAGACTAGCACATGAATAGTGAAGACCTATTTTACTAGAGTGTGCCTCACTTTTTGTTATCAGTGATTCCCTTGGCTTCAAACTAAAAGAAAAACAAGTCATGAAAAACAAGTTCATGAATTCCCTCAGGGAACTTTCAAGGTCCATTAGTAGTAGTTACCCTTAAGATAAGGTATGATTCTGTGGATGATCTTCCCTGAAAATCAAGGATTAAGTAAATACCATAGCACAGAACACAAAACTTCCAAGACATATGTTCCAAGACAGCTTGTAGGGGACATTTGGTGAGAGCACTCATTGAAGTGATAGCTCTCTCTAGAATTGGACAACTAAAAATAAAATTGTATCTTCTTGCAATTTGACTCAACATTTTTTTCCTGGTCTTTGCTTGGCCTAGGTCTAGCTGTTATGTGATGTTTTGAGTATCACTTCTAACAAGTGCTATTGAAGGACTCCATAGCCACCAATTCCTCTTTAACTAAAGATGCTGAGATAGTATTGAGTGAGTCAGATTATAGGTGAAGATCCATCCTGGCCTGTGGCTGATTACATACATGCTATTAATTGATGTCTTCTTGGTTCACAGACTGGAAGTAGATAAATGTCAGCTAGTAAGATCCTATGCAGGTTGCAGAATCAGCATATGCACCAATCTGGGAAGGCAGGTATAGAACTAATGTAAATTGCATCCCCTTTAACCTTTGGGGAGGAGGGCCTGAAACTGTATCCCCTTTAATCTGTGGGGGAAGAGTGTTCCTGAGCCTCAAATACCTTTCCCAGACAATACCCTTTCCAAGTTAAATGGTCTCATTGAAGTGGAGATCTTGGCCAGGTGCATAATCATCACCCCCTACTTAATTGGGGAATAGTCCCTCAACTGTTCCTGGTGGTTCAAACTCCAAGTTAAGTAGTCTCATTCAATTTTGAATTGAATTGAAGCCTCAAGCCTCAGAAGGCTAATAAAAGACAACTCTGAACTTGGAATCTTTGCAGAAGTCCTAACAGGACTTTGTCCACTGGCGAAGATATTTTCTTCTCAGTGTTAACCCACCTTTGCTATATTCCTAATAGGACCTTGCGTACTAAGTAGGCTGTCTTCCTAGCAAGCTTTCTTCTTAGTGAATATAAATCCCATTCTTTGCCACAAACCTTTTGCCTTTATTCATTGGATTTTGCAAATTCTTTCCCAAAGCCTGCCACAGGCCAAGGGGATCTCTTACCCTCAATTCTTGCATCTCATCAGAATTAAAGTACTAGAGACAGGCAGCAATATTTGAGGCAAAAACAGGTTAAAAATAGAACTATAAAATTATCAGAAGGTATTAATGAGAAGCAAAGTTCAGGAATAAAGTGCTCAGTATTTTATAAAAAGATAAACTGTTGAGTTTGGGAAAGGGGACCACCAAAAACAGTTTTCAGATGTAGTAATCAAAGCTATCTATAGTCGTATAAAATTTTTCTAACTCATTTTTTGATTGAAAAAATGCAGATTAAAACAGTCCTGAAGTATACCTCCTTCTTCTTAGAAAGGCTAATAAAATTGAAAAGAATAATGGCAAATGATTCTTTTTGTACAGCAAATTACTTGTATGGACATGTATAAATATATTGTATTTGACATATACTTTTAACATATTTAACTCGTATTGGTCAACCTGCCATCTGGGGGATAAAGTGGGGGGAAGGAGGGGAGAAATTGGAACAAAAGGTTTTGCAATTGTCAATGCTGAAAAATTACCCATGCATATATTTTGTAAATAAAAAGCTATTAAAAAAACAAACAAACAAACAAAAAACACACACAGATAATCAATTGTGAATGACTTAGTTATTCTTAGTAGTACAATGATCCAAGACAACTCTGAAGGATTTATGATGAAAAATGCTTTCTATACCCAGAGAAACAATTGATGGTTTCTGAATACAGATTGAAGCATAATTTTTTTTTTTGAAATTTTTTTAGTCTGTTTTCTTTTATAACATGATTATTATGGAAATGTTTTGCATGAATACATATGTATAATCTGTTTCTTTTCTTGCCTTCTTAATGAAGGGGGCTTGGGAAGGAGGAAAGAATAGAATTTAGAACTCGAAGTTTTAAAAAACAAGTATTAAAAATGTTTTTACATGTAAGTGGGGAAAATGAAATGCTAAATAAAATTAACTTTAAAAAATATAAATAAAAACACTATTTGTCATATGGGATGTGAAAGGGGGCAATTTGATTCTGAGAAAACATCTCAACTGAATACACCTTATTCATAAAAAATCTACAAGACCCAGTTTAAATGGGAATTCTTCAAGGAGCCTTCATTATTCCTGGCTCCTGGCTCCAGGATCCAGGATCCAGGTTCCAGCTCTCAGCTAGAGATGTTTTCTTTCTATTCCAATTACAATTGGAGAATTGTATAATTCTATAATTACAACACTTTGCAATTTGACTGTCCTTTATTGTGGCTTACCTATATATCATCTCCATTACTCAAGTATAAGTTAAATGAAAATAAGTTCACAAGTAACTCATCTTCAGACCTCTCTCTCTGCCTACAGTAGAGGTGTCAACTCAAGGCTGCCCCTACAAACAGCAAACTCCTGAGTTTAACTGGAACCAGATTAAAACATAATTGGGAAATTAACAAAAAAGTAAAAATATAGTGCAACATAAATTATGTTGTTTTGTGGTTTTCTAAGTCAACATATGGCCTTCAGGGATTTGTTTCTAAGTGAGTTTGATATTGATGAGGTATGAGAATTGAGAGTAAGAGATCCCCTAATAGCAATAGGATCCCCTTTGGTCAATGGCAGGTTTTGTGATAGAATTTGCAAACCCCAATAAATACAGGCAAGAGGTTTGTGGCAAAGAATGGGTTTGTTTACAATAAGAGGAATGCTTCCTTAGAGGGCAAAGTTCTGTTAGGACTATTGCAAAGATGGGTTTACACTGAGAAGAAAATATCTTCATCAGTGGGCAAAATCCTGTTACAACTTCTGCAAAGATAGGTAGACAAACCCTTGGTAATACTGGGTCAGTCATGCCCTGCAGCTGGGGAGCAGTGTGAGCCATTCAATAGAGGTTGTTGACTATGCCCTAGGCCAAGATTTCCAATTGAATGAGATTACTTATCTTGGAGTTGTCTGGGAAGGGTGGGCCTCTTCTAGATTTGAGAGTCAGGAGCACCCTTCCTCCCCCAAATGGGACACAGTTCACAACCGGACCTTTCCAATCTTTCTCCTCAAAAGATCTGTTTATATCAATACTACAACCAGTACTTGGCATAGTGCCTTTCCAATCTTTCTCCTCAAAAGATCTGTTTATATCAATACTACAACCAGTACTTGGCATAGTGCCTTAGGCAAAATAGAACTTCAATAAATATTTGTTGAATTAATACAGGAAACACTGAAACTTTGAGTCAATGTAGATAGAAATTTAAGGGCAAAATCAGAAAAATATAGTATCAGAGAAAGCTGGGTCAATCTGTGAGAAAAAGGATAGGTTAAAAGTACCTCCTCAACCCTTTTCTGCTTGAGAAGGAGAATTTAATGTTATGGAATTAACTGCAAGCTTTTACCAGCTTTTCTAAGTACTTACTAATTATATGGGAGAACAATTATATTGTCAATGAGAAATAATTTCCAGCATGCAAAGGGTGGAATTTCCTAGTTGGATTATAAACTGAAAATGCTATCTGCTTGCAAAACTAGCCAAAGTGTTTGCTCATTCAATAAATTCTCTTGATTGCTTAATTTGTTTTAATTTTATTTTTATTTTTATTTTTTATGTTTTTTTGCTGAGGCAATTGTGGTTAAGCAACTTGCCCAGGGTCACACAGCTAGGAGATGTTAAGTGTCTGAGACCACATTTGAATTTAGATCCTCCTGAATTCAGGCCTGGTGCTCAATCTACTGTACCTATTGTTCTTTCTATTACACTATCTATCAGGAGGAACTTGAATGACTTAAATGATAGAGTCAAAATTCCTTGAAATTACTAAGGAAAACCACTGCTGTATCTTAGATTCAGATGGTAAAATAGAAATGGAAAGAATTCACTAATCATGTGGAAAAAAAAAAAGAAAAATTAAAACTTCCAGGATTATAGTGTCCAAGAACTTTATCATCTAAATGAGTTTTTAAAAATAAAATATGTTCTATATTTAGTCCTTCAAAAATTTTTTAAAATCAATTCATTAAGTGTAAAGGAGCTCCATAGGATATTATTGGGAGGCAAAGTTAAAGGTTAAAAATTCAGAAAGAAAAAGCTCATATGTATTCTTATAAAGTTCTTACAAAGTTAAAAACAAACATTTGGATGTTGTAACATTTCAGATATCAATTTTAATCACTGTCACATATAAACACATAGATCTTCTTAGATATTTACAGATGTAAAAAGCACAGAAGACAGACTTGAAGGAATAGATCTAGAAAAATTTCTGGGTGAAATGTTCTCATAAGATAAGCCAATGATATCAGTGATCTCTTAACAGGAAGTCCTAGGCCCCAGGTAAACAAATATAACAGAATTTAAATAATAACTTATAAAGTAGCTTGAAATTTTAGGGTTCCATAATTAATGTGGTTTTTTTGCTTAATTGATTTTATGAAAGTTGGAACCAAGTTGAAATGGAAGTCAACTGAATTTTTTTTTTTTTAAATGGGAACTTTTCATTTTACCAGTCATTCAGGCAACTAGTGGTATTTATTATATATTAGCACTTACATGTGTCAAAAACTGTACTAAGAAACTGTTAGAACTACTGTCTATCTACCCAGGTTACTTATACCTTTGGAATATAATACTTAATATGCAACAAGAAAATGGTATCTACACACATATATTGTATCTAGGTTATATTGTAACACATGTAAAATATATGGGATTGACTGTCATCAAGGGGAGGGAGTAGAGGGAGGGAGGGGATAATTTGGAAAAATGAATACAAGGGATAATGTTATAAAAAATTACTCATGCATATATAATGTCAAAAAATTTATAAATAAAATTTAAAAAAAAGATAAGAAAAATAAAAAAAAAACTGTACTAAGTATTGGGCATAAAAAGAAAAGGGGAAAAAGGCTCTGTTCTCAAGTTCATAGGATAGTAGACAACAAGCAAGCAAACAAATATATGCAAATCAAGATATATACAGGATAAACTGGGAGTAATCTCAGAGAGAAAGTGCTAAGATTGAGAATTATGACAGGCTTCTTATGGGAAATGGGACTTTAATAGTAAAGAGGTGAAATCAGCAGAATTAGCAGTAGCAGAAGTAATAACACATATACAGAAGTGGTTGTGTATATATGTATACATGTATGTGAGTATATTTATATGTATGCTTATATATAGGTAAATATACACATAATATATCCTATGAATAAAATTTTAAAATGTACTTTAGGATAACTTCATTTAAGAAGTCTGAGCTACATTATATCTATAGCCAGTAGTCTCCAGTTTGTTTTTGTTTTTAAAGCTAAATCAACAAGTAATACTTCGGAAGACTTCACCAGTGGATCCAGCTGTGTGATCTTAGTCAAGAGATTTTGTCTCTTTTGTGCCTTGATTCACCCATCTATAAAACAACAATAAAAATGAACACCTTATTCTGACTTATGAGAAAAAAAAATTGATATTGATAATAAAGTACTTTTTAGACATCAAGTATCATATAAATATAAGACATTATTATTCAGTTCAATTCAATAAACATTTGTTAAAGACCTACTATGTGCCAGGCACATAGGCAATTGGTGGTTCATGGAATAAAGAGCCTGGAGTCAAAAAGATTAATCTTCCTGAATTCAAATTTGACTCTCAGACACAAACTATGTGAATCTGGGCAAGTCATTTAACCCTGTTTCTATAAAACGAACTGCAGAAGTAAATGGCAGACCATTTCTATATCTTTGTCAAAAAAACTCCAAATGGGGTCAGGAAGTATTGGATATGACTAAAAAATAACTGAACAACAACAAATGTGCCAGGAATTATGCTAAGAAATATAGATAAAAATAAGATAAAGAGAGTCCCTGCACTCAAGGAATGTAAAGGGCAGAAATCTGGCTTATGATAAGGAGGCTGATAGTTTGTTTAATAGAGGAAGAAATAAATAGGATTGGGAGTAGGATAATGTTAGGAGAGAAAGGTAGATGTGGTTGTGTTGAAGTTCAAAAGCTCGACTATTATCTGGAGGATGGGACATAGCATTTCCCATTGTTTCCTATATTACCCCTGTGGCCATTCCATGATCACCTTAGGATCATCTATAAACCGTCAAAGGACCCCTGAATACTACTTTAGAGACCACTGATCTAATCTAACCTTCTCAATTTTCTCAGTGAGCATACTGTGACTCTGAGAACTCCCAAAAGAAATGAGTGGAAAAGGTAAAATTTTGTAATGCTGGAGAAAGTGAGGCAAGGTAGAATTAGAGACTATTTAATAATTTATTTAAAAGGGAGAGATTTATTGGGACCAAATGGATCCATGGTTTGGTCCCAGGTCTGAATGAGATTATCATCTGCAAGAATCCATCCAAAAATGTGAATTTTCAATGACCGATATATACATGGCTCAGACTCGGGGGGTATACCGAGGCAGGGGCAGAATCAGGGTACTGAGAGCAGAATGAGTCTCTGACAGGGTGGGGTGAGCCTTGGAAAAGGGACGACATAATAAGGGGAGACACCCCGGAAATGGAAGAGGCATCTTGATAAGACAATATCTGACATTCCTATAGCGTGGGATGGGGAGAGACATTCTGATATTATAAGATCTTTTTTTCTTTATCAAATATTCTGATAAAGAGGGAGGGGAGGTTTTGCAGCACTGAGCTTTGAGCTGATAATTATAAACCAAAACAGAACAAGGCAAGACTGGATCAGGATAATTAGGGAAACTGTGGCATAACAATTTGATCAGGTCTTCTGATACCAAATTCATTGCTTTTCTCTATTACAACATGCTATTATTGACAAATTTTACAAAATATCTTTAGTTTTATTAAATCATGACAATGTAAAATTTGTTATTATTGTATTTGGTGTTATTCAGTAATTTTCAGCTATGTCTGATGTGACCCCATTTGGGGTTTCCTTGACAGTGATACTGAATCGACTTGACATTTCTTTCTCTAGCTTATTTTCTAGATAAAGAAACTGAGGCAAATAGGGTTAAGTTACTTGTCCAGGATCATACAGATAGTAAGTATTTGCAGCCTGATGAGAATTTAGGATAATGAACTTCCTGGGTTCAGGCCTGTCACACCTAGCTACAATTGTTCATATTATTTCTCTAAACCCCAGTTTCTTTATAAAAACTGTAAATTGGGGATAATATCCATAAGTACACAATAAAATCTATCTCATAAAAATACCATGAGGCTGAGATAAAATGTGAAATTCTTTACAAGTGTTAAATAAGGGTCAACGATTATGATAGCCTTCCTTTTTTGATTGATGAAAAAATTCAAAGCCCAGACAGATCATCTAAAATATACAAGATTAAACAATTAATAGCAGTCAAGAGTAGCTAAAATCCAGGTAATGTATTTTCTAGCCAAATGTTTTTTCATTATGTCACTCTACCTCTCATCTTCATGCTCTTTTGAATGTAAGGGATAAGTCTAGAATGACTGTCTCTATTTTACAAACATAGAAATTGAGGCACAGAACATTTAAATGACTGAATGAATTATCACTCTATTAGAATTAAGCTATTCTGACCCCATGTCAAATAATACACATAATTTACATCTGCAGTATTACATTAGACATAAGTGTATAAAAATGAGCATAAGATTAGCAGTCATTCTTGAGAAAATAATGGATCTGGCTAGGAAATCCAAGGAAGACTTGTATGAAGGATAGCAAAGTAAATAAAACAAGTAGTATAGTATAGAAAATAACAACAATAATGTAAATGACATTAAAAGATACCTAAACTCTGATGAATTTTGGTCCTGGGGAACAGATGATGAAACATATTTCACTTTTTTGTCCACTCAGTAGAGAGGAAATTAGTTGTGAAGGCAATTCTAATTCTGTAGTTTCACTTAACTATTTTAACTTTTAACAACTAAGATTCAGTGCAATGGAAAGGGATAGTGAAAAATTCATTTGAAATACCCTATACTGAAAAAAAAAAAAAGAGTGATATGAAACATAAAAATCATCAATATTAATATATATATATATATATATATATATATATATATATATATATAATAAAATGAGAGGGTTGAATTGAATGATCTTCAAGGTATCTTCTAGCTTCACCTCTCCTTTAATATTTAGAAAATGGATCATAACAAAGGTTTATTCTTTATTTACAAATTCCAGCTTTTAAAATTATTTCCTTCTTTTATTCTGTTGTACCTTGTTTTTTCTGTATTCCAAATGAGGACTATAAATTGAAATCATTCTTAATGTTGAGGATTATAAAGATTTTCATTGTAGTCAAGCATTATGAAAAGTTTGTGCAATACCTCAAATGAGATAAAATATGTGAAGCTTGATTATTAAAAGAGGTTTAACTATTCCAAACTTTTTGTTAATTTATTTAGACTGTGTTCTGGGTTAAATTTTGCTAATCAGCTTTCCTGTATTCTTTTTGGTTAAAATGTGTTGATTATTTCTCTTTATTGAACAGTTAATTCTTCTGCTTGAAAAATTTATAGTTTTAGAAATTCATTAATATTTGTCTTGCAATGTTAAGTTGCTTTTCCCACTATTCCCCCAATGATATATCCATTTAAAGCCTGTTTTATCTTGAAGTACTAGTTTTTTTTTGTTTTTGCTTTTGTTTTTGTTTTTGTTTTAATTTCATCAACTGGGGAAAAACAGAGACTTCTAGGCTTTATGCCTCCAATCTTTCCTGGACAGACATTTATTTATGACTGTCCATAAAGGCAGAAAAGAAAAGCATGTGAAATTACTCTGGAAATAAACTCAGCAAATATGAATTCCAACTTGAATTGTTAGGGCAATGAATGCTTATGTTGTGCTGGGATTTATTTGATTTTTAAACACCTGAGCCTAGGTAGGCAGAAAGTGTATCCTGTAAAGGAATTCCTTCGAGACTCTTTGGTGCTCTTTGGGTACCACAGTGCATATATTAGGACCGACTTTCTAATGAAGTACAAATTCATGAACGGATTTCCACTATCGAGCTAACCACAGCTCTAAGAAGGAATTTATAAGGTAACAGGAGGTAGAAAGGACTCTTCTTCCAAAGTGGCAATTGCCATTTTTTCACTTCAGTAAGTCAACAGGATATTGAACCCATCAATTCCTTCCATTTAAGACTTCATTGCCCTTCTCCAGGATACATTAATCTGCATTTCCTTAGCCACGCCTGAAAGTCTGAAAATAGAGCAGAGTGCTCTATTTAAAATTGTGAATAGAAATCATATAGGTCTATTCTTTAATCCTTTAATTGTTGAGGTAATTAAAACGGGCTTGGTGGCAGTGTCGAAAGAAATCTTTGAGCATAATCCTTTAAGTATCAACCTCACTAATTTCTCAAAAGGTGAGTTTGGAATTTATCAAGTATTGATTTAGTTAAACAAAAGGGAAAAGTTATACCTCCTTGTTTGGATTTGGAATTTGTAGACTAAATCCGGTCTAATGATTTTTACAGGATTCTTTTTCATAATTGAGTACTATTCTTTTACTTTTCTAGCCTCGGAGGAAGGCAGATCTAGATTTGTCCTGGGTAAATGCATTTCAACCCCAAGTACTTTCTCGGCCCTTTAAAACGAAGTAAAAAGCTTTTTCAACTCCTAGAAACCTTTGTTATTCAAATAATCATTCAGTTTTAGGAGGAGGCCTTTTTGGGCACCAAAGAGGCTAGTTCCTTTCTCTGGTTTTCTTTATAGACAAAGCAGAAGACTGGATTTTCCAGTTCCGAGACAACCGAGAAGTCAAAAATGGGAGCTCTCCAGGAACTTGGTTCTGAAGATCAGTCCGTAACTTTATGCTATCAAGTGAACGGGTCTTGTCCTCGAACCCTGCATCCTCTGGGCGTCCAGCTGATCATATACCTGGCCTGTGCCATAGGTATGTTGATTACCGTCCTGGGGAACCTGCTTGTGGTGTTTTCTGTGTCCTATTTTAAAGCTCTCCATACTCCTACCAATTTCTTGCTGCTCTCCCTAGCACTGGCTGACATGTTTCTTGGGCTCCTAGTGCTTCCATTCAGTACAGTTCGTTCCGTAGAAAGCTGCTGGTTCTTTGGGGATTTCCTCTGTAGGCTGCACACATACCTTGACACTCTATTCTGCCTTACCTCCATTTTCCACCTGTGTTTTATTTCCATTGATCGCCATTGTGCTATCTGTGACCCCCTGCTTTATCCTACCAAGTTCACTGTCAAGGTGGCATTCAGATACATAGTGGTGGGCTGGGGGCTTCCTGCAGCATATACTGCCTTCTTCCTCTACAGCGATGTGGTGGAGGAAGGACTGAGCATGTTATTGGATGAGATGCCGTGTGTGGGCAGCTGTCAGCTTCTGTTCAATAAATTCTGGGGCTGGTTGAACTTCCCTGTGTTCTTCTTTCCTTGTGTCATTATGATTAGTCTGTATGTGAAGATCTTCATTGTGGCCAACAGGCAGGCCAAGCAGATCAGCAGCATGAGCAAGGGTGCAGGTACCTCTTCAGGTCAGACTGGAGCCTCTAAGAGAGAGAGGAAAGCAGCAAAGACTCTGGGGATAGCAGTGGGCATTTACCTCCTATGTTGGCTGCCATTTACCATTGATACATTGGTTGACAGCCTTCTCAACTTCATCACCCCACCTCTAGTCTTTGATATTTTCATCTGGTTTGCTTACTTCAACTCAGCATGCAATCCTTTAATCTATGTCTTTTCCTATAGGTGGTTCAGGAAAGCTATAAAACTTGTTCTCAGTAGGGAGGTCTTTTCCCCTAGAACTCCTACTATTGATTTGTACCAAGACTGACCAATCTTCCCTAAAAGAGGGATCAGGTCATATATTGGTAAAAGAGAGTCACAGAACATTTATGACTAGAAGAGAGAATTTTGGAACTGGGAACAGGGAAAGAAAGATTCTGAAATTAGAGACAAGGTTAGCTTTCATTTTCCTTCCATAAAATTTCTGCAAGAGTGAAGGTAAAAAAGGTGGAAAAAAAGGTTATGTTATTAGAATGTCAACTAGACAAAATAAACAGAGAATTGATCATCTGACTTTTTTTTTCTCTCTCCTTTTCAAAGATCTGGTGTATGATAATAAAAATCATTCATTGACTGGAAGTCAGGAAACCTCCTTCTAGGCCTGGTTTTGCCAAGAACTGTGTCACTTTGAACAAGCTGATTTATCTTTCTGCTCATAATTTCTCACTAGACAATGAAATACTATTCCAATTTAATTTTTTTAATGAAATATTTAACCTTCTAACACATGGAAAGTAATGTGCTAGGTCCCAGGAACACAAAAATAAATAAGACACAGATCTTGTTCTTAAGGAACTTTTAATCCAATATGGGGGAAAGACTTGAAAAAAAAGTGAAAAGAAGAAATATAAACCAAAATGTTTTGAGAAATTTGAATAAGAAAAGAGAATGTCACTTTTACTTGGTAGGCTGGTGAGGTGAGAAAAGGTTTGTGAGACATTATGGAGGAGGCAACAGCTCTCAATAGCTATGATTCTAAATTGATGAGGTTTTCTGTAGGCACTCTAGTGCTTTATAGTCTAATTTCTTTACTCAAGTTTTTTGTATGCCTCTTTTCTAAAATATTCATTTTAAAACTCATCTTTTTCTATTTAGTAGGAACCCAGTATGATTGTTAAAACCAATGATTTTGGAGTAAAAGTCAGCTTCTTCCTACATTTTCTTCTCACCATCAGGCAATTTCTCTAATTAAGTAGGTACTTCCCAATTTTTAAAGACACTCCATCTTTTTATTAATTACAAGATTATTAATTAAACTGGAAAGCAGGTAAGACATTTTATATAACCAATTTTTAGTCACATTGTCAGTTTAAATTTTGTTTTTTTCTTTAAACTTTCATTTTACAATTTGTCTAACAAAGGAAAAAAAACAACACTATTACACAATTTGGCAATCCCCCTTATAATCCCAAGCATTAAAATCACATTTCTGTTCAAAATTAAACAAACCTTCCTCTTCATTGGGGAATTAAAAAATGGTACTTCCTATTTAAAATTCATACCTACACACACACACACACACACACACACACACACACACACATTTCTCATGACTTTTTAGGTAAATGAAGATTATGTTTATTTTTTCTGATTCCTAACTTTTTTTTTTTTTTAACCTTGTTTCAGGTTTGAGAGATTCTATTCTTCCCATTCTAACTTTTGTTTTTGCTTTTTTTTTAAATTAAGTTTTGTACATCATGAATAAGATTTTGGTACACCAAGATCACAGATTTATAGTTAAATGGGATTTTAAAAAAAGGGTTTGTTGTTTGTCAAATATACTTTTTTTTTTTAAACAATCTTCATCTTTTTTCAGCAGCCTTGGAAACTTTTGATCACCCTCTTTTCCGAGGTCTTTTCTCTTCTCTATGCTTTTGTGATACTAATTTCATCTAGTTCTCATTCCTTCTGATCCATACCTTCTCAGATTCCTTTGCTAATCCTTTTTCAAGGTCATAACTACTAACTGTGTATGTGCCCCAAAGTTTTGTCCTGAGGCTTCTTTTTTCCCTTTATGCTACTTTGCTTAGTGATTTCATCATTTTTTCATGGGTTAATTTATCATCTTTTTGCATATAATTCCTACCTCCCAGAGTTATTGTGAAGATAAAATATGATAATGTTTCTACAATTCTTCACAAACTTTTAAATGCTGTATAAATGTTATTATATATCCTTGCTATGTGATGCTGAGAGACTATGCATTATAAAAGAATTGATGATGTGAAGAGGGTAATCCTTGGGAGTTTCTGATATTTTGATAATTATAAAGTTATCTACTTTTGATAGTCCCTTACTTATTTTTCAAACTCATTCTCAGATAAAGGAAAATTCATGTTTTGGGGCACAAGATTATATACACTCAAATAGCAATTATAATTTAAAGTGACAAAGATGATTCTTGGGAAGGCTATGGGGAAAGGGAACATGTAGTTATACTGTTGGTAGAATAATTGATATAATCTTTTTGTGGAGCAATCTGGCAATATGTGACAAAGTATAATCTCAGCATCATTTTTACTAAAGCTAAATATAAAGGATATTAAATGAGAAGAAAAATGTATGAAAAATTTATTCGTAGCAACTTTATGAGAACAAGAGTTTGGAAAAAACACATTATACAAATAAAGAATAGATGGTTTAATTGTACTATATTGTTGATGAATAGAATTATTGCTATGCCTTAAATATTACAAGTAGGAAATATGGAAAGATGATCAAAATGTTATACAGGAAAAAATAATTTCACAACTTGTAAAACTCACAGCAAAAATATTATAAATACATAGATACAAAATATATCTAAAAAGAAATAAAGAAAAGTAAGATATTTTATTATATAAATGATTATATTCTTCTTAACACATATAGTTTGGGATTTGGGGTTTTATTTTTAAAATTTTGATTTGCTTATTTGTTAATTTTGTTGAGATTATTATTACTTATATATTTATTAACAATGAATTAATTAGGTAGGGGCTCCTCTTTATGTGACAACTATGTTATACCCAGATTTGTAGTGCAATTTGAGTTATCTATTCAAATCTACCTGCCCCCAACTCAGTGATTCTGCATCATGAAAAAATTATGGCATATGAATGTAATAGCATGCTCTTGGGGTATACATAATGTTGAAAGGATTGATTTCAGAGAAATCTGAAAAGACTCCAATTAACTGATAGAGTTAAGTGAGCAGAATCAGATGTACAATTTATATAAGATCAGCAGTATAAAAACAAAAAACTTTGAAAGCCATAAGTACTCTGACCAATTCAATGATTAACAGTGACTCCAAAGGAGTAGCCTGCTACTCATCTCCTGATGGAAAAGTGATGGATTCATGATAAAAAATGAAAGCATATATATATTTATCATGGTTAGTGTTTTGCTTGACTGCATATTTGCTATAAAGTTTTCATTTTTTCATTTTTTTCCTCCAGTGGGATTGCAGGAGGCAGTAAAGGGAAAAAAAGAGTATTATCATTTTTTAAAATGCAATTTTATTTAGAAAAAAATACATTAGCCTGAATTTCCTTTTTCACTAAAAATTTCTATGATCTTGGGGCTAGTCGGATTAGATGATCAGCAAGATCTCTTCCAGCTCTTTTAATCTGTGAATAAATAACATTTTTTTTTCAGACTATATATATATTCAAATGTTTTAAGGAGAGTGCAGAGTTTGGGTATTTTAGAGAAGAGTGTCTTCTCTGTTATTCCCCCAAGTTATAGCACATGGAGACCTGTCTTAACTGTCAATGAATAAACCTGGTGATGGTCATCAGGGAATATATTTGCACAAATTTTGGACCTGGTCAATGTGTAGAAATTTGCATTGTTCACCTGTGAATATTTATGATAATTTTATTTATTTAATAGCCAGGGGTCACTTTAGGTAATAGATAATAAACATATATGAAAAATGCATTGAATTTTTAAAAAATAAAATCAATCATGAAGATTTTCATAAATTATTGAAAAGGAAAGTAAGCAGAGCCAGGAAAGCAATACAATCAATGTATATACCAACAACCACCATAAAATTGTGTTGAAAATTTGTTAGCCAAAAAAAAAAAAAATCCCCCACAACCTGTGTCTTCAAAAAGAACTATAAGAAGACATTTCCACCCGTTCCTTTACAGGATTCATGGGTGTGGAACTTTTTATAGACTCCTTCAACACCCCAATCATCAAGCAAAGAAACAATAAGCCAGATATATACTAATCAAATCCTCAAGATGAAACTATATTTGCATAAGGATGGAATCTTAAGAATCAAGAACATCAGAGTCCTTTAATTCTTAAAAGACTTATTCTGCACTATCGCTTTATTAGCCTATCTTTGTATTTTGAGCATTCATTGTAGTGTTTAGCACTTAGCCAGTGCTTTTAGGGTAATAAACATTATTAATTCTATGGGAGAATCATCCAAGGAAAAATTCAAAAAGGATGGTCCTTTGGATTATATATTGGAAGAAGCTTGGGATTCTGATAGCAAATTAGAGAGGCAAAACAACAGCCAAGATAGATTGTCCAGACAATTACAAGTCATTCAAAGGAATATTTTAATGAGTTAAATACTAATGAATATAATATATATGAAAAGGTCAATCCAGGGTCAAACCTCATTCCACAACAGAAAGTTATTATAGGAAAATATCTGCATAAATATGATATGCTTAGAAACAATGTTAGAGCATGTTTAGACTTAATTTCAACATAGACTCTCCCTAGGGAAGAAACTTCTTGAGTATGATATTTATAGGAAACCCTTTATTTATCATTAAAACCATAGATTATATATACTACAAAAAGACCTTAAGTCTAAGCAAAATAACAAATATTTCAGCAACAATTCATGCCCTACTGTATACCAAAAAAAAATTTAGGAGAAACCTTTCACAAATGTAATGACTATGGAAAAGCCTGCAAATAGAAGAAATACTGAAAAACAAGATAATTCATATTGTAGAGAAAAGCTTTGGATGTAAAGAATGTGGGAAAGCTCTTGGCAATAATCATAGCCTATCTCAGCATCAAATAATTCATACTAGAAAGAAATCATTTGAATATAATAAAAAGTGTTAAAGCTGTTAGTAATAAATGAAGTCTAACTGAACATCATATAGCTCATGAATGACTGGAATTATATAAATGTAATACATGTGAAAAACCTTAATCTGGCATGCAAGCCTCCATGAACATGGAAAGAAGCCCTTTGTATATAAGGAATGTGGGAAAGCCTTCATCAAAGAGGTATATCTTTTTAGACATAAGGTAATTCATACTGGAGAAAAGCCCTTGGGAAAAAGAAAGCTTTTAGGAACTACTCTTTATGTAACAACTGAAAATTCATGTGAGGGAGAAGCAACATAAATGTAGAGAATATAAGAAAGCCTTCAAATAAAAGACATACCTTGAAATTCATAAAATAATTTAAAATGAAGAGAAGCCCTTTAATGTAATGAATGTGGGAAAGCCTTCAGGAACAAGATATACCTTAATATACATAATACTTAATATTGAAAAAAAAACCCAAACCTAGAAATGGAATGTGTGGGAATGAGTGCAAGCTTTCAAGTAGGTAGAAGGCACAGCTGTAGAAACATAAGATTGGATGTAATGAATATGGGAAAATCTTCAGCAGTAAATACCACTTATATCAACATTAAACAATTCGTCTTGGAGAGAAACTTTATAAATGTAATGAAAGTGGGGAAGCCTTCAGCATGATTGGCTGCTTTCAAACACAATCTGGAGAGAAACATTTTGAATGCAATGAATGTAGGAAAGGCTCAGGTATAGATAGATAGATAAGGTTTTTTTTTTATGATATCAAAAGAGTCATACTGAAGAGAAATATAAATATAGAGAAGTTTTTAAGTGGTTCATCTCTTACATAATATGAGATATTCATGCTAGAGAGAAACCCAATAAATGTCACATGGCAAACAAAGCCTTTAGCCAGAAGGGAAATCTTGAAATACATAGAAGAATCCATACTGAGGAATATGTAAATATGTAGGGAATATGGAAAAGTCTTTAGGTACAAAGGAAATTTTAATACACACAAGAAAATTTATATTGGACAGAAACACTTTGAGTGTAATGAAAGTGGAACAGCCTAGACAAATAAATTTTTTATATATAATAGAATTCATAGTTCATAAATACCCATTAAACATGAAATGAGGAAAATTTTCATTGCAAAAAATAATAGAAATTATATTAACAAGAAACCCAATAAATATGGCTTGGCCTTTGGTTAGAAGGGAAACCTTACTGAAAACTTATACTTAAGAGAAATGTTTTTAAGTGTAACAAATGTGGGAAAGCTTCCAAATGATGTAGAGATTTTAAGAAATATTAAAATCCATGCTGGAAAAAAATAACTTTCTAAATTTAAGAAGTTTGGAATAACCTTTAGGAAAAAAGAAAAATTTCATGTTGAAGGGAAATGTATTCAATATAGTGAATATACAAGTTTTGGAATGAAATAAAAAGATTAAAGTCTAAAAAAAAAGGGGCAACTAGGTGGATTAGTAAATAAAACACTGGCCCTGGAGTCAGAAGACCTGAGTTCAAATCCAGCCTTCAGATTCTTGATTGTTACTAGCTAAATGATCCTGAGCAAGTCACTTAACTCTAATTTTCTTACAAATAAAGTTGAGACCATCATGTTCAGATGCTATGGTATCCCTCCCAAACTACCTTTTAAAAAATTTAAGTATGATTATCCTCTTACATAGGAAAAGATTCAAAAGAATCTTATATTTATCTAAAGCAACACAGCTAGAATATGGTAAGTTCAAAACTGGACCTTAACTCTTTTGATGTCTAAATATTTTTAAAAAATCCAGTGCTGCTAAGATTCTATCAGGCTATACTGTACTGTGCAATGTAGTATTCCCCAAAGAAGAGTTAAACAAGGTTTCAACCTACATGGAACTAAGATGAACACAACTAAGTAGTTAGAGAAAAATATTATTATATTATATGATAATTTCTAGATGTATATTAGGAATTCAGAAAAAGGAAAGATAAGGAGTTGCCAGGAAATTCTTTATAGAGAAGAGAATAATTGAATTGGGCCTTAATGAATGGATAGAATTTATATGGGTTACAAAGTGATGGAAGCTGGGTTCAGAATACAACAGTATTAGTTTAGACACAAAATGAGGAAAGGATATGGTTTATATGGGGGAAACCAAATGACTAACCTGGAAGGGAGATGAAAGAAAGGGAAGAATTAAGATTATCAAGTATTGGGTTTGATTGGATTTGATATTGTAAAGGTATAGACTTCTCAAAAAATGTTAAAGAGAAATAAGAATTAAGGTACCAAGCAAAAGAGGTACCGAGGAGAATTTTGCTCTTTTCATCTTTACTTTTGTAGGATCTTTATGCAAAAAAAAAAATCCTATCTTTTATGTTCAAAGAAGTTATTTTTATATATTATGATATGTAGAAGACTTAATAATGATGAACTAGCCAAACAGAATCTTTTACTTATTAAGGTATAATTTGTCTACATTTAGAATATGACTACAGAAGTGAGTGACATATAACAACAGAATGAGTAGAGGATTTAAACAATGCTTTAAGAACAGGGGTGAGGTGTGTTATTGAGCCAGTTTTTATTGCCAGTTTAGGATTTCATTCTGTATAACTGACAGCTCAATACTTGGCATTAAAACTGAATATAATTAAAGGCTATCAGATGGTATTAGACTTGGAGTCAGGAATATCTGAGTTCAGATCCTGCCTCAGAAACTTATTAGCTGTATGACCTGGGAAAGTCAGTTTAACCTTCCTTTCTATAGTCTCCTCATCTGTAAAATGGGGATAATAACAGCATGTACCTGCCAGGGTAGTTGTGAGGATCAAATGAGCTAATATATATAAAGTGCTTTACAAATCTTAAAATACCATTTGAATGATAGCTATTATTCTAATTTTCTCTTCAAAATAGTTTTGTTAAAAGCAAGATGTATGTATTGTATTGAGGTAGAAATTTTGGGGTGGGGTGGGGGTTATTTTGTAACAAAAAGGCTGCCATATGAAAAAGGAGTTAAATTTCTTCTGCTTGAATTGAGTCAAATATTAGAAACAATGGGTAAAAATTCAGAGACACATTTTGTTTCAATACTAGGGTAAGATTAGGTGGTGCAATAGATAGAAAATTAGACTTGGAGCTAGAAAGACCTGAATTCAAATGTAGCCTCAGTCATTTAATATCAATGTAACCCTGGACAAATCACTTAGCCTCACTTTCCTTATTTATAAAATGACAATAAAAATAACAATTACATTCTAGGGATGTTGGGAATGTAAAATGAAATAATCTATGTAAAGGACTTTATGAGGCTTAAAGTACTACATAAAAGCTAGCTAGAGAAGAATACTAATTCTGGAGCTAGGGAGACCTGAGTTCAAATACAGCTTTAGATACTTACTAGTTGCATGATCCTAGGCAAATCACTTACTTTCCTTTTCAATCTTTCCAAATTTCCTCTTTCTAAAAATACTTCCTAAGGTTGCTATAAGGATCAAATGAGATAGTATTTGTAAAGAACTTTGCAAATTTTGAAGCAATACATAAATGCTTACTAAAGCTTTCTAACTATCAGAACCATCCAAAGTGGACTAGGTTACCTCTGGAAAATTCCTGGATGCAGGGGAGGTATAAGCAGAGGGTAAATACTTTTTACAGAATCTTGTATGAAGGAATCCTTGAATAGGGAAGGGTAAATCTATAACTCTGCTTCCAAGCAAAATATGGTGAAATAAATAATAACTTTGGCATTAGAAAACCTGGATTCATCCCTAGATCTTCCATTTTTATTCATTTGATTTTGGGGAAGTTACTTGCTATTGCTACACTTTTAAGCTGTTTATTACTGTCTCTTGACAGTCTTTGATTCCCAAAAGCTCCAAGTAGAGGTTGATAGAGGTATCAGATAGGATTTCAGTTGAAACTGAAATGAAAGTTGGGAAGGGAAAGGAAAAAAAAAATCCTAAACAAAAGGAAAGATTGAGTAAACCTGAAGATATAGAAATACATATGATGTTTCAGGAACATATTAGAAGTTTAGTTTAATGGTAGAAGTTTATTTAGGGCAATAGTTGAAAATATGAAGATATAGGTAATGTCCAGATTGTGGAGGGACTTAAATGCCTATCTTGTATGCTAACCATGTAATAATTTTTCTGTTAAATTTTTCACAAGTACACTTTGCTCTTTTTAACAATGAGGCGATTTGAGGCAATTCCAATAGACTTGTGATAGAAAGTGTCATCTGTATCCAGAGAGAGAATTATGGAGATTGTATGTGGATCAAAGTATAGTATTTTCACCTTTTAATTGTTGTTTATTTGCTTGCTTTCTTTTTCTTTCTCATTTTCCCCCCTTTGATATAATTTTTCTTTTTTTTCATTTTGGTAGTATTTTTTTTTTTTTTCTTTTCTTTTCTTCCCCCTCCTCCCCCCCACCCCCCAGGTAACTGGAGTTAAGTGACTTGCCTAGGGTCACACATCAGGAAGTGTTAAGTGTCTGAAGCTAGATTTGAACTCAGGTCCTCCTTACTTTAGGGCTGGTACTCTATCCATTGAGCCATCTAGCTGCCACCGATACAATTTTTCTTTATGAAGCATGACAAATATGGAAATATGTTTAGAAGAATTGCACATGTTTAAACTATATTGGATTGTTTGCTGTCTTGGAGACTGGGAAGGGAGAGCAAGGAAGAAAAATTTGAAACACAAGGTTTTGCAAAGGTGAATGTTGAAAATTATCTTTGCATATATTCCGAAAAATAAAATACTAGAAACAAAGAAAAAAGTTCACAACATCATAGATTTAGAGCTGAAAGTGATCTTAGATGTTACTTAGCTCTATTTTTACATTTTACAGATGAAGAAAATGTGGCTCAGAAAAGGTTAAATGATTTGTTCAAGTTAATGAAGATAGCAAGTCACAGAGCCAGAAATCATACTGAGGTTTGCTGTCTCTATGTTTAGGTCTCCTACTGTTCCTTGTTTGTTCCTTCTTATTGACATTTACTTTATACATCTTCTGAAAAGAAAATTCCTTATAATTATATGTATTTTCTATTGTGCTATTATCTAACCCAGGAATGCCTACTATTTGTTACCTGAATTTATTGAATGCTTTATAATTACTATTATAAAGTAATAAAAATGATGTCAAATGTTAAATGAAACACCTCAGAATAGAGTTGGATATTCTTTTTATTATATGAAAAGGGAAGTCTATAGAAACATATTAAAGACAATTTTGACAAAATAAACTAGTAAAAAGGATCAAAGACTCATCAAAAACAGATATGTCAAATAATTGATAATCCACACTTTAATTCCAGGAGGTAAAAAAAATATTTACTTACTGGATGACTGAAATGACAAAACAAATTGCATATCTTCAAAATGTCTCATAGTAATCCATACTAATCTCTGTCCCAGATTTATCTGTATTTTTTATTTTGACCATTTCACCCAAATAGCTGTTATTTACTTGTACTGAAGATAAATATTGATCATTTTATTCTGAAAAGAGAAGCTGAACAGATCACATAAGAAGAATGACAGACAATAGACTGATGTAATTAATAGCCAGGAGTCTGTGTGTAGTTGATATAAGGCTGAAAATCTGGTTGGACTATGGTCCAACTGTTCTGGCAGAAACTGACCCAGATCAAGTGAAAGCTAGCCCCCAAAAGGCTGAGCCTGAGAAAGAGAAAACAATGCTATAATAATTCACATAAAACAGGGAATGAGAAAAAAAAAAACTTAGAACAAGAGAGAATGGTGCTAGAGTAAATAAAATGGAAAATAGCTTCACTAGCTATTAGTGAGGTTTGGATTAGTGTAGAGATTAGTGTAGTGAGGTTTAGCTACAGAAAAAGAATCATTTAATCAGTAAGTACCATCTACATGCCAGGTATACTAAGTATTGTGAATACAAGTACAAAATTTAAAAAATTACCTATCTTCTAGTTATTCTATTCTAGGCAGAGGTGAAAATGGTAGTGGTAATGATAGGATACAAAATATTCAAAGATAAATTAATATAAGATGTATATACACATATATATGCATAGATATTATATATGTATACAATACAATTATGTATAGATATGTGTGTGTGTATGTGTGTGATAAAATGATGGGACTGGAGTGGCATTTACAACTTGGAGATTCAATAAAGGTGTAGCTGTGGTGGTTGAGCTGATGTTTTGAAGGGTGATGGTTAGGATTCCTAGGTACAGAGCTAAGAATGAAAACCATTAAAGGCATAGGTAGGCAGTGAATTCAACAACACAAAAGGCAGGAGAGGAATTTTTGTGTAAGGGAAATAATAAGTAGTTCAGCTTGACTGGACAGACTGTGTGAAATAAAATGTCAGTAGTCTGGAGGAAGAAAATGAACAATCCCCAAGGTAAATTTCATAGAGAATATGAGGCCCTTAGTTAATCTTCTATAAGATAAGCAGCAGTGATCAGGAAACACGCATATTCTTAGGCTCTAACTCCAATGATTCGGCCTAGTATAAAATGATTTCTTTTTTCCTCTTTTGAGTGATTATTTCTTTCTTATATCTTTCTCTCTATAATTATATAGCAATTGTTCATACATTTGGGAATTGGGAATATATGAGAATATATTATAAAATTCCTTATTCTAATCCTTTGCCTTGCTCAGAAAATAAATTTATGGTTGAAGAGCTATCTTGTAAGATTTTCCCAGTAACAATCAATTTTATTGCTTTTCTAAACCATGGGTAAAAGAAAGCATAAATTAAGGGGTTCATGGCTGAGTTATAATAAGCAAACCAACAAAGGATTTCATAAATATAGGCAGGGGTGATGAAGCCTAAGAATGCATCAATCAATGCATCAATAGAATAGGGTAACCATGAAATCAGAAATGCAATTACTGCAATACCCAGGGTTTTGGCTGCTTTTCTTTCCCTCTTAGACACTCTGGCTTTGTAACTCTCCGAGGATGAAGATTCCTTTTTGCTGCTTGTATTTTCAATCTTTCTAGCTTGGAATTTAGCTACAAGAAAAATCTTAGAGTAAAGTATGACAATAACAAGGGTGGGAATGAAGAACAACAAAAAATCTACCAGCACCCAATTTTGATTTACATAAACCTGACAAGTCCCTACACAGGTAAGAGCACTTATTAATTCCTCCAATCCATCATCATTGGCACCTGTGTAGAAAACAGAACCACTATAAGTAATAGGGATAATCCAAGAGAGAGCAATGCATAGCCCAGAAACATTCGCTGTGAACTTGGTTGGATAGATCAGAGGATCAGTGACAGCAATATATCTATCAATGGAGATGAAACACAGATGAAAGAGGGAAGCATAACAAAATGCTGTATCACCACAGCTATGAAATGTACAGAAAGTTTCTCCAAAATACCAGCAACTCTCCACCGATCTCACCATACTGAAGGGCATTACAGTGGCTCCCACTAAAAAGTCAGCACAAGACAAGGAGGCAATGAGAAAATTGGCTGGAGAATGCAGCTGCTTGAAATGAAAGATAGAAATCATTACCAGGAGGTTTCCAAATACTGCAAGCACAGCTCCAGAACCAAACACAGCATAGAGGATAATCCGAGGTCCTTGGGAATAGGGATTTTTAATACAGGATCCATTTACATTTTCAAAGCAGAGCTGTATAGCTGCTGGCTGAAACTCAGAGCTGCTATTCATAATTCTTCTTTTAGAAACCTGGAGTATCTGTGTTCTTGATGACCATAAAATTCTCACTTCTACAAAAAGACACATTACATTTAAGTTTAAATGAAATTTGTCAGTTATTTCTTAATTTTTAAAATTAATTTTTTAAAATGTAAATTAAATTTTATCAGCTTTATTAAATTTAAATTAAATTTATGTCCAAAAAATTCTCCCTATTACCTCATCCAAATGCTTTGTGATATTTTCCTGTTCAACTCCAAATTTTTATGTTTAATCACAAGAAGAACCTTTAATTATATTTTCTTTGTTTTCAGCAAATAAATGAGAATAAGATAAATTGTTAATTTGAGCAATCCACTTTGGATGTGCATAAATAGAAGAAATGCCATACCTGCTCCTATGACAGCATTTCTTCTTATCTTCTAGTTCTGTACCTTGAACAGCTTTTCTTTGTCAAAAAGCAAGGAGATATGACATGGTTATGCTGCTGCTGAATCACCTTTTATCAGAGTGGCCTCTCTTATTTTTGTCAGGTTATATTAATGCCCAAAGCACATTTTACTTTCATAAACTTTGTTAAAGACATCTCATCTACTGAAAACCCTTAAGATAGAGTCCCTGTAGTGTAAGGTGTGAACTGAGAAGAAAAACTTTTTTTTAGAAATCAATTATCTTGAAAGATTTCCTATAAAGCTATAGTTTATATTACAATAAAACATACACACATGTATATATACATGCATACAATGATGTACCTATGTGTGTGTTAATACAATTTACATATATTATGATACAAATATGTATATGTATATACATGCATGTTTATACATATTATATACAAACGACTACATAATATATACATTGCATACATATATATCCATTTCATGGATAATTTAGGGCAAAATAAAAGCTACCAGGTTGTTGCACACTTTATGGATCCCAACATGTTAATAATTCTACAAATTTATGTATGTTATATAAATAAATAAATAAAATGTGTTAAATACACGTTCTATAAGTAGCATAATGTAGTATAAACATGTATGTGTATATATATATGCACACATATATACCTAAGGACATTTTGTTGCACAATATGTATTATGTACATGTGCATGTATATGTTTGTATGCATGTACATATCTGTGCATGCATATTATATTCATATATAGGAATAGTATCCTAGAGGATAGGAAGCTAGACTCAGACTCAAGAAGATCAGAATTCATAGTTACTATATGACACCTATTGTCCCTTCATTTAGTGCTCCAACAGCTTTCTAAAACTCTCAGTTGTCGAGCACATACTGATCTATATTGGGAGATAGAACTTGCTATGTTAATGAAATCACAGGTCTGGTCAAAGAAAGAATGAAACATATAAAAAAACCACACTACCAAAAACCCATATATACCTGTATGTTAATATTTATGTATAATCACAAATCCAAGCAAAGATTTGCAAAGTTTCTGTCCAACATTTAGGACTTAGCACAGTGCCTGGAGTTTAATAAATGCTTATTGACTAACTGCCAACAATAGGGACTCAACAAACTGCTCATTAGAAAGGAACCTAGCTGGAACTTAGAAGTGGTTCTCAATGATTCTCTCCTTATGCTTCTTGCTTATTTACATTAACTAAATAAAACAAGACAATCTTTTCAGTTTCCTGGGCTTAAGCTTCTTAATCTCCAATGTAATGAAATCAATAATATGGGTTAAAAATGTATCTTTAGTAGGTTTAGCTAGAAAAATGTGAAATGAAGGGGCAGCTAGTTGGTGCGGTGCATAGAGCACCAGCCCTGAAGTCAGGAGGACCTAAGTTCAAATCTGGTCTCAGACATGTGACACTTCCTAGCTGTGTGACCCTGGGCAAGTCACTTAACCCCAATTGCTTCAGCAAAAAAAAAAGAAAAAAAAAGTAAAATGGGAATAACCCAAAGTGGTTGTGAGACTCAAATGAGAATAAGAATAAAAGTACTTAGAATAATTCCTAGAACATAGTAGATGATTAGTAAGTACTAATTTCCTTCTTTTCCCCCCACTTTCCTTTCTTCTTTTGTACTTATTTATTGGTAGGTTGAGACAATATAATAAAAATGACAATACTAAATTACTTAATTTATTCTGTGCCTTATCAAACTACTAAGAAATTACTTTATGGAGCCAGAAAAAATAATTTTAAAAATTCATTTAGAAGAACAAAAGTCAAAAATATCAAAGAAATATTTTTTTAAAAGGAAAGGACACCTAGCAATATTTCCTATCCAGCAAAATGCCAGATCTACAAAGTTGTAATTGTCAAAACAATTTGATACTGGCTAAGAAACATAGAAGTCTATCAGTAGAACAGAATAGATAGAACAGAATAGGTACATACCATCATTTCATTCTGCATTCCTCCTTATTTGTCATTCTTCTGGGATGATAATTTTGTTAGCATCTTATTTCAAATTCTATGTATATACCCAGTGAATATATTCAAATTATATTATGTATTTATACATGTGTGTACATATGTATATTTACATATTCATTTCAGTATCCAAATAAAACAATTAATTCAACTTTTCATGTAGCCACTTGCTTTTATTATAATAAAATTTAATCAAAAGGCAACAAGATTAAACCAAGTAATATCATTTTTTCTTTTTCTTCTCCCTCAAGAATGTTTGAAAAATCAGTGACACTGGAACCTTCCCATATGGATGAAGGATTTTAAGGAGACTTATTCTGGGATATTTTAAATGATAGTGTAGACAGGTTTTGGAACTACAGTGTTTGAATGCATGCCATTACAAAATTACAAACATTCTCTTAATTTTTTATTTGTGTTTTTTATGGAAAGCCCCAGATATTCTGCAGAAAACTTTGTAGGGTGCCAGATATTAAGTGCTTTGATCAGTTTTTCAACACTGTATCCATCTAATGCAGATATTTGTCACTGAATATTATGGGCAGTTCCTTAGATGGAGTGGAAATTATGAAGTGAATAGATGGATTAACATATATTGAGTCCATCAGTCAAATATTAATTAAGCTTCCACTTTGTGAATGGTATTGTAACTAAATTCTGAAACTATAAAGACAGGACAGTCATTGCCCTCAAAGAGCTCATAGTCTAATAGAGGAGGTAACATACAAATATCCATGTACAAATAAACTATATATGACATAAATTTGAAATAATCCACAGAAGGAAGATATTAGAATTAAAGCGTCTGGGAAAGGCTTCCTGTGGTAGGTTAAATGTTATCTGGGACTTAGAAGAAGCTAGGTAATCCAAAAATAGGGATGAGGAGAGAGAGAATTCCAGGCATGTTAAATTGTCAATGAAAGTGACCAGAGTTAGGAGATTGGTTTGAAGAATAGCAAAGGGGTTATGGGATTGAAGAATTTATGAAGGTTTAGAAGGTTAGAAGGATAAAATATAAGAAGACTGACAAAGTAAGGGGAAGGAGAAAAAATAAAAAAGTATGGGGAGGCAAGGTTATAAAGGGCATTGAATGCCTAAAAGCAGGTTTTGTATTTAATCCTGGAAAGAATAGGGAATCACTAGCAGTGGTCCTCAAACTTTTTAAATAGGGGGACAGTTCACTGTCCCTCAGACTGTTGGAGCGCCTCACACTCTATCTCTGCCACCTCAGCCCAGTGCCAGAAGTGTGCTTTGCTAACTTGAGTTTAGGTCAAACATCACTTCCGGTCTCATTTTGCCATAGGCAGGATGCATAGATGTTCTCAGCGGGCTGCATCTGGTCCTTGGGCCATAGTTTGAGGACTCCTGCTCCTAGAGTTTATTGAGTAAAGGAGGGAACATGGTTAAACCTTTACTTTAGGACGATCACCGGCAAATGAGAAAATGATGGACTGAAGTGGAAAAATATTTTTGTAGAGAGACCAAATCATTGAGGATGATGTACATCTTCAAATTCTAAAGTAAACTGCTCTGAATAAGCAGCAGTTACACATTTTAGATTTTAACATTATGACAATAACTCCAAATAACTTAATTAACAATCTTATAATTCTCATACATGATAGCTAATTTGTCTTGGCTATAACTTTCTTTAAATTTGCAAGGAAAGTAATTTCTTTAAATATTCACTTCCATAAATTTAAATTGCAAATTATTAGTTTATAGCATTCAACTTGCTGGATGATAAGCCAAATTTGGGTTTTATTATTTCAGAAAGAACTTATAACTCATTTGTACTTACTTATCATTCAGTAGTGGACACAACGAGATTTTTTTCCTTTTCTCTATTGCCATGTAGATCTGGTGGTACTCAAGAGGGCTTGAGCTTTCCTCTTCTGTTTCCTTAATTAAGTTTCCCCTTTGTCTAGGAAGAAAACAAGACAATTAAACAATTACAAACAATTAAAAGAAATCCATATAATATTGCCCTTTGCCAATATGGCAAAATATTATTGAAATCATCTAGTGTTAGGGTTATTCTCACCTAACTAATGCCAATCTGTCCTTATTCCTAGTCCTATCAGAGAGAATCTGGTAAATACCAACCTTACCTCTGTTTTGAGGTCCTCAGAATCCTCAGGCTACTATCTCATATGGAAGTAGTTAATGTGTACAACAGAGAACCCCAGAATTTAGATGAACAAGCTTAGACTTTATTCATGTTAATCATATCTACTCTATGACCTCCTGCACCTACCTTGGTAGCACCCTCTCAGTCCAAGCTCCAGATGGTAAGAGAGAGAGAGAAGAGAGAGAGAGAGAGAACTCTTCCTGTCCAGAGCTTAAATAGGGTCAATGAGGTCATAGACACAAGCCATTCAATGATGAAGGTTACATCCTGAACTTGACTGAGACTTCAGAGACTGCAAGAAGCAGAAAGGCTGTAATTGTCCAATATGGTATCTTTGTGGGCATTTATTTGGTCATTAGGAAATGGGAGGGGTGATTGATTAAAAAAACAAAAAGATGCACCACTATGGAAAAGGAAGGAAGTTGACCTCTGGAAAACGAAGATGAACTGTGAGTTCATTTCATTCAATTCTTCTATAATGCTTGTTTTAAAAATGTGAATTTGTCACAACACAATTGAAATATTAGGGAGTGATTTGAACATAATAGACATTTTCTGTTCACTTATATAGGATATCATCTCCCCCAAACAGTGAGAAAGCACAGAAAACTTCATCACTTCACAATTACTTACAAGCTAAAACTTTTCTGATCCCTACTTCCTCAGCAAAGTCCAGGTCTTTTTAAAGTCAAAGTGTCATTTTTATTGTATATCTCTGATGCTGTGAGGGCTGTGCTGATGCTGGTCCACCCTTCATGTCTCTTCTTTGCTTCTTTTTCTTCTATTATGGCTGAGGCTTTCCAGCTCAGAGTTGAAGCCCATGGAGATATGCGACAGGGTTATATTCTAAGGTACAGAATCTTCTATTAATTGAATTGTATTGAACTGGGCAAACAAAGTTGACTAGCTGAGTACAAGATATATGCTCTCTAGATAAGAATAATATAGCATAGTTGAAATAAAAATAAGTTGGCAAACACTTTAAGTAAACTCTTGAGCTGATACCTTCTGTAAACAGATTTTTCCAAGGTGTATATACTTCCTTGAAAGAAGTAAAAAAATAGATTTTTAAACATAAAGAAGGGAAACCCCAGTACCTACCAATTATAAGTTGAATGAGGCTAGTCCAGTGCTTCAAGTTTGAAATTGGAAAAAAATCAAGAAATTTGTTGACCGTCTTCACAAAAGGTGATTTAATTGGCTACAGTATGAAAAAAGATGTTCAGCAAGAATATAGCATTAATTCAGTTCAGAGCTCCTGTATTGACCATATAGAGATGCCAGTTAAACTTGAAGGAGAGCAACTAATGTTCCTTTGGGGCATTTTGTACCTAAATCACAAGGAAAGATGATTGTGAATGGAAAGACAATAAGTTCTGTTTTGACATTTTGAGTTTGAATGTATATATATTTGGTTCAATGTGCTCAGCAGATATTTGGTGGGGGAAAGGTTGGATATATAGATCTAAAAGTAATCGAGTAGAGAAGATAATGGAGCTCTTAAGAAATCACAAGGCTCACAAAAGAAACTATATAGAAAAAGGAGAAGAGAATACAGAAGAGGTCTTTGGTGTGTATCTTTAGTTAGGAGTGAGATAAGGATAATGATACAGCAAAAAAGATTGAGATGTAGTGGTCAAAAAGATAAGAGAAAAAACATGAGAAACAGTCTAGGGGTGGAGCTAAGATAGCAGAGAAGATACACGCATCATTATAAGCTCCTCTTCTACCCTCACTACTAATTACCAAATTCAGCCTCAGAAGTAGTGCTTGACTGGTAAAATCCACAAATAATGGAGTACTACAAATTACCAGCCGAAGATAATATGGAAGATTGCCAAAATAGGTTTGTCCTAATCAGTGAGAGCAGGCCAGCATAGGCAGGGAGGTAGAATGCAGAGGCTAGTACACTGAGCAGATGGGGACAGGGGCGGTCTCCACACGGGTGGAGATTTTGCAGGGAGGACTCTACCATAGGTTGGCTGTTCTGCTTTGGTTGCAAAGCAGTAGATCAGCAGAGAAGTAACACAAATGCCAAAGGCAGAGTACACTCCAAAAAATGTTAAAATCTAATAGGCTCTAGCTACATCCACCTAGCACCAGAAGTGATTCAGCAGAGACCAAAGCACTGCTGTGCAGCCCCAATCTGCAGTGTGGGGCTTTTGCCTGGGGCAGACACACTTCTGCACAAGGGGGTGAGGGGGGAAGAGCTTGGCTGCCCTTTTCAGGGCAGAAACACTTCTGGTGCCAGGCTATTCCTAGGGTACTTGTGCATCTTGGCTGCTTTTAGCAGCCCACTTGCAGGACAGCTACTCCACATATCCATCCCTGTTCTGCAAAGGAAGCTGGTAAACTTTTTGCCCTGAAGGCAGACCCTAAGGACTTTTAAAAAAAATGAGTAAAAAAAGCCAAGCATAAGCTAGCCATCGATAGCTTCTATAAAGAAAGAGAGCAGGTTTTCAACCCCAAGGAGAATAATAGCAGATAGCCTCTAGACAAAACCCCAAAGGGAGATGTAACCTGGCCCCCATCACACAATGCTCTTCTGGAAGAAATTATAAAAGATCTTAAAAGAGAGCTAGAAGAAAAATGGGGAAAGAAAAGAGAAGCTCTGCAGGAGATTATGGAAAAGGCATATAATTCACTTAAAGAAAAATGTGATAAAGCAGAAAAAGAAAACAGCTTCCTGAAATGTGAATTGAAAAAAGTAAAGAACTCCCAGGAAAGTAGGATTTGTGAATTGGAAAAAGAAAATAACTCAATAAAAAAATTAGTGAAATGGAAAAAAATTCCATAGAGCAAAATAACTTATTTAAAAACTCAATTGGACATATACAAAAAGGAGTGAAAAAAGCTAATGAAGAAAATAATTCATTAAAAATCAGAACCAGACAAATAGAAATGAATGATTCATTGAGACAGCAAGAATCAGTCAAGAAAAAAAAAAAAAAAAAGAAAAAAATTGTAAAAATGTTAAATATATACTTGGCAAAATGAGAGACCTGGAAAATAGATCTAGGAGAGGTAATCTGAGGATTATTGGACTTCCTGAAAATTACAATGAAAAAAAAGAGCCTAGATACAATTATCCAGGAAATCATCAAAGAGAACTGCCCAGATGTAATAGAATCAGAAGGTAAAATAGTCATTGAAAGAATTCATCGAACACCTTCTGAAAGAGATCCTAAAGTAAAAACTCCAAGGAATATTGTGGCTAAGCTTTAAAACTATCAGACTAAGGAAAAATATTACAAGCAGCCAGAAAAACAAAACAAAACAAAACAATTCAAATACTGAGGAGCCACAATAAGAATCACTCAGGATCTAGCTGCTTCCACATTAAAGAATTGAAGGGCCTGGAATCTGATATTCTGAAAGGCAAAAGAACTTGGAATGCAGCCAAGAATAAACTACCCAGCTAAGCTGAGCATTTTCTTCCAGGGAAGAAGATGGAAATTTAATGAAACAGGTTAATTCCATTTGTTTCTAATGAAAAAACCAGAGCTAAAATAAATAAATAAATAGATAGATAGATAGATAATAAACAAACAAACAAACAAACAAACAAACAAACAAATAAACAAATTGACCTCCAACTATAGGACTCAAGAGAAGCAGAAAAAGGTAAAAAGAACTTTGAGAACTGTATTTCTGTTATGGACATACATAAAAGAGTGCAGGTATAATTTGATTTTACTGATATAATATAAAAAAAGGGAAGTACAAATGGAAAGGGATAGTATCAGAAAAAGGAGAAAGGTGAGATAAAAAGAGGGAAATTACATCCCAAGAAGAGGCAAAGGAAACTTATATCTAAGGGAACTTAGGAAGGGGGAAGGAACATTGTGTGAATCTTACTCTCATCTCAAAGAGAAAATAATAAACATATTTGGTTTATAGAGAAACTTCTCTCACCTCATTGAAAAGTGGGAGAGAAAAAGGGAAAAGGAAAAGAATAATAAGAGAAAGGTATAAGAAAGGGGAAGGGATTCAAAGGGAGTGGGAGGGATTCTAAAGAGGGAGAGCTGCATGAGGCAAGTGGTACCCATAAGTTTAATACTGGGGAGAAGGTAATGGGGGTAAGAAAAAGAAAAACATAATCTGGAGATAATAAAATAGCAGGAAATACAGAATTAGTAATTTTAACTGTAAATGTGAATGGGATGAACTCTCCCATAAACTACAGGCAGATAGCAGACTGGATCAAAAGCCAGAACTCTACAATATGTTGTTTAGAGGAAACACATTTAAAGCAGGGAGTTACATACTTAAAGGTAAAAGGCTGGAGCAGAACTAATATGCTTTAGGTGAAGTCAGAAAAGCAGGGGTAGCCATTCTTGTCTCAGATCAAGCATATGCAAAAATTGATCTAATTAAAAGAGATAAGGAAGGAAACTATATCTTGATAAAGGGTAGCAAAGACAATGAAGCAATATCAATACTAAACATATATGCACCAAGTGGTACAGCATATAACTTCCTAAAGGAGAAGTTAAGAGGGTTGCAAGAAGAAATAGACAGCAAAAGTATAATAGTGGGAGATCTCAACCTTGCACTCTCAGAATTAGACAAATCAAACCACAAAACAAATAAGAAAGAAGTTAAAGAGGTAAATAAAATATTAGAAAAGTTAGGTATGATAGATCTCTGGAGAAAACTGAATAGAGACAGAAAGAAGTTACACTTTCTTTTCAGCAGTTCATGGAACCTATACAAAAATTGACCATATATTAGGACATAAAGACCTCAAATTCAAATGCAGAAAGGCAGAAATAGTAAATGCATTATTTTCAGATCACAAAGCAATAAAAAATACATTCAACAAAAAGCTAGGGCTAAATAGACCAAAAAGTAATTGAAAACTAAATAATCTCATCCTAAAGAATGATTGAGTGAAACAGTCTCTCTCTCTCTCTCTCTCTCTCTCTCTCTCTCTCTCTCTCTCTGTTTCTCTCTGTCTCTGTCTTTTTCTGTCTCTATTTCTCTCTGTGTGTCTCTGTGTCTCTCTCTTCTTAACTTTATTACTATAAATTATGTCATTTTAATCTTATTTATCAGATTCAACTGCACACAAAGCAATGGAATTTTGTCATATCTGAAGTTCCTTATTTTTCAGAAATGTAATGTTGTATAGTAACTAAATGAGTAAATTTTAAGGAAGTTAAGCAATGCCAATTAAGAATGAGGAGGGGCAGAAGAGGGGAATGGAAAGCCCAGTTTAGTTTCTTTTTTTTTTCCAATTTAACCTTCAATTCAGATTAACCAGATAGTGCTCAGATGAGCTCTATATCATTTAGAAATAACTTTCCTAACATTTTCCATGTCAATTAGGATTAAATATCTACATTATTTATTTATCTGTAAAGATCCACAGACAGTGAGGGAACTCTGGATGAGGTATAAGACCTTTCAGCCCAGAGGGAACCTGGTAACAATATCTGCTTCATCTCCCCATCTCCACTAAGGGCTCTCTGCCTTCCTGGGAAGTCAGGGGGCTGTGACAACCTGTGTTGTGATTGAAGCAGAGTGATACCAGGTGGAAGAGTGATACCAGGTGGCAAACTACATACAATAGTAGGTTGCAAATGCACATGTGTGCTGTATATACTTAGTGCTTGCACAGTATTGCTTTGGTTATATAAGGGTATGAAGGTATGTAAAAGGGAAAGACCTTGGAACAAATAGACTCAATGTTTCCACCATTCTCAGGAGTCCTGCCTCATCACTTCTCCACTAAGATGTTATATTTTAGAAAGCATGATACATTTTGTAACCCCAACTTGGGAGCTCTAGAAAGAAGGACACAACATTTATTAATTTATTTATTCACTTATTATTCATTACTTTGTCTCTATTTATCTACCTACCTACCTCTCTATCTAGAAAGTATTTTTAATTAAGGAATAGGGGAGAAACTAGGGTGACATGCATTTATAACAAATTACAAGCAAGACAAAATTTATCTCACATTTTCATATACATATTATTAGGTTCATTTCCACAACTCACAGCCAAAAAGAATCAGGTTTTCTAAGATGTCTGTCTTACTCAGAAATGAACAAAAAACTAGGAAAACTTTTCAATGTTTTAAGATCTTTAATGGAGTTTTTCCTAAAAACAAATCCAAAACTTGTTTTCATTTAATTTTTACTTAGAAAAGAAAAGTAGAATATCTTGAAATTTCAGAATATATGAGATAGTACAAAGCATGTCATTCTTAGTAACTTGACAGCTTTTTTTTTGCACAGAAGCTTAGTAATGTTTTATATCCTTATTGTCATAGCAAACAAATTATGTGCAGAATTTTTGTCTATTTTTTTTGAATTTTAGAAATAAAACAAGTACTTCTATAAAATAATAGAATAGAAAAAAAGATAGCAATTCTGTGGTTGAGGAGAAAAAAGGGACACAAAAAGAAAAGAAGATTTATGATATTAAAGCCATTATCTGTAAGAGTGATTTTTTAAAAACTAGTTTAAAAATGAATCAATAAATGTTTTATTATGTATCTACTATGTTCGAGGGACTCTGCTAGGGACGGGATATACAAATGCAAAAGTGAGATAGTTCCTGATGCCAAATAGCTTGTGTTCTCCTGAGAGATATAGCATGTTCTTATATAAATAATTACAAGCTTGATACAAAAATTAATATGAAATAATATGGAGGTTGGAGAGTGGCTAACAATTGGGGAAATTGGGACAGGACTGGTGAATGGGGTGGCACTTGAAGTGAGTCCTAAAATGATTTGGAGGTGATAGGAAAGAAAGGTGAAAAGAGAAAGCATTAAAGGCACAAGAGACAGTCTTGCAAAGGTGACAATATGTTTTATTGTTCAGTCTTTAACAACAAGGAAAAAAATCCCAAGTGGAGCTGATATTGAATGGGCTGGAGAAAATGAGAGGAAGATGGAGATTGGCCACCAGGGGGAGAGAATGAAAGAAAGGGAAAGGAAGGGGAAGAAGTCACAGAAACAGACAGAAATAGAGAGACAGAGAAAAAGAATAGTTAGGTACATCATAGATAAATTTTAAAAACCAAAAAATTATGGGCAAGGTTTTTGAAAAAATGTTAATAGTGTGAATAAGTGATTTTTCTACTTCATTTAAAATATTAAACCAAGAAGGGAAATAGAATGGAATATGCTATGAAGAGGGAAAAAAAAAGAACCAAAAGAACCCAAGACAAAAAAAAAAAAAAATAGAAGCAGATACCAAATGAGTAGAGACAGGAATTGATGGGAAGCTATGAAACCTTGTGATATTATTTAGCAAAGGAATTTTGACCAAATGTTATTTATAAGGACTGAAATGGAGATTTGTGTCTAATGTAGAGCAGCAAAATTTTTACACATTAAAAAGTCTTTAATCTTAGGTTTTTTCACTCTTTGATAAGTTCCATTCAAATTAATTTTAATTTCTTCTATCAGAAGCTTTACCTATTTAGTAAACAAATCTATTGTTGAACAGTGACCTCTAAAGACTTTCCCAGTGACAATCAGTTTAACAGCTAGAAACCAAAGGTAAAAGAAAGCATACATCAGTGGGTTCATGACTGAGTTATAATAGGCAAACCTAACTAAAATTACATAAATATTTTGGAGTGATGAACCCTAGGAAAGCCCCAATTATTGTTTCAATAAAAGAGGGATTACAAATGTAATCATAACAAAACCCAGTGTTTTATTCTACTTTTTTTCCCTCTTGGAGAATCTGGCTTTGTTAACTCTTTTCTTTTCTTTTCTTTCTTTTTTTTTTAATACCTTTTTATTTAAAAGATATATGCATGGGTAAGTTTTCAGCATTGTCAATTGCAAAACCTTTTGTTCCCACTTTTCCTCTCCTTCCCCCCACCCCTTCCCCCAGATGGCAGGTTGACCAATACATGTTAAATATGTTAAAGTATAAGTTAAATACAATATATCTATACATGTCCATACAGTTATTTTGCTGTACAAAAAGAATCTGTCTTTGAAATAGTGTACAATTAACCTATGAAGGAAATCAAAAATGCAGGTGGACAAAAATAGAGGGATTGGGAATTCTATGTAGTGGTTCATAGTTATCTCCCAGAGTTCTTTTGCTGGGTGTAATTCATTACTGGTTCAATTCATTACTGCTCTACTGGGACTGATAGGGTTCATCTCATTGTTGAAGAGACCCACATCCATCAGAATTGATCATCATATAGTATTGTTGTTGAAGTCTATAATGATCTCCAGGTCCCGCTCATTTCACTCAGCATCAGTTCATGTAAGTCTCTTAAAGCCTTTCTGAAATCATCCTGTTGGTCATTTCTTACAGAACAATAATATTCCATAACATTCATATACCACAATTTATTCAGCCATTCTCCAATTGATGGGCATCCACTCAACTTCCAGTTTCTAGCCACTACAAAGAGGGCTTTTACAAACATTCTTGCACATACAGGTCCCTTTCCCTTCTTTAAGATCTCTTTGGGATATAAGTCCTGTAGCAACACTGCTGGATCAAAGGGTATGTACAGTTTGATAACTTTTTGAGCATAGTTCCAAATCACTCTCCAGAATGGCTGGATATATTCACAATTCCACCAATAATGTATCAGTGTCCCAGTTTTTCCACATCCCCTCCAACATTCCCTGTCATTCTAGCCAATCTGACAGGTGTGTAGTGGTGTCTCAGAGTTGTCTTAATTTGCATTTCTCTGATTAATAATGACTTGGAGCATCTTTTCAAATGGCTAGAATTAGTTTCAATTTCTTCATCTAAGAAGTGTCTGTTCATATCCTTTGATCATTTATAATTGGAGAATGGCTTGATTTCTTATAAATTAGAGTCAATTCTCTATATATTTTTGAAATGAGAACCTTTGACTGTAAAAATGTTTTCCCAATTTATTGCTTCCCTTCTAATCTTATCTGCATTAGTTTTGTTTATACAAAAACTTTTCAATTTGATATAATCAATTTTTTCTATGATCTCTATTTCTTCTTTGGTCACAAATTCCTTCTTCTTCCATAGGTCTGAGAGATAAACTATCCTATGCTATTATAATTTATTTATAATCTCATTTTTTATGCCTACATCATGAACCCATTTTGCCCTTATCTTGGTGTTAAATGTGGGTCAATGCCTAGTTTCTGCCATACTAATTTCCAAATTTCCCAGCAATTTTTGTCAAACAATGAGTTCTTATCCCAAAAGCTGGGGTCTTTGGGTTTGTCAAACACTAGATTATTAAAGTTATTGACTATTTTGTCCTTTGAACCTAACCTGTTCCACTGATCAACTAGTCTATTTCTTAGCCAATACTAAATGGTTTTGGTAACTGCTGTTTATAATATAATTTTAGATCTGGTACAGCTAGGCCACCTTCATTTTTTTTTTTTTTCATTAATTCATTTGAAATTCTTGACCTTTTATTTTTCCATATGAACTTTGTTGTTATTTTTTCTAGGTCATTAAAATAGTTTTTTGGGAGTCTGATTGATATAGTGCTAAATAAATAGATTAGTTTAGGTAGTATTTTCATCTTTATTATATTTGCTCGCCCTATCAAGAGCATTTGAGATTTTTCCAATTGGTTAGATCTGACTTTATTTGTGTGAAAAATGTTTTGTAGTTTTGCTCATATAGTTCCTGATTTTCCCTTGGCAGATAGATTCCTAAATATTTTATAATATTGGTAGTTACTTTAAATGGATTTTCTTTTTGTAACTCTGAGTGTTGGATTTTGTTAGTAATATATAAGAATGCTGATGACTTATGTGGGTTTATTTTGTATCCTGCAACTTTGCTAATCTCTGGGTTTTCTAAGTATACCATCATCTCAGCACTGAGTGATCATTTGGTTTCCTCATTACCTACTCTAATTCCTTTAATCTTTTTCTCAACTTATTGCCAAAGCTAACATTTCTAACACAATATTAAATAGTAATGGTGATAGTGGGCAAACTTGTTTCACTCCTGATCTTAATGGGAATGGTTCCAGTTTATCCCCATTACATATGATGCTTACTGATGGTTTTAAATATAAGCTACTGATTATTTGAAGGAAAAGTCCATTTATTCCTATACTCTCAAGTGGGATGTTGTATTTTATCAAATGTTTTCTGCCTATATTGAGATGATTATATGTTTTTTGTTAATTTGGCCAATTATATTATTATTATGATCAATTATACTAATATATATATATATATATATATATATATACATATATATATATATGCAATATAAAATAATTATACTAATAATTTTCCTAATATTGAACCATCCCTGCATTCTTGGTATAAATCCTACTTGATCATGGTGTATTATCCTGGGGATAATTTTCTGTAGTCTTTTTGCTAATATCTTATTTAAGATTTTAGCATCAATATTCATTGGGGAGATTGGTCTATAATTTTATTTCTCTGTTTTCAATCTACCTGGTTTGGGTATCAGTACCATGTCTGTGTCATAAAAAAGAATTTGGTAAGACTCCTTCATTCCCTATTTTTTCAAATAGTTTATATAGCATTGGGGCTAATTGTTCTTTACATGTTTGGTAGAATTCACATGTAAATACATCTGGCCCTGGGGACTTTTTCTTAGGTAGTTGATTAACAGCTTGTTCTATTCCTTTTTCTGAAATGGGACTATTTAAGCAATTTACTTCCTCTTCTGTTAATTTGGGAAGCCTATATTTTTGGAGGTAGTCATCCATTTCACTTAGGTTATCAAATTCATTGGCATAAAGTTGGGCAAAGTAACTCCTTGCTCTAATTTACTCTTTATTGGTGGAAAATTCTCCCTTTTCACTTTTAAGACTAACAATTTGATTTTCCTCTTTCCTTTTTCTAATCAGATTTACCAAAGGTTTATCTATTTTATTGTTTTTTCATAAAACCAATTCTTACTTTTATTTATTAATTCAATAGTTTTCTGTATTTTCAATATTATTAATTTCTCCTTTTAATTTTAGAATTTGAAGTTTAGTATTTGATTGAGGGTTTTTAATTTGGTCTTTTTCTAGCTTTTTAAGTTGCAAGTCAAATTCATTCATCTTCTCTTTCTCTATTTTATTCAAGTAAGCCTCTAAAGACATAAAATTTCCCCTTATTACCACATTGGCTGCATCCCACAAATTTTGGTATGATGTCTCATCATTGTCATTATCTTCAGTGAAATTATTATTTGTGTCTATAATTTGCTGTTTCACCCAATCATTCTTTAAAATGAGATTATTTAGTTTCTAATTACTTTTTGGTCTATTTACCCCTAACTTTTTGTTAAATGTAGTTTTTATTGCATTGTGAACTAAAAAGAATGCATTTACTATTTCTGCCTTCCTGCATTTAATTTTTAGGTCTTTATGTCCTAATACATGGTCAATTTTTGTATGGATTCCATGAATACAGAGAAAAAAGTATATTCCTTTCTGTCACCATTCAATTTTCTCCAAAGATCTATCATACCTAATTTTTCTAATATTCTATTACATCCTTAATTTCTTTCTTATTTATTTTGTGGTTTGATTTGTCTAATTCTGAGAGTGCAAGGTTGAGATCTCCCACTATTATACTTTTGCTGTCTATTTCTTCTTGCAACCCTCTTAACTTCTCCTTTAGGAATTTAGATGCTGTACCACTTGGTGCATGTATGTTTAGTATTGATATTGCTTCAGTGTCTATGCTATCTGTAAGCAAGATATAATTTCTTTCCTTATCTCTTTTAATTAGATCAATTTTTGTTTTTGCTTAATCTGAGATCAGAATGGCTACCTTTGCTTCACCTAAAGCATAATAGTTTCTGCTCCAGCCTTTTACCTTTACTTTGTATGTATCTCCCTGCTTTAAATGTGTTTCCTATAGACAGCATATTGTAGGGTTCTGACTTTTGATCCAGTCTGCTATCTGTCTCCACTTTATGGGAGATTCATCCCATTCACATTTATGGTTAAAATTACTAATTCTGTATTTCCTGCTATCTTATTATCCCCAGATTATGCTTTTATTTTTCTTGCCCCTCCTTACCTCCTTTCCTAGTATTAAACTTATGGGTACCACTTGTGTCATGCCACTTTCCCTCTTTAGTATTCCTCTTACCCCCTTTTAATCCCTTCTCCTTTCTTGTATCCTTCTCTTATTACTCTCTTCCTTTTCCTTAAGAGATGTTTCTCTGTTCGCCAAATATGTCAATTATTTTCTCTTTGAGCCAACTCTGATGAGAGTAAGATTCACACAATGTTCCTCCCCCTCTCTAAATTCCCTCAGATATGATAGGTTTCCTTTGCCTCTTCATGGGATATAGTTTTCCTCTTTTTATCTCCCCTTTTCCCTTTTTCTGACACTATCCCATTTCCATTTCTACTTCCCCTTTTTTACATTATATCAGTAAAATCACATTATACATGTAATCTTTATGTATATTCACAACAGAAATGTAGTTCTCAAGAGTTCTTTTTACCTTTTTCTGCTTCTCTTGAGTCCTATGGTTGGAGATCAAAATTTTTATTTAGATCTGGTTTTTTTCCTTAGAAACAAATGCAATTCAGTTTCATTAAATATCCATCCTCTTCCAAGGAAAAAAGTGCTCATCTTAGCTTGGCTGCATTCCAAGTTCTTTTGTATTTCAGAATATCAGATTCCACGCCCTTCAATCTTTTAATGTGGAAGCAGCTAGATCTTGTGTGATCCTTATTGTGGCACCTTGGCATTTGAATTTTTTTTTTTTCTGGCTTCCTTGGAGTTTTTATTCCTTGGGTCTTTTTCAGACGGTGTTTGATGAATTCTTTAAATGCCTATTTTACCTTCTGATTCTATTACATCTGGGCAATTCTCTTTGATGATTTCCTGTAAAATAATATCTAGGCTATTTTTTCATCATCATAATGTTAGGGAAGTTCAATAATCCTCAGATTACATCTCCTAGATGTATTTTCCAGGTCTGTTGTTTTTCCAAGTAGATATTTAATATTTTTCCTAATTTTTCATTTTTTTGGTTTTGTTTGATTCTTGATGTCTCAATGAATCATTCATTTCTATTTGTTCAGTTCTGATTTTAAATGAGTTATTTTCTTTATTAGATTTTTTCCTTCTTTTTGTATATGTCCAATTGAGTTTTTAAATTAGTTATTTTGCTCTATGAAAATTTTTTCCATTTCACTAAAATTTTTTTTAGTGAGTTATTTCTTTATCCAATTCACGAATCTTACTTTTTTGCGAGTTCCTTATCTTTTCCAAATCACAAGTCCTACTTTCCTGGGAGTTCTTTGCCTTTTTCAGTTCACAAATTCTGTTTCCCTGAACTTCCTGGGAATTCTTTACCTTTTCCAATTCACATTTCATGAAGTTGTTACTCTCTTGCATAGCTTCTCTTTCCTTTCCCCATTTTTATTCTAGCTCTCTTTTAAGATTTTTAATACTCTCTTCTAGGAGACTGTTGTGTGATGGGGGCCAGGTTGCATCCCCCTTTGGGATATTGTCTGGAGATTGTTTGCTGGAGACTGAGGAGACTGTTAGTTTCCTCAGGGTTGAAAACCTGCTCTCTTTCTGTATAGAAGTTACAGATCATCCTTTTGATTTTTTTACTCATTTTTTTAAAAAGCCTGTAGGGTCTGCCTTCAGGGCAAGGAGTTTACCAGCTTCCTCTGCAGAGAAGGGATAGATATATGGACAGTAGCTATCCTGCAAAAGGGGTGCAAACAGCTGCAAGGTATGGGAGTGCTCTGGGAAAAAATTCCCCACCAGAAGTGACTCAGGTCTGGGTATCATGGCCGAGCTGCAGAAGTGTCCAGTGAAGAACCCCGCTGTGACCACACAATCCAGTTGTGTGTTTTAGCAACTGCCCTGGGGCTAGAGGCTGAGCAGCAAAAGTGTCACTATCCCAAGCCAAAGCCTGCTGTGGAGCTGTGGGAATTAGCAGTTGCCCAGTGAATAGCTTCACATGCACTGGAAGTGTCTTTGTACAGGGAAGCACAGTAGAGCTGCAGAAATTCTATTGCTCTAGACTAGGCCCCCCCACTGTGCAGATTAGAGGCTGCCCCAGGCTGTGCCCCCCTGCCATGCAGATTTGTGACTGCCCTGGCCCATGCTGCAGAATGTAGCTGCACAGCTGTGTTGTGGTCTGTGCTGAGTCACTTCCAGTTTTGGGTGGGTATAGTCCGATCTTGTTAGGTGCTAACAGTTTTTAGAGTACCCTCTACCTTTGGCTTTAATTTCTCTGATGGTCGATTGCTTTGCTGCCAAGGCAGAGCAATCAGCCTATGGCAGAGTTGTCTCTATCATTTTCTAACCACAGAGGCCACCCCAGGCCAGTCTGTTCAATATGCTAGCCTCTAGTTCTATCCCTGTTTGCACTGGTCTGTTCCGGGACAAATCTTTTCTGGTGATCTTCCAGATTATCTTCAGCTGGTAAGTTGTTGTACTTCCAATCTTCATGAATTTTATCAGTCAAGCCCTATTTTTGAGGCTGAATTTAATAATTGGTTGTGAGGGTATGAGAGAGCCTCAGAAAGTCATGTGTGCCTTTTTTGCAGTCTTGGCTCTGCCTTTATGTTTTCAATCTTTCTAGTCTATTTAGTTACTAGAAAAATTTCACAGTAAAAAATGACCATAACCAGAGTAGGAGTGAAGAACAACAGAAAGTTTGCCAGTATCTAGATTCGACACTATCCAGGTTAGGACACTTACTAATTCCTCTAGTCCATCATCATTGGCACCAATATAAAAAAAGTAAAAGGATGTAAGTAATAATAATAATAAGTATCCATGAGAAAGGTGATGCAGACCAAGCAAATATTTAGAGTGAACTTTGTTAGGTAGACAAGAGAATCAGTGATAGCCATGTATCTCTCAATGGAGATGAAACATAAGCAAAAAATGGAAGAATAATAAGATGATCTTTCAAACTAAGAGTGAAATTTACAGTAACTCTTCAATAACCTCACCATGCTGAAGGGCATCACAGTTGCTCCCATCCAAAAAATCAGCATAAGCCAAGGAGGCAATGAGAAAATTGGTTGCATAGTGCAGATGCTTGAAGTGAAGGATTGAAATCATGATCAGAAGATTTCCCAAGACAGCTAGCCCAACTCCAAAGCCAAAGGCTAGGTAGTGGATGATTCTGGGTCTTAGGTAATAGGGAATTTGAATGCAGGACCCATTGATGTTTTCATAATACAGCTATACAACTGTAAGCTGGAGCTCATTGCTGCTGCTGATAATCATTCTCTCTGAATGTGGCAGAATTTTCATTAGCTTATGTATTTTTGGTGGTGTTGACATCCCTAATTTTCTCCTTAAGGTAAAAGATGCATTGAATAAATGCCTTCAGAAATCTACCAATTACTATCTTTAATAGATATTACATCTTTCCATTGATATTATAAACTACAAATCATTTTATACGTATTCAGAAGAAACATCTAACTTGGAAACACTTTTGCTACTAATCTTCAAGGCAATTCATTTAACAGACTCAGAAAATCTACTAAAGATTTCTATGAACATGTATAAACACCTTAGCTAAGAAAATTTCCCTTTGATCCTTTAGTTCTTTACTTCTGAGGCAGTTCTCTTTGTCAAGCAGTGAGATGTGATGTGATTACCCAATTCAAAGTTCAGCTTTTATTCCAGTATTCTTTCCCACAGTATCAATTAACAGTTAATATCCAAGGCACTCTGTAAGCATTTAGGAAGTCAGCCAAAGAAATCTTATCCCCTCAGTACTGGCCAAGATTGATTCCCTATAGTATGAGGTGTGAACTGAGAAAAGAAACTTTTTTTCCCCCCAATCATTATCAGAGGGAAAAAAAACAACTGCTGCTTAATCAATAGGAAATCTCTTATCTATTCAATTTTGTGTGTGTATATATATATATATATATATACATACGATTCACATGTATTTTGTTTCATGTATTATATGAAATATAACATTCTAAAGAACTTGGCTCTTTTCAAACTTCCACTCTTCTTATAACTTATTCCCCTTACATAATCTGAGATTCTGTGACTTGGGCTCCTTGCTCTCTGGACATTATTTCTCAGCTTTGAGTGAGAAAATAACATTTTTATGTATTTTGTTATCTGATGGGGAATGACATGTATGTATATATGTATGTGTATATATTTGTGTGTGTATATATATATGTGTGTGTATATATATGTGTGTGTGTATGTACATTTAAATAATGATGAGCATTTACATGTAACTTTCAGGCTTACTAAGAATTTTATATGTGCTATCTCAGTCCTCAAAATACTATGAAATAGATGCTATACCTCTATTTTACAGATGGAGAAACTGAGACTGAGAGATTAAATTACTTGTCCATAGTGAAATATTTTGAAAGTGCATGAATGACTGTAATTAATCTCAAATTTTTTAGCTTCTTAATTTCTGCATTTTTCACTGATTTACCTAGATGCTTTTTTATTAATTTTCCAAACAATAGAAAAATTCTATGCAAATCTTTGGTCTTACAAAATTTTCCACAAGTCTACGGATTTATGAAGCATAAAATGAGCCCAGAAAATGAGAGAGCCCTAAGTCTTTTTTTTTTTTTTCCCCCCTGAGGCTGGGGTTAAGTGACTTGCCCAGGGTCACACAGATAGGAAGTGTAAAGTGTCTGAGACCAGATTTGAATTCTGGTCCTTCTGAATTCAAGGCTGGTGCTCTATCCACTGCGCCACCTAGCTGCCCCCCCAAAGTCTTTTTTTTACTTAGGTCAGAGAGAAGACTGTGGAATAGGTAGCTATATAATGAACATGGGAAATTTAAACAAAACAAAAAAAAAAAGCATTGCAGGAAGAGTCACCAGTTCAAATCTTGACAATGCCACATGGGCATGTCATAATCACTTCACATCAGATAAGAAGCTTTTACTAGATGCCTTTTAAGCTCTATGCTCTAATCAATCCTTTTGTCTTTGATTATTTTATGAGTATTCATGCCCTCTGATACTTTTTCCCTTTTCCTTTCAATTTTTCTTTTCTTCCTTTTTCTTTTCCTGTGGCTTCAGTTCTTTTCCTCTGACTTTTTAATGTGATTTTCCTTTGAGATGGTCACACTACAAACCAACAATCTTCATTCTCTTTTTATTCATATCATCATATCTTCCTGTTCATACCATCTTTCTATTCCATAAACTCCACTGGATAACTTACTTCTGGGTGAAATATAACATCTTAATATAACATCATATTATATGAAATATAACATTCTAAAGAACTTGGCTCCTTTCAAACTTCAACTCTTATAATTTATTCCCCTTACATAATCTGAGATTCTGTGACTTGGGCTCCTTGCTCTCTGGACATTATTTCCCAACTTTGAGTGGGAAAATAACCTTTTTATTGCTAAATTTACCCCTTGTAAGAAATGTTCTGCCTCCTCATTTCTGATTCCAACTGTTAGCTAAGACCCCCTTTAAATATATATTTAAAAAAAAGAAATTGAAAAAGAGAAACAGAAACAGAAAAACAAAACAAAACAAAACAAAACATTTTCATGTGTTCAATAAAGCATTAGGAAGGATTCAAAATAGTAACAATAAATTTCTGTTTCAAGAAAATATATTTAATAATAGAAAAAACAAAAAAAAAATAAATAAAAGACATTATATTCAAGACTGTCCATCTTTTCCTTGCTTTCTTGTAGGTTATTCTTTTGCTCTCTGCTTTGCACTTTTTGTTTTACTTTTTCCTGCTTTCCATCTACCCAGCTTCCCTAAGCATGCTGCAGTTAAGCAAACATATATGTAAATATATATATATATATTCACACCCACGTGTACATATGTATATATATATAAACACATACATATGCTTACATGTATACATATGCACGCATTCCCACCTATATTTATATGCATACCCATTTACATATACATAGATATGCATCTAAAACAATATTAATATGGTTGACATATAATGTAGATATCTCTCTTGATTGAATCTCTAAGTTTAATTTTGTCCAATATCAATGATTATGGTATTTGCATATAGCTCTTCTTTCCTATGCCTGCTAACTTTTCTACTTTAGTTCTACTCCTGAACTTGCCTTGCTATTATTTAGCTTCCATAGTAGAGAACAAAAGTTTTCTACAGTATGTGTCAGACTGGATTTGAACTCAGGTCTTCCTGATTTAAAGTTTATGGCTTTTATCATTTAGCAGCAAGCATGAGAGTTGTGATCAGCACCACTCAGAAGGAACAGTACTTTCTTTTCTTATTTTTCCAGTTTAGTTTGTCTGAATCATGGAGTGTATGCCCTTCCCCTATTTTTTTTTTCCCCACAAGGAATAGGACTATAGGTGATTGTATTTCTCTACAACTACGTGAGGATAAGGGGGGGAATGATATGAATTCGAGGAGTTATCTGGTTGCCAATATCTTTGTATGGTAATGATTGTTAGAGATTTTTCAGTTTAAGTCCCATAATGTACATAGAGATGGCATGCTAAGTTCTGATTTGGCAAATAAAATTAAAAGTGATTTGATAGTGAAGAATCTAGACAGAGTTAAAGAATGAGCTAGGTAGAAAGCAGATTTAATATTTTAATACTTTAAGCATAGTGCATTTTATCCTCTCAAATAATCTTATACCTGAGTAACAAGAGATTAATAAAAGCTGTTTGGGAGATTTTCATTTGATCTTGGCAGAGGGGAAATAGGTATGGGCTACAAGCTGTATGTCTACTGATGGTCTGAGAGGATACTGCAGCTTTCTCATGCCTATACTATAAATCAAACTAGGCTATCTTTTGCCTTATTTTTAGCTATCCTTAATCACTGAATAGACATTGCCTCAGACAAACTGAGACTAGTGAAAAACCTTAGCCTAAAAAGGCCAATGTCTCCCATTGCATTCAAGGCTAACACCAGTCAACCTGATATATGTCTTGCCACAGGAATATTATGAATCTAGAAGGGAGAGTGAGGCTGATGACTTTGCACAGTCCTGCCTCACTTAAATCCAATTCACTTGCAAATCAAAATATTACTGAAAGCTTTAGGAATACACATCCCATAATGCAGATATTACATTATTTTGCTATCTTACTATGAAGACAAGGGAGACAAAAACATACATTCAAAAGAAAAAAGCAGTCAAAATTCCTTCCTCCAAAGCCTGAAAGAAAAATATGAACTGGTCTCAGGCCATGGAAGACCTCATAAAGTATTTTAAAAATCAAATAAGTGGGGTAGAGTAAAAATTGGGAAGACAAATGAGAGTGATACGAGAAAATCATGAAAAACAAACAACAGCTTGGTAAAGGAGACATAAAACTACTGTAGAAAATAACACCTTAAAAACAAATTAGACCAAATGGTAAAGGAATTACAAAAAAGCCAACAAGGAGAATGCCTTAAAAGGAATTTGCCAAATGGACAAAGAGGAACAAACATTTATTCAAGAAAAACTCCTTAAAGGTAGAACTAGCCAAAAACTATGTATGACTTGGCTATTCTAAGATATAGAATAATCCAAGATAACTCTAAAGGAGTTAAGATGAGAAATGCTTTCCACACACAGAGAAAGAACTAATGATATCTGAATACAGATTAAGCATACTTTTTTAAAGCTCAACTAGTTTTTCTTTTATTAGAGATAATGTTAATTATTGCCAACAAGCATCAGAAGTGGCAAAGACAGCTTCCTTCAATCTCCACCTCAAAACATGAATGTTTTGATTAAATAGGAAAAGCTCTAATGAGGTATGAAAAAGCCTATTTTATAGTCAGTTCTTTTCAGGAATTAAAAGGGATCTAAGATTAGGTTTCCTACATAAAATGTATTTATCATTTAAAGTTAATTAATTAGGGGAAGACTTAAATACCAACAGGTTCTAAAGAATTTCTTCTCTTGAGGACTTCTACTGAAAGGAATAATTATATGTAGAAAAGAGGGGCACATTACTTTTTTTTTAATGCATGTTAAAATATATAATAATCCAATATGTATAAACATAGTTATACAATTCTCTTGCTGCACAAGAAAAATCAGATAAAAAGGAAAGAAAATTAGTAAGAAAACAAAATGCAAGTGAACAATATCAAATAGAGTGAGAATATTATGCTGTGATCCACATTCAGTTCCCACAGTCCTCTCTCTAGGTGTAGATGACTCTCTTCATCACAAAATCATTGGAGCTGGCATCAATCATCTCATTGTTGGAAAGAGTAAGTCATCAGAATTGATCATTGTATAATATTGATGTTGCTGTGTACAATGATCTGCTTAATTTTACTTAGCATCAGTTCATGTAAGTCTCTCTAAGCCTCTCTAAAATCATCCTCCTCATCGTTTCTTTTTGAACAATAATATTCCATAACATTCATATGCCATTACTTATTAAGCCATTCTCCAACTGATGGGCATCCACTCAGTTTTCAGTTTCTTGCCTCTATGAAAAGCCTGCCACAAACATTTTAAGCATACTTTTTTTTTTTCTTAAGGAATTTTTTTTTAAATTTACGTTCTCTTTTACAGCAGACTATTAGGGAAATGTTTTGCATGACTATACATGTATAACCTACATCAAATTGCTTTCTTCTCAATGGGGGGGGTTAGGAAAAAAGGAGTAGAGAGAATTTGGAACTCAAAGTTTTAAAAATGAATGTTAATTATTTTTTATGTAATGGGGAAAATAAAATACTAAATAAATGGGAAAAAGAAAAACTTTCAGTGAAGTTTTAAGGTTTAATTGCTTAAAACTATACTAAAACTTTTAGGACATCTTGTATGTGGAGCAAATAAAAAATAATCTCAGACAGAGGGCATCAGGAGATTGGAGATATAAGACACCAAAGGCTCCTGTGAAAGATGGGATTTGGGATGAGTCTTTAAGGAATTAAAAAGTCTTATGTTGGAAAGAGAGTATTCCAAATGTGAGAAACAGTCACAGGTAAAAAGGTCCAGCTAAGAGATGGAGTGTCATGGGTAAGGTATAACAAGAAAACCAGCATCATTAGATTATACAGGTAAGGACATGAAGTTAAAATATCTGGAGTAAAAAAAGATATGAAAGTTCCAGATTACAAAAAGCTTAAAGCCTCAAACAGAGGATTGTATACTTGATACTGGAGATAATAAAGAGCCATTGCTTTGTATTAAATAGGGGCATACTGTGTTCAAATCTGTGGTTTAAAAATCACTTTAGCAGGAGTGGAGAGAGACTTAATATAGGGAAATCACTCAAACAATAATAATAATCCAAAAGTGAAGTGAAGAAAACTTCATAAAAGTGACAGTTGTATGTGTTGAGAAAATTTATAAATAGACACACACACATATACATATATATATCAGAGGTTGTGAAGATAGAAAGCATACTGTGTCACATAAGTGAACAAACCAGCATCATTCAGGTTGGGAGTTATGCTTATTGGAAAGATGGTGATGCCTTTTATAGTAACAGGAACATTTGGAAGTAGGGAGAGGTAGAAAGATAATAGGCACATATTTTTGGATACAGTGACTTTAAGATGCTTATAGGATACAATACTATTAGATGTAGAACTAAACAATAGGAATAGAAAGTGTCTAGAGATGATTATTAAACTGAGGGGAACTGAAAAAAAAAATCATTATATGAGATAATTCAAGTCTCCCTAGATGATTTAATCTGCATTCTATGAACTATTTAATCTAACATATTTTGTTAAATATTTTCATAAAATTAGTTTTAATCTACAGGTAGCTAGGTAGCACAGTGGATATGGTTTTAGGCTATATAGCACATGGAGTAAATTTGTGTTTATATCTAGTATTAGAGACACTTACAAGCTTCATGATCCCTGGCAAATCACCTAACAATCTTCTTATATTTTTGTAGAGAAGGTCTAATCAGTTAATATTTTTAAGGCTTAATTCATTATCTGGCATATAGTAAACATTTAACAAGAATATACCACCCCTACTCAAAGGTCAAGAAGGGAGGAGTTTAGCTGGGATGACTTTTTCTTTGAAACTGGAAGTCTTACTTGCTTTTTGAGGGAATAGAGTGGGGAAGGGTAGTTACTGGAGGGATAATTACTCTGCCTTTTGCAACCAATTAACTAAGAATTCCAATGTACAGATGGAGATAGAGACAGACAGACAGAAGTAGATGGAAACAGAAAGAGACAAGTAGGTATAAACAGAGAGAGAGAGAGAGAGAGAGAGAGAGAGAGAGAGAGAGAGAGAGAGAGAGAGAGAGAGAGGAGAGAGAGAGAGAGAGAAGAGAGAGAGAGAGAGAGAGAGAGAGAGAGAGAGAGAGAGAGAGAGAGAGAGAGAGAGAGAGAGAGAGAGAGAGAGAGAGAGAGGAGAGAGAGAGAGAGAGAGAGGGAGGAAGGGGCTAGGGAGGACAGAGAGAGATAAAAAAAGAGTGACAATAATTACAAGCTGAAATGGGGGCAGTTGGTAGTATAGTGGATAGAATACTGGACCTATCTGTGTGACTCTGACAAGTCCTTTAACCTTATAATAATAATAAATGTTCCCCTGGGTTGTTGTGAAAAACAAATGAGAAAAAAATTGTAAAGCCCTTTGCATGATACCTGGTATGTATAATATATAAATGGTTGATATTATTGATGAAGTAATTGCATAAAAATAATGATAAAGTGCACTTATACTTATAAAAACATGTAAATTACGTTAATTTAGGTGGTTCTCTCATTGATTAAGATATAAAGAAAGCCCAGGACTTTGAGGGTAGAAAACCATTATGACTGTATGAATTCCTTTCACAGAGAGAAAACTTAATTATTGGCTGTAAGAGAGATTGATTTCTACCTTTAGTTTATTTAAAATAATAAAAGAAAAAGATAAAATAAATCACAAAATTATATAATCCAGAATAGAAATGAAAACATCAGTGTTACTGATTCAAATGAATGCAATTGTTAACTACAGAACAAAAAATTATTCCAATTTCTTACACGTGAAAAAATTTTAAAAATCTTTAAAAAGAAAAAAGTTAGAGATTTTCTTGGAAAAAAGCATAATAGACAATATATGTGGCTTACCTACTACAACTAAAAGGCTAATAGAGTGAAGGCTTTAGATAAGATTATAAAATATTGATGATACTCTTTGGTACAAGGGAAGAATAATGAATAAAAGCAAATGTCAAATAAGAAAAGACAGGAACAAGAGTGCAACTTTGAAGATAGCTTGAAGACAGCATGACACATGTAATTTGTCATAATAAAAATTTTTAAACATGAATCTTGAAATTGGAATTTAGATTGAGTGAAAAGAATATACTTTCATCTCATAATATTTCACCTGTTCCATTTTTAACTTAGTTCCACATTTTACTTTTTTGAATTGAAAACCTTAATTTTTTTCAGAAAACAAATTTATTGTTGAAGAGTGACCTCTGAAGACTTTCCCAGTGACAATCAATTTGATTGCTCTTCGAAACCAAGGATAAAGAAAGCATAAATCAGAGGATTCATGGCTGAGTTATAATAGATAAACCAAATGAAAATTTCATACATATATGCTGGGGTGATGAACCCTACAAATGCATCAATTATTGAATCAATAAAATATGGGAACCATGAAATCAGAAATGCAATCATTGCAATGCCTAATGTTTTGGCTGCTTTTCTTTCCCTCTTAGACACTCTGGCTTTGTAACTTTCTGAGGATGACTCAGTTTGGCTGTTAATACTTTCAATCTTTCTAGCCTATTGTTTAGCTACTAGAAAAGTCTTACAATATAGAATAACCATAACCAGAGTGGGAATAAAGAACAACAGAAAGTCTACCAGTACCCAGTTTTGATTCATAGCAATCTGACAACCTCCCACACAGGTGAGAGTACTTACAACTTCTTCTAGTCCATCATCATTGGCACCTGTGTAAAAAAGTGAAAAACTAAATGTAATAGCAAGGAACCAGGAGAATAGGATGCAGATGGTTGAAACTGACAGTGAATTTGGTTGGATAGACAAGAGGGTCAGTCACAGCAATGTAGCTATCAATGGAGATGAAGCACAAATGAAAAATAGAACAATAACAAAACGATCCATCAAAAGATGAATGAAATTTACAGTAACTCTCCCCAAAGTACCAACAACTTTCTACAGACCTCACCATACTGAAGGGCATCACAGTGGCTCCCATTAAAAAGTCAGCACAAACCAAGGAGGCAATGAGAAAATTGGCTGGAGAGTATAGGTGCTTGAAATGAAGGATTGAAATCATAACCAGAAGGTTTCCCAAGACAGCCAGCACCATTCCAGAGCCAAGAGCCAGGCAGAGGATGACTTGGAGTCCAGGGGAGTAAGAGACTTTAATGCAGGACCCATTGATGTTCTCATAGCAGAGCTGTAAAGCTGAAGTTTGGGAACCATTGCTGCTGCTTATCATTATTCTCTTTTGATGTATCTTTGATTTTCTTAGTAATCACAGAAAAATTATCACTGACATTTTCAATAATCCTGAAAAAAAGATAAATGTATGTGTGTGCAAAGTTCAATACTATCTTTCATATATTATGGTCCATTTCACTGAGATATTTGTAAGACACTTAACACGTTGCCTGGCATAGTAGGTATTACATACATGTTTAATCCTTTCTCCCTCTCTTATAAACAATGAAGCCCTCATTCTCAGTCATACTCAGTATATGTCCATTTAACTCGGTAGGATGCTTCCCCTTATATAAAAACCTCTAGGGAAATATCTTTGAATAAGTCTCCTAAGGATCAGCATCAAAACAGTCATTGCTTATCTTATTATATAATATTTTCCTCTCATCTGATTCTTTACCTCTGCCAAACTCCTCTGAAAAGTTCAGTGAGGGGGCAGCTAGGTGGTGCAGTGGATAGAGCACCAGCCTTGAATTCAGGAGGACCCGAGTTCAAATCTGGTCTCAGACACTTAACACTTTCTAGCTGTGTGACCCTGGGCAAGTCACTTAACCCCAGTCGCAGGGAAAAAAAAAAAAGGAAGAAAAGTGCAGTAAGATACTAAAAGATTCTTCCCTTCAAGGGTCACCTTTTATTTGTCCTTCTTAATGTTGTCAATTCTGAGTTAATGCCCAAAGTACTCCAACCTTTTGGGACCTCAACCAGAGAAGTGACAGAAAACCTGTAAGATATAATATCTATGGCGTTAGGTGTGAATTAGTGGAAGAAACTTTTTTTTTTTCTAATAACCATTAATAAGAAATTTATTCTTCTACACTACTGTTTACTGGAACATAAGTGAGCTATTTAATTTTGTCACATTTGCACATTTTGCATTTGTTTCTTGTTCTATGTGTTTTGTTTTTGTTGTGTGTTCTATGATTTGTCTATGTTCTATGTGTGTTCATATGTGTATTTATATATGTATACATATGAAATGCAGATGTATATATGATGCTATATAAATGTAGCTTTGTTTGTATGCATATGTTTGTGCATGTAATTATGAAAGCTGAAAATTTAACTGTCTTTTAGGAGACTCTGCCTATATTTATATATTCACATATATGAATATACATGCATCCACATATGTAGTTATATTTCAAAGTTTCTCCTGCTCATTAAGTGATTTCTAGTTTTTTAGGTATTAGCTCACATTTTAGAGCTTATCTCCTTAATAACATTTTAGATATTTTTTTCATTGCTAGCTAATCCTCAGATTGCAAACATACTAGCAATTTGTTGTTTTCATAATTCAAGTCTTTTTAGCTTTCATATGCCTAAATAGATTTGGATTCATTTAAAGAATCTTAGAGAATTGTTGGTAATTTCCATATGATAATAAAACATCAGAGGAGGATTTTTTTTGAAAACTCTGAATATATATTATGTTTACATATATGACATATATATGTACATATATTTCATCAGTGTGAGAAACTTCCACTCAATACATGTCTTTATATAAAGTAAATTGCTACTACTATATAACTTATAGTTTTACAGTGTTCCTGGGGGAAGAATTGGGGAAGGTACTGAGAGGCTAAAAGGCTTTTTCAGGAACCAGTGTGTGGCAGAATTCAAGTCTTAATTACAATTAATTACAAAGCAAGCCTTCCTTCTACTCTTCAATTCTGCCTATCCACATATAATTGTCACAAAAGTATTTGGGCAATTTCAAACTTTAATAACTTGAGACAACACTAAGACTTTATTAGATTAAAATTGCAATAAGACTAAACATACAAATTATACACACATGTCCATTTACACACACATAAACATCTATACTGAATGTATGCATGCATATAATATGCACATATAACTTGTACACATGCACACATTTATATATATATGTGTATATATATTTGTGTGCATTATATAGATAATAGTAGAATAAGATATTAGAATTAAGTGATATCTTGAAATCCAAATCAACAATTGACCTTGGTGAGTTTCTGTGCGGCATAAAGAATTCCACAACTTGCCTATAAAATGTGAAACTAAACTCTAATAAGACTTCACAGTGGTGCCTGCCTTTAAACTGTGTTCTCTCATGATAAAGCTACTCAATAACTGTGATTATTCGGGGTTGGGATGATCTGCACTTATTCTTATTTGTCTTCCATTTTTGAAGAGGATCAAGGGATGATGTCTTGATTCATGGGTGAATTGGATTAAATGAATCATATTTGCAGAGTCATCAGCTTTCACTCCCTCTTTCAGAGTCATCAAAGTCCAGTGGCCGGACAAAAGTCAGACTGGCAATTGCCTGGAATGTATCTTGATGTCTTCAGTACCTACCATACTCTAAGCACTCCATAGCACCTGCTTCACCTGCCTTCATTATCCATTGGAACAAGTTGTTTTCATGCTCCCATTGCATAGGGCTGGGGAGTAAGGATGGGGAGTCTTCATGTGCTTGAGGTAGACATACTAACTTATCTAGGGGTTTGAGAACTATCAATAATCCTACTTTCCTTTCAAAGTCAAGTATCACTATCAACATAAAGATTTTCCTAATGGCCCTCGGCTATGAGAATTCTCCCCTCTAAATTATCTTATAGTTATTGTCATTTGCTTATTTATGTACATGTTGTGTTTCTTAAGATAATATAACCTTCCTGAATGTAAAGACTTTTTCATTTCATCTTTGTATCAATGGTACATTGAATTTGTACCTGGAAAATAGTTTTTAATAAAATTCTTGTGGGTTGATGACAATCTTAGTTTTTTAGTCATCATACTTCTAAAATCCTTTGGAAGGGAAAGTGGAAGATTATGGAATAATATTGTCCAATTAAGACAGCAAAAAGCAGGGAAGGGAATAAACTTATAGAAAGTTTTACAAGTGGCTTAGCTTAGCCAGATTATTCTAAGAGTATTAACAAATGAACTGAGAAGGGTGCAAAAAAGAAACACAAGAAAAGAGATGTCAAGATTTCTACAGGATTCTGAGTGCAGAGCCACCATATTTGTCTCTTAACATCACAATATTTGATTTGATTGTCCAAGATAGTTTAGAAGAAACACATTTGAAGCATAAAGATTCATTCAGAATTAAATTAATAGGTTAGAACAAAATTGTTTATGCTGCATGTGAACTTAAAAAAATGTGAGTAGCAATAATGATCTCAGAAAAAGTGACAATAAAACAAGACAGAATCCATTTTTCCAGGAAATTCATTTTTTTATATCAACTTAAATTCTATCTCCCTGTAATTGATTTCTCCTTTCCTCTTATGTTCTTCCTAGGTTTTTCTTCTGTTTCCTGAATAATTCCATTTATCTTATTACCTTTACCTCTCTATTCTACTACCACAATCCCCTGAATATGATTTGAGTTCATAAATGACTTAGAGCCCTTTGAAAAGGAATTATGACTCCCCACCAGCTCTTTGTTTTTCTTCTTTCCATTCTTTCTTACAGTCCAGTGTTATACCTTTGTTTTAGATCATTAGAATCTTTCTTATAAGTAGTTATCTTTTATTTTCATGACTTTCATACACACACACACATACACAAGTATATTTATATATATACATGTGTATCTTTATTATTCATGTGTACACAAGTCTACCTCTATCTATCTATCTATCTATCTACACATGATTATTGTCTTTTGTTCTCAAAGAGAAACAAAATGATATCACTATGTTAGAATCAAGTTATAGTGTGTCCCAGTACAGCTGATCAGATCAATAAGAGCTCAGAATGCACTACCCCAAGTTGGGTACAAATAGTCCTTGTGAACATTTGGGGTGGATTATCTCAATTTGCACATCTCAAATTTCTTTTGAACTAATTCTATTCTATTTTTGCTCACAGTGCATAACACCTTCTCTGATAAGGGCATACTATGCTGAGATGTCCTATGCCAATGTCTGCCATATTACATAAGTAATTCAAATATTCTTAAAGGAGATTTTGAGCACCATATGAGTGCTTGTCCTTTGTGAGTTCTCTCTAAAATAGTATTTTTGGCAAGAATATGTTTGGTATTCAAACAACGGAGTCAACCCAACAGTACTGTGTATTCTCTATAGAAAAGTTATAATTCTTGGCAGTTTAGTTCAAGAAAGGATCTGTGTCTGTTATCTAATTCTGCCAGGTGATCTCCAAAGTCTTCCTAAGGTAATTCAAAAGACAGTAATTCAGTTTCCTGACATGATGCTAGTATATTCTTCAGATTTCACAGATAGACAACAAAGGCTCTGTCATTTGGTATCTTTGAATGCTGTGGATAAATCCACTTATCTTGGCAATGTGTTAGGATTACTAAGTGAGAATTCAGGTTGTCTGGACAGTGACAAGGTGAGAATTCAGGTTTTCTGGACAATTACAAGGTGAGAACTCAGGTTGACTTGATAGAAGGAGCAAGCTCATTGGCTGAAGTGGTTCTTCCCAGAAGCCCTTGCATTATCCCACGCCCATTCTCTGGGAGGATAAAAAGCAACAGTGGGCCTGGAAAGTGAGTCTACATGGAGAAGGATAAGAGCTGGAGGAGATTCAAGGAGAAGACTTTGCATTACATCAGGCTTGACGCAGCTCTCTGCAGGAAGGGAAGTCACTTCTCTGGACAAGAGTTAACAGCAACTACCTGGAGACAATGGTTCACTACAGGAAGAAGAATCTGTCTGAGAGATTTGAGTAGACACAGCAGATCTCTTCCCAGAGAGCGATCCAGCAGCTTCTGGAGACGACAGCTCGCTACAGTAATGTACTTTCTAAAAATATACACATTAATAATGTGGTTAATGTGTGCATTGCCAGAGCTAGTTCAACGTTTGGAAGGCTCTAAAGAAAATATTGGACTTAGTACCAAACTCATGGTCTACAGAGTCATTGTGCTGACCTCATTATTAGTCCAAAGATACCAAATGACAAAGCCATTGTTATGAAAGTCAAAAAGGATGAGTTTCTTCAAACTCTCTTCTATTCATTCTAACATAAAAGCAAATTAAATAGTCAGACATAAAATTCAAAATACTTTGCTTTTGTTGTAACTGAATATCTGTGGTTGAAAATCAAAAGGAATTTCCATTCTGACACCCTATCTTCCTATTCAGTAATTTATTTATAAAATGTTTATTTTTACCATGAGTCATTATATCACAAGCATTTCAGGTAAGCCCAGACCTCTTCCCCTATGTGTTTATATTTGAACTATTCCTATTAACAAAGAAAAACAGTTAAGTAACAACACAGCCAAAACAATGTTTCATTTAATATATCTAGATTCACTGGATGCTAACATGAAGGAGCCACTTCCAAGGAGGCATCAGAAAATGTCCAACTTATCTAAACAAGATTTAGTTTTAATATATCTTTGAATTCATGCCATATAATTCTCATATGTGGAAAAAAAACCCCTGAGACTCATGAAAGTTAAATCTTGTCAAATAGGTATTAAGTTGAACTTCTGGACATCTGAATTAATATGTGACATTTTAAGGAGGGAAGAATGGAGTGAATGTTGTGCATATCAGTGTTATGGGAGGAGATAGACCTGTATCAGAATATGAAATAATGTATTACTAGGGAATGCTGTAATTTGAGTACATGGTTATTAGCCAGATATCAGTAGCTCCAATAAAGTGCTTTAAAAATAATTTATTTAATTTTTTTATTTATTTACGAAGCATATGAATGGGTAATTTTTCCAGCCCTGACCCTTGCAAAATTTTTTGTTCCAAATTTTCTCCACCTTCCCCCTACCTCCTCTTCTAGCTTGCAGGTAGTCCAATACATGTTACATATGTTGAAATACATATTAAATCCAATATATGTTTACATATTTATATAGTTATCTTGCTGTGCAAGGAAAATCAGACCAAGAAGGAAAGAAAAGAAAAACTGAGAAAGAAAAGAAAATGCAAGGAAATAACAACAGAGAGAATGAGAATGCTATGTTGTGTTCCACACTCTTGTTCCCTCTCTGGGTATAGATGGCTCTCTTTATCACCGAACGAGTGGAACTGGTACAAATCATTTCCCAATAAAGTGCTTCAAAAAAAAACAAATCCTAGTTCCTTATATTACTTCTGGCTGAAGAAAATCAATATGAGGGAAGGACTGGGGAGCAACATAATGATTGAATGGCTCAGAAAATGAGCATTTTGGATTTTTTTTTTCATGAAAAAGAGATATAAACTAAGCAATTTACCTCTAATAAAAATGCAGTGGACCCTCCACATTTGTGTTATCAGCCAGGAAATCAGCCCAACAGAGTAGAATATAATCAATTTGAAAGGTAGAAACATTATTTTGGATTGTGGAGCCATTAAACAGCTGGATGTGAACTATAGAAGACTTGATTTCAAACTCTGCCTTACACTCTGGATACCTCACTTAACCTCTCTGATTAACAAATCATAATACAAAGAGACTCATGTTTTCTAACAAGTCTTGTCCATGTTGAAATACACAAAGCATGTTAAAACATATATTATTGTATGAATTCCTTTCACAGGAAGGTAGTTTTATAATTGAATAAGATTGATAACTTAATACAATTTCCTAAAAATAAAAGAGAGAAAGAAAGAAAAAACAACAATCAAATACTGTGATCCAGAATAGAGCTAAAACCTTTTCAGGGTTACTGATTTTTAAAAAAATGCAATTGTTAACTACAGAATAGAAAATTATTCAAATTTATTACATGTGAAAAATTTAAAGAAACTTTTTTTAAAAAGAAGAAAAATATCAGAGATATTCTTAGAAGGAGAGACAAAATAGGTCTACTAAAAATGAATCTACTAAAAATGAAAGGCTAACTGAGGGAGCAGATTAAATAAGAGAATAAGATATTTATTGGAGGGAGAAAACTCCTTTTACCCACTAGTCTAAGATGAATAATGAATAAAAGCAAACATTAAATAAGGAAAGACAGGAACAGGAATGCAAGTTTGAAGACAGCTTGTAAATGATGCAGGTGTAGCCCCCTTTAAGATTCCTTTTCTGATCTCCAACTTCCTTTGGGACTAACCTTTGATTTACAAGATCTGGTCAAATCTACCCTTTTGTATTCCAAGGGGAGAGATTCTTATCTGAGCTAACTTGGGCTTGTACCCAGCCCCCACCGGATCTGAGCTGGCTTGGGTTTTCTCAACCCCCACTATCTGCTCAGGTTTCCCCAAAACAGTTTCTTCCTTATCTGAAAAGCACACCATGGCACTGTCCTAGGCTCCTTCAAGCAAATAAAAGAGCCAAGCTGGAATCATCTCTGGGCAGAGAGTTGAAACATGCAAGCATGATGCTTTGCATCGCAGACTTTCTGTCCCACCACTTTTGGTGTATTTCTTCCTCTTTCTAATACCTTTTACTAACCAGACTTTAACCTTACTACCAAACCCTCCAATAAACCTCTTTTTATCAATCTAGGTTTTCGGGCCTGTAAATTCATTTACAGGGGACTCTCGCTGCTACTAGAACTCATTTAACTGTGTATCCTTGCGCCGAATCCAAAGGGGTTGCAGGGGAGCTCCATTTGATTCCTTGTACCCCAAACCTGCCACTAGACCTCCATTAATCCTAATTTTATTTAGGTGTCCTTTAGCTAGACCTCAACAGTAAACACTGTTCCCATATAATTTGGCATGGTAAACAAATTTCATTAAACATGAGCCTGAAACTGGACTTGGATTAAATGGAGAGACTATACTTTTATGTCACAATAATTCACCTGTTCCATTTTAAACTTTGTTCTATATTTTAAATTCTTCAATTTAAATCCTTAATTAGTTTAGAAAACAAATCTATTGTTGAAGAGAAACCTCTGAAGACTTCCTCACTGATAATCAGTTTAATTGCTCATCAAAACCAAAGGTAAAAGAAAGCATAAATCAGAGGGTTCATGGCTGAATTATAATAAGTAAACCAAGTTAAAATTTCATAAATATATGCTGGGGTGATGAACCCTACAAATGCATCAATTATTGAGTCAATAAAGTATGGGAACCATGAAATTAGAAATGCAATCACTGCAATGCCCACAGTTTTGGCTGCTTCTCTCTCTCTCTCTCTCTCTCTCTCTCTCTCTCTCTCTCTCTCTCTCTCTCTCTCTCTCTCTCTCTCTCTCTCTCTCTCCCTCTCCCTCTCTCTCTCTCTCCTCTCTCTGATACTCTAGCTTTGTAACCCTCTGTCTATCCATACTTTCAATCTTTCTAGCCTGTTGTTTAGCTACTAGAAAATATTACATTAAAGAATGACCATAACTAGAGTGGGAATAAAGAACAACAGAAAGTTTATCATTACCCAGGTTTGATTTATAGCAAACTGACAATCTCCCACAGAGATATGGGCACTTACTAATTCCTCCATGCCATCATTATTGAAATATGTATAGAGAACTGAAAAACTAAATGAAATGGCAAGGAACCAGGAGAATAGGATACAGATTCCTGAAACTGACAGAGTGAATTTGGTTGGATAGATCAGAGGGTCAAGTGATAGCAATATATCTATTAATGGAGGTAAAGCACAAGTGAAAAATGGAAAAATAACAAAATGATCCATCAAAACTTGAGTGAAATTTACAGTAACTTTCCTCAAAATACCAACAACTTTCCTTAGACCTCACCATGCTGAAGGGCATCACAGTGGCTCCCATTAAAAAGTCAGCATAAGCCAAGGAAGCAACAAGATAATTAGCTGCAGAATGCAGCAGCTTGAAGTGAAGGGTTGAAATCATGACCATTTATTAAGCATTTATTGTTTCTCTAATTTTTTCTTTGACTCATCAGTCCTTTAAGCATTAAGCTATTTAGCCTTCAACTAATTTTATACATTTTAATGGCTTTTAAATGAACATAAACTTTATTTATTGTCATAATTAAATGTGTTTAACTTTTCTGCATTTATTAGTGAAGCTTAAGCCCTAATACAATATCATTTTTTTAAAATAAATAAACTATGGATGAATAGCTAATTAATATCTATATCCCTTTCCATAACTGTCCAATGATTACCAGAGGCCTATCATCTCTAACTGTTATAAAAATTTCCTTCAAATTTCTAACTTCTTTCTGGTTTTTGTTTTTGTTTTTGCTTTACATGTCTGAAAAGGGGTACCTAAAAGAGATATGTTATAGTTTTACTATTTCTTCCTTTACCTCATTCATCATTTCTTTTAAATATTTAGGTGTTATTCATCCTATTGAGTATTATTACTACTAATTTATTTGTCTTTGGTGCCTTTCAGCATAATGAAGGTGCTCTGTTTATTTTAATCAAGCCTATTTTTTCTATTATATAAGATCATGAGTGCTCCTCCTACATTTTTTACTTCAATAAAATCATAATAGATTTTGCTTCCACTCTTTAATTTTAACTATGTACTAATCTTTTTTATTTCAACCATGTTCTTTTTAAACAACATATTGTTGGGTTCTTTCTAATCCATTTTGTTAAACTCTACTGTTTTATGGATCAGTTCCTATTCACATTTTGTGATCATTAATTGCATATTGCTTTCCATTCAATACTCTTATTTTTCCTCCCCATCTTTACTTCTTGACACCTCTTCACAAATAAGTTGGTGAGAAATGGAAAATATACTAAGCACCAGTCCTCTGTGCTAAATTAAATCTGTTGATATTTCTCTGCCTCTCTTTTCCTCTCATTTTAATATTACACATAGCTTCTTACATTTTCTCTCTTTTTAAACCTCTTTTCATAATCATTCCTTCATGATTAGATTTCTTTTCTTATGATTCATATCTTTCTGAATATATTCCTGAACATACCTTCCCTCTAATACCCTTGTCTCTTCTCCCTGTTTACTCTTAATTTCCAGTTGAGTAAAAATGCTTTCTGCACTAATCTTTGAGTTGGCGTGAATTCCATTCTACTTTGAATATTTGAAATAAAAGTGAGGTTCTAATGATGTCTAGATGGAAAAAAAAAAAAAAAAAACAACAACCTATATGAAGGACAGATGAAACTAGGTAGTGTCTCCAGGCAAAGTGAATACATAGGAAGCTTTTATTGGAGGGTTTAAGGTTTGTAGTCTTATCTCAAAGAACCAGAGTTCAAAGAAACAATAAATAATGGAGAATAGATAATTCTTTATTATTATGGGAAACTTCCTCTCCATTATTAAGTCAAGAAGCATTTAAATACCTATTATGTGTCAGATTTTGTGCTGGATGTTGGGGATTCAAAGAAAGACAAAAAACAATTCCTTATCGGCTGTCCACAATGAAAGTGTATGCTCTTTGCTTAAAGGGTGTGCTTTCTATAGAAAATAATTCTATAAACTGGTTTTGCTTTTAGTTCTAAGAATCTCAGAACAATGATAGCCTAAATCTTCTAGAACATTTCCATTCTGAATCCCCACTAGATAAATCAAAGTCAGATTTTTCTGATTATTATTTTTCAGAAAGGTCATATGGTCATAAATTTAGAACATGATTCAAAGCCAGAAGTGATCTTAGTGGTCATTGAGTACACTCATTTTCTCATTTTACAGATGCAGAAAATGAAACTGATGAAGGTTAAATGATTTGTCTAATGTCACATAGCTAATTAAGTATTTTAGGTAGGATTTCAATTCACGTTTTCCTGAATTTAAACAAACATTGTTTCTATTAAGAAACCCAACTGTCTATGGTTCAACATCACTTTTTATTAATCATGCTGAATTTTATCATTCCCTGCAACTTGCAAAAAATCAAGAAAAAAAATCCATGTATTTATCAGTAATCTCAGTTACTTCAGTAGAAGCTTCTAAAAATTTAAATTTTAGTTACTAAAACCTTGCCAGAACTCTTAGTATTACTCCCTCAGCAGCAAATGTAAAATGTTTATACTCATGCCCAGGTTTTTAACCCACTAAGTTACAAAATTTGTACTTGAGAAGTCTCAGATGGCCTTTTGTACTTGAAGGTTTGTATCTCTTCCCTAAGCAGCTGTCAGTAGGGATTCTATTTAAGACATTACACCCAGCTGTTCATTACTTTCATGATCATGTTTTCAATATGACTTCAACCAATACAGCCATTCAAGGGAAATAAATGAACATGCCAAGGATTTAGTGGGGATGATGAGTATTCTTGCTGGAACTCCAAAGTTTTCTTTTAGTGTTTGGTTGGTAATAAAGTTTTATATCATAATAGGTCCATTTCTGTCCTAGGTGGCAGAATTCTGCTATTACCTTGGTCTCAGACACTTAAACACTTCCTAGCCATGTGACCTTAGGCAAGTCACTTAACCCCAGTTGCCTCAGGGGGAAAAAAGCAAGGAGACAGTTAAAATTATAACCTTTTGTCTTCTACCCAGAAACTAGTTGTGAAGAGCTTTATATGACCAAAGACATTATATTCAATCCTAGAAAAAATGGGGAACTGTTGGAATATATTGCACTGGGGAAAGGTTCCCTGACATAATCAGACCTGTTTTTTAAGGGGTATAATATTTGAAGCTATGTGAAAGATAAATTGGAGAAGGGAGTGGTTTTAAACAAAGAGATCATGTGGGAAATGTTTGCAGTGATCTGGGTGATGATTTATGAGAACCTGAATTGTAGTCATGGTAGTGTGAATGATAGGGAAACTTGTGCGATTTTTTGGAAGCATCTTTTTCAGGTCTCTCCTTCACTCAGTAGCTCCCCCTAGGTTACCATACAAATTCCAGAGCTTTATATTAAAGGGCCTCAACAGTCTGACACCAATGGACATTTCCATCCTCATTTCCTGCCACTTCCCTTTTCAGTCTGTTCTAGGTAAACTTCAGTATTAAATATAAAATCAGAAATTTAGGGCTGGATAGAACTTTGGGTTTTATCAATTTCTAGTTGAGGAAAATAATTTATTCAAGGTTACCCAGATCACGATGAAGGCAAGGTTTGAATCTGGATTCTCTGAATCCCACTGCAAAGTTCTTTATCACTGGAGCACATTGCTTCTAAACAATTTTTGTCTCATAATTATTTCTCCCATTTTTATGTCTTTGCTCATCCTGTCCAGTTTTTCTTGGAATGTACTTTCCTCTCTTCTCAATCAATTCTTTCCCTTTTCCTTTAAGACTCAATTCAAACACTATTTTATCCTTCAAGTAACTGCAGACTCTGATTCCCTACTTTCCTGAAAGAGCAGTCACGATTACCTCCTATGCTTGGCCAAACTAGAATGGTAGCTTAGCAGAGTGGATAGAGCTTTGGATTTGGACTTAGGAAGATGAAAGTCCTAATACTGCCTCAGTCCTTTTCTAACTGTGTGAAGAACCTGGGTAATCACTGGATCTCTCCAGGCTTTAGTTTCTTCCTCCATAAAATAACCTATAGCCCTATAAGATCTAATTTGATGATCCTATTCTCATAGATTTTAATCTGGCTTGTTACACTTATTTCATTCTTCTCCATGTGATAATTATATATATATAAATGAGAGAGTGCTTCCTTCCAGATAGATTTATATAACAGATATATATATGTATATGTGTGTATGTGTATTAATGAATGTGTATGTTTCTGTTATTGTTGTTCAGTTGTTTTCATCTCTTCATGACCCCATTTGGAGTTTTCTTGGCAAAGATAATAGAGTGCTTTGCAATTTTCTTCTCCAGCTTATTTTACACATGAAAAACCTTAGGCAAACAGGATTATGTTTGCTCAAAATCATAGAACTATTAAGTGTCTGTGGCTGGATTTGAACTCAGGTATTCCTGACTCCAGATTTGGTGCTCTTTCCAATATACTTCGCTGCTGTATAAGTGTAAATATTCATCTATCTATCCATCCATTTATCTGTTCTATCAATCATCTATCTTCTATCTATATCTATCTAATTTTTATATATTTCCAAATTCTGACACAATGCTCATTAAGTAAATCATTTTTTAGAGAAATTTTTGTTAAACTTGTAAATGAGCTAATATGTTTTCATTATCATTAATAATAAAATTTTATTGAGACAGTGTAATTTCTATATGGGTTTCCTGCTAGGGGTTGTTGACTGAAGTCACAGAGACTAGCATGGACATGGGACCTCCAGTCTCCACTTAGGAAAACTACCAGACTATTCAGATTTACCCAAATACTAACTTTTCTACATGCCATTCAACAACTACAAAAGGAGCTTATGTACTTTGCAAAGCTTGGGACCTTTTATTTTAAGTTTTGGTAAAATAATATTTATGAACTCAATCAGCTGATAGAGTATACCATGTAATTAAAGGAGGACTTGTGTGTGTGTGTGTGTGTGTGTGTGTGTGTGTGTGCAGGTATTCAACAATTCCCTTCAAGAGAGGAACTTGTATTCAATAGAATATATGCTGAATTTAAAAATCACATGATATTTTCTTTTGAAAAGGGGCATTCATATGCCACAAAGGAGGAAATAGTCATAGGAGAGTTGACAAATTGATATTTTTTTTTTTTTTTACTGTGTAATTATTGAAATTGCCTATGTATCTTATGTCCTCTCCTTTTAATTGTAGGGAAAAGACCATTTCTTATATATCTGTGTATCACTCAGACTGCTGAATGGTATTATGCCCATATTAGATGCTTTATATTTGTTGAGTGAAAATTCTAAGTATAATTGCCAAAGCAATCAACAAAAACACTTTAATAATTTATGCTCATCTAAACAAACAAAAAACATCAATTTTTATTATATGAAAAGGAAAGAAATTAGAGACATATAATCAACCAAGATATTTTGTCAATGAGTTAATGAAAGTACTAGAGGGATATATCAGCAAAGCACATGAATTTCAGCCAATAGGGAAAAATTATCTCAGGGAAATTCCTAACCCCTATATTAGCCAAGGAGGAGAGTTGGGTATGGGTATACCAATTAGAGAGAATATATAGTATAAGTAAGAGATAACCTCTATTAGAAAACTATCCCTATTCTCCCCCTCCCCCCATCACACACAGGAGCTTAGTCTAATTTAACATTCAAACTTCTCTAGCCATTGTGTTACTTGATTAATATCATAGGGAAATATTAAATGATGTTTTTTCCTTAGGCAGGAAGAGAAAGAAAATTAAGCTTTTCCCAGAAGCTGCCACTTTTTGTGGGAAGTCAGGAATATGTAGATACATTTGTGAGAACTGAGATATTTCACAGGACTTTGGGAAATTTTGGAGACAAAATGAAGTAAAGAAAAAGAATAATTTGAGAATGCACATTAGGGAAAGAACAATAGTGCAACCAAAGAAGTAAATGAGCAAAGGTATTGTTTAGAGCAGAGACACCAATATTAATCCTTTGAAATATCTGTCAGGAATTTTTTTTAATGGTAAAGTAAGAGGGATTTACAACTGCCCAAATTCTGAAAAGTATTATGACCTGGCACTAGTTAAAGCCCCAAATTTCAGAACATAAAGCCCTTCCAAACATCCTGTAATTGCCAGAATCTTAGAGTTTTGTTCTGTCAAATAAGAAGATAGAGGAACAAAAATGAAACTTTGAAGACAACTGATAAACACTACTTACATATAATTTGGCATGGAAAATAACTGTCATTAAAGATGAACCCTGAAATTGGAATTGGGACTGAATAGAGAGAGGATACTATTATCTCATAATAATTCATCTGTTCCATTGTTAACTTTGTTCCATATTTCTAACTTCTTAAATTTTTTCAGAAAACAAGTCTATTGTTGAAGAGTGACCTCTGAAGATTTTCCCAGTGACCATCAACTTAATTGCTCTTTGAAACCAAGGGTAAAAGAAAGCATAAATTAGAGGGTTCATGGCTGAGTTATAATAAGCAAACCAAACTAAAATTTCATAAATATATGTTGGGGTGATGAAACCTAGGAATGCATCAATTATTGATTCAATAAAGTATGGTAACCATGAAATCAGAAATGCAATCACTGCAATGCCTAATGTTTTGGCTGCTTTTCTCTCCCTCTTAGACACTCTAGCTTTGTAACTTTCTGAGGATGACTCAGTTTGGCTGTTAATACTTTCAATCTTTCTAGCCTGTTCTTTAGCAACTAGAAAAATCTTACAGTAAAGAATGACCATAATCAGAGTGGGAATGAAGAATAACAGAAAGTCTATCATTACCCAGTTTTGATTCACAGCCATCTGACAACTTCCCACACAGGTGAGAGCACTTACTAATTCCTCCAGTCCATCATCATTGGCACCTGTGTAAAAAAGTGAAAAACTAAATGTAGTGGCAAGGAACCAGGACAAGAAGATGCATATTCCTGAAACTGACAGAGTGAATTTGGTAGGATAGACAAGAGGGTCAGTAACAGCAATATATCTATCAATGGAGATGAAACACAAGTGGAAAATGGAACAATAACAAAATGATCCATCAAAAGTAGTGTGAAATTTACAGTATCTCTCCCCAAAATACCAACAACTTTCTACAGACCTCACCATACTGAAGGGCATTACAGTGGCTCCCACCAAAAAGTCAGCACAAGCCAAGGAGGCAATGAGATAATTAGCTGGAGAATGTAGCTGCTTGAAGTGAAGAATTGAAATCATGACCATAAGGTTTCCCAAGATAGCCAGCAGAGCTCCTGAGCCAAAGACCAGGTAGAGGATTATTTGGGATCCAGGAGAGTAGGAAGTTTTAATGCAGGACCCATTGATGTTCTCATAGCAAAGCTGTACAGCTGAAGGTTGGGATCCATTACTGTTGCTTATCATTCTTCTCTATGTTTATAAATATCTTTTGTTTTTCTTGGTAATCACAGAAAAGTTATCACTGATATTTCCAATATTTCTGAGGGAAAAAAGACAAATGCATGTCTGTACAAAGTCAAATACTATCCTTCAAGAATTATGATCTATTTCATTGAGATATTTCTAAAGCACTTCACACATAGCTAGGCACAATAGGTAGTAGTATATAAATACTTAATCCCTTTCCCTTTCCCTATTGTCTCCCTCCCTACAATTGTCTCCCTCCTCTATTATACTCAGTATATGTCATTTTCACTCAATAGAACTGCTTCCCCTAATCTAAAAAACACTTGGTATATAGCTTTGCATAAATCTCCTAAGGATCTTCATTATGATAGTGAATGCTTATCTACTTGCTAGCTTTTCCTTCTGAAATTCTCATTGTGTACCTTTGACAAGCTTCTCTGCAAAGTTCAGTGAAATACTGAAGAATTCCTCAGTTCATGGGTCACCCTTTATTTGCTCTTCTTCAAATTGTCAGCTCTCAATTAATGCCACCTCTAGCTCCTGGGAGCTCAGCCAAAGAAGTGTCCGAATACCCCTAAGATACAATCCCTATGGGGTTGGATGTGAACTAAGTGAAGAAAAATATTTTTCCAGTTACCATTAATAAAGAATTTATTCTGCTACACAAATGTTTGCTCTATTGGAACATAAATTGTCCTTTTTGTTTTGTAAGATTTGCACTTTCTGTATTTGTTTTTGTTCTGTAAATTTTTTTGATGGTGGAATTCATAGAGCATATAATGTAATTTGTGTGTGTGTGTGTGTGTGATAGTGTATAAGATACAAGTGTATACATACTTGTATAAACACAAATAGCTATGTATATGTTTGCATAGCTATTAAAGCTTAAAATCATACTTTTTAGACACCCTGCCTACATTTGCATAAAACATAAGCACACATAAGAATAAATATACACATACACATATATGAAGGTGAATATTTAATTTTTGTGCTCATTAAACAATAACTGTACTTTTTTAGGTGTTGGCTGCCCATATTAGAGCATAACTCCTCAATAATATTTTTAGAAGTTTTTTCCATTGTTAAATGTTCTACAGACCACAAATATATTAGCAATGTTTGCTTTTATACATTTAAGTCTTTTTAAATTTCTATCTACCTGAATATGTCTTAGTTTCACTAGCAGAATAATTACAACTCTTAGTCATTTCCATATTATATTAAGACATCAGAGGAGAATTTTATTGGAAACTGAATCCATATTATGCATATTTATTTATACACACATATATGTGCACATAATTTCATCAATGTGAGAAACTTCTACTGTGGACATGTCTTTGCATAAAGGAAATTGTCAATTAGTGTATAACTTGAAGTCCTATAGATTTCTGGGGGAGGGATTAGGGAAGGTACTGAGAGGTTAAAAGATTTTTTCAGAAACCCTCATGCATCAGAACTCAGATCTTCATAATTACAAAGCAAGCTTTGCTTCTACTATTTAATGCTGCCCCTCCATATGGAGGGTGTCACAAAAGTATTAATGCAAATTTTATACTTTAATTGCTTAAGACTACATTAAGACTTTAATAATTGAAGACTATAGCAAGACTATAGGCACATATTATACACACATTTATGCATGTAAATTATCTGTATATAAGACATGTATAGATATAATATGCATATAGAACAACTATTCATATGTGACACATGTGTGGATTGTTCAGGAAATAGAACAAGATGTTTGACTCAAGTAATACCTGGAAGTCAAAATCAATATTTGACCTTAATGAGTTTCTGCGTGGCATAAAGAATTCCACAACTTGTCTATAAGATGTGAAACAAATTGGAATAAGACTTCATAATGGTGCCTGTCTCCAAACTGCATTATTTTCTAATAGATCTATTTAACAATTGCAATTGGTTGGGACTGGGATGGAGTGCATCTCTTTTTGTTTGTCCTTCATTTTGGAAGAGGACAAATGATCTCAAGTGGTGATGTCTGGATCTATGGGTGAATTGGATTTAGGTGATTCAGAGTTACACAGTCAGTCACCTGACTTTCTCTTCCAGAGATCAAAATCCAGTGGCAGGAGAAAAGTCAGAATGGCAATAGCCTGGGATGCATCTTGATGTTTTTCAATGTCTGACCAAGCTCAGAACATTCCACAGCAACTGCTTCAGCAGCTTTCATGTCTGTTGGAACAAGTGGTTTTCATCTGCCCATTTTGTGAGAGCTGCAATGAGGGTGTAGAGAATCTTCCCATGTTTGAGGTGGACACACCCCTAACTCACTGAGGGACTTGAGGACTGTCAGTTATCCTCAATTTGATTCGCCTCTCAAGCCATAGCAAGTTTTGGCTATTGTGCATGCTACATTTTCTTAAAGCAATAGCTGAGAATTGGATGGTGGGTGCAAACCAAAAGTGTTGAAGAACCATGAAAAGTCCTATTAAGCTTTCATACAAGAGGTTCTAGTCCTCCTGTCTAGAACCAGGATAGTATCTACCTTTTATTTCATTGATGTGAGAAACTGATAATATGGAAACTCCCTCTACTAATGAAAATTGTCTCTTATTTACAATGCTTGAAAATTGGCTGTGGGCACTGAGTGGCAATATAACTTGCCCTTGGTCACAAATATATTAAATGTCAGAGGTTAGAGAAGATCCCAAGACTCCACGTCAAGATTCTGACTCCAAGTCCAAGCCTTAATTCCCTAGGTGATTTTGCTTCTCTGCATTAATTATAAATAAAGAGATTACGCTACACTATATATGCAGTAACTTAATAGCTATAAAATACACATAAGGAAGAGGAAGATAGCCAGTCCCTGTTTTTGTAGTTAGGTGTGCAATGGATAGAATGCTGGACCTGGAGTCAAGAGGACTAATTTGCCTGAGCTCAAATCTGGCTTCAGATACTTCCTAGCTAACTGACCCTGGCCAAGTCATTTAATCCTGTTTGCCTCAGTTCTTCATTTATCAAATGAACTGTATCTTTGCCAAGGAGATTCTAAACGGAGTCACAAAGAATCATAGATGACTAACATGACTGGAAAAAAGCTACTGGAACATAGTTTTTAAGGAGAACAGATCTTTCCCAGATCCCGTAGAGGGAAAAATCAACATTTTTAAAGGTCATATCACTGTGGATGTATCTAGAATACTATAGACCAAGCTGACTGGGAAGTAAATAGTGTCTCTGAACATACAGTACTGATAGCCCCATGTCATTTTCCTTTGTTCTAATATCCAGTAGGGACATGAACTTGTCCTATCAGCCTATCTTTATTTCAAGTACCAACACTGAAACAGTGTCATTGGAGGGCTGTATCTAGGCTACTGGGGACACTCTGGATCTTCAGTGAGACCTTTTCAAATTCCCCTTGTGCCGTCCCCCACACTTGGCAATATCATCACTCTTATCATTTCTTGACTGAATTATTGTTTACAGGCTCCAGAGTACAATCCCTGACTTAAGACTTTCTTTTCTTTAATTTATTTTCCACATAATTACTAAAATGATTTTCCTAAAGCATGTCTAATCATGTTACTTCCTACTCATCTTTTCCTCTATGGGCAAATAGAAACTATGAGTTTGTATCTAAACTATCTTTACAACCTGACTGCAAACTACCTTTTTACATTATTCCTCTTGTAGAAATCAATGATTTCACTGGGCTGTTTTGTTGTGGAAGGTAATAGAAAAGAATTGCTTAATTACGACAAGAACAAGCAGGGAGAGAATAAATTTAGAGAAAGCTTTGCAAATGCTTAGTTTAGCTAAATAATCCTAAAAGTGCTAACAAATGAATCAAGAGAGGGACAAAAAGCAACAACAAAAGGACAAGAGTTGTTGAGATTTTTACTGGCTCATAAGTTAGTGCAAAGGCATCATATTTGCCCCCTAACATCACAATCTTTGATTTGATTTGATTCTTTTTTGCATAAAGATATTTATAAAGGCAATTAAAGAAAAAAATGCAAAGAGCATCCAGATTAGAGCAATTATACAGTTAAGAAGTTATTACTGCATGACATAATTTCTGTTTCAGGGACTTAAAAAACAGTATTATTTTAAAATGAAATCATATATATATACACATATATATGCATGTATGTATACACACATACACACATACATATATATATATATATATATATATATATATAATATTTCTTAGCAAACCATTCATGTCTGGAAGTATATGCATAGGAGCTCTACCTGAATAAAATAAGAAGGGAAATGAGCTGCTCAGTCACATAATCAATGAATGATCTTTGGGTTTTGCTGAAAAGAGGATCTTATTACCCCACATATAAGTGGGAGAATAAGCCTTGGAAGTTCTACTTTTCTGTGCATATTTTCAAATAATTTAAGCCAGCTTTTTATATTATGTCAATAATTAATTGTGGGTGATATTGATTGTCCCATAGACAGAATCCTTATATACTCATTAATTCCCTTGAAATTCTTGACCTTTTGTTCTTCCAAATGAATTTTGTTGCTATTATTTCTTAGTCAGTAAAATACTTTCTTGGGAGTTTGATTGGTATAGCACTAAATAAGTAGATGAGTTTAGGTAGTATTATCATATTTATTTGCTTGACCTATACAAGAGGACTTAATATTTTTCTCCAATTGGTTAGGTCTGTCTTTATTTGTGTGAAAAGTGTTTTGTAGTTTTGCTTATATAGTTCCTGATTTTCCCTTGGTAGATAGATTCCCAAATATTTTATACTATTGACAGTTATTTTGAATGGAATTTCTCTTTGTATCTCTTGCTGTTTGGTTTTGTTAATCATGTATAGAAATGCTGATGATTTTTGTGGATTTACTTTATATCCTGCAAGTTTGCTAAAGTTGTAAGGGTTAGAAGTAACTTTTGAACGCCTGTCTGTGGCTGTTATATATATCATAGTCCTTTATTGGAAATGTATTCCTGGATTTCTCTGAATAAGAGGTAGGTGAAAGAGCAAACATTTGTCAAGACTTTCTCAGAAAGACAGAAGGACACAAGAGGTCCTGAGAAAATATAAATTAAATACTTTTCCCATGGTCAATTGATATCTCTTCACATTCATACTCAAGGAAGATGCCAATCTTTATTTTGGGTACACTAAACTGGCAGAATTTTGTATGGACTTAGGAAAAAAGACTACTGGAACATTCCATAAAAATAATAGGAATTATGTATCTGTATAGCCTTAAGTGTCAAGAAGTCATGAGAATCTTGATTTTTTTTAACAGATATAATACATCAGAGAGCTATTTGGTACCTTTTCCTCCCAGTAATATCTCCTTTAAATGAAGGAGTGTATACCAAGAACTTATGCAAAACCTATGAATCTCCCATACTGTCTAATGCTTTTTCCTGAAGACCATTATATCTTCTACTCTTCAAATCCTCATTTTCTTTCTTTCTTTCTTTTTTGCTCAGGCAATTGACATCAAGTGACTTTCCCAGTGTCACTAAATCCTCACTTTTGATGAAACCTGGGTCAGCTATGTTGCAGTCCATAGTGAGATTCATTTTCAAATTGAATTATGTTCCTCAACTCCTAGGATGCATATATGGAAGGTTTCTATTTCTTCTTGAAGGAGAAATTCATTATGTTCAACACTCCTCTCATAATCTGGAGAAAATGCAGAACTGCTTTCTTACATTCTTTCAAGTTCACTTGTTTTTCACTATACTACATTATCTCAATGGGTTGGCAGATGGACAAAATCATGCTGAGGGCAGCTGATAGGTGTCAAACCTACTGGTGAGTTAAAAAGGTGTTGACTTTAAGGATGTGGAAATTTCCCCCCTGAGGAATGGATAGATGAAAACAATTTGTTCTAATGGCCATTAAGGTAGCAAAAGGAGGTACTGTGGAAGCGTTAGAGCTTGGTCAGACATAGAAGATGTCACTGACCTCCACTATATCCCAAGCTATCACAAGGTGACATGACTTTTGTTTTGCCATTGGACTTTGAAAATTCTGAAAGAGTGAGGCTGATGACTGAGCAACTTTGTTTCACTTAAATTCCATCAATGGGTGAGACAAGACATCATCCTATGATATAATTAGTCCTCTTTAAAAATAAAGGATGAACAACAGTAATGGCAACAATAGTGGAAGGACAAGCCCTTTGGCATCAAAGGTCCTAATTCTGTTCCTTTTTCTACCACTTAATATTGGGGGGGGGGTTCATGCAAGATGTCAACTCTTTCTGACTCTAACAACTATGAGGGCAGGGTCTGTTTTATTTTTTGCTTTGTATTCCCAGAACCAGCAGTTTCCATGTTGATTTTTATCCTCCCTGGATCTCATTTCCCTTTTTTTAAAATTTCAATTATCAATCCACTGGGGCTTAGTCACCTCCCGAGTCAATATCATATCATATATAAGTGCCTAAACTTATCAGTTTAAGTAGCAAAAGACTTAGTCAAGTAAGGAGGAAAGCTTTACAGCTGACAGCTTAATTACCTTGAAAGTATTTGGAAGTTATTGCAAAACTATTTAGAAATATTCTTGTAGCTGTTGCCTTAACATCTAGCATTGCTCAGTAGTTTTTTTTTGTTTGTTTGTTTTTTAGCCATGTGTGATTTTTCATGACTATTTGAGATTTTCTTGGCAAAGATACTAAAGTGATTGAATTTTTTTTTTTGTCCAGGTCATTTTATGCATAAGGAAACTGAGAAACACGATTAAGTGATTTGCCCAGGATCCCACAGCAAGTAATAGTGTGAAGCCATATTTGAACTCAGAAAGATGGATCTTCCTGATTCCAGACCTCCTACTCTATCCACTGTGCTGTCTAGCTGTCTCCATTAACATATTGCAACATTATTTTAATATGCATTTCATCTCAGGGATTTTGAGATAAAATGGACCAAATCATGAAATAGAAATTTAGCTTGATTCATGAAGCTACAAAGAGGTACCAGGAATGTCCAACCTACGTAAGATATAATTTTAAGGTATCTTTGAGTTCATGTTGTGCAATTTTCTACCAAACTCTCTCTAGTAAAAAGGCAGGTGATTCCTCAGTATCACTCTTATTAGCAAGAGAACCTGCTCAGCAAAGGAGAGTATAATCAATTTGAATGGGAAGTCATTCATTTTGGGGAGTACAGTTTTTGTTGTTGGTTTTTTGTTTTTGTTTTTGTTTTTGTTTTTGTTTTTGTTTTGTTTTTTGCAATCTAAGCTAATTCTCCAGGTACTGGAACTTTTAGACTGTGAAGTGGGAAAGTGTATCAAATTCTGGATATGGAATTTGGAAAATGAGTTCATATGTTCCCTTAGACATTTATTAGCTGGGTGTCTCTGGACAAGTCATTTAATCTCTCTAATCCTCAGTTTCTCCTTCTGGAAAATGAGGGGTTAAGAATTGATGGCCTCTAAGGTCCCATCCAACACTAAATCTATCATCCTCCTAATGCCATTTTTATGTCTTTATTTTACTCCATTTTTCTTAGACTTGCCTTAGAGAGAGAACAATATATTTAAGTATATTGGGTTTTCTCTTTATAAAAATGTAGATTGTCTATAGGGAATAACATAGCTCAATATGTCTCCCTTTTGTCCACTATAATAGCACTGAATTAGATTATTTCTTTTAAGACACATGGCAGAAATGTGTTATGAAAAAAAATCTAATGGATAAAATTCCTCCATACCTCCATATATTCCAATGAGTTATAAAACTATATACCACACCTTGTATATGACCAAAATTTACAATGAAGACTGACAGCATCCTCTGATCATTTATTATATTATGGCCAAATATTGAACAAGAGAAGGCAAGAAATCTTCTGATTTCTCCTGAACCATAGACAAGCCCCTCTATGAAGAATTTGTGCTCTAGTGGAAGCTCAGGGCCAGAAGTTGAAGCATCTGATTTCCACAAAGGGGACACAAGAATGATATAAGACAAAATATTATGGTATAAAGAGGACACAGTTTGTTTGAAATTTTAATACGATATACAAATCACAACACAAAGACAATCATGTTTTCTAGCAGGTTTGATGTTCACTGAAATACACACAAACTTATTAAATATTTCTACATTTTTACCACATATATATCTGATTTAGTTTCTAAAGATTTAAAATAAATTCACTGTACTCTTTACTTAAAAACAAAGGAAACTTCATTCCATGGAACTAATGACCACACAGAGAATAGTAACAAAAAAGCGTTGTTTGTCCATTCTCAAAGAAATCAGTGATATCAGGGAGGTGAATGCCATTCCATGCCATGTAAGTAAATTGGATTTAAATGAGGAGGATTGTGTAAGGTCACCGGTCTTATTTTCTCCTGCAGAGTCATCTGAGATCAGTGGCAAGATATAGCTCAGGACAACTGGAGATGGCTCTGGATGCAGTGGAAAATTGTCCTAAAATCAATCTAGGAGAGGAAGACTCTTAAGATTTTTTGACAAAACAGAAACAATTGCTATTTACATTCACTCTCCACCAACCTAGATAATGTTCAAGCAGGACTTTGCCTGGAACCTATTGGTATTTAATGACAACCAGAATGATTTGGGTTTAAGGCTAATTCTAAACAATAAATCCCAGGATAACTTGTGAAAAAAACAAAGGAGAAGAAAGGAAGGAAATGAGGGAAGGAAAAGAGGAAAGGGTGGAAGAAGAAAGGAAAGAAGGGAGGGAAGGAGGAAAGAAAGGAAAGGAGAGAGGGAGGAAGAAAAGAAGAAAGAAGGGAAGGAAGGATAAGGAGGGAAGGGAGGAAGGAAGGAAGGAGGGAAGAAAGGAAAAAAAGAAGTGGGGAGAAAAGGAAGGAAGGAAGAAAGGAAAGAAGGAAAGAAAAAACATAATTATATGATCCAGAATAGAACTGAAAACTTTTCAGCGCTACTGATTCAAATAAATACAATTTGTAACTATACAGTAGAAAATTGTTCAGCATCATTATATGGGAAAAATTAAAAAGAAACACTTTCAATGGAAGAAAAAATATCAAATATGTTCTTGGAAAGAAAGTAAATAGGCAAAAAAGGTGCCTTAGCTGTTAGAAATTAAGGACTAATAAAGAAAGGGAATTATTTAAGATTGTAAAAGATGAATTGGAGGGGAAAACTATTTTGGCCTTTAGTTCAAGACAGGAATAATGAACAAAAACAAATAGAACAGGAATAGAAGTGCAACTTTGAAAAGAACTAGTAAACACCATTCACATGTAATTTAGCATGGTAGATACATTTTACTAAACATGAACCTGAAATTGGAATTGGGACTCAATGGAGAAAGGATATTTTTATATCAATAATTCACCAATTCCATCTCCAACTTTGTTCCATATTTTTAATTCTTCAATCTAAAATTTGAATTTGTTCAGAAAACAAATCTATGAAGAGTGACTTCTGAGCACTTCCCCACGGATGATCAGTTTAATTGTTCTTCGAAACCAAGAATAAAAGAAAGCATAAATTAGAAGGTTCATAGCTGAGTTATAATAGGCAAACCAAAGTAAAATTTCATAAACATATGCTGGAGTGATGAACTCTAGAAAAGCATCAATTATTGAATCAATACAATAAGGCAACACTGAAATCAGAAATGCAATCACTGCAATGCCCAATGTGATGGCTGCTTTTCTCTCCTTTTTGTACACTCTTACTGTGTAACCTTTAGTGGATGACTCTGTTTTGCTGTTCACAATTTCAACCTTTTTAGCCTATTGTTTAGCTACTAGAAAAATTTTACAATAAAGAATGATCATAACCAGAGCTGGAATTAAGAACAACAGGAAGTTTATCAGTACCCAGTTTTGATTCATAGCAATCGGACAACTGTAAGGTGAGGGCACTTACCAATTCCTGCAGTCCATTATCATTGGCACCTATGTAAAGAAATAAAAAGCTAAATGTAATAGCAAGGAACCAGTAGAATGGGATAGAGATTCATGAAATCAACAAAGTGAATTTGGTTGGATAAAGCAGAGGGTCAGTGACAGCAATGTATCTATGAATTGAGGTGAAGCACAAGTGGGAAAAGGAACAATAACAAAATGATGCATCAAAATATGAGTGAAGTTTACAGCAACTCTCCCCAAAGTACCAACAACTCTCCACTGAAAGGTATCACAGTGACTCCCATCAAAATGTCAGCACAAGCCAAGGAGGTAATGAGAAAATTGGCCAGAAAATGCAGCTACTTGAAGTGAAGGATTGAAAATCATGATCAGAAGGTTTCCCAAGACAGCCAGCAGAACTCCTGAGCCAAAGGTCAGGTAGAGCATGATTCAGGTCCAGAGGAGTAGGAGTTTTTAATTCAGGACCCATCAATATTCTCATGGCAGAATTCTACATCTGAAGGTTGGGACCCATTGCTGCTGTTTATCATTCTTCTCTCTCAGACTATCTTTGTTTTACTTGGCAATCATAGAAGTTATTGTTGATACTTCCAATATTCCTGAAAGAAAAAAAATAATTGCATGTCTATACAAAATCAAATACTATGCTTCATGAATTATGATCTATTTTGCAGAGATAATATTTTAAAAACACAACACATTTCCTGCCATTGGAGGCACTATTTAAATGCTTAATTCCTTTCCTCTTTCCTATAAAAAATAAAACCCTGTTCTCTATTGTACTCATTATGTGTCCATTTCCTTCAGTATAGCTGCTTCCCCAAATCTAAAAACCACTGAATAAATAGGCTTGAATAAGTCGATTAAGAATCAGCATCAAGATAATCAGTGTTTGGTAATATTTCTCCAAATGATCTTATTCTGTACCACTGACAAGCTCTTCTGCAAAGTTCAATGAAATAAAAAGTATTCGTCAGTTCAAGGGTCACCTTGATTTGCCCTTCTTCATGCTGTCAACTCTGAGTGAATGCCCAAAGTACCTCAACCTTTTGGGAAATCAGCCAGAGAAGTGCCAGAATACCCCAAAGATAAAATATCTATGGGGATAAGAGTTTACTAATAGAAGAAACTTTTTTTCCAATAACCATTAGTAGGGAATTTATTTTGTTATACTACCATTTATGGGAATGTAAATTACCCATTTTGTGTTGTAAAATTTATACATTTATGAGGGATTTTTTGTTTATGGATTTTTTTTGATTGTGGAATTCATAGTGAATATACTGATTATGGGAGCACATGGGCGCAAACAATATCTATGTAAGAGTGCATATGTTTGTACATGTAGCTATTAAAGCTTAAAACTTAAGTATCTTTTAGAATACCCTGATTATATTTGAATGAGTACATGTAGATGAATAAATAATATATATAGGTATATTTTAAATGTTTCTCTTGTTCATTTAACAATAATCTGTAGTTTCTTAAATAATGGCTGTCCACATTAGAGCTTAATTCCTCAATAACTTTTTAAAAGTTTTTTCATTGCTAGCTCATTCCCAGACCACAAACATATTAATAATTACTATTTTCATAATTAATTCCTTTTAGTTTTGTTCTGCTTGAAAATGCTTGAATTCTTTGAAATAATCTTGGAGAAAATCTGATTGTCATTTCCATTTCTGAGCCATCAGAAATACATTTCATGCAGACATATATGGGACATATGTTCCTATATTTCATTAATATGAGAAATTTCCACTGTAGACATGTATTTCTACAAAGCAAATTGGCATCTATTGTGTAGCTTACACTATTATAGAATTCTTGGGGAAGGATTATGGAAGACTTTCTCTGGAACCAGCATGTGTCAGAACTCAAGTCTTCACTATTAGAAAACAATTATTCCTTCTACTATTCGATACGATTGATCCATATATATATAGAGTATATCACAAAAGTATTAGTGCAGATTAAATTCTAATTGCTTAAAATTACAATAAGACTTTAATATTTTAAAACTACGATCAGACTTTATTCATGCATCATACACACATAAAACATATGCACATACAGAAGAATATTTACACATAATGTAGGCATACAGACCACAATATCTATAAATAGTGCATATGGATGCATTGTATAGAAAACAGCAGAACAAGATGTTGAAATTAAGTAATACCTTGAAATCCAAATCAACAATTGATTTCTTTGGTGAGTTTTTTGTGTGGTATAAAGAATTCCACAACTTGTTTATAAGATATAAAACCAAACTGGAATAAGACTTCAGAGTGGTGCCTGCCTCCAAAATGTTTTCTCTCCAGAGATATCTACTCAACAACTGCAATTGCTTGCAGCTGGGATAGACTGCATCTCTTCTTGTTTGTCTTTTCTTTAGGAAAAACAGCAAATGATTTCTGGGGGTGGATTGAATTAATTGATTTAAGTGAGTCATATTTGCATAGTCATCAGCCTCAATTTCTTTTCCAGAGTCATCAAAGTCCAGTGACAGAACAAAAGTGACTGGCAATGGCCTGGGGCAGATTTTGATGTCTTTTGTTTGATCACACTCAGATACTACTCAATAACTTTCACTTGCCTTCATGTCTGTGGAAACAAATTGTATTCATCTGTCTCTTGCTCGGGGCTGGTAGTAGGGATGGGTACTTCACCCACTTGACATAGAAATACCCCTAATTCACTGAGAGACTGAGGATTTTCAATTAACTTCAACTTGGTTAGCCTCTCTGCTAAGACAATCTTTCCCAAGTTTGGCTGCTGTGCATGCTACAACTTCTTAAGAGCTATTGGTGAGGGGCAACTAGGTGGCACAGTGGATAGAGCACCACCCTTGGATTATACCTACCTGTTATTTCATTGCTATGAGGAATTGTTGGTATGGAAATTCATTTCACTAATGATAGCTGGCAACTTGTCTCTCATTTATAATGCCTAAGAATTTGGTGTGAGTACTGAGACTTGCCCTTGATCACAAATATATTGAATGTCAGAGGTGAGAGAAGATACCAAGACCCCAAGATTCTGATTCTAAGACCAAGGTCATCCACTAGGTCATTTTGCTTTTCTCTCCACTAATTATAAATAAGGAGGTGATGTCATGAAATGCAAGTGACTTGGATTTAAGTGAGAGAGGGCTGTGCAAAGTCACCAGCCTTACCAACTGGAGGAGACTTCTAGGTTCAGTAGCAAGATATAGATCAGAAAAATTAGAATTAGCCCTGGGCAATAGGAAATCTTGATTCAATTCCCAATCAGTCACACAGACTAGGAAAAAAACCAGGCAGAGAATGATCTCTTTTTACTTTGTCAAAAAATTTGTTATGGGAAGACCCTCAGGATTTCTAGGCAAAAGAGAATGATTTGCTAATTTACATTCATTCTGCACAAAGATGATGAAAGGAGTGAGGTTGACCTGGAACCTATTGGTATCCAATCAATGAAAGCCAAAATGATTTGGTTTTAAGGCATAATCCTAAACCATAAATCCCAAGACTTAAACAACAAAATTTACATTTCTTTCAGCAGAACACCTGCAAGTAAACATATGATATCCTATGTGGAATTAGGAAAGAAAAGGAAAAAGAAAGAAAAAGGGAAAGGAAGGAATAGAAAAGGGGAGGGAAGAATTGTGTTGTCTAGGTGGCCCGTGTTAGTTGGATTCCCATGGGGCAGTTCCTGTTCACAGAAGTTGTTGTTTGTCCTTCTTTCTTGAAGAAGACCATGAAAGGAAGGATGTGATGCCATGACTTGCAAGTGAATTGGATTTAAGTAAGGCATGACTATGTAAAGTCACTATGTTATATGAAAAGTAGAACATACATACTTGCAACATATTTGAGTATGTATTGGGCAATAGCTTTATGTACACACACACACACACACACACACACACACACACACACACCCCTCCACACAGATACATATATAGTATAAGTTTAATCTAAAATTGGGGCAACTAGATGGGTTTATTGTGGATAGAGTACTGGCCTGGATTCAGAAAGACTCATCTTCATGAGTTTCAATATGGACTCAGATACTTACTTAGTTAAGTGACCTTGTGCAAGTCACTTAACCCTATTATCTAAGTTCATCATCTGTAAAATGAAAAAAGAAATAGCAAGCCACTCTAACATCTTTGTCAAGAAAACCTCAAATGGATCAAGAAAAGTTGGACACAACTAAACAATAGCCTAAAACCAGTGTCATCACATATTCATTGTATAACTCTTTTAGGTGATTAAAGTGGACTCATATGAATGGAATGAACAAATATTTGTCAAAGCAAATTAGATTCTGCTGTAACTGCTAATTTGGTACTCTTATGTTATTGAATTTTATTGTTGCTAATGAGACAACTACTTGATATGGTAGATATAATTATGGACCTTAAATGAGGAACATCTTAATTCAAATCCAGCTCCAGATACTTGCAATTCTGGGCAGGTCATTTTACTTCTGTTTACCTCAGTTTCCTTAATTGCAAAGTGGGGATAATAATAGCATCCATTCCCTAGGATTGTTGTGAAAACAAGTGAGAAAACATTTGGAAAGCACTTAGCATGGTGCCTGATATCTATATCTATATCTATATCTATATCTATATCTATATCTATATCTATATCTATATCTATATCTATATCTATATCTATATCTATATCCATAGATATAGATATATATTTATATATATATCTATATCTATATCTATATCTATATCTATAACTATCTATCTATCTATCTATCTATCTACATACTATATAAATGGTTGGGATTATTATTAATGAAGGAATGGTATAGGAAACAATGATAAAATGCACTCACATTCCAAAAACCACTGTATAGGACTAAGGTAACTTTGGCTAGGTTTCTCATTGACTAGAATATAAATAAACTCAAGTTTTGGAGTGGAGAAACATTGTTACCATATGAACTGCTTTCCTAGAGAGAAAGCTTTATTGTTGTATATAAGTAGGATTAATCACTCGCTTCACTTTTTTTTTAATGGAAAGACAGAAAAAAATAACAGCATAATTCTATAATCCAGAATAGAGTTTAAAACATTTCAGGGCTACTGATTCAAATAAATACAATTGTTAATTATATGATAGAAAATTATTCAGATTCATTGTAAATGAAAAATTAAAAGAAATATTTTGAAAAGAAGAAAAATATCAGAAGTTCTTGGAAGGAAGCAGAATAGGTAAAATAAATGCATTATATACTATGAATCAAAGTATAACAGTGAGAATGATAAGCAGCAGCAACGGACCCCAAATTTCAGTTATGCAGCTGTGCTATGAGAACATCAATGGGTCTTACATTAAAACCTCCTATTCACCTGTCACTTGTTTTATCCTCTACCTGGCCTTTGGCTCAGGGGCTATGCTGGCTGTGTTGGGAAACACTCTGGTCATGATTTCAATCCTTCACTTCAAGAAGCTTCATGGTCCAGTCAATTATCTTATTGCTTCTTTGGCTTGCACTGACTTTTTGGTGGGAGCCACTGTGATGCCTTTCAGCATGGTGAGGTCTGTAGAGAATTGTTGGTATTTTGGGAAGAGTTACTCTTAACTTCACTCTTGTTTTGATGGATCATTTTGTTATTCTTCCAATTTTTATTTGTGCTTCAAATAAGAAAAGACAAAAAGAGGACTACAACTTTGATGACAGCTTGTAAGCACTATTCACATATAATTTATCTTGGTAAATTAACTTTATTTAATATCAACCTTTAAATTGGAGTTTAAACTGCATGAAAAGAAAATACTTACATCTCATTATAATTTACCTTTTCCAGTTTTAACATTGTTCCATATTTTAACTTTTTCAATCTAAAATCTTAATTTGTTTAGAAAACAAATCTGTTGTTGAAAAGTGACCTCTGAAAACTTTCCAAGTAAAAATCAGTTTAATTGCTCTTTCAAACTAATGATAAAAGAAAGCATAAATATTGAGGGTTTATGGGTGAGTTGTAATAGGCAAACCAAATTAAAATTTTATAAATATATGTCGAGATGATGAATCCCAGATAAGCATCAATTATTGCTTCAATAAAGTATGGTAACCATGAAATCAGAAATTCAATCACTGTAATATCCAGTGTTTTGGCTGCTCTTCTCTCCCTCTTGGACACTGTGGCTTTGTAACTCTCTGAGGATGACTTTCAATCTTTCTAGCCTGTTGTTTAGCTACTAGAAAAATCTTACAATAAAGAATAACCATAACCAGAGTGGAAATGAAGAACAACAGAAAGTCTATCAGTACCCAGCTTTGATTCACAGCAACCTGACAATCTCCCTCACAGGTGAGGTCACTTACTAATTCCTGCAGTCCATCACCATTGGCATTTGTGCAAAGAAGTGAAAAACTAAATGTAATGGCCAGGAACCAGGAGAACATGATTCAAATTCCTGAAACAGAGTGAATTTGGTTAGATGGACCAGAGGTCAGTCACAACAATATATCTATCAATAGAGATGAAGCACAAATAAAAATTGGAAGAATAACAAAATGATCCATCAAAACAAGAGTGAAGTTAAGAGTAACTCTTCCCAAAATACCAACAATTCTCTACAGACCTCACCATGCTGAAAGGCATCACAGTGGCTCCCACCAAAAAGTCAGTGCAAGCCAAAGAAGCAATAAGATAATTGACTGGACCATGAAGCTTCTTGAAGTGAAGGATTGAAATCATGACCAGAGTGTTTCCCAACACAGCCAGCATAGCCCCTGAGCCAAAGGCCAGGTAGAGGATAAAACAAGTGACAGGTGAATAGGAGGTTTTAATGTAAGACCCATTGATGTTCTCATAGCACAGCTGCATAACTGAAATTTGGGGTCCGTTGCTGCTGCTTATCATTCTCACTCAGCTTATAAGTATCTTTGTTTTTCTTATCATAGAAAAGTTATCACTGACACTTCCAATATTCCTGGGAAGAAAAAGATTACTACAAGTATATACAAAGTTAAATGAATTATGATCCATTTCATTGAGATAATATTTGTGAAGCATTTAACGTATTGACTGGCATAGCCAGCACTAAATAAATACTTAATCCCTGCTTTTCCCCATTTTCTGTTATACTCAGTATATGTTGATTTAACTTAGTAGAACAGCTTCTCCTAACCTAAAAAAGCATTAAATAAATAGCTTTGACTAAATCTACTAAGGATCAACATCAAGATATTCTTTTTTTTTTTTTTTGCTTGGTAACATCTTCCTCTTATCTTCTCATTCTGTACTTCAGTCAAGCTCTTCAGCAAAGTTCAGGATTTCTCAGTTCTGGGGTCACTTTTTATTACTTTCTCTTCCTTCATGTTGTCATCTCTGAGTTAATGCCCCACATATTTTGACTTTTGGGACCTCACTCATAGAAGTGCCAAAAAAACCCTAAGATATAATCCCTATGGTGTAAGATGTGAACTAGGGGAAAAACTTTTTTTTTCCCATTAGCCATTAGTAAGGACTTTTTTTTTCTGCTGTACTACTATTTATAGGAACATAAATCATTTATTTTGTTTTGTAAGATTAGTACATATATGTGTTCCTTTTTTCCTTTTTTTTGATGACTGAATTCATGGTGAATATACTGATATTTTAGTGTGTACTACTATATGTATTTATATATATACATGTACACATGTATATGTACATACATATGTATATACATGTATGTATATTCACATATATGAGGTATATGTGTGTGCACATGTATCTGTGTGTATATATGGGTGTATAGTTATAAAAGTTTAAAATTTCATTCTCTTTTAGGAAACCTTGTCTATATTTGTACAAAAACACATACACACAAATAAATATACATATAAAGATATATGTAGGTGAATTTTTGGTTTCTCTTGAATATTAAATAATAATCTGTACTTTCTTAGTATTGCTTTCCAATGTTAGAGCATAATTCTTCAATAACATTTTAGAAATTTTTACTATTGCTAAATGATTCCCAGACCACAGATATTCAAGCAATTTATGCATCTTTATTTTAAGTCTTTTAGATTTTCATCTCCCTGAATACAGTTGGATTTGTTGGCAGGATCTTAGCAAATCCTTGATCATGCTACATTAAGACATTAAAAGAGGATATTATTGGAAACTCTGTATACATATTATATATACATATGTGTTATATATGCATATATTTTGTCATTGTGAGAAACTTCAATGATAGACATCTTTCTACAAAGCAAATAGGCATCTACTTAGTCTTACACAAATCTGAGGGAAAGATTAGGAAAAGTATTGAGAGTTTAAAATACTTTCTCAGTAACCAGCACATGTCAGAACTCAGGTCTTCATAATTACAAAGCAAGCCTTCCTTTTACTATGCAATATTGCCCCTTCATATAGAAGATATCACAAAAGTATTGGGGGAATCTTAAACTTTAATACTTTCAGACTATAATAAGACAATACACATACTTTATTCACATATTTAGATCAACGCATTTATAATATATATAGAGAGAAAACATACAAATGCAACCATATCTATACATATAAGATATATATGCATTGTATAGAAAATAGCAGAATAAGATGTTAAAATTAAGTACTACCTTGAAATCCAAATCATCACTTGATCTATCTGGTGAGTTTCTGTGTAGCATAAAGAATTCCATAATTTGTATAAGATGTGAATCCAAACTGGGACAAGACTTCATAGTGGTGCCTGCCTTCAAACTGTATTCTCTCCTGTTCGATCAACTCAATAACTGCAATTTGTTGGGTCTGGGATGCTCTGCTTTTTTTCTTTTTGGACCTTCATAGAGCACCAATGACCTCAAAGGGTCATTTACTTCCTGCATGAATTGAATGTAAGTGAGTCACATTTGCATAGTCATCAGCCTCACTTTCTCTTTCAGAGCCATCAGTATCCAATGACAAGACAAAAAATCAGACTGGCAATGGCTTGAGATGCACTTTGACATCTTCAGTATCTGACCATGCTCTAAACACTCCTTAGCAATTATTCACCTACCTTCATATTTTGTTGTAACAAATTGTCTTCATCTGCCTATTGCTCAGAGATGGGAAACGGTGGGGAATCTTAACATGCTCAAGGTAGACATCCCACTCAAATGTTACCTGTGCATCTCCAATTGAGCATGTTTAAAGCAGACTTCACTCTCTCTCCTCTCTAGCCCACTTTCCTATAACTATTAAAAGCATCCTCCTCCTTCTAGTCATCTCGTGTTGCAGGGTGGATCTGGAACTGGTTTTCATGATCAAAAACTATTGTGTGTGACTATTGACTAAGCAGAATGAAATTACTTCTAATATTGTTTTATCCTATTCAATATATTATATATGAGGAAATGTACTAAAAATAATAAAAATGTAACACATGCTAAAGTTGTTTTTCTTTTAAGAAAACAGAATAGTGTATATTCTCAAGAATTGAATTAATACATTTTCCTCATTTCTATTGAAAATGGAAAGTTTTGAAAGGAACCCACTTGTGCAAAAATATCTGTAGCAGCCCTTTTATTGGCAGCAAGAAACTGGAAAATGAGTGAATGGAAAATGGCTGAATAAGTTATATATAAATGTCATGGAATATTATTGTTCTGAAAGAAACGATCAGCAGGATGATTTCAGAGAGGTCTGGAGAAACTTATTGATGCTAAGTGAAATGAGCAGAACCAAGAGATCATTATACACAGCAAAATCCAGTTGTAACATTTATGTATGACTGCATTAAAACAATTGATAAAAACTTGGCTTTTAGGAAAAACAACTAAAATTTTTTATTTGACTTATTTTTTTACATGTGTAAATTATTGAGTCATTCAGTCCTTATAGTTTCAGCAAGCATGTCTCAACACAGCTGGTAATTACTACTTGAATATGAAAGATGATTTGAAAGATTCATAGTGTATGAAAACAAAATTTTAACTCTACAATAATGAAGTTATTGTAGTTCCAATAAAGTTCTTAGAAATTTTTTGGTTGATTGAATTATTTTGGACTGAAAAAACCAAGATTGAGGAAGGACTTGTGATCAATATAGTGACCTTATAGCTCAGAAAAGAAATAATTTTTTTTCAAGAAGAGACATTAGCTAAATACTTCACTTCCAGCAAGATGCAGAGGACATTTCAACATCTGCTTCACCAGCAGGGAAATAGCCCAGCAGAATAGAGAGTAATCAATTTAGATGTGGAAGGTTTAGAAGCATCCAATTCATAACAGAACTTTTTAAATGTGGGCTTGGAGCTATTAAACAACTAATTTTCTCTGCATCATAGGCAAGTTCCCCTCTAAATAATATGTGTTTTAGTGGAAGCCTAGGCCCATAAACTGGAGAATCTGGTTTCCACCAAGAGTGTCCAAGACTGATATGACACATTGTATTAAAATATGAGGAACACAGTTTGTCTGAAATTTTAATATTCTATTCATAAATCACAAAATAGAGAGAATTGTGTTTTCTAAGAAGCCTGATGAACATTGAAATTCATAAATATTATTAAAACCTTATAATATTTTGCATATATATGTATATATGTAACTCAATTCTTAAATATTTAAAATAAGTATGTCTACCATCTCTCTTAAAACTTCTCATACTTTTTTACTTTAAAAGAAAAGAAATTTAAATATATGGATTTTATGATTTTATGAATTATGAATGGATTTTATGAATTTATGATTCTGTAGCAAGTAGTAACAAAAATATAACAGGAAGGTAGAGTCAAGATGGCAGAGTTAAGGCAGGAACCTATAACCACTACCCCAAACCACTCCAAATAATTTTAAACAGTGATTCTAAACAAATTTTAGAGTACCAGGACATACACAAATGGAGTAGAACAGGAAAGGTCTGTGGCACATTATAGGAATCCTGTGTTCAGTCCCAGTGCAGACCAATGCCAACATAGCTCTGGCTCCAGCACCAGCACCAGCAAACCAGACATATATGTAGGGACCTCCGAATCAGAAGCCGATGGCTTCCTGACCTCTCAGCCCACAAACTTGGGTCAGTGCACCCTCCACTCTAAAAACAGAGACCTACTTTAGCAAAGAATTAAAAGCTGAGTAATAAGCTAGGAAAATAAGTAGACAATAGAAAAAGATTCTGACTATAGAAAGTTACTATGGTGACAAAAAATTTCATAACACACACTCAGAAGAAGATAACAAAGTCAAAGCTCCTATATCCAAAGATTCCAAAAAGAAATGATTTCCAGCTAAGGAAGAGCTCAAAAGAGATTCTGAAAATCAAGTAAAAGCAATAGATGAAATATTAGGAAGTAGAGTCAGAGTGATGCAAAAAGAAAAAAAGTAATGAGGAGAATAATTCTTTAACAAGCAAAACTGACCAAATGAGAAAGGAGATACAAAAGCTCACTGAAGAAAATAATTTCTTCAGAAAATGGAAACTGAGTGGATGCCCATCAATTGGAGAATGGCTGAATAAATTGTGGTATATGAATATTATGGAATATTATTGTTCTGTAAGAAATGACCAACAGGATTATTTCAGAAAGGCCTGGAGAGACTTACATGAACTGATGCTGAGTGAAATGAGCAGGATCAGGAGATCGTTGTATACTTCAACAACAATACTATATGATGATCAATTCTGAAGAGGTCCTCTCCAACAATGAGATGAACCAAATCAGTTCCAATAGAGCAGTAATGAACTGAACCAGCTACGCACAGTAGAACTCTGGGAGTTGACTATGAACCACTACATAGAATTCCCAATCCCTATATTTTTGTCTGCCTACATTTTTGATTTCCTTCACAGGCTAATTATACACTGTTTCAAAGTCTGATTCTTTTTGTACAGCAAAATAACTGTTTGGACATGTATACATATATTGTATTTAACTTATACTTTAAGATATTTAACATATATTGATCAACCTGCCATCTGGGTGAAGGGATGGGGGGAAGGGGGGGAAAAGTTGAAACAAAAGGTTTTGCAATTGTCAATGCTGGAAAATTATCTATGCATAAAATTTTTATAAAAATTAATTAAATAAATAAAATAATTAATTGAAAAAAAGAAAGATCAAGGAAAAAAATAAAAGAAAATAAAAAGGAAAATAATTTCTTAAAAAATTAGGATTAAGCAAAGGGAAGGCAACAAACTTTATGAGAAATTAAGAAACAATAAAGCAAAACCAAAAAAATTTTAAAAATTGAAATGTCTCATTGGTAAAACAAATAACTCAGTAAGTAGATCCAAGCAGAGATAATTTAAAAGTATTGTTCTACCTGATAGTCATGATAAAAAAAGATTCCGGACAGCATCTTTCAAAAAATTATCAAGGAAAACTGACTTGATATTCTAGAAGCAGAGGGTAAAATAGAAATTGAAAAAATCCAGTGATCACTTCCTGAAAGAGATCTTCATAAAAACTCTCAGGAATATTAGCCAAATTCTGGAACTTCCCAAATCAAGGAGAAAATATTGGAAGCAGTCATAAAGAAACAGTTTAAATATTATTGAGTCACAGTCAGAATAACATAAGATTTAACAGCTTCTATATTAAAAGATTAGAGAGCTTAGAATATGATATTCCTGAGAGCAATGGAGCTAGGGTTACAACCAAGAATCACCTATCCAGCAACACTAATCTTAATCCTTCAGGGGAAAAGGTGGAAATTTGATGAAATAGAGGATTTTCAAGCATTCATGATGAAAAGGCCAGGGCTGAATAGAAAAATCTGATTTTTCAAATATAGGACTCAAGAGAAGCATAAGTAGGTAATCAAGAAAGTGATATCATAAGAGAATTAATAAGGTTCATTTTTTTCCTGAGCCATAATGTTACTGTGTTGCTCTCAAGTCCTTCATTTTAGTTTTTTCAATCCAAAATAATTCAACAAACCAAGAATTTTCTAAGAACTTTATTGGAGTTATAATAACTTCATTATTATAGAATTAAAACTTGTTTTCATACACTCTGAATCTTTCAAATCACCTTTCATATTCAAATAGAAATTACCAACTGAATTGAGACATAATTACTGAAACTACAAGGACTAAATGACTTGATAACTTACACATGTAGGAAAATAAGTCAAATTAAAAAAAATTAATTATTTTTCTTAAAAGCCATAAAAGACAAACAAAAAAATTTACAGTGGAGGGGAAGAAGAGGAGAAGAGAGTGACTCTTATTCTCATCAGAATTGACTAAAAGAAAAAATAACATGCACAGTCACTATCTTTGAATGGGATATGGAAAGGGGGGAGGGTTATAGAAGAGAGGGCATATAGGAGGAGGGAGTGATTGGTATTTTTTGAGGAAAGAAAAGGTAAAAGAAAAAGAATAGAATAAATGGGGAGATACAGTTAGCAATTGTAATTGTAAAAGGAGTTTTGAGGCAAGTTTCTCTGATACCACCTTATTTCTCAAAAGTATAGGGAACTGAGTCAAATTTAAAAAAAATAACAATCATGCCCCACTTGATAAAGAATATTAACCATGCCCAAAGGGCTATAAAATCATGCATATCCTTTGGCCTAACTATAACATTACCAGGCATGAACACCAAAAGAGATTTTTTAAGGGGAAAAGGACATATATATATATATATATATATAAATGTATGTATGTGTGTATATATATATATATATATAAAATGTATGTATGTGTATATATATATATAAATGTATGTATGTGTGTATATATATATATATATACATATATATATATATATATACATATACAAAACTATTTAAGGCAGCTCTTTTCTTTCTATCTTTCTTTTTTTTATTAATAATAATAGTTTTTATTTACCAGATATTTGCATGGGTAATTTTACAATGTTCCCCCCCTCCAGATGGCAGGCTGACCAATACATGTTAAATATGTTAGAGTATAAATTAAATACAATATATGTATACGTGACCAAATAGTTGTTTTGCTGAACAAAAAGAATCGGACTTTGAAATAGTGTACATTTAGCCTGTGAAGGAAATCCAAAATGCAGGCGGACAAAATTAGAGGGATTGAAAATTCTATGTAGTGGTTCATAGTCATCTCCCAGAGTTCTTTCGCTGGGTGTAGCTGGTTCAGTTCATTACTACTCTATTGGAACTGATTTGATTCACCTCATTGTTGGAGAGGGCCACGTCCATCAGAATTGATCATCATACAGTATTGTTGTTGAAGTATATAATGATCTTCTGGTCCTGCTCATTTCACTCAGAATCAGTTCATGTAAGTCTCTCCAGGCCTTTCTGAAATCATCTTGCTGGTCATTTCTTACGGAACAATAATATTCCATACTATTCATATACCACAATTTATTCAGCCAATATCCAATTGATGGGCATCCATGTAGTTTCCAGTTTCTGGCCACCACAAAGAGGGATGCCACAAACATTCTTGCACATACAGGTCCCTTTCCCTTTTTTAAGATCTCTTTGGGATACAAACCCAGTAGCAACACTGCTGGATCAAAGGGTATGCACAGTTTGATAACTTTTTGAGCATAGTTCCAAGTTGCTGTCCAGAATGGCTGGATATATTCACAGTTCCACCAACAATGTACCAGTGTCCCTGTTTTCCCACATCCCCTCCAACATTCTAGCAGCTCTTTTCTCAAGACAAAAAAAAAAATGAAAACTGATGGGATGCCTATCAATTGAAGAATAGATGAATAAAATGTGGTATGTGATGATGATGGAATATTATTGTTCTATAGGACATGATGAGCAGGATGCTCTCTGAAATACCTATAAAGTCCTTCATAAACTCAAGCAAAGTGAAATGTACTAGGTACAAAGTAAGAGTAATGCTCTGGAATGATCAGCTGTGCATGACTTTTCTATTTTCAGCAATACTATGATAAACCACCACTCTGAAGGACTTAAAATGAAAAATCCTATCCACACCCAAAGAATTCATTGTGTCTGAATTGACATGTGCTCTTTTTTTTTGGTCTCTGTCTCTGTCTCTGTCTCTGTCTCTCTTCCTCCTTCCTTCCTTCTCTAATTCCCTTCCTCTTTCCTTTTCTCCCTCTCTCCCTCCTTTATTTTTCTTGAAGATTTTTTTTTGTGTGTGGGATATCTCTTTTCTTTCACAACATGATTTTTATGGAAATGTTTTGCATAACTTCAAATGTGCTTTCTTAATGAGGGATGGGGATGCGGATAAAGGAGAGAATCTAGAACTTGAAATTTTAAAAACAAATGTAAAAAGTTGTTTACATATAAATAGGGAAAATAAGATATATATATATATATATATATATACACACACAAAATCATGGTTGGAACCATATTTGATAGCATGTAATAGGCAACAGCATAATGTATGCATGTATAAACTATAATTGGCCCCCAAAATAAGTGCTTTCCACTGAATTTTATGGCTTTCTTTTTTTTTTAGGAGGAGGAATTATTTTAATAGCTTTTTATTTTTCCAAATACATGCAAATATAGTTTTTAACATTCACCTTTGCAGCAGCTTGTACTTCGAATATTTCTCCCTCCCTCCATCCTCCTCTCTTCCATAGACAGTAAGCAATCCACTACAGTGCAATTTTTTGAAACACATTTCCATGTTCATCATGCTACACAAGAAAAATGAGATCAAAAGGTGAAAGAAAAAAAAAACAGTAGGGGGGAAAACCCAAGCAAATAAACAACAATAATAACACAAAAGTGAAATTTCTATACTCTAATCCTGTTTCCATAGTTCTCTCTCTGGATGTGGATGGCTTTTTCCATCACAAATCTATTAAAAGTGTATGGCTTTCTTAGATTATTAAATTCATATTAATGGAATATGCAAATAGTTGCAAAAGGAAATTATTGTTATTTGCAATAATTGCCAATTAGGTAATGTTTTAGTGTTATGTAAGTATATTATTGATTATGAGGCAATTAGATATGCTGTTGGCCTAGAGTCAGAAAAACTTGAGGTCAAATCCAGTCTTAGACACTTACAATCAGTGTAATCCTGGGGAACTCTCCGCCTTACTTTCCTTAATTTGCAAGTGGGGGTAATAATAATAATAAGGCTGTTATAAGGAATAAATGAGATTATATTGGTAAAGTTAATGGAATGAAAGAAGAGAGACCTAGTAACAGAGCTGACACAAAGTAAACATTGTTACTTTACGACATATATCAGCAATTTCTTTTAAATATTAAAGCCAGAGAGACAAAACTGTCAAAACTCTATAAAGCAACATGACCTGATCTACTAGAAAAAATGAATCTTTTCATCTTCTCTAAAAGGTGGTGATAATTAGTTACATATAGCATAAGTCATTTTATAATTCTTAATCAATGGAAATTTAATTTAAAATTTAAAAAAATTAAAATAAAAAATAAAGTTTAAATTTTAAAAAATTAAAATTTAAAATTTAAAAATTTAGAGTTAATAATCTATTTAAAATTTTTTTAAAATTTAAATTTTTAAATTTTAATTTTAAAAATATTTTGATACTGTAAACAATATTCTTTTGCTTATGTTCATTTCACTTGTCACTATTTCATGCAATTCTTTCTATTTCTTTTTCTTTTTTAATAATAGCTTTTTATTTTCAAAATACATGTGAAGATAATTTTCAACATCCACTCTTGCACAACCTTGTATTCCAATTTTTCTCCCTCCCTTCCCTCACCCCTTCCTCTAGACAGCAAGAAATCCAGTATATGTTAAACATGCTCAATTCTTCTATATGTATTTCCACATTTATCATGCTATACAAGAAAAATCAGATGGAAAAGGAAAAAATGATAAAGAAAAAAAGCAAGCAATCCATGTTCTTTTTTAAAATCACTGAGCTCATTATTATTATTATCTTTTGCTGAGGCAATTGGGGTTAAGTGACTTGCCCAGGGTCACACACAGCCAGGAAGTGTCAAGCATCTGAAGCTAGATTTGAACTCAGGTCTTCCTGATTTCAGGGCTGGTGCTCTATCCAATACACCAACTAACTGCCTCAAACTCATTATTTCTTTCAAACTCATTACAATTATATACCACAACTTCTTCAGCCATTCTCCATATGATGTGCAGACTTGAAATTTTTAGTTGTTTGCCACCACAAAAGAGCTGCTATAAACATTCTGGAACACATATTTTTTTTCCTTTTTTCCTAATCATCTTTGGACATAAACTAAGTAGTGATTTTGCTGGATCAGAGGATAAGGCAGTTTAATAACCCTTTGATTATAATTCCACGTTGCATTCCAAAATGATTGGATAAGTTCACAATTTTACCAACAATGAATTAGGTGGAGGTGAATTGTTCCACCTTCCCTCCAACATTTATCACTTTCCCTTTCTATCATTTTGGCCAATCTGATAGATGTAATATGATATTTAAAAGTTTTTAATGTACATTGCTCTAATCAGTAATGCTTTAGAACAGTTTTTCATATGAATTCAAGTTATTTTGACTTCCTCAGAAAACTCCATGTTTATTATTGCTTATATGTTCAGTGTATTTTGTGCTTATAACATTTGAAATTAAAATGTTTATACCATTAAAAAAAACACTGTAATTCCCTCTCCCTCTTCTCTCTTCTTACCTCTCAGAAAACCATCTCATATAACAAATGATATTGTAAAGGCCAAAAGAGGAAAAAAAAATAGAACAGATTATTTAATCAAAAAACTTTGAAAATATGTTCAATATGTCACATTTGGATCTACCATCTCTGTAAAAGGGTAGAGGTGTTTTCACATAGCTTTTCTTTTGAGACATTGTTATTGTTATTGTTATTGAGTCATGCCAATTTGGATCTTCTTGGCAAAGATTGTAGAATGATTTTCAATTTCCTTCTTCAAATAATTTTATAGAAGAGGAAACTGAGAAATGAGCAGAACCAGGAGAACATTATATACTTCAACAATGATACTGTATGAGGATGTTTTCTGATGGAAGTGGGTATCTTCGACAAAAAGAAGATCTAATTCAGTTCCAATTGATCAATGATGGGCAAAATCAGCTACATCCAGAAAAGGAACACTGGGAAATAAGTGTAAACTGTTTGCATTTTTGTTTTTCTTCCCAGGTTATTTTTACCTTCTGAATCCAATTCTCCCTGTGCAACAAGAGAACTATTCAGTTCTACACACATATATTGTATCTAGGATATACTATAACATATTTAACATGTATAATACTGTTTGCCATCTAGGGGAGGGGGTAGAGGGAGGGAAGGGAAAAGTCGGAACAGAAGTGAATGCTTGCGATAATGTAAAAAACTACCCAAGTATATGTTCTGTCAATAAAAAGTTATAAAAAAAGATACTCCAAAAATAAACAAACAAACAAATAAATAAATAAATGAAAAGAAGAGGAAACTCAGCCAAATGGAACTACGGGACTTGCTCAGGGTCATACAGCTAGTTAGTGTCTGAGGCCAAATTTGAGCTCAGATCTTCCAGATACTAGGACTGTCACTGCCCACTGTGTCACCTAACCCCCTAAGTTCTGCTATTCTTAATAATTGATGTGTGTGTGTGTGTGTGTGTGTGTGTGTGTGTGTGTGTGTGTGTGTGTGTGATGGAGAAAATACAATTTTGAACATTTTAAGGAACTGAATATTGAAGATTATTAAAAGGAGACAATCTCAAATTATTTGAGAAAATTAAATGAATAATTGACCCATATGGAAATATCTCTACAATATTCTCATGAAAATGAGCTATACCCATTAAAAGCATTCTTAATGAAGGCATGGCAGGGGAAAAGTTAAGTTTTTGCAAGTGATATTCTCTCACACATCTCTTTATGGATAACACTGAAAGATTCTGAGAATCCAAGAACTCACTGTATTTATTGTGATCTTTCTCCTTCTACCTAACTAAGCTAAAGTTGAGAGTAATTTCTGTCCATGTTTGCAGCCCTCGTAGGATCCAGTAAGACACAGGTTTCCTGCATAGTTGTCTTGATAATCACTAGGCATTGAGTTGACTTTGTCCCTCTTTACAATTTAAAAGCTCTAAAAAGTGTGTAAACACACTGTTTTGTCTGTCTCAGCAGTAATCCATGAAATAAGTTCTATCCCCAGATTCAGTTCTATCAGGCCACAGCTAGAATCCCACTTAAAGTGTTTTGTTGTTTTGGCTGACATTGACTTATGACGCCCCTGTTCAAAGTACTGGCTGGTTTTTGGTACATTTGTCAGAGTTCATGCTGGCTCTCCCTACTCTCCTAATCAATCCCAGATTCTTACCTAGTTACCAGATGTATCATTTTTATTGCTTCTATGATTACCTAAAGCTGATAGCTTCCCTCATTTCTACTACCTTATCCCACATTCACTCCCAATTCTCTCAGTCTTAGTGTTTTGGAAGCAATTCAATTTCCCAGCGTGGTGCTCGTATACATTCCAGGTTCCACAGGAATACAACAATGAAGTCAGAAAAATGAGTCTATAGATCTTCATTTGGTAGTTAGCCCAATCCCTTTTTTCCTTTGGAACCTTGCAAACACTTGGCTAGCTCTGGTAATGCATATGATAAGTTGATTATCAATGTACACATCCCTATAAAGTATACTGCTGAGCTAAATGAACTTATTCACAGCATTCAAAACCTCTCCACTTGCTGAAACCAATGATGCCACATATGGATAGTGTGGTGCTGGCTAATGGAGCATCTATATTTTCTTGGAATTACTTTTAAGGTCAAACAGCATAAAAAGTAAAGATTGAATGATACTTTGTAGTCAGATTCAGGGACTGCACTGAGTAAACAATCATCTGCAAACAAAAAAAAACATCATGCACTACACTGTAGTCTTGGCTTGTAGACTTTTTAAGTTGAAGAATTTACCATCAGTGTGGTAGCTGACCTTGATGTCACAAGTTCAGTGAAGGTACTAGACTACATAAGTGAAGCTAAAAAGTATCAGAGCAAGCACACATCCTTGTTTCACTCCATTAGTGACTGGGAAACCATGATAGCATTGTCCATTATATATATGTACAGGTATATGGAGGTGTGTGTATTAATATTATATTAATAGCTAATGATGATTGCATATACCCATTCTACTGAGATCTTAGAATTTAGAAAACTGGGGAATAAAAAGAACTGGAATTCTATGATACAACTTCTGGGTGAAATAAAGTAATTTGAAGAGTGGATATATAAGACCATCATACAGAACTGTGAAGAACCCCAGATATGGATGAGATGTGAATAATTCCCCATGAAGACAGGATTTTGATCCAATAAATATTTCTAAATAACTATATAAATTTAACCAAATAACCTGATTACTTTTATCTTTAAAATTGCAGGATTGAAGTACATGCTCCTTGATTCCATCCCATTCTGTTTTCTGTGGTCCCCTTTAAAATGTTTAATCTTCAAAGTAGTAGGGGTAAAGCACTTTTTGCATGAAGAAATTATTTTTTATGGCTAGAAATGAAAGATTACTGAGCTTAGAGACTACCTCTAGTGTGTTAGATGCCTTATAACTATTTATGATAGTAGATAAGTCATTTGTCTTCTTGAATACAGCATTTCCTTAGCTATAAAATTAGGGTATTGGACCAAGAGCTCATTAAGAGGCCTCAATTTCTAAATACCAGAAATGTTTGTTCCCATTTATCTAAGTGAACCTTCTAAGTCCAAAGCTACCAGATGACATCATTATGCATTATGAAAAGGCAAAAAGGAACAAGTTATGAAAAATTATTTTCTATTCAGTCTTATACAATAATCAAACTAAATGGTTAGGCATAAAATCTAATATAATTTGTTTTTGGTCTATCCAGTATGTTTAATATAAACATTTGCAGTTGAAAATCAAAAAGAATTTCCATTCTGACATTCTCTCTTCCTATCAGTCATTAATTTATAAAATATTTATTTATACCATGAGTCTTTGTGCCACAGTAATTTCCAGATAAACCCACTCCTCTTCCCTCCCCCAGTTACACACTTGAACTGTCCTTTTAACAAAAAACAGTTAAGTAAAAACACAACCAAACTTCATTTAATATACATGACATTCCTACAGAGAGAGGCAGGACTTCACAATCATTACTGGCTTTTTAATTATTCAGAGTTCAGTTTCATTTTAATAATATTTTCAATTATATAAATATTACAAAATTACTCTTCTGGGTTTATCAAGTCTTATGGTCACATCTTCAGAGGTTCCATTTTATCTCATAGACAAGATACACACTCCTTTGTGATAGTTGAAGAAAGTCAAGATGGAGGAAGGACTCAGAAGGAGCACAGCGATTTTTTTGGCCCCCCAAAATAAGACTAGTTCGGATTCTCCTTCGGTTAGGTCAAAAGGTTGGTCTCTGCTAATGTAGAAATATATCATATTATAGCCAAAGGCCATGTTGTGATAATTAGTCATCAGTTTTCTTGGGTGGTTGAAAGGGTTTTTAGGGTAAAAGATCTGTTGATTAATATTACGGATAGGAGAATAATGGCAAGAGATACTTCATATGAAATGGTCTGTGCAACTGCTCGTAGAGCTCCGATCAGGGCATATGTTAAATTTGATGCTCATCCAGATCATAGAATTGAGTATACTGAGAGTCCTGAAAGGGATAGGATAAAAAGAAGTCCTAGGTTCAGGTCTAGTAGTGTGTGGGTATGGGCAGCGGAGTTCAGATTGTTAGGGCAATGGAGAGAGCTAAAATGGGGGCGAGGATGAATATTAAAATGGAGCAGGTTAGGGGGCGTAGAGGTTCTTTAGTAAATAGTTTCAAGGCATATGCGAATGGTTGTAAAAGACCGTAAGGTTCTATGATGTTTGGTCCTTTTCGAAACTGCATGTAGCACTTTTTTTCATGGAAAAGAAGCATAAACCACACCTTTCATCTCCAATAAAAATGTCAAAAACCTCTCTGAATCAGTGTTATCAACAAGAAAATCAACCCAATATAGTAAAGTGTAATGAGTTTAGACAGGGCCTTTAGAAACATCATTTTTGGTTTTTGAAATCTGAGTCTACTCTCCAGATATTGGAGCCATTAGATAACTAAGTGACACAATGTATAGAATTTTGGATATAGAGCTTGAAAGAGTTGAGTTAAAATACTACTTTTGACATTTATTAGACTTTAAACAACTCAGTTAACTTCTCCAATTTTGTTTTCTGATATAAATGAGGGGTTTAAATTTGATAACTCTAAACCTATGGTCCTACACATTTCATTTTAATGTCTTTATTTTATTTTCCTTTCTCTTGAAACTTTTCTTTGGGGAAAGGACAATCTTTGTAAGTAGATTGGGTTTTCTATCAAAAAATGGGGATTGTCTCTGGTTTCTCAATAAAAGCTAAAGACTATAGGGAATGACCACTCTAATAGCTTTGAACTAGATTATCTCTTTTAAGGCAAATAAATGTCATTCAGAAATGTGACAAACCTAAGGTGTTGTGAAAAATCTAAGGTAAATCCTTCTTTATCCACTATATATTCCAAATGGAGTAGACAACCAGCCCATACCCCTTTTATGTGAACAAAAAGTACAAAGAAGACTGACGGAATCCTCTGACCACTTATCAACTGTGCCCAAGTGTTGAGCCAAAAATGGTGAGAAACCTTCCAATTTCCCCTGAACTGCCCAAAAGCCCCTCTATTCAAAAAAACCAAAACAAAACAAAGTGCCTTAGAGGAAGTCCAAGCCTATAAGCAGTAGGATTCTGGTTTCCTTGAAGGGGATCCAAGATTGATATAGAGGCAAAGTATTAAGTTATAAGGAAGACATAGTTTTTCTAACATTTTAATATTCTGCACAAATCACAACACAAAGAGAATTATATTTTCTAACAAGTCTGTTCTGCATTGAAATACACAAAATTATTAATACTTTTTCTGCATTTTTTTCATATACACCTCTTATTTAGTTGGTAAAGTTTTGAAATAAATATATTCACAATCTCTTTTTAAAATTTACTGTATTTGTAACTTAAAGAAAAAAGAAATTACACTTCATGGAATTGATGACTATACAGAAAATAGTAACAAGATAGACAAGTATCCTTATTAATTTTATGACTTTTTTAGATTATTAAAATAGGTTCTTATATTAATTGAGTGAGCATATAGTTGTAAAAGCAAATTAGATTCTGCTGTTAATTGCTTGTTTGGTTATGCCATATTAATGAATTATATTGTTGCTACTGAGACATCTATTTATTTAGTGAAGTGGATACAATTAGGGGTCTTAAATTAGAGTGAATAGTCTAGCCTCAATTACTTTTAATCCTGGACAAGTCACTTCACTTGTCTCAGATCTGTTAATTGTAAAATGGGGATATAATACCACTATTATCTTAGATTGTTGTGAAATACAAATAAGAAAACATTTGTAAAACACTTAGCACAGTGTCTAGTTCATAGACTATATAAATGCTTATGATTATTATTAATGAAGGGATGGCATAAAAACAATGATAAAATGTACTTACAATCCACAAAACACCTTTGTAGGACTAAATTAAATTTAGGTAATTCTCTCATTGAATAGAATATAAAGAAAACCAAGAACTTTAGGGGCAGAAAACCATTGTGATTGTATTAACTCCTTTTACATGGAGACAGCTTCATTATTAGTTGGAGATGGAACTGACCTCTCATTTCACTTTCTTTTTTTTTAAAGAAAGAAAAAACAAAATTATATCATTTAGAATAGAGCTGAAGCATTTCAGGGCTATTGATTCAAATAAATTAAATTGGTAACTACACAGTAGAAAATTATCCAGATTTTTACATACAAGTTTTTTTAAAAAAAACTTTTAAAAGGAAGCAAAGATATCAGAAATGTTCTTGCAATGAAAGAGAATAGGCAAAGTAGGTGCCTTATCTACCATATTAAAACATTAATGGAGGGAAGGGATTAGACAAAATTATAAAATATTAATTAGAGAAGAATTGGTCCAAGAGAAGAATTATGAACAAAAATATAGGCCAAATAAAACAGGAACAGAAGTGCAACTTTAAAGTCATGTAGTAAACACTATTCACATGTAATTTGGCATGCTAAATAAATTTTATTAACCATGAATCTTGAAAGGAGGATTTAGACTGTGTAAAGAAAGCATACTTCCCTCTCATAATAATTTACTTGATCCATTGTTGACTTTGTTTCATATTTTAACTTCTTCAATCTAAAGGCTTTTTTTCAGAAAACAAATCTATTGTTGAAGAGTGGCCTCTGAAGACTTTCCCAGTGATAATAAGTTTAATTGCTCTTCGAAACCAAGGGTAAAAGAAAGCATAAATCAGAGGATTCATGGCTGAGTTATAATAGGTAAACCAAATGAAAATCTCATAAATATAAGTTGGGGTGATGAACCCAAGGTAAGCATCAACTAGTGTCTCAATGAAATAAGGGAACCATGAAATCACAAATGCAATCACAGCAATACCCAGAGTTTTTGCTGCTTTTCTCTCCCTCTTGGATACTCTGGCTTTGTAACTCTCTGAGGATGACTCAGTTTTGTTGCTCATACTTTCAATCTTTCTAGCCTGTTGTTTAGCTACTAGAAAAATCTTACAATAAAGAATGACCATAACCAGAGTGGGAATAAAGAACAATAGAAAATCTACCAATACCCAGTTTTGATTCATAGCAATTTGACAACCTCCCACACATGTAAGAGCACTTACTAATTCCTCTAGTCCATCATCATTGGCACCTGTGTAAAAAAGTGAAAAACTATATGTAGTGGCAAGGAACCAGGACAACAAGATGCATATTCCTGAAACCCAGAGAGTGAATTTGGTTGGATAAACAAGAGGGTCAGTTACAGCAATGTATCTATCAATGGAGATGAAGCACAAGTGAAAAATGGATGAATAACAAAATGATCCATCAAAAGATGAATGAAATTTACAGTAACTCTCCCCAAAGTACCAACAACTCTCCACCAACCTCACCATACTGAAGGGCATCACAGTGACTCCCACCAAAAAGTCAGCACAAGCCAAGGAGGCAATGAGAAAATTGGCTGGAGAGTGCAGCTGTTTGAAGTGAAGGATTGAAATCATGACCAGAAGGTTTCCAAAGACAGCCAGCACAATTCCAAAACCAAATACCAGGTAGAGGAAGACTCGGGGTCCAGTGGAGTAGGAAGTTTTAATGCAGGACCCATTGATGTTCTCGTAGCATAGCTCTATAGCTATAAGCTGGGATCCATTGCTACTATTTATCATTCTTCTTTCTCAACTTATAAATTTCTTTTTTGTCTTTGCATTCACAAAAAAGTTATCATTAACATTTCCAATATTCCTGGGGGGGGGGAAATAAAGTAAATTAATGTCTGTACAAAGTAAAATACTATGCTTTATGAATCCATTTCACTGAGATAATATTTCAAAAACTCTTAACACATTGCCAGGCACAGTCAACACTATATAAATGCTTAATCTCTTCCCCCTTTCCTACAAACTATGAAGCCCTAACACTCAGTAAATAAAACTGCTTCCTTTAATCTAAAAACCACTAAATAAATAGCTTTAGCTGTCTCCTAAAGTTTGGCACCAAGACAGTCAATATGTATCTGCTTCCTAACATTTCCCCTCTAATCCTCATTCTGTATTTCTGATAAAGTTCTCTGTAAAGTTAAGTGAGATACTAAAGGATTCCTTAGTTCAAGGATCACCTTTTATTTGCCCTACTTCATGTTGTCAACTCTGAGTTAATGCCCAAAGTACTTCAACCTTTTGAGACCTTAGCCAGAGAAGTGCCAGAAAACTCCTAAGATACAATCCCTATGGGGTTATGTGTGAACTTAGAGAAGAAACTTTTTTTCCAACAACCATTAGTAAAGAATTCATTCTGTCATGTTACTGTGTACTTTCTAGGAATATAAATAATCCATTTTATTTTGTAAGATTTGCACATTTAGGTTTGTTGGGATTTTTTGGTGATTATTTTATGGATTTTGTTTTTGATGATTGGATTCATGGATAATGTACTGCCATCTCATATGTACGTATGTATGTACCTATATGTGTGTATGTGTGTGTGTGTATATATTCATATATAAGATGCAGTTATATATGTACTTTTATACACACACAAGTAGCTATGTATGTCTGCATATGTTTGTAAGTGTAATTATACCCTCTACATTTATATAAAAGCATGCGTATATGTGAAAATATGTGGGTATACACACATATGTACTTATATTTTAAAAGTTTCTCCTTTACTTAGGTATTGGTTCCCCATGTTAGAGTTTAACTCGTTAATAGCATTTTAGATATTTTTCCATTGTTAGCTGATCCCCATATCACAAGCATATCAGCAATTATTTATTCTATACTTCAAGTCTTTTCAGCTTTGATCTGCCTGAATATACTTGAATTCATTTTCAGAATTTTAGAAAACCCATATATATATATATATATAATATATATATATATCATATATATGTGTGTATATATGTATATACACACACACACACACACACATATATATATATATACATACATACATATATTTCATTAATGTGAGAAATTTCCAATATGGACATAACTTTCTACAAAGCAAATTGGCAACTACCACATAATTTACAATCCCATAGAATTCTGGGGGAGGGGTAAGGGAAGGGGAAAGGGGAAGAGGAAAGGAAAGGGTAAGGTTTTTGAGAGGCTAAAAATTTTTCTCATAAACCAGCATGTACCAGAACTCAGGTATTCATAATTACAAAGGAAGTCCTTTTTTTTTTAATTCAGTGTTGCCTCTAAATATATAGAGTATCACAAAAGTATTAGTGCAGTTTTAAACTTTAAGTACACTAAGACTTTAGTAGCTTGACTAGAATAAGACTATATACATATAAGCACATATGCCTTTATACACATATAAAATATATGTACACAGAACATGTATATATAATGTGCAAATATAATTATAAACATATATGTATATATGTATATGTATATATATTTTATACATAAATATCTATATATATCCCCACTTCTATCCAGATGAGACCCATGTTTGCATTGTATAGGAAATAAAACAAGATGTCAGAATTAAGTAATACTTGAAATCCAAATCAACATTTGGCCTCTTTCTGTGTAGCATAAAGAATTTCATAACTTGTAGGTAAGATGTGAACCTAAACTGGAGTAAGACTTCACAGCAATACTTTTCTCCAAGTTGAATTCTTTCCTGATAAATCTATTCAATAACAATTGCAATTGATTGGAGCTGTTTGTCCTTCATTTTAAAAAAAAAGGATCAATGTTCACAAGGGTTGATGTTTTGATTCATGGATGAATGAGATTTGAATTATATTTGGATAATCATCAGCCTCATTTTCTCTATCAGAGTCTCTATCAGAGTCCTGTCCAGTGGCAGGAAAAAGACTGCCAATGGCCTGAGATGCAACTTAATGGCTTTAATGTCTAACAAATCTGCCTTCATGACTGTTGTTACAAATTGTTTTTATTTGCCTATTGCAAAGGATTCACATCATTGAGATAGACAAACCCCTAATTCACTGATGAGTTTGAAAACTGTCAGTTCTCCTTAATTAATTAGCCTTTCTACCAATACAATCTCACCCAGGTTTGGCTTCTGCATGTTTCAGCTTCTTATAGCTATAGGTAAGAATTGGCTGGTTGGTGGACACCAAAGTGGATGAGCAACCATGAAAATGGCTTCACACCTCCTGGAAACCCGCATATTTCCTTGAACTGTACCTGTCATTTTATTGCTATGAGAAACTGGTGTTATGTAAACTCACCTCTGCCTAATGACAGTTGACAACATCTGTCATTTCTAATGCCTGAGAATTGGCTGCAGGCACCGAGAAGGAATGTGACTTGCCCTTGATCACAAATATATTAAGTGTCAGAGAGGATATATTACTTGTCCTTGGCCAAAAGCAGGGGTTCTCAAACAATGGCCCTCAGGCCAGATGTGGCCGGCTGAGGACGTTTATGTGGCCTGCTGGGTTATGGCAAATGGGCTGAGGGGAGGAGACAGAGTGTGAGTTTTTGTTTTTACAATAGTCCGGCCCTCCAACAGTTTGAGGGACAGTGAATTGGCCCCCTATTTAAAAAGTTTGAGGACCACTGGCCAAAAATATATTAAGTGTCAGACCCCAAGTCAAGATTCTGACTCCAAGACCAAGCCTCAATTCACTAGATCATGTTGCTTTTCTTTGCATTAATTATAAATAAGGAGGTGGTCCTAATCTAGGTATGTAATAATTTAATCTATAAAATACACATAAGAAGATAGTAAGTCCTTGTTGTTTCCTGCTTTCTAGAGCCCCCAAGTGAGGGTGACAAAATATGCCATGTTTTCTAGAGCCTCCACACTGGGGTGATTAAAATATCCTGTCCTAGTGGAGAAGTGATGAGGTAGTACTCCTGAGTATGGTGGAAATATGGAGTCCATTTCTTCCCAGCTCTTTCCCCTTTTTATGCCCTCATACCCTTATGTAACAAAACAACATTGGGCATGCAATAAGTATGTACTCTGCATGTGGGACCACATAAACAATTTGCTATTGTATGTAGTTTGCTACTTGATATCACTCTTTCACCTGATTTCACTCTGCTGCAATCACAACATAGGCCCCCTGACTTCTCAGGAAGGCTGAAAGCGCTTAAGGTAGATGGGGAGCCAAACCAGACATTGTTAGCAGGTTTCCTTTGGGATGAAAGGTCTTATACCTCATCCAGAGTTCCCCCACTGTCTGTGACCATCTACAAGCCACTATTTGGGTAACTAGATGTTCAAAGTACAGAATGCTGGAGCCAGGAAGAGTTATCTTCCTGAGTCCAAATTTGGCCTCAGACACTTCCTTCCTAGCTCTGTGATCCTGGGCAAGTCACTTAACACTGTTTACCTCAGTTTCTTCCTTAGTCAAATGAGCTGGAGAAAGAAATGGCAAGCCTCTTCCATATCTACCAAAAACAAACAAACAAACAAACAAACAAAAAAAAAACCCAAATGAGGTCATGAAGAGTCAGTGCAACTTTGCCTCACTTAAATCCAGTTAATGGGTATATCAAAACATCAAAACATGATGTCACTGGCATGTTCAAAAATGAAAGATGAACAACAGAAAGGGAAGAGACTGAAAAAGCCAAGATGGAGGAAGGATTTGATAGCACTTCAGTGACTTTATAATCCAGAAAAGAAACACTTTGTCTTTTTTCATGAAGAAATATGAACCAAATCTATAACCTCCAGTGAGATGCAGAGGACTTCTCAGCATCTGGTTTACCAGCAAGGAAACAGCCCAACAGAATAGAGTGTAATCAGTTTGGATGCTTCAGAAATATCCAGTTGATAATGAAGCCTTCATAATATGAGCTTGAGTGGCACAATGTACAGAGTGTTGGATGTGGACTTGGAAAGACCTGAGTTCAAGTACTCTCTTAGACATTTGTTTAGCTGTATGAGCCTGAACAAGCCACTTAAATTCTCTGACATTTATTTCCTTATCTGTAAAATGAAAGGCTCAGACTTGACTTCTTTGTTCCATTTCACCTCTAGATCTATGCCCTTATTAATGTGTCTGATTTTGGTATCTTCATTTTACCTCATTTCAACTTGGTCTCTCTTAGGGAAGTAACATTTTGTAAAAGCATATTGAAATGTCTAGCTGACAAGAATATGATCTATTTCAGGGTTTTTCAATAGCACCTGGAGACTATAGGGAATGATCCTCCTCACAGATGAGCCCTTTGTCCACTATAATTACATTGAATTGGATTCTTTTTTAAGGCAAATGCCAGCATAATCAGCAGAGATCCCTTCTATATAATCAAAAAAGTATAAAGAAGACTGAATACATTTTTTGATCATTTACTACACGACGCCCATATGTTGAACAACAAAGTAGGAGAAACTTTCAATTTTCTCGGCACCATAGGCAAGTTTCTCTTTAAAGAATCTGTGCTCTAGTGGAAGTCTAGACCTATAAACTGGAGGATTTGGTTCCCACCAAGGACATCCAAGACTGATATAATACCTTGTATTAAATTATGAGGAAGACAGAGTCTGTCTGACATTTTAATATTTCGTCCACAATCATAACACAAGGGATATCATGTTTTCCAGCAAGCCTAATGAACATTGAAATGCACAAATATTATTAAAACATTATAACATTTCACATCTCTCATTTATTTCTTGAAAATATAAAACAAATATGTTCACCATCTCTTTTGAAATTTCTTGTACTTTTTAATTAAAAAGAAAAGAAACTAAATTCTATGGAGTTATGACCATGCAGCAAAATATGCATTGGTTATACCCATTTTTGATAGCATGTGGTAAGCAATATCATAATAATATGTATATGTTTGTATATATGTATGTGTGTCTAAAATGGTAATTGACACCTAAAAGCAATGCTTTTTAACATGAATTCTATGGCTCTCTAGATTATTAATTTAAAGTTAGGAGATTGAGCAAATACTTACAAAAGTAAATTTTAATTATTTGCTATAATTGTTAGTTTGATAAAGTTACTAGCCTTGTGGAAGTATGTTATTGCTAATGAGGCAGTTAAATGAAAACTGCTGACCTGGAATCAGGAAAACCTGATTTAAAATTTAGTATTTTTCACTTACAAGCAATTCTAGCAATTCACGTAACCTCTCTGCCTCAGTTTCCTCAACTGTCAAATGGGAATGATAGCACCTAACTCCTAAGGCTGTTATAAGGATCAAATGAGATAATATTTGTAAAGTTATTGGAATAAAAGAAGAAAGAGGATCCCAAGAAGCCAGAGAATTTTTAATTAGCTGGGACACTATGTAAATATTAATCATTTATAGTAGTTTTTAGCAATTTTTTTAATAGGTTAGAGAGACATATAACTGCCCAAACTCTGAAAGACAATATGACTTGTCTTAAAGGAAAGAATGATTGTTTTTCATTTTCCATAACATAACATTATCACTAAATTAAGAATTAGGAATAGATCAGAAAATTATATTGGGAAAAATGCAAACTGAACTTCTATTGGACACTACAAGAACTTCTTGTATTTGAAGCAGCTCATAGTTTCATTTAACATTAGATTTCTTTATATTTATTTCCATGATGCTTTTGGTTGTTTTTCATTTCTTTTACTTTCAATTATACTAATAACTTCTTGAATTATTTTGTTGTCATATTTTCATAAAACTGAGTTTTGGGGAGTAAGAGTGAAAAATCAGTGTACGACAGGAAATGAGGATGATAGTATCTAATCTGATTTCAAGTTTAGAAAAATCAGTATCCACTGGACATACACATCCAATTAACAATTGTGTTTTTCATTATATTTTAATTTCTAATTTATGAAATAGAACAAGCTTTTCCACAATGGAGCACAATAAAAAAGGTGATTGCACATGAAACTGTAAATCCTCCATGGACAACTTGCTATTTATTTCAAATATACAAAACTATCATTTAAATTTCTTTTTTCTTCCTGCTCCATCCCCCCCCCCCCGAATAGTTACCATTAGGCAGCCACAAAGATGTATGTATAGGTAAAATTATTCTATACATACATATACTTATCAGTTCTTTCTCTGGATGCAGATATGTTTTTTTCATAGGTCCTTAAAGTTAATTTGGGTATTTATAATAATCAAAATAACTTATTCATTCAAATTTATTCATTCTTAAAACAATACTGCTGTTACTGTGTATAATGTTCTCTTATGCTCATTTCACTCTTCATTATTTCATACATGTCTTTCCCTCAGTGACCTCATCATTTCTTATAACATAGTAGTATTTCATTACAATCATATATCACAACTTGTTCAGCCATTCCCCGTTTGATGGATCTCTTTGAAATTTCTAGTGGTTTGCCACCACAAGAGGTTCTATGAACATTTTAGAACATCTAAGATCTTTTCTTTTTTCCCTAATCATCTTTCAAAGTAGACCAAATAATGGTATTGCTGGATCAAAGAGTATAGGTAGTTTAATAATCCTTTGATTTTAATTCCAAATTACATTCTAAAATGGTTGGATAGCTCACAATTCCAAGAACAATGCATTTGTATCCTGTGACATGAAGAGTCCTGAATGGTAGAAGGCAAGGAGATTTCACTTTTATATCCTGCCTTACCCCCACCCTCAGGTCTAGAAGGAAGGAGAGCACCTGTGTTGTGCTGATTTGTTTTTCCAAAGCTAGACTCCCCATTTGCCCTTTTGGAAATTGGATGGGTAAGGAGGGATAGTTAATTTATCTTTTGTTACTGATTTAAGCAGAGTACTAGCATACCATACCCATTGTGGGTGGCAGAGGGAAGAGGGAAGGGGAGAGAGCAGGGAGGAAGAAAGGGAAAAAGGGAGAAGAGGGGGAAGAGTGAGGCAGAGAGGGAGAGTGAGAGAAATTGCAAGCTAAAATGAGGGTAGCTAGGTCTTATGGTAGATAGAGGCCTGGACTTGCATTCAGGAATCTAGTCTCCGATACTTAATTAGCTGTGTGACCTTGAGCAAGTCATTTAATTCTGTTTGCCCTAATACCTCCTCTGTAAACTGAGCTGCAGAAGGAAATGGCAAACCACTCTAGAATCTTTGCCAAGAAAACCCCAAATGGATCAAGAAGAGTTCAACACCAACACTACTGGAAAATAATCTAAAACCAATGCTGGCCCATGTTAATTGTATGACTTTTTCAGATTATTAAAATAGGTTCTTATATCAATAGAACAAGCAAATAGTTGCATTGAGGTTCATAGGGGATCTCAAAATTTTGGGGTTCCAGACCAATACCATGAAGTATTTCAAAAAAATTTGTAGGCTCAGACACATCTCCAAGTCAATGGGCAAAGTTTATTATAATTACAACACCAGGTAAAGCAGGCAAAAGAAGTTAGCAAAAAAACAAACAAACCAAAAAACAAACAAACAAACAAACAAACAAAACTAGGGGCTTCGGGGAATTATCTTTTTAGTCTTGAAATATCGCTAGGTCAAATGGCAGACAGCCAATTTTGTTCCGTATTTGTGTCAACTTTAAGAGCCTCATTACTATTGTTTATTAGTCTCAGAAACCCTGAAGACTTAGCAAACTGGTCTTATAGGGTAAACTATGGTAGGATACCTTAAGGGAAGAATTACATTACTTTCATCTACATTACTTCCAAAGCCTGATGTCCTTAGGTTATTGCTACATCCTTCTTAAGGGCTAGCACATATCAGTTATGAAAGCAAATTAGATTCTGTTGTAACTTCTAGTTTGGTAATGTTATATTATTGTGTTATATTGTTGCTAATGAGACAACTATTTGGTGTAGTGAATACAATTATGGGTCTAAATCTGAAAGACCTGAAACAGCTGCTTACAATTTTAAGGAGTTCTGGGGAAGGGATTAGGAGAAAGGATAAGATACTTTCTCAGATACCAGCATGTGTCAGAACTCATGTCTTTAATAATTACAAAGTAATCCTTCCTTCTACTATTCATTGTTATAGCACCATAAAGAGTGTGAAACAAAAGTGAGTGCAAAAAATTGCAATTTTAAACTTTAATTGCTTAAGACTACACTAACAATACCTTAAGACTACAATAAGACTACATGTACAAATTAGACACACATATATTTGCAAATAGAATATATGTATAGAAAAGCATGCACAGATATAATATGGATACAGAACATACATAGGCATATACATACATCAATACCTTTAAGACACGTGTGCATTGCATAGGAAATTGCAGAACAAGGTGTTAAAATTGAGTAATATGTTGAAATCCAAATCAACATTTGACTTATTTCATGACTTTCACAAGTGGCACAAAGAATTCCACAACTTGTTTGTAAGATGTGAAACCAAACTAGAATAAGACTTCAGAGTGGTGCCTGACTCTAAAATGTATTCTATCCTGATAGATCTATTTGCTCCAAATTACTCTCCCTGACTCAAGACTTTCCTTTCTCTCATTTTCCATTACTAAAATACTTCATTAAATCATTAATCATTAAATTAAATCATTAAAGAAAACAATAACAAAAGTTATTGAAAGAATCCACTGATCATCTCTTGAAAGAAACCCCAAAATTAAAATGTCAAGGAATAATATAGCTAAATTCCAGAACTCTCAAATCAAGGAGAAAATACTGGAAGCAGCCAGAAACAATTCAAGTATCCTGAATTCTTAGGGAGTTGATTGATGATTTGTTCAATATTTTTTTTCTAAAACGAACTATTAAATTAGTTTATTTTCTCTTCTGTAATCAGTATAGTCTATATTTTTGTCAAGATATCACTCCATGATATCATTGGTCCTCCTCAAAAATGAACAATGAACAATAGGAAGTGGAGCCATGTGGTATAGTGGAAGGTAGGGTTTTTTATATCAAAGATCCTAGTTCTTTTACTTTTTCTGTCACTTATTTTGGAGGAACTTCAGGCAAGTTTTCAGCTCTCTCTGAAACTCATTTTTTTTCAAAATGAAGGTGATTGGAGTAGGTGACCATTAAAGATCTTTAGAAGTTTCTACATCTAAAATCTTATATAGTTTCCTATATAACTATATACTATATGCTATATATAGTGTATATAACCATATACTATAACACCTTTAAGGATCAGATCTGTTTCATTATTTGCTTTGTGTTGCCAGAAATTTGCAGTGTCGATAATGATTTTTACCTTGCCTTGATCACATTTCCCTTTTATTCATTTCAATAAACAATGCACCGGGGCTCAATGGCTTCTAATTTAAGTTGCTCTCCTGAGAATCAATATCATATGAAGTCGAAGCTCTTAAATTTTTCCAGTTTAAGTAGCAAAAAACTTAGTCAAATAAGGAGAAATGCTTTGTAGTAGACAGCTCAATTCCTTTGAAAGTATTTAGAAAATGTTGAAAAACTTCAGAAATAGTCTTTTTAGCTGCTATCTTATCATCTAGCATTGTTCAGCCTTTTTTTTTCCAGTCATCTATAACTTTTCATGGCTTTGGGATTTTTTTGGGAAAGGTACTAGAGTAGTTTGATATTACTTTCTCCAGCTCATTTTACAAATGGGGAAATTGAGAGAAACAGTGTTGTTAAGTTACTTGCTCAGGGTCACACAGCTAGTAAGGGTCTGATGCCAGATATACTTGCACATTTTATTCTCTCCCTAAGGCAGGTCTAGGGGAAATGGAGTAAAACAGATATAAGAATAGTATATGGAATTTCATAAATTTAGTGCTGGAAGGAACCTTAGAGTTCATAAAATCTAAGCCTCTCATTTTACATATAAGGAAATTGAGGCTTATAGAGTTTAAGTGACTTGTCCAGAATCACACAGCTAATAAATGTCTAAGGTAGCTTTTGAAATCAAGTCTTACAAGCTCCACATCCAGAAATCTTTGGCTATCTAATGGCTCCACTGGTTCCTTTGCTGGTAATACTAATATTGAGAAGTCTCCTGCCACTTTGCTTGAAAAAACCCAATGTATATTGGATTTCTGACACAAATGTGTATTGGCTCAGATTTCTCAATAGAAGCTAGAAACTAAAGGGAATGCCAAAGCTTAGAAATGAGTCCTTTGTCCAATATAAAAGCACTGAACTAGATTATCTCTTTTAAGGCATATTCCAGTTAGAAATGTGTTATGAAAAATCTAAGGAGTAAAAATCTTCTATACTCACAGTGTATTCTAACTGCTGTACAATTATCCTCTATACCTTTTATATGACCAAAAAAAAAAAACAACAATAAAGATTGGAAGCATCTTTTGGCCACTTAATTAAGCAATACTCAAATGTTGAACAACAAAAGATGTGAAACCCTCAAATTTCCTCTGAAGAAACCCCTCTTTAAAAAATCTGTACTCTACTGAAAGCTCAAGCATAAAAATTGTAGGATTTGGTTTCCACCAAGGGTACCTAAGAGTGATTTAAGGTAAAGTCCTCAGTTATAAGGAAGACACACTTTGTTCAACATTTTAATATTCAATTACAAATCACATTAAAAAGAGAATCATGTTTTCTAACAAGTGGGTTCTGCACTGACATACACAAAATTATTAAAATATTTCATATCTATCCATCTATCTATATGATTTAATTCCTGAAAGTTTAAAATAAATACAATCACAATCTATTTTTAAAATTTACTGTGTTTTTTACTGGATGAAAAAGGAAACTACATCCCATAGAATTGAGTACTATACAGCAAGTAGTAAGAAAAAATTTCTGTAGGTTTTCCATTCTCAAAGAGGTCCATGACATCAGGGAGGTGATACCATGACATGTAAGTAAGGGAGGGCTATGCAAAATCACCAATCTCATCTTCTCTTCCAGTTCATCTGGGTCCAGTAGCAAGATGAAAATCAGTAAAGCTGAAGATGACATGGAAGAAATGAGAAAGTTTGGTCCAATGCCCAATCATTTATTAAGACTAGGTACTCAAAGGTTGTTTTTTTTTGTCCTTTCTTAAAGAGAATTATGACACGAGAGGTGTGATGACAGGACTTGCAAATGAATTGCATTTTAATAAGAGACAGCTGTGTAAACTCACATGAGTTTATTATGAAGATTATAGGAGTGTGGGGAATACAGCAAGATAAGGTGAAAAACTTACAAGAATATGTGAATTCTTTTTCTGTATTTTATTTTCATTATTTCTGTGTTTCTGCTATGACCTGTATAATATGTGCAGGCCCATATTTACTTGAGCCTTGGCTAGCTTATAGCCATATTTACTTAACCTGAGCTGATGACATTTATCACTACTTGACATTTATTGATATGAATTTGATTTATCTATTAGCTGGACCACTATCTGATTGATTAAGCCTGAAGGCCTGATTTTCTGTTTCCTAGAAATCAGGAGATTTTGGGGAAACAGAAATCTTCCATTCCAATCTCTCCAAATAGCAACGACAATTAGATGCCTCCCCCTCCCCTTCTCAATTCTCTCTTACTTGTGATGTAATTTCTTGTATAAAAGCTATGTATCTTTACTACTTCTTTGGCCCTCCTATCTTCAGCTTAATCTTTTTTATCTCTTGATGGGACGGCTCATCCTCTGGAGGTTTTCGATTCTGCCTTCTACTGAATGATCTCTGAGTAGTCATTTTAGGTAAGGGTCTTCTACATCCCTCACAGGAGTTTATATGAAAAATATAACATAAGTAGTTGCAGCATATTTGATAGCATGTCCTAGTCAATAGCTTTACATTTATACATTTATATATTCACATACATGCATATATATTGCAAGTATTACCTAAAATTGAACCAGCTAGATGAGGTACTGTGAATAGAGTTCTGGGCTTGGATTAAAGAAGACATCTTTGTGAGTTTGAATCTGACCTCAGATATTTTGCTAGCTGTGTAAACCGTGGGCAAGTCACTTACACTGTTTTTCTTAGTTCCTCCTCTGTAAAATGGAGAAGAAAATGGCAAACCACTCCAGCATCTTTCCTAGGAAAACCCCAAATGCATCAACAAGAGTTGGACACAATTGAACAACAACCTAAAACAAATTCTGTCCCATATTAATTTTATGAATTTTTTAGATGATTAAAGTAGTCTCATATTAATGGTTTAAGGAAATAGTTTTAAAAGCAAATTAGATTCTGCTGTTACTGCTGCATTGATAATATGTTATTGATTTATATTGTTATTAATGAGGTGTGCTTGATATAGTGGATGTAATTATGGGTTTTAAGTCAGTAAGACCTGAATACAAATCCAGCTTCAGACATTTGTAATCTTGGGCAAATCACTTCAATTCTTTTTCTCTCAGTTTCCTCAGCAGTAAGGTGGGGGTTATAATAGCACCCAATCTCTAGGGTTCATGTTGAAAATCACTTAAAAACATTTGTGAAACATTTAGCACAATGCCTGGTAGGGAAATATATAAATGGTTGTGATTTTTATTAATGGAGTAGTAGCATAAGAAACAAGGATAAAATGCATTTACATCACAAAAAAAAGTAGGGTAAGGTAAATTAGGTAGTTCCACCAATAATTGGAATATAAAGAAAGACAAACTTTTAAGGCAGAAAACCATTGCTACTGAATGAATTCCTTTCATAGGAAGACAGCATCATTATAAGTTCTAAGTGAAATTTATCCTTCCCATCACCTTCTTTAAAAAAAAAAGGAAACAAAGTAAAACAGAAAAAGTAACAACAAAATTTTATAACTCAGAATAGAGCTGAAAACTTTTTAATGTTATTTATTCATATAAATACAATTATTAACTATACAATAAAACTTATTCAGATTTATTATATGTGAAAAATATTTAAAAATTAAAAGGAAGAAAAGATATTATAGATGTTCTTGGAAGGAAACAGAACAGGAAATACAGGTGCCTTATTTATTAGAAATGAAAGGCTAAAGGAGGGAGGACATGAGACACTATAATACGCTCATTAGAGAAGAAAAAAAATTGTTACCTCTTGGTCCAACAGAGGGAAAATGAACAAAAATAAATGTAGAATGAGAAAAGACAGGAACAGGAGTACGATGATGAAGACAGCTGGAAAATACATTCCCATATAACTTATAATGGTAAATAAATTTCATTAAACATGAACCTGAAATTGGAATTGGGGCTAAATGGAGAGAGGATACTTTTATTTTATAATAATTCACCTATTCCATTATTAACCTCGTTCCACATTTTTAACTTCTATCTAAAACCTTTTTTTTTTGAGAAAACAAATCTATTGTTGAAGAGTGACCTCTGAAGACTTCCCCAGTGACAATCAGTTTAATTGCTTTTCTAAACCAAGGGTAAAAGAAAGCATATATCAGAGGGTTCATGGCTGAGTTATAATATGCAAACCAAAGTAAAATTTCATAAATATATGCTGGGGTGATAAACCCTACAAATGCATCAATTATTGAGTCAATAAAGTATGGCAACCATGAAATCAGGAATGCAATCACTGCAATGCCCAAGGTTTTGGCTGCTTTTTTCTCCCTCTTAAACACTCTGGCTTTGTAATCCTCTGACGATGACTCAGTTTTGCTGCTCAAACTTTCGATCTTTCTAGCCTGTTGTTTAGCTACTAGAAAAATCTTACAATAAAGAATGACCATAACCATAGTGGGAATGAAAAACAATAGGAAGTCTATTAATACCCAGGTTTGATTCACAGCAATCTGACAACCTCCCACACAGGTGAGGGCACTTACTAATTCTTCCAGTCCTTCATCATTTGCACCTGTGTAAAGAAGTGAAAAACTAAATGTAATAGCAAGGAACCAGGACAGGAGAATGCATAGTCCTGAAACTGACAGAGTGAATTTGGTTGGATATACCAGAGGATCAGTGATAGCAATGTATCTATCAATGGAAATGAAGCATAAGTGAAAAATAGAAGAATAACAAAATGACCCTTCAAAACAAGAGTGAAATTTACAATAACCCTCCCCAAAGTACCAGCAACTCTCCACAGATCTCACCATGCTGAAGGGCATCACAGTGGCTCCCACCAAAAAGTCAGCACAAGCCAAGGAGGCAATGAGAAAATTGGCAGGAGAATGCAGTTGCTTGAAGTGAATGATTGAAATCATGACCAGAAGGTTTCCTAAGACAGCTAGCAGAGCCCCTGAGCCAAAAGCCAGGTAAAGAATGACTCGGGGTCCAGGGGAGTAGGAAGTTTTAATGCAGGACCCATTGATGCTCTCATAGCAGAGTTCTGGAGCTGCAGAATGGGACCCGTTGCTGCTGATTGCCATCTTTTCTCCTAGATTCTAAATATCTTTTCCTGGTAATCACACAAAAGTTATTATTGACATTTCTAATATATCTAAAAAAAGATAAATGCATATCTGTACAAAATTAAATACTATGCTTCACGAATTATGATCTACTTTACTGGGATAATATTTGAAAAGTACTTAACACTTTGCCTGGCATAGTAGGAACTATAAAAATAGTCTCTTCTCCCTTTCCTATAATAACTGAAGCCTCCCTCCCCCCTTATATTCAATGTGTCCATTTTACTCAGAACTATTTCCTCTAATCTAAAAACCACTAAATACATAGTTTAGAATAAGTATACTAAAGATCATCAAAGCTTATCTGCCTAGTAACATTTATCATTCTGTACCTGTGACAAGCTTCTCTGCAAAGTTCAATGAGATATCAGAAAATTCCTCAGTTCAAAGGTCACCTTTTATTACTTGGTCCTTTTTCATGTTGTCAACTCTGAGTTAATGCCCAAAGTACCCCAACCTTTCTGGAGCTCAGCCAAAGAAGTACCAGAAAACCCCTAAGATAAGATCCCTATAGGCTTAGGTGTGAAGTAGGAGAAGAAACTTTTTCCCCGGTAACCTTTGGCTATGAATTTACTTTGACTTTGTTTTGTTGTTGTTTACTTTCTAGTTACATAAATCATCCACTTTGTTTTATAAGATTTGTACATGTATGCATTTTTTTTGTTCTATGGATTTTTTATATACTAATTTATGGTGAATTTACTGGCATATATATACATACACAATTCTCCTACATATATGTTTGTATATGTGTTTATTTATACACATGTATGAGATGCTGATATATACATAATTGCATACACAAAAGTACTTATATATTTGTGTGAGTATATTTTAGGCGTAGCTTTAAAGCTTAACATTTCAGAGTATCTTTTAGGATACTCTGATCATATTTTATAAAAAGATATACATACACACATATGTATATATACACATATATAGATAGATGGATATAAGTATGCACACATTCACACAAATGTATGTATATTTTAATAGTTTCTCCTAATCATTAAACAAAATCTGTAGTTTCTTAGGTATAGATAGACTGACCATGTTAAGGCATAACATTTTAGAAGTTTTTCCTTGCTAGCTGAAATCCTAATGCAAACACAGTAACAATTATTAGCAATTATTACTTCTCTATCTGAAGCCTTTTTAGTTTTGATCTGTCTGAGTATAATTAGTTTTATTGACAGAATCTTTTTTTACCAGATATATGCATGGGTAATTTTACAATATTGACCATTGCCAAATCCCCTGCTCTAACTTTTCCCCTCCTTCCCCCCACCCCATGGCAGGTTGACCAATACATGCTAAACACGTTAAAGTATAAATCAAACACAATATATGTATACATGATTGACAGAATCTTAAAGAACAACTAATCCTTTCCATATTACATTGAGGCAAGAGAGGAAGATTTTATTGAAAATTCTGAATATATGTTTCATACATAAACATATAAATATAAGTATACATATACACACACATATATACTTCATCAATGTGAGAAACACATCTTTCTACAAAGAAAATGAACAAATATTGTATAATTTACAACGTTGTATAATTCTAGGTAAGGTAAAGGTATAATTCTAGGTAAGGTAAAGGCTAAAAGATTCTATCTCATAAAACAGAATGTGTCAGAATTCAGAGCTTCATGATTACAAAGCCTTCCTTCTACAATTCAGTGCTGCCCCTCCATATTTATGTTGTCACAAAACTATTAATGCCATTTTAAACTTTAAGAGCTTAAGAATACAATATGAATTTTGGGATATTCTATATACACAATTATATACAAAATACAATATATATTATATACATTTACATGTATATACAACACATACTCATATCTATACTATTTCAGTATACTCAAATATAAATCTATACCATTTGAGTAGCTAGATGTGTAATGGCTACAATGCTGACCTGGAGTCAAGAAAATTCATTTTCCTCATACTTTCTAGCTGTGTGACCATGGACAAGTCACTTAACTCTGCCTGAGTTTCTCAATAAGAAATGTTTCAAATAAGCTGTCAAATAAACTGGAAAAAAAGAAATAACAAACTACTAGTATCTCTGACAAGAAAATTCCAAAAAAGGTTAAGAAGAGTCATACATGACTGAAAATGCTGAATAAAAAGGCCCTATTAAAATGAGCACAGTTTCTAAGGAGTACAAACCTTTCTCAGACACAGGACAAGGAAAAATCAATGTCTCAAGGCAATCCCACTGTGGATACATCTAGATTGTCTATGCCAACCTAGGATTGGAAAGGAAATAATGCCTCTAAGCACATAGTATTTATAGTTCTAGGTCATTTTCCTTTGTTCTTCTAATAGCAATGGGGGCATACACTTGTCCTATCAGCCTGTTTTTATTTCAAATGTTACCATCGAAGCAATGGCCCTTTAGAGTTTTATCCAAGTTCCTGGAGATGCTGGACCTTTAGTGAAACCTATTCAACTGCCTTTCACCACTGGCAATATCATAACTGACAGTTGTCACTTTTCTCAAGGGAAAGAGCCACTTCTTCCTGACCCCTAACTCTACTGGAACAATTGTGGAAGCTAGCTGGCAGGGGAAAAATCAGAAGTAAAATCATGGGTAAAAACTCCAGAAAACTTCTCTAAAGTAGGTCCTTGATAAATGATAGCATTTTAATATCATTATTATTATTATTGTTGTACTTCTACTTTCATTGGAATTTTTAGTTAGGGTGGTAAATTTTTAATTTAGGGTGATAAATTTGGTAGAATGCTTTTTTGCTGATAAATGGGGCTATGCCTTCCCTGAAGCAGAGATACTTGGAAAAAATCTTGTATATAAATAAGATATTGTGCTTCATAAGACAAATAACAATATCTAGCACTTACAAAGTATTTTAAAGTTTTTCAAGCATTTTTCCAGAGTCACATAGCTATTAAGTGTCTGTTGTAGCATTGTAATTGGGATCTTTCTCTCCCCAAGTTTGTTTTTGTACCAGTTACAACAATCAGTTGCTTCCCTCTGCCAGGCAAGAGCTGGGCCATAGGCTTGGATCCTAGTAAGGAGATACATGACTAAGGATTGACACATAATCTAGATGTTACCTGTGCATCTCCAATTGAACATATCTAAAGCAAACTTCACTCTTCTTCCTCTCCTATAATCCTTTCAACTTTCCTTTGACCATCAAAAGCATTCTTTTGTCACCTAGGTTCACAACCTCAATTCATCATTGAATATTGCACCTATTCTGTCAGGAACTGTGGACCTAAGAATTACTTTCAATTCTTAGTTCTCAAATATCCCACATATTCAAAGAGTTGAACTAATATCTTTCTATTTCTACTACTTTAAGTTGTCCCTATCTTTCTGTTCACACAGTTACACACTGTTCACCCTAGTTTATTTGGATGGATATGTCTTAGTTTCTGGGGCCACTATGGACCTGTAAGAAAATATCCTCATCCCCTCTGCTTCTCCCCTCTCTGCCCCCCCCCACCCCGGCAATATAATCACCTGTTTTATCTCTTGCTTGGATTACTGTAATAAACTCCAAGTTGCTCTCCCTGACTCAAAATTTTGCTTTCTCTTATTCGTTTTCCACATAGCTACTAAAGTGATTTTCATAAAGCACAGGTTTGAGCATATCACTTCCTACTCAGCATGGCCTCTATGGGCAAATAGAAACTCCAAATTTATTTTAAACCTTCTATAAAACTCATTCCTGACAACCCTTCTAGCTTTCTATATTGCTTCTCAGTTCTGTATAATTTAACCAAAAGAGCTATTTTATTCCCTTACACAATGTCTTCTGTCTCTTTGCCTTTGCATTACCTGATTTCCACATTGAAAAGCAATCATTCCTCACCTTTGTCTCTAAGAAAGCTTTTGTTTCCTTTCAAATTCAGGTCAAGTGAAACTTTCTACATAAAGTTTTTCCTAATCCCCATCAACTTCAAGTGTCCTTCCCTCAGTTATTTGTGATATATTTATTTATATACATGTTGTATCCCTTGTTGAAATATAACTTTCCTGAGGGCACTGGCTATTTCATATCCATCTTTGTGTCTGTGACACATTGAGGTAATTCCTGGCACATGGTTTTTAGAAAGTGCTTATAGATTTATGACCATCATAATTTTTAATATTTTTCACCTTAAATCCTTTGGAAGGGGAAGTGGAAGATAATGAAATAGTACTGCTTAATTAAGACAATAAAAAGCAAGTAGGAAATAAATTTACAGAAAACTTTTGCAAGTGATCTAATTTGGCCAGATCACCTAAGAGTATTACCAAATGGAATGAAGTGAGAGACCAAAAAAAAAAAAAAAAAAAAAGAAAAAGAAAAAAGAAAAAAATGGAAAAGAAATATTAATGTTTCCATAGGCTCATAATTGAGTACAGAGGCATCTTATTTGATCTCTACCATCACAATCTTTGATTTGATGTATTTTTTAATAATGATTTTTTTCTAAAAGGATATTAAAGACCAGGAAGATGGAAAGAACATCCTGATTAGACCAAATATACATGTAGAAAATTATTGATGGGGGACATATAATATCTAAGGTTTGGGACACTTAAAAAATCAGATCCTATTACTCAATTTTAAGTTTTATTCAAATTATTTACTCATCACTATTACTCAAAAATGAGATCAATAAAATACCACTAACTACTATAATTTACATTCTTTCTACTCTATAAAATCTGAATTAGAATGATTTGTGCACCCATCAGTCAGCAAGTATTTATTAATCACATATGTCATGACAGATCATTTTTGAACAAAGTAAGATAAAATAATAAGCAAACTATTGCAAATTGTATTTATTAGCAGGCTATGTCTTGAAGTCATACAACTGTATGAACATGAAGAGAATGCAAGATCCTACTTTGTAAAAATAAATATTTTATTTGTAGAACAAAATGACCCCTTAGACACTCTGAATCATATGTTAATTTATATTAAATTCTTTTGTTCAATAGCCCTCATTAAGATCAAGAGAAAATGTACTAACCAGTGATGTTTTTCTCTGATATAGATGATGTCTAGTACAGAGTTCAAATGAAAAAAAATCAATACTCTAAAAATGATGAAATCTTCCAAGTGATCCAATTTGCTGATGAAAAGTGCATAAAGAGCAGGAATGTTCAGGGGGTCCTAAATGAGATTCAGCATAACAATAAAAGGTAGATAAAGAATAGCTATTGACCAGATTGTTTTATGTAGATGAATAGCCAAAAAGTTGAACTGTGTGTGTGAGAGAGAGAGAGAGAGAGAAAGAGTGTGTGCATGTGCACATATATGCACATTGACATACTTGACAACTTGCCTTAAGTTACATATTTTTACTTAATAAATGTTTATTCATTGTCTGTGTTTATGTGTACATATACACATCCATAGCATAATCACTAGTAGACAAAAGATTTATCTTATGATTAAAAATAAATAAAATTACAAAATTACCTTTGAGAAATTGTTTGGTGTTTTCTGAAACAAAGGCTAATATTTTTTTCATAAATAAATTTTTTCTGGCAAAATAATATATTCACACATTATTAAGCACCTGTCATGTGCCAGGCTAGGTTTTGAGCATAAATGAATAAAAATGATAATATTCACTACCCTAAAGAATTATACATTCTATGTGGGAAAATAGGTGTACATGTATACATATAAGAATATTAAACTTCATAAAAGTAAAAGCAATATCCTTTTGAGAAGTGAGGCAGTCATAAAAATGTTTATTCTACTGTCAGAGAATCTAGATTCAAATCTATCATTTAGAACCTCTGTGATTCTGATGTTTAATCTCTGGGCTTTAATTTCTTCATTTATTAAAAAAGCAAAAGATATTTGAAATAGGTGGCATCTGAGATCATTTTTTGGCTCTAGTTTTGGGATCATTTGAATAATTTGAAACATAATAACAGCTACTCTCTATAAGATTTATTAGAGTTGAACTTGAAAGATGTTAGGGACTCTAAAAGACAGAGGTGATAAGGAAATGCATTCCAGGTTTGGGGGCAGTCTGCACAAAAGCATTGTATGGATAGAATTTGGTGGTTAACGCAGACAAGAGACAGAATGCATGATGGTAAGTCATATATAGTATTACCTGCAAAGGAGGCTGGAGCCAACATGAGAGGGACATTAAATAACAAACAGAAGAATTTGTATTTGATTTCAGAGGAAATGAGGAATAAGTAGATTATTGAATTGTGAATTGATGTCATTCTTTAAGAATGGTGGCATGGCAGACTTTAACAGTGCTGTGGAGGATGAATTTGAAACAGAAGAAATGTGAGGAAAGATGCTCAATTTGAAGGGTATGGAAATAGTTTAGGTTAATAGTGAAAACAGGCTAAATACAATGGGGGCTTCATGATTTGAGAGTGATGGATGGAAGATATGTTGGAATAGTAAATCAAATAGATTTGTCAATGGATTATATTTGTATAATGAAGTAGAATGAGGTGTTAGGGATGATTTCAGTTTTGCAAACCGAATAGTTTTCTTGACAGAAATAGGCAAGTTCAGAATAAGAATAGTTCTTTTTTTTTTTTTTTTTTAGGGGAAAAAAAATTTTCACATTAGTCATGTTGTGAAAGAATCAGAACAGAAGGGAAAAACCATGAGAAAGATAAACACAATAACAAAAAAAATACTATTGTATGCTTCAATCTACATGCAAGCTCCATAGTTCTTTCTCTGGATATGGATAGCATTTTTTATCCTGAGTCTTTTAGAATTGTTTTAGATTATTGTATTACTAAGAAGAAGAATGTCTGTCAAAGTTAATCATTCATACAACATTGCTATTACTGTGTACAGCATTCTCTTGGTTCTGCTAATTTTGATTAGTATCAGTTCATGTAAGTTTTCCCAGACTTTTCTGAAATTATTCTGCTCATCATTTCTTATAGAATAATAATATTCAACTGCATTTATATACACAATTTGTTCAGCCATTCCCCAATGACCATCCCCTTGATTTCCATTTATTTGCCTAACAAGGAAAGCTGCTATAAATATTTTTGTACATATGGGTCCTTTGCCATTTTTAATGATCTCTTTGGGATACAGCATGGTTTGATAGCCCTTTGGGCATAGTTCTGAATTGCTCTCCAGAATGGCTGGATCAGTTCACAACTCCACCAACAATGCATTAGTGTTCCAATGTTTCCACATCCTTTTCAACATTTATCATTTTATACATACAAATATCCATCCATATATATGTGTATATACATATGTTTATATATATATATATATGTATATAATTATTTTCTTCTTTCTTCAATCTATTTGGAGTATTAGTAAGTTATAAGGTACCAACAGTTTCATTAATGTAGAGCCATAGTTCCCTACTGTTTTGCAGAATGGTTAAATCAGTTATAGCTCCATCAAAAATACATCAATATATTTAATTTTCCCATATTACTTAGCAACTTATGTAATTTTCCATTGTTTTTCAACTTTTTCAGCCTGATAGATTTAAGTTGAAATCTCATGCATTACATTTTTCATTTGAATAATCATTAGTGACAGTACATTTTTAAAATTTACCAATTGATACCTTGAATTTCTTCCCTTGAGAGCTGTGTTCATATGCTTTGCTTAACAGTTGGAAAATGGTTCATTCTTATTCATTCTAAATAATTCTTTCTTATTTATAATCAATATAATTAATTCCTTATTTTGGAAAGTCTTAGAAAATTTTCCCAAAAAAATTGCCCTCTGTTGTCAGTTTTCCTAATAATTTTAGTTGCATTTTAACTAATTTTATGTAATTATAATTATCTATTTGACTTCTGTGTTCTTCTTAACTTGCTGTTTGCTAAAGGATTCTTCTCTTACACATTGATCTAAAAGGTAATTCCTTCTAATTTGCTTGATATCATCTTTTATATCTAAGTACCGCATTCATTCACTGATTCGTATTCAAATCCTTGTTACATGTATTGATATATTCATCTGTAACTAGCTTCCAGTTTCCCCATTACTTTTTGCCCCTGTAAGAGGGATTTTTTGCTTTTACTAAATACTTGGCTATTTTAGTTTTGCTTCTGTATGTTGTAGGCCCAATCTGTTTATATTTGTTCATAGTGTTCCTTCTTTATTTTGATTCTCTGTGTTTAGGTATCAAAACCATAACTGTACATAAAAAGAATTTATTAGGATTCCTTATCATATTTGTTCAAATAATGTATACAACATTGGAAGTAATTAATTTTTGAATGTTTGATTGAATTAATTTGTAAATCCATACATTTCTATTTCCTTTGGGAAGCTATTTGTGGCATGTTCAATCTTTTTTCTAAGTTTGGATTATTTCTCTACTTTTTGTTCTATAAATCTGGGCAGCTTGTAAATATTCACACAATTTAGGTGAGCAGTTTTATTAACATACAAAAGGAAAATGTTATTTAAAAATTTTTTTCTTATTAATTATGCATTTCATTTTAATACTGATAATCATCTTTGGCTGCATCATAGAAATTTTGGTTGATGGGCTATTGCTGTCATATTTAATGAAAGTATTTATTGTTTTTCTCGTTTTTCTTTAATTCATCAGTTTTTAAATATTCAGTTATTTAACTTCAATTATTTTATTCACTTCTTTAGTGGCTTTTAGTTGAACATACATTTTATTGTTCTGTGGTAATTAAAAAATGTGATTTTCTGTATGTTAGTGAAGTTTAAGCCTGGTCATAAAGTCAATTCTTGTAAACATGTCATGAATAGCCAAGAAATGTCTATAAACATTTATATTCATATTCAATAATCACTGGAGGCCCATCATCTTGAACATTTCAAAAAATTTACTTAAATCTTTAGCTTTTTTCTAGTTTGGGGATTTTTTTTGCTTATATAAGTCTAGGTTTAAAAGGGAAAGATTATTTCTCCCTATAACTCATTCAACATTTCTTTTAATATTTGGATGCTATTCAGTCTAGTAAGTATTATTATTAAGTTATGTTTTGGGTATCTTTCAGCATAATGAAATTTCTTTTAAAAATCTCTTTTATTCAAGCAGATTTTTGCTGTTGCCTTATATAAAACCATGACTGCTATTCCTACCTATTTATACGTTAGCTAAATCATGAGATTTTGCTCCCATACTTTAATTTTAATTATGTGTGAATCTATTATTTTATTTGTGTTTTTTAAGCAATATTTTTTTAAATTTTGTTTTCTAATCTATTCTGTTATCATCTTCTGTTTTATGGGTAATGTCATCCCATTCACATTTTATGATCATTAATTAGATGGTGCTTTCTATACAATATTCTTATTTTTTATCTTTACAAAGAAGTGGCTGAGAAGGGGAAAATATATTCAGAACCATTCTTCTGTGCTAAATTAAATCTATTCCATTCCCCTTCTTTTCTTCTACTTTTAATTTTAAAACACAGATTCTGATATTTTCATCTCTTTAGAAGCTTCTTTTCATAATTAACACTTCATCATTAAATTGTTTTCCTTAGGATTCATAAATTCTTGAATATATTAGTGAACATACCTTCGCTTTAAAACCTTCATCCTTTCTCCCTGCACACTATTAATTCCCTGTTGAGTAAAATGCATTCCTGTACTAAAAATATGTTGGTGTGTATTCCATTTGACTTTGACTGTTTAAAATCAGAGCTTCCAATGATACCTAGACAGAAAAAGAATACATGAAGGATAGATGAAAATAGGTAGTGTCTCCAGGTAAGGTAATTATGTAGGAATTTTGTGTTGAAGAGGATAAACTTCAGGGTCTATCTCAAAGAATGTGGGTCAGTGGTAGAGAATGTTAATTCATTATTATTATCATGGAGATATCATTTTACAGGCCAATCTCCTTTCATTGCTGAGCCTCCAATATTAACTCAATAAACATTTATTAAACACCTATTTTATATAAGACATTGGTTTAGGTGCAGGGAAGACAAAGAAAGGCAAAACAGGCCCTGCTTTAAAGGAACTTGTCTTTGAATGGATATGTTCTTTGCTTGTAAATTACTAGATATGGAAAAGCTTTATATAAACTAGTTTGGTTATTGGCTAAGAACCTCAGACCAATGGTAACCCAAATTATCATCATCTTCTTCCTTTTGTATTTTGCATTTTGAGGGGAGGCAATTGCGGTTATGCAACTTACCCAGGATCACACAGCTAGTTAGCTAATCTGAAGGTACATTTGAACTCAGGTCCTCCTGACTTCAGGGCTAGTGCTCTATCCACTGTGCCACCTAGCTGTCCCTAACCCACATCTTCTAGAGTATCTCCATTCCAAATGCTACTAGATAAATCAAGTACAGTTTTTCAGAACTTTCCAGAAAGATCATATGGTTATAGAATTAGTTCATGGAATGCTGCAAGTGATCTTAGAGATATATTGAATCCAACTGCCTCATTTTCTTAATTTACAGATGAAGAAAATGTGGCTGATGAAGAAGTTTAAATGACTTGGCTAAACAGCTAATAAATAAATTAGGCAAGATTTAGATTCAGGTCTTCCTGAATTAAAAAAAAAAAGCAATCTATACACTATGCAACTTAGCTGTCTAAGGTTAATTTAACTTTTAAAAATTATTATTCACTGCAATTTTCAAAACAAACAAACAAAAAAACAAAAAACAAACTAAAGTGACATATCAATTATTTTAATTACTTCAGAAAACACTTCTAAAGATTATAAACTTTTTAACTACTATCTTGTCTACATCTCTTTATATTAATTCCCCAGCAGCAAGTGTGAGAGATTTATATTCAGGTCCAGCTTTTTAACCCTTTAGCAATCACAAAATTTGTACCTGAGAAAAGATTGGTGTAAGATGGTCTTCTACACCTGTACTCATATCTTTTTCTCTGGGGAAGGCTTGAAGAACAGTATTCTGACTCTAGCCTCAGATCCTATCAGTAGAAAACCTATTTAAGATTTTAGACATAGTATTTCATTTTTTTCATGACCATATTTGCCATGTGACTTCAAGCATTATATCTATTCATGGGAAATAAATCAAGCCAAGGATTTAGTGGGGGTGACTAATAGACTTGTTGTAATGCTAATGTTTTCCTTTAGTGTTCAGATGGTGATAAAATTTTATAACTTCTGTGCTAGGTAGCAGACTCCTGTTGTTATCTTGATTGTATGGGTTATACTAAGTTGGCTCATTTCTTCTTCAGTGATGGAATTCTTCCTATATCCAAGACATCTACCAGCTTCTGAAGGAAGATTTCTGATTTTTCTTCTCTTATCTCTGATTAGTTATCTATTTATCTCCTACTTCTGGCTACCATTTACTTTTATTTAAACAGTGATTCACTTTTATTTGATCTATCACCAAACAATCTGATGATCATAGAAAGTGCACATATTAAAACTGGGGGTAAGTTCTGATGCATTCCCAAACCAGGGAACAGAATCTTTGGGGTCATACTTGCTACTATTAGACTGGCTACATCACCTACTGATTACTATATATATGACATATGTATGACCCCGTGCATCCAACCAGAACTTTTTAGATGAAGAGTGGTTTCTATCTATTGTATCTTTTTTTATATTTACCCCCTTGCAATATAGTTGTCAAGTCAATGGCTATCTGGTGGTGCTGAAGGCTACTGATTCAGACTTGAAGTATACTCTACTGATAGCCAAAGTTGATTATAAGCAAAGAGAGAGTTAAAACTATAACCTTGGGTCTTTGAACTTAGAAATTAGTTATGAAGAGTTTTTACATGCCAAAAAAGATTATATTTGATCCTAGAAAGAATAGGGAACTACAGGAATATATTGCATGGGGAAGGGTTCTCTGACAAAGATCTGTTTCTTAAGAGAAATAACCTTTGAAGCCATGTGAAAGATAGTTTGGAGTAGGGAATGGTTTCAAACAAGATCACATAGGAAATGTTTTCAGTAATCTAGGTTATAGTTTATCTTGAAATACAACCGTGATAGTATGAATGATGAGACTTTTCTAAATGATGTGTAGATATCCTTCTTAGGTCTCTCCTTCACTCAGATACCCTCACTGGCTCCCTCTAGCTCATCATACAAATTCCACAGCTAGATATTGAAAGGCCTCAATAGTCTGACACCAATAGACATTCTCATCCTTATCATGCTTTTCCAGAAAGTGTCCTAGATAAACTTTAGGATATTTAATCATAGAATCAAACATTTTGGCCTAGATAGGAACGTATGTATTATCAATTTATAGTTAAGGAAAATAAAGCCTAGAAAACTCTAATGATTTATTCAGGGTCAGAGATCATGTCAGAGGCAAAAATTTGAATCTAGATTCTCTGAATCCCAGTGCAGGGCTCTTTATCAATGGAGAATACTGCTTCTAACCAATTTCTGTCTCATCCTTATTTCTGTTTTCATGTCTTTGCTCATGCTACCCAGGGTTTTTTGGAAAGTACATTCCCTCCTTCTCAAACTATTGAAGTACTTTCCTTTAAGGCAAAACTCAAGTACCATTTTATCCTTCAAGTAATTCCAGACTCTGCCTCCCCACGTTCTTGAGTTAGAACAATCTCTATGACCTCCTATCCTAGACCAAATCAGAATGGTAGCATAGTATAGTGGATAGGCATTGGATTTGGACTTAAGAAGGTGTGAATCCTAATTCTGCCTCAGAGTGTCTGTGTGAAGACACTGGGCAATCAGTGGACCTCTGCAGACCTTAGTTTCTTCCTCCACAAAATAAATGTTTTGGACATCATGATTTATAAAGTATAAATTGATGCTTTTAGTCTTAGAGCTTTTTATCTTGGTCCCTTGTTTATACTTACTTCTTTTTTTTGTATTTCAATTATTGGTATCTATAACTTCCTCATAGATTATAACACATCATGTATATGTGTATTTATGTATATATATATATACATATATATATGTTTCTATTATTGTTGTTTAGTCATTTTGATCTCTTCATGACCCCATTTGGGGTTTTACTGGCAGCTCATTTTATAGGTGAGGAAACTGAGGCAAAAAGGATTATGCTTGTCCAAGATCATATAACTAGCAAGTGTCTGATTTCCAATTTGAACTGAGGTCTTCCTGACTTCAGATCCAGGGTCTTTTCACTATACCACTTAGGTACCCTTTGTATATAAAAATCCATTCATCTATTTTTCTATCTATCATTTATTTTTTTTATCTCAAGATTCTGACATTCTTCTTAGCAAATAGTTTTTAAATTTTTGTTAAATTTACAAATGAACTAACATGTTCTCATTGTCTTTGATTACAAAAATTTATTGAGCTACAATACCACATATATGGCCTTCTTGCTAGGGGCTGTTGAATGAAGTCATTGGGTAACTAGCAGGACAATGGGTCCATCAGTCTGGAATTATGGGAGCTAACAGTGCATTCAGATTTACATAGACAAGAAGTTTTCTACATACCAACCAACAACTACAAAAGGAACTTATATGATGTGAAAAACTTGGAAACTTTCACTTTAAGTTTTGATACAGTATTCTAATATTTGTGAACTCAATGTAGTACATATAATTTTTTTCCTTTGCAGTAAGTATGCATTAATGTCCTTGCCAGAGAAAGCTTGTAATCTATGGATACATACATAAATAACTAAAACATCATATAGCATCTATGGATACATACATAACTAAAGCATCATATGGCATTTTCTTCTGCAGAAGTGAATTCACATGCCCCAAAGGAGCAAGTAGTTATAGGGAGAGTTGATAAATAATTTATTTTTTTGATGTGTGGTTATGTAATTTACCTCATGTACATATATCCTGTAGAAGACAGGATATATTAATATTAATTGTAGGGAAAGGACCATTTATTATATAATCTGTATATCACTCAGGCTGTTGAATAATACTGTGTATTTGTTAAGCGAAAATATTTATTGAATTATAAACTTTGCCAAAACAAAACCAGAAAAATACTTAAATAGTTTACACTCATCTAAGCAAAACAAAAATTAAACGAGCACCAACAATCAGTTGCACTTTAGTTTTATTATGTGAAAAGGAAAAAGTCTAGTGAAATATAATAAGCCAAGATATTTTGTAAATGTGATTAAAATGATTTAGGGCAGTATCAGCAGAGCATACAATTTGTAGGGAAATGTGATATCAGATAATTCCCAAAGCCTGTATCAGCAACAAGGAGAGAGAGGGTGTTGCTATATTAGCTAGCAATCAGAAACAAGCAAGACAACTACTATTAGAAAATGATACACCATACCTCATAAACTGGAACTTAGTCTAACTTTATACCCAATGAAAACAGCTTTGGTCAAAGTGTTACTTTATTAATATTACAAGGAAAATTTATTAAATGGTGTTTTTTCCTTAGGCAGGAAGAAAATGAGAATTAGGCTTTTCTTGGAGATTGCCAACCTATGTGGGCAACCTATGTGGTAGGAACCAGTGCACACAAATGAAAATTGAATAAATAAGGAGGGGCAGGATTGTTACAGCTGAGATATTTCACAAGTTCTTGGGAAATTTTGGAGATAGAAAATGAAGGCAAGAAGAATATTTAAGAATACACATCAGGGATAAAAGAGTAGTGGAATTAAAAAAGTAAATGAGCCAATAAGGGTGTTGATTAGAGCAGAGTTAACTAATATTATTCCTTTGTAATATCTGCCAGAAATTTTGTTTTTAGTAATATCAGAGAGACATACAACTGCCAAAACTCTGAAAACCATTATGACCTGGCCAAAAAGAAAGAATGATTCCTTTTTTCACCTTCTCTAAGAGGTTTGTTAATTACATTTAGTTTAGTCATTTAGTAATACTTAATAAAGTGAATAATTTAGAAAATCAAAAATAGCAGGAGAAATGAAAGTGAAATTTCTCATTTTAACTTTTATTCTTGTTCAGAAAACAAATTCATGGTTGAAGAGCCATTCTGTAAGATTTTGCCAGTGACAATGAGTTTTATAGCTTTCCTAAACCAAGGGTAAAAGAAAGCATAAATGAGGGGATTCACAGCTGAGTTATAATAAGCAAACCAACAGCAAATTTCATACACATAGGCAGGGGTTACAAAGCCAAGAAATGCATCAATTAATGAGTCAAGTGAGTAGGGTAACCATGAAATTAGAAAAGCAATCACAGCAATGCCTAGTGTTTTTGCTGCTTTTCTCTCCCTCTTGGCTACTCTGGCTTTGTAACTACCTGAAGATGAAGATTGACCTTTACTACTTGTGTTTTCAATCTTCCTAGCCTGAAATTTTGCTACAAGAAAAATCTTAGAATAAAGAATAATCATAACTAGACTGGGTATGAAAAACAACAAAAAATCTATTATGATCCAGTTTTGATTCACAGCAATCTGACAACCTCCCACACAAGTGAGAGCACTTACTAATTCCTCCAGTCCATCATCATTGATACCTGTGTAAAAAACAGAACCACTGTAAGACATAGTGATGGTCCAAGAAAGAGCAATGCATAGTCCAGAAACAGAAATGGTGAACTTGGTTGGATAAACCAGAGGGTCTGTAACAGCAATATATCTATCAATAGAGATGAAGCACAAGTGGAGGAGAGAAGTATAACAAAATGCAACATCAAAAGTGGTATGCAGTTTGCAGTAACTTTCTCCAAAATACCAGCAGCTCTCTACTGACCTCACCATGCTGAAGGGCATCACAGTGACTCCCACCAAAAAGTCAGCAAAAGACAAGGAGGCAATGAGAAAATTGGCTGGAGAATGCAGCTGCTTGAAGTGTAAGATTGAAATCATGACCAAAAGATTTCCCAAGACAGCCAACAGAACTCCAGAACCAAAGGCCAGGTAGAGAATGACTCGGGATCCAAGGGAATAGGGAATCTGAATGCAGGATCCATTGATGTTCTCATAGCAGAACTGTACAGCTGCAGACAGGGACACATTGCTGTGGCTCATGATTCTTCTGAACCTTTCAATGTTTATATTTCTTGTGATCACACAGAGCCTTACAATGGTAAGAAAATAAGCTGGTGTCCATACAAAAGATACCATTTATACCTTCAAAACAGTAGGAAGTTTTTCCAGGTTAAATATCTGATCAGAGGCACAATTATCTTATACAATTAGTTGTTGATATTGTTGCGTAACATTAATAACTGAGAAAAAAAGTAAGCCATGAGTTTTGACTCTTGATCTTCTACAAAAAGAGATCTGAACCTCTAAGAAACTGTCTTAAGTAAACAGCAAAAAATTGTGATATTACCCATATAAAGGGGCACCTTTTATTAATATTCCCTTTTATCTGATCCAGGTTTTTCCCCAAGCATTCTGTACTCTCAGAAAGTCAGCAAATGAAGCCTCATCCCTAAAAGGCCATTAGAGGGAATCCCAATAGTAAATGGTCCCAGTAGTTTAAGCTGTGAACTGTGAGAATACACTATTTTTTCCTCCTCCAGTAATCATTACTTAAATATTCTAGGGACAAAAAGGTTTTTGAATTCAACCTATGTTCTCTCCCTCAATGATGTGATCTGAAAAACTATAGAAATTTGTATCAGCTATGATAATATAAAATGTAATCAGATATAACAATGTAATTATTGACAATCTCCAAAGACTTTATCTATCAATATCAGCCTCTTTAGATGCTCTATTAACTGAAAAAAAAAACAGAAAACATGGACTTCAAAAGTTACAGTATCAACAAAAATTCATACTTTAATATCCAGGACTTAATGCAATGAGTGCTTGCAGTATTGACTTTAGCCAATCCACACTTTCTCTGTGAAATTCTTTTCCAGGCATTTTCATAAACTTTCAAATTTAGGGTACAGAATGAGACATAGGCATATGTGTAAATAGGTATATGTATTGATATCTGTGTTGAATTGTTTTCAGTTCAATGTTTGTGACCTCATTTGAGAGTTTCTTGATAAAGATACTGCAATGGTTTGCCTTTTTTTCCACTTCATTTTTACAGATAAGGAACTGAAGCAAACAGGGTTAAGTGACTTGTCTTGAGTCATACAACTAATCAATATCTGAGGCCAATTTGAACTCCACACACACATAAGCATACACACACAAGAATGTAATTACATTTATATATTTACATGTCTCCATCTATTGAGTGAATTTGTTTTACAGAACTCTGTTTGACTGTTTTAAAGGAACCAAGAATACATGCTGATGGTTGTTAAGAAAACAGGGAATACTCTATCTTCTCAAAGACTGATTCATTGATAGTTTTTCTTATTTCTATTATAAATGAAAAGTTAGCAGGAAGGTTTATTTTATGTAGACATTTGCTGGCTTTCCTATCAGGTTTTGAAGTGATTTTGGCAAATTTGCCTTAAAATAAATTTAAAAAATTTAATGATAGTCATCAGAACAACTTAGGAATAAGAACTGATTTCAGGATTTGACTTTCATTATCAATATCATTGGCTATTTCCATGTGTTGAATTTAAAATTTCAGTGTCAAAATCAGATTTTACCATTTATGTATGACTACATTAAAGCATTTATGAAAAAACTTGGCTTTTGGGAAAGACAACTAAAATTTGTTTTTTGACATATCAATTATCAAGTCATTTGGCCCTTGATGTTTCAGTGAGTATCAAAATATTCAATAATTAATATTTGAATTTGAAAAGTGATTTGGAGTATTCAAAGGAAGTTAAAACTCTTCAGGATTTCATTGTCTTTTGATATTAAAAGCAAAAAAAAATTGTTCAAACAATGCAGGAAGACTTTTAAAGAAGAACAGTAGAATTATAATAGGTCAAATATAGAATTTAGACAATTTTTGGTTCATTGGATTAGTTTGTACAGAGAAAGTCAAGATGAAAAAAGAACTTGGGAGCACCATTACCCCTTTATGACCCAGGAAAGACACATCTTGTGGTTTTTTTATGAGGAAGAGATGTGAACCAAATCCTTCACTTCCAGTAAGATGCAAGGGATTTCTCAGCATATGATTGATTTACCAGTCAAGAAACAGCCTTACAGAATAGAAAATGATTAACTTGGAAGGGGAAGCTTTAGAAGCATCCTATTGATAATGGAATCTTCATAATGTGAGCCTGGAGCTATTAGACAACTAAGTGGCACAATGCATGGAGAGGTGCATATGGAGTTGGAAAGACCTGAGTACAAATCCTCTTTTAGACATTTATTGTCTGTATAACACTGGACAAGCCATACAAACTCGGTAACATTCAGTTTCCTTATTTGTAAAATATATATTTATTTAGAACACACACAAACACACACACACACACACAACACAACAGATTCTTAACTTGTAAGTTGTGATCCCATTTAGGATGTGTAACTGAATGAGGAATCACAACATTATGAATTTTTTTTTATCAGTAAATGTTTGATTTGTATATCTATTTTATATATCTATATATCTGGGGTCTCATAAAAATTTCTCCCATGAAAAGGAGTAATGAATGGAAAACGTTTAAGAAGCCCTGATTTAGAAGAAATGGCACTCAAACTTAGATCTGTGTTTGTATGCATTATATTTCCTGATGTAAATGTACTCTAATTTCTCTCAATAAGGTATAAATTGTGAGAAAGCTTTGTCTAGACTTTCTGAGAAAAAAAGAACAATGTAAGAGGTCATGAGAATGAAGTGGGAAGGGAAGTATTCCTATTTTTCCCATGATCAATTGATATTTCTCTACATTCACAGAATGGTAGATGCCAACCTTTAAGTTATGTGCACTGACTTGGCAGAATTTTGCATGAACTTGGGATAAAGACTGTACTGGGACCCAAAATAAGATTGTGCTGGGGCATGTCATAAGGATAATAGGAATTGTCTATCTATCCATCCTAAGTATTAAAAAAAAAAAGCCTTGAGACTCTTGATTTTTTAACAAATAGCTTTATTTGGCTCCTCCTCTATCTCAGTCTTATCTCCCTAAAATGAAAGACTGAGTATCAAGAACTTCTACCAAATCTATTAATATCTCACTATTGCATGATAAATACAATATTTCATGCTGTTCAAATCTTCAGATATGATGATACCTGGATCTGCTGGCTTGAAATACAAGGTGAGGTTCACTATCAAATGGAATAAGCATCTCATAATTCCCAGGGTGGGATTGGACAGTCATGCATATATGACAGGTTTCTACTTCCTCACCATAAAGTCATTTCTGTTTAACATTCTTTTCATAAACTGGAGCAAATCCAAAATTGGTTTCTTATTCTCCTCCCTGTTCACTTGTCTTTCTACTACATCACATTCCCTTAATGTGTTGGCAGATGAGCAAAACCATCCTGAGGGTAACTGACAAGCCTCAAACCTATTTGGTAAGTTAGGGGGATGTCTACCCCTCCCTGAAGAATAAGTAGATGAAACCAATTGGTTCCAACAACCATGAGAGTGGAAAGAGTAGGTACTTTGGAGGCTTAGAATTTGGTCAAATATAGAAGATGCCATTATCACCCACTGTTTCCTAAGGTATAAGTTGTCATGATTTTTATGGTGCCATTGAATTTTGATGATTCTGAAAGAGAGAGTCGGGCTGATGACTTTGTGCAACTCTGTCTCACTTAAATCCTTAAGAAATCAGTTGAGATGTCACTCCATGATATCATTGGTCCTTTTCAAAAATGAAGGACAAACAACAAGAAGAGGAGTAATGTGGTGCAGTGGAAAAACAGGCCCTTTGGCATCAAATTTCTTTTTTTCAACACTTAATATTTGAGGGATCTCAAGCTGTTGTCTGCTCTCTCTGAAAATGAATTTTCTAACTTACAAAATGAAGGGGATTGGAATAACTGACCATTCAAGGTCTTGTAGGGGTTTCTAATTCTAAAATCCTATATTGTTTCCTTTTATAGACTGTAAAATCATTGAAAGCAGGGTTTATTTTATTTTTTGCTCTGTATCTCCAGATCCTAGTAATGTCCATAGAGATTTTTGCCTTGCTGGGATCAAATTTCCCTTTTTTATTAATGTCAATAAACAAGGTACTGAGGCTCAGTCACCTCTTCAGTAAGGTGCCCTTCTGAGAGTCAATATCATAATATCTAAGTGCTTAAACTCATCCAATTTAAGTAGCAAAAGACTGAGCCAAGGAAGAAGGAAAGTTTTGTAGCAGACAGCTCAATTACCTTGAAATTATTTAGAAATTTTTGCAATATTATTTGGAAATTGCCTTGCCAACTGCAGCCTTATTATCTAACATTGTTCAAACTTTTTTTTCAGTGATATGTGACTCTTAATTACTCTATTTGTGATTTTCTTGGAAAGATACTAGCATGATTTGCTATTTCTTTCTCCAGCTCACTTTACAAATGAGGAAACTGGGGGAGACAGAGTTAAGGACTTGCCCAGGATCACACAGCTAGTAAGCATCTGAGGCCAGATTTGAACTCAGAAAGAGGGGTCTTCCTGGCTGCAGAGCTGGTACTCTCTCTTCTGCACCATCGAGCTACCTTCATTAGTTTATTCCTACATTATTTGCATATATATATTTTTTTCTCAAGGAATTCAAGAGAAAATGGATCAGATCTTGAAATAGAAACTTAGCTGGATTCAATGTATAGCAGCAAGAAGTTCTGCCTCCAAAGGAGCAATGTCTAACCTATCTAAATAATATTTAGCTTTAAGGTATTTTTGATTTCATGTACAATTTCTTATTTAATATGAAAACAAACCAAGGCCTGTGAAGATTAAATCTGAAGTCATATAGATAGTAAGTTTGGATTCTGGTCATCTGGACTGACATGATGAGTAGAGTAAAAGAGAATGGAGTGAATTTTGTGAACATCAATTATAGAAAAAGAGAGATGTGTTTCAGAATATGAAATCCTGTATCATCAGGGAATGTTGGAATTTGAGTACCTGTTTACAAGTCAGATATTAGTGGCCAAAAAAAATTTAAAACAAATCCTGGTTTCTTGTATTTCTTCTGGCATTAGAAAACCAAGTTGGGATAAAGCCTGGGTAGCAACACAATGATTTTATGACCCAGAAAATATTAATTTTCCATGAAAAACAGTTACACACTAAACTCTCCAGGAAAATTGGTGGATACCAGCCCAACAGAGAATAGTGTAATCAACTTAAATGGAAAATGAATTGGGGAGTGAAACCTTTGTAATCTAATCCTGTTTTCAAGATACCAGAACCATTAGACAGCTTAAGTGGAAAAGTGTATCAAGTTGTGAACGTAGAATTTGGAAGGTGAGTTCAAATCCTCCCTTAGACATTTATTATCTGTGTGACTCTGGACAAGTCATTTAACTTTCTTTCTTTTTTTATTTAAGCTTTTTAATTTTTACAATATCTGCATAGATAATTTTTCAACATTAACTCTTGTAAAATCTTGTGTCCCAGTTTTCCCTTGCCATCTAGAGGAGGAAGTAGAAATGAGGTCAAAAATGGCCTTTTTTATCTAGTCAAGGAAAAAAAAAAACAACCAAAAAAAAAAAAAAAAACCAAACAAACAAACAAACAAACAAAAAAAAACCACAACCAACCAGGGAGGGTCAAACTCTCAATGTTTCTGGCAAAAACAGAACCGATTGCTCTAATCAAGGTCCGAGCAATGTCCAAATGAGCCTTGGTCTGGGACCTGATGTTGTTGAATCAATAAGAGCCAGATAGATTTGGATTTAAGGCTAACTCATAAACTCCAAGAAATCTAAAGCTATAAAAATTTACATTCCTTTTGTGAAGATAACCTGCAAATAAGGGTATGATACCTATGTGGGCAGAGGGAAGAGAATGGAAAGGAAAAGAAAAGGGTAGGGAAAGAGAAGGTATAATAGAAGTGAAAAACCATGTTGCCTAACTCCATTTCCAGTCCCCAATAAGGCAGCTCTTCTCCTCCCCTTGAAGGGGACCATGACACCAAGGAAAAGGTGCCATGACATTTAATTTAACTGAATTTAAGTGAGGAACCCCTGGGAAAAGTCACGTTATACTAAAAGTAGAATTTTCATAGTTACAGCATATTTGATAGTATGTGGTGGGCAATAGTTCTGTCTAGAGACACTCTTACACACATTTATTTACATGTATACATATATTCATATCCATCTATACATATAATTATCTATCTATCTATCTATATCTATCTAGTACAATTGCAACCTAAAATTGTGGCAGTTAGGTGGGGTATTGTGGATAGTGTGCTGGGCTTGGATTCTGGAAGATTTATCTTCATGAGTTGGAATATCATCTCAGATATTTAACAAGCTGGAAAATTCTGAGGAAGTCACTTAAGTCTGTTTGTCTTAGTTCCCCATGGAGAAAGAAATAGCACAAGCATCTTTGCCAGGAAAACCTAAATAGATCAAGAAGTGTTGAACACAACTAAACAAGAACCTAAAACCAATCATGTCCCATATTAATTTTATGACTTTTTAGATGATTAAAATAGCCTCCCATATCAATGCTGTAACGGCTGGTTTGGTTATGTTATATTGTTGCTAATAAGAAAGCTACTAGGTGTAGTGGATACAATTATGAGACAAATCAGGAAGATCTGAATTCAAATGTAATCTCATATTTATAGTCAAGTCACTTTAATTCTGTTTGCCCCAATTTCCTCAACTATAAAATAGGGATAATAAGAGTTGTTGTGCAAAACAAATAAGATAACATTTGTGAAGCACTAACCTTGTGTGTGTGTGTGTGTATATATATATATATATATATATATATATATATATATATATATATATATATATATATATATATATATATATATATATATATATATATATATATATATATATACTACATACATGGTTGCAGTTATTATTAATGAAAGAATGGCATAAGAAAGAATGATAACATGGACTTAGACATACACATACACACAAAACTCTTGTGTAGGCCTAAAGTAACTTTAAGTAGTTCTGTCACTGAATACAATATTAAGAAAGCAAAGGATTTTGAGGCAAAAAACCATGTAAACTCTCTCATGTAAACTCCTTTCATCTGGAGGCAGTTTCATTATTGACTATTGGTGGGATTGATACCTCACTTCCATTTCTTTTAGAAAAAAAAAGAAAGAAGGGGGAAATGGCAATAAAGTAACATGATCAAGAATAGAGACGAAAACTTTTCTAAGTTATTGATTCAAATAAATGCAATAGTTAACCACAGAAGATTAAATTGATCAGACCCCAAAATTTTAAAATTAAACTTTTGAAAGGAAGAAAATGTCAGATGTTCTTGAAAGAAGCAGAATAGGCAAAATAAGCAACTTATCTACTACAAATGAAAAGCTAATGGAGTGAGATTAGATAACATTATAAAATGTTGATTAGAGAAGAAAAAACATCTTTTGCCCTTTGGTCCAAGAGTGGAATAATGAACAAAAGCAAGGATGAAATAAGAAAAGATAGGAAAAGAAATGCATTTTGAAGCCAAAGGGAAACAGTATTCACATGCAATTTGGCATGGGAAATAAATTTCATGAAACATGAGCATTAAAATTGGGACTAAATGGAGAGAAGATACTTTTATCTCATAATAATTCATCTGTTCCATTTTAAACTTTGTACTATATTTTAAATTCTTCAGTCTAAAATCTTGTTTGTTTGTTTTTTTTTTCAGAAAACAAATCTATTGTTGAAGAGTGACCTCTGAAGACTTTCCCAGAAACAATCAACTTAATTGCTCTTCGAAACCAAGGATAAAAGAAAGCATAAATCAGAGGGTTCATAGCTGAATTATAATAGGCAAACCAAGTTAAAATTTCATAAATATATGTTGGGGTGATGAACCCTAAGAATGCATCAATTATTGATTCGATACAGTATGGCAACCATGAAATCAGAAATGCAATCACTGCAATGCCTAGGGTTTTAGCTGCTTTTCTCTCCCTCTTGGACACTCTGGCTTTGTAACTCTCTGAAGAAGATTGAGTTTTGCTGTTCATGCTTTCGATCTTTCTAGCCTGCTGTTTAGCTACTAGAAAAATCTTACAGTAAAGAATAATCATAACCAGAGTGGGAATGAAGAACAACAGAAAATTTATCAGTACCCAGTTTTGATTCACAGCAACCTGACAACCTCCCACACAGGTGAGGGCACTTACTAATTCTTTCAGCCCATCAGCATTGGCACCTGTATAAAGAACTGAAAAACTAAATGTAATAGCAAGGAACCAGGAGAACAGGATGCATATTCCTGAAACCATCCGAGTGAATTTGGTTGGATAGGCCAGTGGGTCAGTGACAGCAATGTATCTATCAATGGAGATGAAGCACAAGTGAAAAATGGAAGAATAACAAAAAGATACATCAAAACAAGAGTGAAGTTTACAGTAATTTTCCCCAAAGTACCAGCAACTCTCTACTGACCTCACCATGCTGAAGGGCATCACAGTGACTCCCACCAAGAAGTCAGCACAAGCCAAGGAGGCTGTGAGAAAATTGGCTGGAGAGTGTAGCTGCTTGAAGTGAAGGATTGAAATCATGACTAGAAGATTTCCCAAGACAGCCAGAAGAGCTCCTGAACCAAAAGCTAGGTAGAGGATGACTCGGGGTCCAGGGGAGTAGGAGGTTTTAATGCAAGACCCATTGGTATTTTCATAACACAGCTCTACAGCTCTAAGTTGGGACCCATTGCTGCTGCTTATCATTCTCTCAGCTTAGAAGTACCTTTGTTTTTCTAGGAAAGCACAGAAAAGATCTCTTTGACATTTCCAATATTTTTGGGGAAAAAAAAGAAAGAAAAATGCCTTTTTGTATAAAGTCAAAGACTATTCTTCATGAATTGTGATCTATTTCACTAAGATAATATTTCTAAAGTAAGTAACACATTTCCTGGCATAGGGGGCACTAATATATCTCTTTCCCCTTTCCTATAAACAATGAAACCCCCATTTTCAGTTATACTCAAAATATCCTATTTCTCTCAATATACAATTGCTTCTCCTATTCTAAAAATCAATAAATAATGGCAGAAATTAGATATGGATCCACACTTAACACCATATACCAAGATAAGATAAAAATGGGTCCATGATTTAGGCATAAAGAATGAGATCATAAATAGATTAGAGGAACAGAGAATAGTCTCTACTTCTCAGACCTGTGGAGGAGGAAGGAATTTATGACCAGAGGAGAACTAGAGATCATTATTGATCACAAAATAGAAGATTTTGATTACATCAAACTAAAAAGTTTCTATACAAACAATACTAATGCAAACAAGATTAGAAAAAAAGTAACACATTGGGAAAATATTTTTACAGTTAAAGGTTCTGATAAAGGTCTCATTTCCAAAATATTTAGAGAACTGACCCTAATTTATAAGAAATCAAACCATTTTCCAATTGATAAATGGACAAAGGATATGAACAGACAATTCTCAGATGATGAAATTGAAACTATATCCACTAATATGAAAGAGTGTTCCAAATCACTACTGATCAGAGAAATGCAAATTAAGACAACTCTGAGATATCACTACACACCTGCCAGATTGGCTAAGATGACAGGAACAAATAATGATGAATGTTGGAGGGGCTGTGGGAAAACTGGGACACTGATGAAAAGGCTGTGAAAGAATCCAGCCATTCTGGAGAGCAATTTGGAACTATACCCAAAAAGTTATCAAATTGTGCATACCCTTTGATCCAGCAGTGCTGCTATTGGGCTTATATCCCAAAGAAATACTAAAAGGAGAAAGGGACCTGTATGTGCCAAAATGGTTGTGGCAGCTCTTTTCATAGTGGCTAGAAACTGGAAGATGAATGGATGTCCATCAATTGGAGAATGGTCGGGTAAATTATGTTATATGAAGGTTGTGGAATATTATTGCTCTGTAAGAAATGACCAGCAGGATGAATTCAGAAAGGTTTGGAGAGACTTACATCAACTGATGCTGAGTGAAATGAGCAGAACCAGAAGATCACTATACGCTCCAACAACAATACTGTATGAAGATATATTCTGATGGAATAAAGAAGATCCAACACACTTGCAGTTGATCAATGATGGACAGAAACAATTACACCCAGAGAAGGGACACTGGGAAGTGAATGTAAATTGTTAGCACTACTGTCTATTTACCCAGGTTACTTATACCTTCGGAATTTAATACTTAATGTGCAACAAGAAAATTGGATTTACACACATATATTGTATCTAGGTTATACTGTAATACATGTAAAATGTATGGGATTGCCTGTCATCTAGGGGAGGGAGTAGAGGGAGGGAGGGGAAAATTTGGAAAAATGAATACAAGGGATAATGTTATAAAAAATTACTCATGCATATATACTGTCAAAAACAATTTATAATTATAAAATTAAAAAATAAACAAATTAAAAAATTTCAATAAATAGCTTTGAATAAGTCTATTAAGGATATGCATCAAAACAGTCAATACTTACCTGCTTGCTAGCATTTTCCTTTAATACTGTGATTCTGTACCTTTTACAAGCTCCTCTGAAAAGTTCAGCGTGATACTAAGGGATTCTTTAATTAGAGTCACCTTTTATTTACCCTTTTTAAAGTTATTGACTCTGAGTAAATGCCCCAAGTACCCCAACCTTTTGGGAGCTTAGCCAGAGAAGTGCCAGAAAACCTCTAGGATACAATCCCTATGGGGAAAAGTGTGAACTATGAAAATAAACTTTTCCCAATAAGTATTAATAAAGATTTTTTCCTGCTATACCAATTTATAGGAATATAAATTATTCATTTTGTGTAATAAGATTTGCACTTATGTGAACTTTTTTGTTCTATTTTTTGATGGTTAAATTTGATGGTTAAATAAATAAAATATATATTTTAGTATACATAAACATGTATGAGAGCAGGTTTATACATGTACATGCATGTAGTTATGTATGCACGCATATGCTTATATATGTAATTTAATAGCTTAAAACTGCACTGTCTTTTAGAACATCTTGCTTTTATTTGTATAAAGACACATACATATATATGAATAAATGTAAATATATACATTCATGCACATATGTAGGTGTATTTTAAGTCTCCTGCTTATTAAAAAATAACATGCAGGTTTTTTAGCTCTTGGCTTCCTCTATGGAACTTAACTCCTCAGTAACATTTTAGAAGTTTTTCCATTCTAATTCATTCTTAGACCACAACCATATAAGTAATTATTGCTTCCATAATTAATTCTTTTTAGTTTTGTGCTGCCTGAAAATACTTGGATTAATTGGCAGAATCTTAGAAAAGACTTGGTCATTTCCCTATTACACTGAGGCAATAGACAGATGAATATAATTTGTTCCAACAGACATAAAGGCAAGTGAAACAGTTGCTATGGAGTCCTGGGTTTGTCAGTATTGAAAAAATTAAGGTCTCAGGTCATTGCCATTCTGAATTTTATTTATTATTATATATAATATTACAAAAGGAGGATTTTATTGGAAGCTCTGAATACTTAATTATACATATATTCATTATATATGTACACATTTCATCGATGTAAGAAACATCTCACTGTGCACATGTCTTTGTACAAAGGTATCATCTACTGTATAGTTTATGGTGTTATAAAATTCTGGGGAAGGAATTAAGGAAGATATTGAGAAGCTAAAGGCTTTCTCGGGAACAAATATGAGTAAGACCTCAGAGCTTCATAATTACCAAGCAATCCTTCCTTCTACTATTTAATGCTGCCCCTCCTTATAGAGAGTGTCACAAAAATTTTAAACACTTATTGTTTGACTACACTAAGTCTTTAATAGTGTAAGCTTAAAAATAATATATACATACATTTACACATGTATAATATATGCACATATATACAAATGTAAACATCTGTAATATGCACACAAAACATGTATATATACAACTCTAATATATATATATGTATATATATACTATATTTACACCATGTGCATTGTATAAACAATAGAGCAAGATGTTAAAATTAAATAGTAAGTTGAAGTCCAACTAAAATTTTAACCTCTTTAATGAGGTCATAAATTCATAATTCTGCACCTTATTTGTAGATATAAAATAGAATAAAACTTCATGGAGCCTGCCTCCAAACTGTATTCTCTCCTGATAGATCTCAACAACTGCAATTGATTGGGGTTGGAATGGACTGCACTATACCTGTTCTTGTTTGTCCTTCATTTTGGAAGACAACAAATGACTTCAAAGGGCAATGTCTTAATTCATAGGTGAATTGGATTTAAGTGAGTCAGACAGGCGTATACAGTTATCAGCTTTACTTTCTCTTCCAAAGTCAACAAAATCCAGTGACAGGAAAAAAATTCAGAATGGCAATGACCAACTATTTTACCTTCCTTCATGTCTGTTGAAACAAATTATATTCAGCTCAGTGCTGGGGATAGGGTAGAGGTGGGGAGTCTTCACATGCTTGACATAGATATAACTCTAACTCACTGAAGGGCTTGACAGTTGTCAATTATCCTAAACTTAGGTTAGCCTCTCTGACAGACAATTATATCAACGTTTGGGTGCTGTACATGCTACAGCTTCTTAGAGATATAGGTGAGGAGAGCCCTGAAAAGGCCTTGTTAAGCCTTTATATAAGAGATTTTCGTCCTCCTGAAATATTTCATATAGCCCTGAACCATACCTACTTGTTATTTCATTACTGTGTAGGAACTGATAATATAAAAATTTTCTGCACTAATGCCTAACAATTGCCTGTGGGCTTTGAGTAGGTATGTAATTCTCCCTTGGTCAAAACTACATTGTCAGAGGTGGGAGAGGATCCCAAGACTCTAAATCAAGATACTGACTCCGAGTCAATTTACTATCATGTTGATTCTTTATGCATTAATTATAAATAAGGAGAGTGTTCTATATAGGAAGCAACTTAATGACAATAAAATACACATTAAGAATAGGAAGATAAGGAAGATAGTAAGTCCCTGTTTGGGTAGGCAATTGTTCAGGGGGTAGAATGATCAGAAGTCAGAAAGACTCATTTTCCTGAGTACAAATTTGACCCAACTCTTCCTAGCTATATGATCCTGGGCAAGTCACTTAACCCCTTTGCTTAAGTTCCTCTTCTGTCAAATGTTCAGAAGAAAGATATAGCAAACTACTCTAGTATCTTCACCAAAAAAAAAAAAAAAAACCCAAATGGGGTCACAAAGTCAGACGATAGAAACTCCTGAATAAAAAATCCCTGATTAAAATGAGTACAGTTTCTAAGGAGTACAGATCTTTCTTAGATCTAGTAAGAGGAAAGTCAATGTTCTTCTAGGTTCTGTCACCTATAACCCAAAGTGACTGGGAAGTTAGGAATGCCTATGAAAATACAATATTGATAGCTCTATCTCATTTTTCTTTGTTCTTTTAATACCTAGCATGGGCATGCTGTCCTGTCAGCCTATTTTATTTCAAATATCGACACTGAAGCAATGCAGCAACACTGGAGGGGTAGATCCAGGCTGCTGGGGACACTCTGGAACTTTAATGAGGCCTTCTCAGGTCTACTCCATCCTTGGCAACATTATCACTCTTATTATTTCTTGCCTTGATTATTGAAAATTGCTCTCCATGTCTCAAAATTTTCCTTTCTTTAATGCATTTTCCACATGGCTCCTAAACTGAGTTTCCTACAGCACAGGTCTGACCATATCTCTTTCTACTCATAGATCTTTCTATAGGAAAATAGAAACTCTGAGTTTTTATTTTAAACCTCTTCTACAAGGTGACTCCACATATAGCTCTTTATAATTGATGGTTTAATCCAAAAGGATTGTTTTGTTTCCTCACACTCAAAACTTTATGTCCCATCTCTTTCCTTTTCATTTGTTCTCCATGCTTAAAGTCAGTTTTTCCTCTCCTGTCACTAAAAACGCTATTATTTCCTTTAAAATTCATTTCAAGTGCCACTTTGTATATAAAGTCTTTCTCAAAGCCCATCAGCTACCAAGGCTCTTCCTTTAAGTTACCCTGTAACTGTTTGCTACATGCTTATTTATGCACACATTGTGTACCTTGATAAAATATAACCTTCCTGAGAGCAAATATTGTTTCATTTTATCTATGTTTCTATGGCTCATTGAATTAGTAACTGGAATATAGTTTTTAATAAATTCTTTTAAATTCGTAACACATAATTTTTGTCATCATAATCTTTCTAGAGTCCTTTTGAAGAGGAAATAGAAGATAATGGGAAACTATTCCTTAATTAAGACAACAAGAAAACTATTCATTAATTAAGAGAGCAAGATAGGGAATAAATTTATAGAAAGTGGACAAGTGACCTAGCTTTCCAAATTATCCTGATATTTACAAATGAAGTCAAAAAGGGGACAAAAAAAGAAGCAAAAAAGGAAGAAAGAGCTGTCAATATTCCTACAGGCTCTTAACTGAGTGCTTTGCCATTATATTTGTCTTCTAATATCACAATCTTTGATTTGATTTGATTTTTTGCATAAGGACATTTTTAAAAAGCAATTAAAGAAAAGAAAGAGAATCTAATGTAGACCAAATATACAGTTAGGAAATTGTTGAGGGTTATATAATGTCTAGGGCTTAGGAGATGTCAAAAAGAATCAGACAATACTAAAACAAGATTAAGAAAATATCAATATAAATGTTGGAGAGTATGTTGGAAAATTGGGACACCAATCCATTATTGGTGGAATTGGAAACTAATTGGGAATTATGCCAAAGAGCTATAAAACTGTGCATACTTTTTAATCTCTCAGTGTCACTATTGGGTCTGTATACTAAAAAAAAAAGATCATAAAAGATGGAAAAGCACCCAGATACACAAAAATTTTTGTAGCAGTTTTTTGCATTGACAAGGAATTAGAAATTGAGTGAGTTCCCATACATTGGGAACTGGCTGAATAAGTTATAGTATATGAATGTAATGGAATATTATTGTTCTTTAACAAATGATGAGCAGGCAGATTTCAGAAAAGCCTAATGTCTAAGTTCTTTAATTTCTTAAGTAGAAAAAGATGGAGTCAAGGAGGAAAGCATTGTAACAGACAGCTCAATTTATTTGAATGTTATTTAGAAATTATTACAGTAAGGGGCGGAGCCAAGATGGCGGAGAAGAAACACACAACTCTGTGAACGTCCTTACTCCCTCACTCAGAAATAGCCCTGGACTGATAGATACCACAAGGACTGGAAGCATGACTTACCAGCTGAAGAGAATCTGGAGTTTCAACAGAAAAGGTCAGTTCCCAGGGGAGGAAGAAGAGAGGCCAGCATAGACGGCTGGGTGCTAGCATACTGCACCGCTGATTGCGCTGGGAAGGGCTCTGGGATCAGAGAAGACACTGAGATAAAGGAACCTGTCACAGGCTGTTAGCTCTTCTATGCTTATAATATAGCAGTTCAGAAGGGAAATCTAAACACTTTAAAAATTCAGATAGATTAGATTTTTCCCGATCCTGGGGGTGACTCAGCAGATCTCGGCACCAGGGGGTGTGGCCTCAGCCCCCACCTAAGACTAGTTAAGAGATTGACAAGTGGGCAGATACGGCCCAAGGCAACACACACTGCCTAGCTTAGCTGGAGGGGGTGGAACTCAGGTGTGGAACTCACCTCCAGAAGTCCCAGAGAAGCGGAACCTTTGAACTAGGGGCCACGGTTTCTGGCAGACACTTCCAGTTTGAGCGCAGGGGCTTTTCACGTCACCTGCTGCAGACATCCACGCCCCACCAGGAAGCATAGGCTGGGCTTTGTGCCTTCTTTACTTCAATCTCAAAAGTCAGGGAAGCCTCTAGAACACAATGCCCTCAAGGCACAGCAGTGCTAGTCACCTCTGAGGCACTTCCAGGGAGGGGGTGGGGAACTCTCTCCCAGAGCTCTATCTTAGCTCAGGCCCAAGAGCCGCTACATCCATCCGGTCTGGGAGGAAGCTGATAAAGAAGTAAATAAATAATTTCCTACCCCAGGGACAGACCCCAAAAGATTTTTTAAATATGAACAAAAAATGCCAGGAAAACTATAGATTCCTTCTACACAAAGAGCGGGCATCCAACCCCTTGGAAGTTAACAGCAAAGATTCAGCAGATAACAACCTAAAGGGGAACGATTCCTGCCCCCCATCACATAACTCTCTCCTAGAAGAGGCTATTAAAAAGTTAAGAGATTTTGAAGAAAAATGGGGAAAGGAAAGGGAAGCAATGATAGAGAATAACAACGTCCTGAAATTGGAGTTGGAAAAAATAAAGAATTCACAGGAGATGCAGGGAAACAAAATTTGTGAATTAGAAAAGCTTAAAAAATCACAGGAAAGTAGGATTTCTGAATTGGAAAAGATAAAAAAATCTCAAGAAAATAGAATTTCTGAATTGGAAAAAGAAACTAATTCTCAAAAAAAAATTAGGGAAATGGAAAAAAATTCAATAGAGCAAAATAATTCATTTAAAAACGAAATTGGGCATTTACAAAAAGAACTAAAAACTGTGAAAGAAAAAAATAACTCATTAAAAGGCAGGATGGAACAAATAGAAATGAATGATTCACAGAGAACCCAAGAATCAGTCAAACAAAACAAAAAAAATGAGAAGCTGGAGAACAACGTCAAATACTTACTGGGAAAATCTATAGACCTGGAAAATAGATCTAGGAGAGATAATCTGCGGATCATTGGACTTCCCGAAAACTATGACCAAAAAAAGAGCCTAGATTCTATTACAGGAAATTATCAAAGAGAACTGTCCAGAGATAATAGAAACAGAAGGGAAAGTAGATGTGGAAAGAATTCATCGAACTCCTTCTGAAATAGACCCTAAAAAAAGAACACCACAGAATATAGTGGCTAAGCTGCAGAATTACCACACAAAGGAGAAAATCCTGCAAGCAGCTAGAAAAAAAAAAACAATTTAAATACCAAGGTGCCACAATAAGGGTCACTCAAGATCTGGCTGCCTCCACATTAAAAGATAGAAGGGCCTGGAACCTGATATTCTGTAAGGCAAAAGATCAAGGACTGCAACCAAGAATGAACTACCCAGCTAAGTTTAGCATCTTTTTCCATGGAAGAAGATGGTCATTCAATGAAATAAAGGAATTCTATATGTTTCTAAGAAAAAAACCAGACTTAAACAAAAAATTTGATCTACATCTACAAGACTGAAGAGACACAGAAAAAGGTACACAGAACCCTTGAGAACTGTAACTCTGTTGTGGGTATATAAAAAGTACTCAAGGATAATTTGATTTTACTGATATAAAAGAAAAAAAAGGGGGGTGTAGTAAAGGGAAGGAGGTCGTTTCAGAAAAAGGGGAAGGAATGATAAAAAGAGGGAAACTACGTCCCATGAAGAGGCATAGAAAATACACCATATCTGAGGGAATTTAGTAAGGGGGAGAATCATTGTGTAAATCTTACTCTCATCAGAAGAGGCTCAAAGAGTAAATAATTAACATATTTGTTTTTCAGAGAATTTTCTCTCACCTCATTAAAAGGGGGGAGAGAAAAAGGTAAAAGGAAAAGGAGAATAAGTGAAGGGACTTGGAGGGAGGGGGGAGGGATACTAAAAAACAAGGGAGGGTTGCGCATCACAAGGGGGGTCTGTAAATTAAATATCGGGGAGGGGGATCAGGGGCGTCAAGGGAAAAAGCATAATCTGGGGATAATATGATGGCAGGAAATACAGAATTAGTAATTTTAACTGTAAATGGGAATGGGATGAACAATCCCATCAAATGGAGACGGATAGCAGATTGGATCAAAAATCAGAACCCTACAATATGTTGTCTACAGGAAACACACTTAAAGCAGGGAGATACATACAGAGTAAAGGTAAAAGGTTGGAACAGAGCCTATTATGCTTCAGGTAAAGCCAAAAAAGCAGGGGTAGCTATCCTTATCTCAGATCAAGCAAAAGCAGAAGTAGATCTCGTTAAAAAAGATAAGGAAGGAAACTATATCCTGCTGAAAGGTAGCATAAATAATGAAGCCATATCAATACTAAACATATATGCACCAAGTGGTATAGCATCTAACTTTCTAAAGGAAAAGTTAAGAGAACTGCAAGAAGAAATAGACAGTAAAACTATAATAGTGGGAGATCTCAACCTTGCACTCTCAGATTTAGACAAATCAAACCACAAAACAAACAAAAAAGAAATTTAAAAAGTAAATAGAATATTAGAAAAACTAGGTATGATAGACCTTTGGAGAAAACTGAATGGCAATAGAAAGGAATATACTTTCTTCTCAGCAGTTCATGGATCCTATACAAAAATTGACCATATATTAGGACATAAAGATCTCAAAATTAAATGCAGGAAGGCAGAAATAACAAATGCCTTCTTCTCAGGTCACAATGCAATAAAAGCTACATTCAGTAAAAAGTTAGGGGTAAATAGACCAAAAAGTAATTGGAAACTGAATAATCTCATCTTAAAGAATGACTGGGTGAAAGAGCAAATTATAGAAACAATTAACAATTTCACCCAAGATAATGACAATGATGAGACATCATATCAAAATCTTTGGGATGCAGCTAAAGCAGTAATAAGGGGAAATTTTATATCTTTAGAGGCTTATTTGAAGAAAATAGAGAAAGAGAAGATTAACGAATTGGGCTTGCAACTTAAAAGGCTAGAAAAAGACCAAATTAAAAACCCCCAACCAAATATTAAACTTGAAATACAAAAATTAAAAGGAGAAATCAATAATATTGAAAGTAAAAAAACTATTGAATTAATAAATAAAACCAAGAGTTGGTTTTATGAAAAAGCCAATAAAATAGATAAACCTTTGGTAAATCTGATCAGAAAAAAGAAAGAGGAAAATCAAATTGTTAGTCTTACAAATGAAAAGGGGGATCTTTCCACCAATGAAGAGGAAATTAGAGAAATAATAAGGAGTTACTTTGCCCAACTTTATGCCAATAAATTTGATAACTTAAGTGAAATGGATGACTTCCTCCAAAAATATAGGCTCCCTAGATTAACAGAGGAGGAAATAAATTGCTTAAATAGTCCCATTTCAGAAAAAGAAATAGAACAAGCTATTAATCAACTCCCCAGGAAAAAATTCCCAGGACCAGATGGATTCACATGTGAATTCTACCAAACATTTAAAGAACAATTAGCCCCAATGTTATATAAATTATTTGAAAAAATAGGGGACGAAGGAGTCCTACCAAACTCCTTTTATGACACAGACATGGTACTGATACCTAAACCTGGTAGATCGAAAACTGAGAAAGAAAATTATAGACCAATTTCCTTAATGAATATTGATGCTAAAATCTTAAATAAGATATTAGCAAAAAGACTTTAGAAAATCATCTCCAGGATAATACACTATGATCAAGTAGGATTTATTCCAGGAATGCAGGGCTGGTTTAATATTAGGAAAACTATTAATATAATTGACCATATTAATAATCAAATTAATAAGAACCATATGATCATCTCAATAGATGCAGAAAAAGCATTTGACAAAATCCAACATCCATTCCTACTAAAAACTCTTGAGAGTATAGGAATAAATGGACTATTCCTTAGAATAATCAGGAGCATATATTTAAGACGGTCGGTAAGCATAATATGCAATAGAAATAAACTACAACCTTTCCCAGTAAGATCAGGAGTGAAACAAGGTTGCCCACTATCACCATTACTATTCAATACAGTACTAGAAACGCTAGCCTCGGCAATAAGAGCCGAGAAAGAGATTCAAGGAATTAGAGTAGGAAAATGAGGAAATCAAACTATCACTTTTTGCAGATGACATGATGGTATACTTAGAGAACCCCAAAGACTCTGCTAAAAAGCTACTAGAAATAATTCAAAATTTCAGCAAAGTGGCAGGATACAAAATAAATCCACATAAATCCTCAGCATTTTTATATATCACTAACAAAATGCAACAGCAAGAGATACAAAGAGAAATTCCATTCCAAACAAATGTTGAGAGTATAAAATATTTGGGAATCCATCTACCAAAGAAAAGTCAGGAATTATATCAGAAAAATTACAAAACACTTGCCACAAAAATAAAGTCAGATTTAAATAATTGGAAAGACATTCAGTGCTCTTGGATAGGCCGAGCGAATATAATAAAGATGACAATACTCCCCAAACTAATCTATTTATTTAGTGCTATACCAATCAGACTCCCAAGAAACTATTTCAATGACCTAGAAAAAATAACAACAAAATTCATATGGAAGAATAAAAGGTCGAGAATTGCAAGGTATCTAATGAAAAAAATTCAGAGGAAGGTGGTCTAAGTGTACCTGATCTAAAGCTATATTATATAGCAGCAGTCACCAAAACCATTTGGTATTGGCTAAGAAATAGACCGGTAGATCAGTGGAACAGATTAGATACAAAGGACAAAAAAGGATACATATATAGCAACCTAATCTTTGACAAACCCAAAGATACCAACATTAGGGATAAAAATTCATTATTTGGAAAAAACTGTTGGGAAAACTGGAAATTAATATGGCAGAAATTAGAAATGGATCCACACTTAACACCATATACCAAGATAAGATCAAAATGGGTACATGATTTAGGCATAAAGAGGGAGATAATAAATAGTTTAGAGGAACAGAGGATAGTCTACCTCTCAGACCTATGGAGGAGGAAGGAATTTATGACCAGAGGAGAACTAGAGATCATTATTGATCACAAAATAGAAGATTTTGATTACATCAAACTAAAAAGTTTCTGTACAAACAATACTAATGTAAACAAGATTAGAAGGGAAATAACAAGTTGGGAAAATATTTTTAAATCTAAAGGTTCTGATAAAGGTCTCATTTCCAAAATATATAGTTTCATTTAAATGTTCTGCCTCAGTTTCCCTGAATTGTCCTGCCTCAGTTCTCCTAAATTGTTTTGTCTCAGTCCCCCTTGTTAAACATTCCCCCACCCTTGTTTCTGACAATTAGAACTGATATAAATTAGGGATGGGAGCTCTGACCATTAGCATTCCATAAGAGCAAATGGCTAATCTCAGATACCTAGCTGGCACCCTTTATCTTTCCTTCCAGACTTTCTGTCTCTAGCTTGACTACCTACTTCACTCTCAATTTATAGGGATTTATGATCCTTCCTGTCAGAACCAGATTTATGGTTCATTCCTAGAAATTCCTGCTCACCAATGTTCTAACCTCCCCCCTCCAACTTTGTTTCCCTGATAGCTGGAACCTATAAGAATCTTTGGAATTCTTCATTTGTTGCTGGATTCTTTGAGATGTGAGTCCAATCCAGTCAATTAATCTAAGCTCTCCAATAAAATATTAAAACTCTCTAATTTCTATCTTGCCTCAGTTTCTCCAGCATTTCAATGTTATATGAAAAGTATAACATACATAGTTGCAACATATTTGTTAGCATGTATTAGAGAATAGCTATACACACATTTATATACACATGCGCGCGCACACACATACACACATTGCAATAGAGTGCTGGACCTGGAATAAGGAAAACTCATCTTTATGAATTGAATATGACCTCAGACACTTAACACTGTTTGTCTTATTTCCTTCTCTGTAAAATGGAGAAGGAAATGACAAATCACTCCAGCATTTTTTCCAGGAAAACCCCAAATGTATCAAGAAGAGTTGGATATAACTGAACAACAACTTAAAATCAATACTACCCAAGATTAATTTTATGGCTTTTTTAGATGATTAAAGTAGCTTCATATTAATGGAATGAGGAAATGCTTGTAAAAGCAAATTAGATTCTGTTGTAACTGTCACATTAGTAATATTATATTATTGAATTATATTGTTGCTAATGAGGCAGCTACTTGATAGAGTAAATATAATTATGGATCCTGAATCAGGAAGAGATGAATACAAATCTAGCCTCAGATATTTTTAATCCTGGGCAAATCACTTCAACTCTTTTGTCTCACTTTCTTCAACTGTAAATTAGGGATGATAATAGCACCTACATCTTAGGGTTCACTGTGAAAATATTTATGAAGCATTTATCAGAGTGCCTTAGTATGGAGAATAAATAAATGCTTGTGAAAAGTATTAATGAGATAATACCATAAGAAACAATGATAAAATGTATTTACACTAGAAAGAATACCTGTGGAATATGTAGAGGATAGTTCTTAGATAGTTCTCTCTTTCACTGGAATATAGAGAAAGACTAGAACTATTAGAGAAGACAATTGCTATTGAATGAATTCATTTCAAAGGGAGACAATTTCCTTATTGGCTATAAGTGAGATTGATCCCTTACTTTATGATCTTAAAAAAAAGAAACAAAGGAACAAAGAAATAAATAAAGGAAGGAGGGAGGGAAGAAAGGAAGGAAGAAAAATAAGAAAAATGAAGAAAGAAAAGAGAAACAAAGAAAGGAAAAAAAAAAAGAAAAAGAAATAGCAGCAGCAAAATTCTATAACCCACAATAGAGTCAAAAACTTTTCAGGCCTTATGATTCAAATAAATACAATTCTTAACTATATAATAGAAACTTATTTAAATTTATTATATGTGAAAATTAAAAGGAAGAAAGATTTTGGAGATATTCTTGGAAAGAAGTAGAATAGACAAAATAGAGGTCTTATCTATTAGAAATGAAAGGCTAAGGGAGGAAGGGTATTAGATATAATCATAAGATATTTATTAGAGAAGAAAAAAATACTTTACCCATTGGTCCAAGAGAAGAAAAATGAACAAAAATACATATAGAATGAGAAAAAGCAGGAATAGGAGTGCAACTTTGAATATTATTGGTAAACATTATTCCCATATAATTTGTCATGGTAAATAAATTTCATTAAACATGAAACCTGAAATTGGAATTGGGATTGAATGGAGAGAGGATAGTTTTATCTTATAACAATTCATCTGTTTCATTGTAAACATTTTCCCATATTTTAAATCCTTCAATCTAAAACTTTATTTTTTTTTTCAAAAAACAAATATATTGTCAAAGAGTGACCTCTGAAGAATTTCCCAGTGATGATAAATTTAATTGCTCTTAGAAACCAAGGATAAAAGAAAGCATAAATCAGAGGGTTCATGGTTGAGTTGTAATAGACAAACTAAAGTAAAATTTCATAACTATATGTTGGGGTGATAAATCCTAGATAAGGATAAAATATTAATTCATTAAAGTATGGGAATCATAGCAATCTGACAACTTCCCACATAAGAGAGGCAATTACTAATTCCTCCAGTTCTTCATCATTAGTACCTGTGGAAAGAAATGAAAAGTGGAATGTGATAGCAAGGAACCAGGAAAAGAGAATGCATAGTCCTGAAACCTACATGGTAAATTTGGTTAGGTAAGCCAAAGGGTCAGTGACAGCAATGTATCTATCAGTAGAGACAAAGCACACATGAAAAATAGAATACAAAATGACCTTTTAAAACAAGAGTGAAATTCATGATAACTTTTCTCAAATTATCATCAATTCTCCACAGACCTCACCATGCTGAAGGGCATCATAGTAGCTCCCACCAAAAAGTCAGCACAAGCCAAGGAGGAAATGAAAAAATTGATTGGAGAATGCTTGAAGTGAAAGATTGAAATTATGAGCAGAAGGTTTCTCAAGAGCAGTAGAGCCCTTGAGCCAAAAGCTAGGTAGAAGATCACCTGGGGTCCAGGGGAGTAGGAAGTTTTAATGCAGGACTCATCGATGTTCTCATAACAGAGTTCTTGAGGTGTAGGATGAGACCTATTGCAGTTGCTTAACATTCTTCTCTCTCAACTTCTAAGTATATATTTCCTGGTAATCACACAAAAGTTATTAACATTTCCAATATTCTTAAAAAGAAGATAAATATATATTTGTACAAGTCAAACACCATCCTTCATGAATTATGATCCATTTCATTAAGATATTTGAAAAGCACTTACCACTTTGCCTGGCACAATAGGCATTATATAAATGTTAATGTCTTCCCCCTTTCCTATAAACACTGAAGCCCCCCTCCTCTGTTATACTCAATATGTGTAAGTTCTGGGATAGCTCTCTGGAGGCCTCAGAATCAGCCACAGTCAGGATAAGCAAAAGTCCTTGGTCTTTAGGGGGAGAAGTGAAGGGGATGGACAAAACTGCCAGAAGCTCTCCACCAACCTACCTTCTCCTCGTCCTCCTCCAAAGTGACTCTGGCTTGTCTTACTCCACCTTCTAATCCCTCCTATGATTATTTGTATACACCAAAAGATCAAACCAGCAGGGAATAAGGAGAAAGGCCATTTTTCCAACCATATGCTAATAGAGTTAGTGTCCAATAGGTAATTAGCCTTAAGTGCTCGGTTGTCTGATTCCAGTGCACATATTCGGTTTCAGCCCTTTACAAATATGTGCCCATTTTACTCAATAGAACTGCTTCCCTTAATCTAAAAAACATGAAATATGTAACTTTGAATAAGTCTACTAAAGACTACAGCAAGACAGTCGATGCTTAGCTGCTGAGTAACATTTATCATTCTGTATCTATGACAAGCTCCTCTACAAAACATGGGTCAGTTTTTATTACTTTGTTCTTCATGTTGTCAACTCTGAGCTAAAGTCCAAAGTACCCCAATCTTTCTGGAACTCAAAGAAGTGCCAGAAAACCCCTAAGATATGGTCTCTTTGGGGTAAGGTATAAACTGCAAGAAACTTTTCTCCACTAGCCTTTGGTAAGGCATTTATTGTTTTGCTGCTATTTATAGTTATACAAATCATCCATTTTGTTTTGTAAGATTTGTAGATTTATGTATTTTTGTTCTATGCATTTTTATGTTATAATTTATGATGAATTTACTGGCATTTGAGATATTTATGTATATGTATATTTTATAGACAAACACATCTATATTTGTATACATGATTATACACACATGAGATGCTAGTATATACATATTTATATACACATCAGTAGCTATATGTGTGGTGTATATTTTTATATGTAGCTAAAATTTCAAAGCTTAAATTTACAATGTTTTAGCTAAAATTTCAAAGCTTAAATTTACAATGTTTTTTTAGGATATTGACTACATCAATGTGAGAAACTTCCACTATGCACACATCTTTCTGCAAAACAAATCAACAACTTTTGTATAATTTACAGTGTTATGGATGAAAGTTTGGGAAAGGTACTGAGAGACTAAAAGACTATCTCACAAACCAGTATGTATTAGAACTCAGGTTTTAATTACAAAGCAAATCTTCCTTCTAAATTTAGTGCTGTTCCTTCATATTTATGGTGACACAAAACTATTAATGCAGTTTTAAGCTTTATGAGCTTAAGACTACAATAAGAATTTTGGGATATCATACATACATAATTATATACAATGTATATTATATATTATATATATATTTATATGTAAATATAACATATACAACCATATCTCTGTATGTATGTATGTGTGTGTGTGTGTGTGTGTGTGTGTGTGTGTGTGTGTGTATAAAATGTGTCTGCATTGTGTAGGAAATAGCAGAACAAGATGCTAGAAAAAAGCTCCTCACATGTTTGAGCGAGACATAACCCTCACTCACTGTTGGATTTAAGTACTGTCTCTTATTCTCAACTTGATTAGCTTCTATTCCAAGATAATCTTAGCCAGATTTAATTGTTATTCATGCTATAGCTTCTGAGAGCTACAGATGAGACTTGGGTGGGAGCTGGAAATCAAAAGTGCACTAGGAGTACTTAAAAAGATAAAACAAACCAACCTACTAGAGGTTCTAGTCTTCCTGGAACACCTCAAACATCCCTGGACTGGATTTATCTGTCATTTTTTTGCTGTGAGGAATGGAAGGTGTGGAAACTCCATCTGACAGTTGATGACTTGTTTATCTCTTATAATCCTTGAGAGTTGGCTGTGGGCACTGTAAGTATATGTGACTGGCCCTTGATCACAAATGCATTAAGTATCAAAAGTGGGAAAAGATCCCAAGACCCCAAATCAAGATTCTTGACTCCAAAATCAAGCCTCAATCCACTATACCATGTTGCTTCTCTCCACATTAATTTTAAATAAGGAGATGGTCCTGTTCTAAGTATACAGTAACTTGCTACAAAATACACATAAGGAATAGGAAGACAGCCCCTATGTAGATAGGTGTGTAATGGATAGAAAGGTGATCTGGAATTAGGAAGACTCATTTTCTTGAGTTCAAATCTGACCTCAGATACTTTGTAGCTGTGTGACCCTGGGCAAGTCATTTAACCCTGTTCACCTCAGTTCCTCACCAGTAAAATAATCTGGAAAAACAAATGCAAACCACTAATATCTCTGTTAAGAAAATTCCAAAAGGGGTCAAGAAAAGTCAGTTATAACTGAAACTGCTGAATAAAAAAGCCCTGTTAAAATGAGCAGTTTCGTGAATGGATCCAACCATTCTGGAGAGCAGTTTGGAACTATGCTCAAAAAGGTATCAAACTGTGCATACCCTTTGATCCAGTAGTGTTACTACTGGGAGTATATCCGAAAGAGATCTTAAAGGATGGAAAGGGACATGTATGTGCAAAAATGTTTGTGGCAGCTGTCTTTGTAGTGGAAAAAAACTGGAAACTGAGTGGATGCCCATCAATTGGAGAATGGCTGAATAAATTATCGTATATGAATGCTATGGAATACTATTGTTCTGTAAGAAATGACCAAGAGGATGATTTCAGAGAAAATTGGAGAGACTTAGATGAACTGATGCTGAGTGAAATGAATAGAACCAGGCAGTCATTATAAACAGAAACTACAAGACTATACAACTATCAGTTCTGATGGACATGGCTCTATTCAACATTGAAAGGATTCAAATCAGTTCCACTTGTGCAGTGATGAAGCCATCTACACCCAGAGAGAAACATGGAAATAGAGTGTGGAACACAACATAGCATTCTCACTCTCTCTGTTGTTATTTCCTTGCATTTTGTTTTCTTTCTCAGTTTTTCTTTTTCTTCCTTCTTGATCTCTTGTGCAACAAGAAAACTGAATATATATATATATATATATGTATATACATATATATATGTATACACACACATATATATTGGATTTAACATGTATTTCAACATATTTAACATTATTAGACTACCTGCCAGCTAGGGCAGAGGATAAGGGGAAGGAGGGGAAAATTTGAAACAAAAGGTTTTGCAAGGGACAATGTTAGAAAAACTACCCATCCATATGCTTTGTAAACAAAAAGCTTAAAAAAAAACATGAGCAGTTTCTAAGTATCATAGACCTTTCTCAGATACAAAAGAGGGGAAATATCAATGTCTCAAGACAATGCCATGGTGGATACATCTAGATTGTCTAACCCAAGCTGATTGGAAAGGGAATAATGTCTCTGATCATATAGTATTTATAGTTCTAGGTCATTTTTCTTTATTCTTCTAATAGCCAATGGGGGCATAAACTTGTACTTTCAGCCTATTTTTACTTCAAATGCTGACATTGAAGCAATGGCCCTTTAGAGCTTTATCCAGGTTCCTGGAGTTGCTAGACTTTTAGTGAAACCTCCCTACCACCATTGGAAATATCATAACTGACAGCTGTCACTTTTCTCAAGGGAAAGAGCCACTTCTTCCTGACTCCTAACTCTATTGGAACAATTGTGGAAGCTAGCTGGAAGGGAAAAATTCAGAAATAAAATCATGAGTAAATGCTTCAGAAAGCCTCTCTAAAGTAAGTACTATATAATATAATAAATAATAATAATTTATATATAAAAGCTTATTGACTGACTGATTTATTGACTGAAGCTACTTCTTCCAATCAAATCAGGTCACATGTGCCTGGTCAAGCCTCCCATTTTTGGGATCCAAGGTAGGCCTTTAGCTCCTACCTTCCAAAGGTAAGACAGAAGTTAAGTGATGTAATTGAAGAATAACTGGACCTGGACTCAGAAACACCTGTGTTCAAATGCTGCCACTTATTAGCTGTGTGACTCCAGGCATGTCATTTAACCATTCCCTGGCTCAGTTTCCTCATCTGTAAAATGGACCTAATAATAACATCTGTCTCCTTATGTTGTTGTGAGGTTAAATACTATTTAGAATTCACTTTATAAATGCTAGTATTTTAATATTATTGTTGTTGTTGTTATTGTACCTCTACTTTCATTAGGAATTTTTAGTTAGGGCAATAAATTTGGTAGGATTAAGATTCTGTCTGCTGATAAATGGGGCTATGCCTCCCCTGAAGCAGAGATGACTTGGAAGAAAGCTTGTATATAAACAAGATATTGTGCTTCATAAGACAAATAACAATATCTAGCACTTACATAGTGTTTTAAAGTTTTTCAAGCAATTTCCCAGGGTCACACAGCTATTAAGTGTCTGTTGTAGTTTTGAAATTGGGATCTTTATCTCTCCAAGTCTGTTTTTCTACCAGACAGCTTGGTTGATACTAAAGAACATGATGGTATGCCTGCAAAAGCGGAATGAAGTCAACATATGAAGAGCTTTCAATACTAAACAGAGGAATTTGTATCTAATCCCAGAGATAACTGGGGAATGAGTGAAAGTTATTGAGAAATAAAGTGATGTCATTTCTTTAGGAATGCCACCATGGCAGTGGTACTGCCAGTTTTCAGTGCTATGGAGAATGAATTTGAAATAGAAGAAATGTGAGGGAGAGTCTCCAATTTGAAGACAATAGTTCAGGTTAGTAATGAAGAGAGCTTACACACAATGGGGGCTTCCTTATTGAAAAGAAATGTTGAGTTCCATGGATACAAGATATCTACCTCATTGTAAAGTGAGGTAGAGTGAGGAGTTAGGGATGATTTCAATTTTGTAAACCTGTCTAATAGTACTTTTGACAGAAATAGGTAATTCAAAATAAGGGTAGTTATTTTTTTCTTTTTTTAAAAACATTTCCACATTAGTCATGTTGTGTAAAGAATCAGAACAAAAAAAAGTGAAAATAGTATGCTTTAATCTGCATTCACCTTCCATAATTCTTTCTCTGGATGTAGATAGCATTTTCCATCAGAAGCCTTTTAGAATTGTTTTAGATTATTGTATTAACGAGAAAAGTAAAGTTTATCAAAGTGGATCATTCGAACAATGTTTCTGTTACAATGTACAATTTTCTCTTGGTTCTGCTCATTTCACTCAGCATCAGTTCAAATAAATCTCAAGATTTTCTGAAATCACCTTACTCATCATATCTTTTTTTCCCTGAGGTAATTGAGGTTAAGGGATTTGCCCAGAATCTCAAAGCTAGAAAGTGTTAAGTGTCTGAGACCAGATTTGAACTCAGGTCCTCCTGAATTCAGGGCTGGTGCTCTATCTACTGCACCACCTAGCTGCCCCCTACTCATCATATTTTATAGTTCAATAATATAACAGTGTATTCATATACCACAATTTGTGCAGCCATTCCCCAATTGATAGGCATTCCTTCAATTTTCAATTCTTTCTTACTACAAAGAGACTGCGATAATCATTTTTGTACATGCAAATTCTTTGCCATTTTTGATGTTCTCTTTATGATACAATGTAGAATATTGCTGGATCAGAAGATGTGCATAGTGCATAGGCAATAGTCATTTGAGCATAGTTACAAATTTCTCTCCAGAATGACTGGATCAGTTCACAACTCCATCAATAATGCATTGGTGTTACAATATGTGTGTATGTGTGTGAGTGTGTGTGTGTGTGTGTGTGTGTTCATGCGCACCCACACCTACCCACACACCCACACACACACCCATAGAGAGAGAGAGAGAGACAGAGAGAGACAGAGAGAGAGACTTTTTCCTCTTTGTTCTCTTTAGACCTATAATATCAGTGATATTGATAGGTCATAGGGTACACATAGTTTCACAAATTTGGAGTCACAGTTCTATATTGCTTTTAAGAATGCTTGAATCAGTAATAGTTTCATCTTAATTTCCCACAGACTTCACAACATATGTAATTTTCTTTTGTTTGTTTTTTTTTTAATTTCTGATAGATGTGAGTTGAAACCTTGTACATTGATTTTCATTTCTTTAATCATTAGTGACTTAGAACATTTTTTAAATTTACCTATTGATATCTTGAACATATTCTTTCAAGAATTATCTGCTCATATTCTTTACCTATTAACACCTAGGTAATGACTCATTCTTACATATTTCAATCAATTCCTTTTTGGAAAGTCTTATCAGAAAGATTTTCTATTAAAATTCATCCTTCATATCAGATACATTGGAAGTAATTGATTTTTCAATGTTTGATATAATCATATGAATTTATAAATGATTTCTATTTCCTTTGCGTAGATATTTTTGGCTTGTTCAATCTCATTTCTGTTGGAAATGAGCTCTCTATTTCTTGTTCTATTAATCTGGACATTTTATAAATATTCACACAATTTAGGTGAGCATTTTTATTAGCATAACATAGGGTAATATATTTTAAGTCTTTTTTTTCATTTCTTATTAATTATCTATGTCATTTTGATACTGATGATCATCTTTGGCTGCATCATATAAATTTTGGGTTAATGTCTCATTGCTGACATAGTTAATTACAGTATAGTTTTTCTAATTTCTTTCTATGACCTATCAGTAGCTTGTGATTAAATTATTAAACCTTCAATTAATTTTATTCATTTATTTAGTAGGTTTTAATTAAACACATTTATTGCTTTGTGATAATTAGAGAATGTGGCTTTCTGCATGTTAGTGAAATTTATGACCTGAACACAAAGTCAATTCTTGCAAATATGTCATGACTAGCAAAGAAATAGCTAAAATGTTTTCTATTCCTATCCAATATTTATCAGAGGTCCATGAGCTCTCACTTTTCTAAAATTTTCTTTAAATCTTAAACTCCTTTCTAGAGGATTTTTTTCCTTATAAAAGACTAGGCCTAAAAGGGGTGCCTATTATTTTTACTGCCTATTTCTTCCTATAATTCATCCAGCATTTCTTTTAAATATTTAGTTGCTATTCATTTTATTAAATATTGTTATTAATTTATTGTTTTAGGTACTTTTCAGCATAATGATGTTTCTTTATCTTTTAACCAAGCCAATTTTTACTGTTGCCTTATGTAAGAACATTATTGCTATACCTATGATTTTTTACTTCAGCTGAATCATAAGATATTTTGCTCCCATAATTTAATTTTATCTATGTTCAAATCTACATATTTCACTTGTGTTTATTTTAAACAATTTTGTTGGATTCTACTTTCTAATCCATTTTGTTATCATCTTCTATTTTATGTTACATCCCATTTGTATTTTATGATCATTAATTGAATATTGCTTTCCATCCAATACTCTTGAGGTTTTTTTAAATCTTTACTTCCAGCCTCCTCTTTATAAAATGAATACAAAACAGACTCAACCCTACTCCTCTGTGCTAAAGTAAATATTTTTCTATTCCTTTGCCTCTCTTTTCCTTTCCCTTTAATTTTAAACACAGATTCTTATTCTTTTGTTTCTTTCAAACTTCTTTTTATTAAAAAAACACTTCATCATTAAAGTTTTTTATTCATATTTTCTGAATATACCTTCCCTCTAATAACCTCACTCTTTCTCTTAATTCCCTCTTAATTTCCTATTGAGAAAAATGCATTTCTGCACTAAACAATGTGTTGGTGTGTATTCTACTTGACATTGACCCCTTAACATGAAAGTAAGGTTCCAGTGTGATACTTAGATAGAAAAAGGCTACATTGATGCGGCCTAGGCCCCTTTAAGATTCCTTGTCTGATCTACCTTTGGGACTGATCTTTGATTTACAAGATCTGGTCAAAACCCCAAGGGAAGAGATCAATATCTGAGCCAGTTTAGGCTTGTACCCAACCCCCAACTATCTGCTCAGATTTCCCCAAAACAGTTTCTTCCTTATCTGAAAAGCTGCCAAAAATCTGGCCTTCCAGAAATCAACCTGAGCTCCGCCCATATGCTTCTTCAAGCAGATAAAGGCAGCAAAGGTGGGGTCGTCCTTTGTCAGAGAGTTGAAAGATGCCAGAAAAGATGCTTTGCATCAGAGACTCTCTGTCCCGCCACTTTTGGCGCATATCTTCCTCTATCTAATGCCTTTTACTTACCAGACTTTAACCTTGCTTCCAAACCCTACAATAAATCTTGTTTTTACCCATCTAGGTTTTCGGGCCTGTAAATTCATTTACAGGAGACTCTCGCCGCCACTAGACCTGATTTAACTTTGTATCCTTGAGCCGAATCCTAAGGGCTTGCAGGGGAGCTCCATGTGACTCCCTGTACCCCAATTCTGCCACTAGGCCTTAATCCTAATCCCATTGAGGTATATACCTCACCATTAAGTATTTACCTCAATTATTTGGTTCCCTGTTACCTCATCATGTTACCTCATCAACATGAAGGATAGATGAAAGTAGGTAGTGTCTCCAGGCAAGGAGGATTAATTATGTAGGAATTTTATGTTGAACAATGTTGTGGGTCCAAAGAAAAAATCAATTGTGCAGAATGGATCATTCATTTTTGTTATGGGAGAGATCATCTTAATAGACCATTCTCCCTTCACTGTTAAGCTTCCAGTATTAAATCAAGAAATATTTATTAAGCATTCACTTTGTGTCAAGCTTTGCGTTAGATGCAGGGAAATAAAAGAAAGGCAAAAATAGGCCCTGATTTAAAGGAACTTGCTTTTGAATGGTTATGGTCTTTGCTTGTAAATTATCAGATACAAAAAAGAATTATATAAATTAATTGTGTTTTTGGTTCCAAGAACTCAAAACAATAATAACTAAAATCTTCCAAAGCATCTCCATTCCAAATGCCTACTAGATAAATCAAATACAATTTTTCAGAATTTTTCAGAAAATTTATATGGTCATAGATTTAGATCATGAGTTAGAGATTTGTGTGACTTTAGATGTATATTGAGTCCAATCCCCTCATTTTCTTATTTTACAGGTTAGATTCAATTTTAAAGGTTTAATGGCTTGCTTAAATAGTTAACAAGTGAATTAGCCAGGATTTTAATTCAGGTCTTCCTGAATGTAAAAAAAGCAACTTAATAGTCCACTATACCTTCTGAATATTTAGTATTCAATTTCACTTTTTTATTATTCACTGCAACATGTAAAAAAATCAAGACACTAAATTGATATATTAATTACTTGTTACTTCAGAAAACACTTCTAAAGATTATAAAATCTTTATCTACTAAGCCTTAGCTTAGCTATATCTCTTTTTATTAATTTCACATCAATAAGTATGAAAGATATATATTCAGGCCCATTAGCAGTCACAATATTTGTATCTGAGAAAAAATTGGTCTCAGATGCACTTTTGTACCTCTACTCACCTCTTTCCCTCTTGGGAAGACTTGAAGGACAACATTCTAGCTCTGCCCCAAGATATTGTCAATAAGGAACCTATTTAAGACTTTAAACATAATTGTTCCTTATTCTCATGGCCATATTCAAAATTTGATTTAAATCAGTATATCGAGTATTGGGAATTAAATGATCAAACCAAGGATTTAGTTCATAATTAGATGATTTCCTTATGATTCATATCTTATTAAATATATTCATGAACATACCTTCCCTCTCTAATTTCACCTTTTCTACCTGCCCTCAATTCTCTATTAACTAAACTGCATTTCTGCACTAAACTCTCTGATTTTAACAAGTATATTCAGTCATGGGAAATAGATGATCAAGTCAAGGACTTAGTGGGAGTGACTAATAGATGGTGTAATGCTATGGTTTTCCTTTAGAGTTTGGATGGTGACAAAATTTTATATCAAAAGAGATGTACTTCTGTCCTAGGCAGCAGAATGCTGGATATCTATGTTTCTTAAGGAAGATTTCTGGCTTTTCTTTTCTTATCTCTGATTAATCATCTATTTATCTCATACTTCTGGCTATAATTCACTGTTATTGAGACAATAATTCACTTTTATTTGACCTGTCACGAAATAATTTGATTTACAGAGAGAACACACAAATTAGGGGGTAGGTTCTGGTCTATTCCTAAAGCAGGGAAGGCAATCTATGAAATCATACTTGCTACCCAAAGGCTGGTTAGATTATCTTCTGACTACTATATACATGGCAATCAATGCATTCAACTAGAACAGTGGTTTATATTTATGCTGTCTTTTTCATATTTACCCCTTATGATACAGTTATCACAAACAATAACTATTTGGTGAACATGGAGGTTACTGAGTCAGACTTGAAATACACCCTACAAATAGCCAAAATGGGTTACAAACAAGGAGACAGTTAAAACTGTAACATTGGCTCCTTGAACCCAGAAACCAGTTTTGAAGACTTTTACATGCCCCAAAAAGTTATATTTGTATTTAGCAAGAGTAGGGAACTATTGGGATATATTGAATGTGGAAGTGTTCTCTGACAGAAATATTTTTAAGAGAAACTAAAGTTATGTAAAAGATAGACTGGAGTAGGGAATGGTTTCAAACTAGGAGATCATGTAGGAAATGTTTCAAGTAATCAAGTAATCATATTCATGGTAGCGTAATTTCACTTAAATACCTAAACTGGCTCTTCCTAGCTTGCCATACAAATTCCAGAGCTAGATATTGAAGACCCTCAATAGTCTGATACCAGTGAACATTCCCATCCTTATGATGCTTCCCAGAAAGTGTTGTAGGTATATTTAAATATATTTAATCATAGGATCAGACATTTAGGGCTAGATATTACCACAAGTCTTATCAATTTATACTTGAGGAAAATAAGACATAGAAAATCTATGATTTATTCAGGGGCACAGAGATTATGATAGAGGCAAAATTTGAATCTTTATCTTTAGAATCCCAATATAGGGTTATTTTTCATTATAGCACACTGCTTCTGAACAATTTTTGTCTCATCCTCTCTTCTCCTGTTTTCATGTCTTTGCTCATCCTATCTAGTTTTTCTTGGAATGTACTTTCCTCCCTTCTCAATTTATTGAAGTACCCTCCTCAAGCACCATTTTATCCTTTAAGTAATTTCAGACTCTGAATTCCCTACCTCCTTGAGTGAGAGCAGTCTCTATGACCTCCTATCCTCCATCAAACTAGAATGGTAGCCCCATATAGTGGATAGAGCATAAGATTTGAATTTAAGAAGACATGAATCCTAATTCTGTCTCAGACCATTACTAACTGTGTGATGATACTGGGCAATCACTGAACCTCTCAAGGCCTTAATTTGTTCCTCCACAAAATAAGAACATTGGATGCCATGACTTCTAAGTCTAAATTGATGCTTCTATTCTTAGAGCTTTTAACCTGACTCCCTTGTTTGTACTTATTTTATTTTTCTTTGTATTTCAGTTATTGGTGTATATAGCTTCCAGTTAGATTATAAAACACATCATATATATATATATATATGTGTATATATATACATATATATATATATGTATGTATATATAATATGTGTGTATATGATTATGTTATTGTTGTTCAGTCATTCATCTTCATGACCCCAATTGAGGTTTTGCTAGGAGTTCATTTTATAGGTGAGGAAACTGAGGCAAAAAGGGTTGTGTTTTTCCAAGGTCACACAAGTAGCTAGTATCTGAATGAGGTTCTGAACTTGTATTTCTGATTCTCTGATTATAGTTTCAGTGCTCTCTCCCCTATACCATCTAGCTACCTTGTGTATGTAAATATCCATCTATCTCTCTATCTAGCAACTATGTAATCTTTGTATCTCCAGATTCTGACACAATGACTATCAAATAAGTAGGGTTTAAAGAAATTTTTGTTAAATTTACAAGTGAACTAATCTGTTGTAATGTCATTAATAACAAAATTTTATTGAAGTTCAGCATCACTTGTATATAGGCTTCTTGCTAAGGAATTACTGAATGAATTCATAGAGTAACTAGCAGGACAAGGGGCCCACCAGTCTGGATTTATGGGAGCCAACAGCCCATTCAGATTTACTCAAACATGAAATTTTCTACCTGCTAACCAACACCTAAAGAAGGAACTTTTACAGTGTGCTAAGCTTGGGTACTTCCATGTTAAGTTTTAGTATAATATTCTAATATTTGTAAACTCAATGACACAATATAAAACAATATATATATATATACATATATATATATATTTTTTTTTTCCTTTGTGGAAGGAATTAAAAATGTCATTGCCAGAGAGGAACTTGTAATCTACGGCATACATATGTACTTAAGTAAAAAATCATATGGCATTTTCTTCTGAAGAAGGGAAAGTTGAAAAATGATTTCTTCTCATGTACATATTCTATGTCCTCTAATTGTAGGGAAAGAATTATTTATTGTATGTTTGTGTGTCACTCAGGTTGCTGAATTACAGTATTATATATTTGTCCAATAAAAATATTTGTTGAATTGTAAACTTTGCCAAAACAAAATCAAGAAAAGCATTTTAATAGTTTAACCTCCTCTAAGCAAAACAAAAACAAAAAATCATCAATAATCAATTGCAGTTTAGTTTCTTCATATGAAAAGGAAAAAGTCTAGAGACATAGTCAGCCAAGATATTTTGTAAATGAGTTGATTAAAATGGTTCAATGTAGCATCAGCAGAGCACACAGTTTTCAGAGTGTAAGGAAAACATGGTATCAAGGAATTTTCAACTCCTGTGTCAGCCAGGAAAAAGAGGAGGGTATTGCTATACCAGCTGGGGAGCAGAAATAGTATCAGTAAGACAACCATTTTTAGAAAATGATCCTTCACATATCACTCACTAGAATTTAATATAATTTAGTACTCAATAAAAAAATTGCTCTGGTCAGGGTGTTACTTGATTAAGGAAATATCAAATTGTGCTTTTCCCTAGGCAGGAAGAGAAAGAAAATCAGGCTTTTTTCCAGAGGCTACCAGCTGTGTGGGCAGTCAAGAACAAGTAGGAACTAGTGCACACAAATGAAAATTGAACAAATAGGGAGGGGCAGAATTGTGAGAGTTGAGACATTTCTCATGATCTTGGGAAATTGGGGAGGAAAAAAAATGAAAAACAGAAGAAGCGTATTTTAAAAACACATCAGAATAAAAGAGTAGTGGAATCAAAGAAATAAGTGAGCCAATAAATAAGTCAAGGAGTTATTTAGAGCAAAGGGAATAATGTTAATCTTTGTATTATCTGTCAGGAATTTTTTAATACCATAAGAAGCACATAAACTTCCAAAATTCTGAAAAGCATTATGACCTGGCCAAAAGGGAAAAAAAATGATTCCTTTTTCATCTTTTCTAAGAGGTTTGCTAATTTAGCTTAATCACAATAATTCTCAATTAATAAAAGAAAATAGTTTAGAAAATTGTAAATATCAGGAGAAATTCAAGTCTTTATTCTTGTTCAGAAAACAAATTCATGACAGAAGAGTCATTCTGTAAGATTTTGCCAGTGATAATGAGTTTTATAGCTTTCTGAAACCAAGGGTAAGAGAAAGCATAAATCAGGGGATTCACAGATGAGTTATAATAAGTAAACCAACAGCAAATTTCATAGACATAGGTAGGGGTAATGAAACCAAGAAATGCATCAATTAATGAGTCAAGTGAGTAGGGTAACCATGAAATTAGAAAAGCAATCACAGCAATGCCTAGTGTTTTTGCTGCTTTTCTCTCTCTTTTAGCTACTCTGGCTTTGTAACTATCTGAGGATGAAGATTCCCGTTTGCTACTTGTGTTTTCTATTTTCCTAGCCTGAAATTTAACTATGAGAAAAATCTTAGAATAAAGAATAATCATAACTAGACTGGGTATGAAAAACAACAGAAAATCTATTATGATCCATTTTTGATTCACAGCAATCTGACAGCCTCCCACACAGGTAAGAGCACTTACTAATTCCTCCAGCCCATCATCATTGATACCTGTGTAAAAAACAGAACCACTGTAAGACATAGTGATGGTCCAAGAAAGAGCAATGCATAGTCCAGAGACAGAGTTGGTGAACTTGGTTGGATAGACTAGAGGATCTGTAACAGCAATATATCTATCAATAGAGATGAAGCACAAGTGAAAAACAGAAATATAACAAAATGCCACATCCAAAGTGCTATGCAGTTTACAGTAACTCTCCCCAAAATACCAGCAACTCTCCACTGACCTCACCATGCTGAAGGGCATTACAAAGACTCCCACAAAAAAATCAGCACAAGACAAGGAGGCAATGAGAAAATTGGCTGGAGAGTGCAGCTGCTTGAAGTGAAGAATGGAAATCATGACCAAAAGGTTTCCCAACACAGCCAGCAAAATTCCCGAACCAAAAGCCAGGTAGATCAGGACTCGGGATCCCAGGGAGTAGGGAGTCTGAATGCAGGACCCATTGATATTCTCATAGCAGAACTGTTCAAGTGCAGACTGGGAACTATTGCTGCTTCTCATGATTCTTCTTTTGAACCTTGCAATGTTTATGACCCTTTTGATCACACAAAGTTTACTATTGAAATCTATGGTTTTGTAAGAAAATATTCTGTTAAGCTGATGTCCACACAGGAGATGCCAGTTCTACCTTCAAAGTAGTAGGAACTTTTTCCAGTTTAATTATCTTATTAAAGACATAATTATCTTATAGAACCAGAAGTTGTTGATACAGTTCAGAGAGTAACGTTAATAATTTAGAAAAAAGCAAACAAGTAATTAGTTTTGACCGGTGTATTGGAGAAACTTGCCTTTTGATTTACTAAACTAGAGGTCTATACCTCTTAGAAACTATCTTAAGTAAACAGCAATAAATTGTGGTGCTACCCATATCAAGGGGTATATTTTATTAATATTCCTTCTTCTCTTTTCTAAGCTTTTCCTCAAATCCCCTGAGCTCTAAGAAAATCAGCCAATGAAACCTCATCCCTGAAAGGCCATTAGAGGGAATCCCAATAGTAAAAGATCCCAATAGACTACTTTTTTCCTCCTTCAGTAATCATTATTTAGACACTTATTCTGAGAAAAAAATGGTGTGGGGTTATCACTTAAACTTATGTCCTCACCAAATCAAACTATCACTATTTGCAGATGATATGATGGTATACTTAGAGAACACCAAAGACTCTGCTAAAAAGCTATTAGAAATAATTCAGAACTTTAGCAAAATTGCAGAATACAAAATAAATCCACATAAATCCTCAGCATTTTTATACATTACCAACACAATCCAACAGCAAGAGATACAAGAGAAATTCTATTCAAAATAACGGTCGATAGTATAAAATATTTGGGAATATATCTACCAAAGAAAAGTCAGGAATTACATAAGCAAAATTACAAAACACTTGATACAAAAATAAAGTCAGATTTAAATAATTGGAAAGACATTAAGTGCTCTTGGGTAGGCCAAGCGAATATAATCAAGATGACAATACTTCCTAAACTAATCTATTTATTTAGTGCTATACCAATCAGACTCCCAAAAAACTATTTTAATGTCCTAGAAAAAATAACAACAAAATTCATATAGAAGAACAAAAGGTTGAGAATTTCAAGGGAAGTAATTTAAAAAAAATCAAATGAAGGTGGCCTAGCTGTACCTGATCTAGAACTATATTATAAAGCAGCAGTCACCAAAACCATTTGGTATTGGCTAAGAAATAGACTAATTGATCAGTGGAATAGGTTAGGTTCACAGGGCAAGATAGTGAATAAAAATAGCAATCTAGTGTTTGACAAACCCAAAGATCTCAACTTTTGGGATAAGAATTCATTATTTGACAAATACTGCTGGGAAAACTGGAAATTAGTATGGCAGAAACTAGGCATGGACCCACACTTAACACCACATACTAAGATAAAATCAAAATGGGTCCATGATTTAGGCATAAAGAACAAGATTATAAATAAATTAGAGGAACATAGGATAGTTTACCTCACAGACTTGTGGAGGAGGAAGGAATTTGTGACCAATGGAGAACTAGAGATCATTATCGATCACAGAATAGAAAATTTTGATTACATCAAATTAAAAAGCTTTTGTACAAACAAAACTAATGCAACCAAGATTAGAAGGGAAGTAACAAATTGGGAAAACATTTTTACAGTTAAAGGTTCTGATAAAGGCCTCATCTCCAAAATATATAGAGAATTGACTCTAATTTATAAGAAATCAAGCCATTCTCCAATTGATAAATGGTCAAAGGATATGAACAGACAATTCTCAGATGAAGAAATTGAAACTATTTCCACTCATATGAAAGTGTTCCAAATCACTATTGATCGGAGAAATGCAAATTAAGACAACTCTGAGATACCACCACACACCTGTCAGATTGGCTAAGATGACAGGAACAAATAATGATGAATGTTGCAGGGGATGTGGGAAAACTGGGACACTGATGCATTGTTGGTGGAGTTGTGAAAGAATCCAATCGTTCTTGAGAGCAATCTGGAATTATGCCCCAAAAGTTATCAAACTGTGCATACCCTTTGACCCAGCAGTGCTACTCCTGGGTTTATATCCCAAGGAAATACTAAAGAAGGGAAAGGGACCTGTATGCCCCAAAATGTTTGTGGCAGCCCTTTTTGTGGTGGCTAGAAACTAGAAAATGAATACCTGCCCACCAATTGGAGAATGGTTGGGTAAATTATGGTATATGAATGTCATAGAATATTATTGTTCTGTAAGAAATGACCAACAGGATGAATACAGAGAGGCTTGGAGAGACATCAACTGATGTTGAGTGAAATAAGCAGAACTAGTTGATCATTATACACTTCAACAACAATATTATATGAGGATGTATTCTGATGGATGTGGATATCTTCAACATAGAGAAGAGCTAATCCAATTCCAATTGATCAATGATGGACAGAATTAGCTACACCTAGAGAAGGAACACTGGGAAATGAATGTAAACTGTTAGCATTTTTTGTTTTTCTCCCCAGGTTATTTTTACCTTCCAAATCCAATTCTTCCTTTGCAACAACAACAAAAATAACAAAATTCAGTTCTGCACATATATATTGTAGCTAGGATATACTATAACATATTAAATATGTAGGGGAATGCCTGCCATCTAGGGGAGGGGGTGGAAGGAAGGAAGGGAAAAATTCAGAACAGAAGGGAGTACAAAGGATAATGTTGTAAAAAAATTACATTAAGCATATGTACTGTCAAAAAAAGTTATAATTATAAAATTAATAATAAAAAAAAAACTTATGTCCTCACCCTCAATGATGTGATCTGGTAATCCATAGATATTTGTATCAGTTATAATAGTTTATGCATATAACAATGCAATTCCTAACAGTCTCCAAAGATTCTGTCTGCCAATATCGGTCTCTTTAGCTTCTCTATTAATGGCAAATGAAGCAGAAAACATAGTTCAGAAGTCACAATACCAACAAAACGTCATACTTTAATATTCAACTTTAATGCTATGAGTGCTACCAGTATAGACCTTAGCTAATCCATACCTTCCCTTTGAAATTCTTTTCTAGGTTTTTCCAGAAATTTGAAAAATTAGGGTGCAAAATGAGACATATGTAAATAGGTCTATGTGTAAGTATGTATTGTTGAATTATTTTCAATCATGTTAAACTCTTTATGACCTAATTGTTTACTTTCCCTGAAAATGAATTTTCTTATTTACAAAATTAAGAGGATTGGACTAGGTGACCATTCAAGGTCTTTTGGAAGTTTCTAATTCTAAAATCATATATTATTTCTATTTATTAACAACTTGAGGGCAGCTTCTGGTTCGTTTTTTGCTTTATATACCCAGAACCTACCAATGTCTATGGAGATTTTTGCCTTGCTGGGATCATATTTCCTTTTTTTTTTTTTTTTTTAGTTTCAATAACCAAGGCACTGTGGCTCAGTTACCTCTTTGTTAAGTTGCCCTTCTAAGAGTTAATATCATATAATATCTAAATGCACAAACTTTTCTAATTTAAGTAGCAAAAGATAGAGTCAAGTAAAGAGGAAAGCTTTATAATAGACAGCTTAAATACCTTGAATGTATTTAGAAATTATTGCAATATTATTCAGAAATAAGACTGCAGCCTTATCATCTAGCATTGTTATTTTTCAGTGCTTCATTACTCTATTGGAAATTGTTTTGGCAAAGATACTAGAATGGATTAATATTTCTTTATTCAGCTCATTTTACAGATAAGGAAACTGGGGGAAACAAGGTTAAGTAAGGATTTGCCCAGGGCCACACAGGGAGCAAACATCTGAGGTCAGATTTGAATTCAAGAAGATGGATCTTCCTGACTCCAGACTCACTATGTCCCTTGCCCCATTATATATTCCTACATTATTTTTATATGAAATTTTCTCAGGGAATGCAAGAGAAAATGACAATTCAGCAGGATTCAATGGATACTAACATCTCCAAAGAAGTATCAGGAACATTCAACCTTTTTAATTGAAGATAATGGAGAAGTAATCTAGTTTGAATCTTATTGTTAGATTGAAGGAGTTTATTGAGAATCACTGTCAGTTAGTGATTGTAGCTTTTTGCCCTGAGAAGATGAATAGGGTGAGTGGTAGGATGCTAGTAAAGAAAGCGAGTTTATCTTTGAGTTCACATTGTAAAAAGTTCTTATTTAATATGAAGAAAAATCTGAGACTATATAGGTTAAATTTATGGTTATTGAACTAGTAAGCTAGGACTTATAGAAAGCTGGACTGACATGATAATTAAAGTAGAAGAGAATAGAGTGGATTTTGTGAGCATCAGAGTTATGGGAGAAAAGAGAGACATGTTTCAGAATATGAAATTCTGTATTTCCAGGGAGTGTTGTGATTTGAACACCTGATTACAAGCCCCAATAAAGTACTTTTATTAAAAACTTCCTGATTTCTTATATTTCTTCTGGCCCTAGCAAGTAAAGTTGGAGTAAAGGCTAAGGAGCAACTCAATGATTTTAGGCCCAGAAAAAAATAAATTTTAGATTTATTTCATGAAAATAGTCATAAACCAAACCCTTTACCTCCAGTAAAAATGCAGGGGATTCCTCAATATCACTTTTATAAGCAACAGAACCAACCCAGCAGAGCATAGGGTAATCAACTTAAATGGTAAGGCTTTAGAAGCATTATTTGGGGAGTGAAGCCCTGGTAATTTAAGGCTACTTTCCAGACACTGGAGCCAGAGTATAACTAAGTGGAAAAGTGTATACATTTCTGTTTGTGAATTTTGGAAGACTTGAGTTCAAAACCTCCCTTAGATATTTATGCAAGAATGCATTACAATTTCCTCTGAACCATAGACACAACACTTTACAAAGAATTTATACTGTAGTGGAAGCCCAAGCCTATAAGCTGGACCATCTGATTCCAATAAAGGGGACACAAGGGTGATATAAGGCAAAGCATTAAATTATAAGCAAGAAACAGTTTGTTTGACACTTTAATATTCAATTTACAAATCACAGCACAAAGAGAATCATCTTTTCTCCCAGTTTTGTTTTTCAATGAAATACACACAAACTTATTAAATTATTTCTAGTTTTATCATATATATATATATATCTAATTTAGTTTCTAAAGATTCAAAACAAATGCTTCCCAATGTTTTGTTTTTTTTTTTAATTTGCGGTACTTTTTAGTTAAAGAGAAAAAAATTACATTCCATGAAATTGATGACTACAAAGCCAATAATAACAAAAAGTTGTTTATCCATTTTCAAAGAGATACATGATATTAGAGAGGCATGACATACATGGCATATAGTGAACTGGATTTAAGTGAGGGAGAGCTGTGCAAGATCTCCAGCCTTACCTTCTTCTCAAGAATAATCTGAGTCCAGCAGCAAGATATAGATCAGGACAATTGGAAATGACCCTGCAAGCAGTGGGAAACTCCAGGTTAATGCTCAATTTAAGGCTAAATAAGAAATGAGGCAGAGATTGGCCTCTTTTTCCTAGTTTAAAAAAACAATAAAAGAGACATACCCTTAATGTTTCTGGCAAAAAAACCAGAAATAATTGCTATTTAGATTCACTCTGCACCAATCAGGGCTCAAAGAATGTCCAAGTGGGGCTTGGTCTTGGACCTAAAGTTGTTCAATCAAAAAGAGCCAGATAGATTTGGATTAAAGGCATGGTCCTAAATCATAAACCCCCAAAAAATCTTGTGAGGTTTAAACTATAAAAATGTACGTTCCTTTGGGCAGAGCATCTGCAGATAAGGGGGTTGATAACTTATGTAAGCAAAGGGAAGAGAAGGTAAAGGAAAAGAAAAGGGTAGGGAAAAGGGAAGGGAAAGTAGAAGGGAAGAACTATGTTGCCCAACTGGACAATACCAGTTGTATCCCCAGTAAATTAGCTGCTACCCCTATTCCTACTTAGCGAGCTTGTTGTTTGTCCTTTCTCAAAGGGGACCATGATGCTAAGGTGGTGATACCATAACATTTAAGTGAACTGGATTTAAGTGACAAACCCCTGGGCCAAGTCACCATGTTACCAAAAGTAGAACTTTCATAGTTGCAACATATCTGATAACATGTGGTAGAGAACAGCTCTGTCTGTCTATATATACACATACATACACTTATATGTATATGTATATTCATATCCATCTACATTTCCATTATATATAGTACAATAGAAACTTAAAATTGTGGCAGTTAGGTGGGATACTGTGGATAGAGTGCTGGGCCTGAATTCTGGAAGATTTATCTTTATGACTTGGAATCTGGTCTCAAACACTTAATTATCTGTATAACCCTGAGGAAGTCATTTAAATCCTTTTTTTGCCTCAGTTCTTTATCTGTAAATTGAAGAAGGAAATGGTAAAGCACTACAGCATTTTTGCCAAGAAAACCTCAAATGTATCTAGACCTATTGGACTTAATGGAAAAAACAACCTAAAAACAATAATGTCCCATGTAAATTTTATGACTTTTAAATGATTAAAGTAGCCTCCCATATCAATGCTGGTTTGGTTATGTTATGTCATTGAATTATATTGTCACAACTACTAAGAGTAATGAATACAATTAATTATAAGGCTTAAGTCAGGAACTGAATTCAAACCTAGCCTTAGACACTTATAATCTTAGACAAGTCACATTAGTTCTTTTGCCTCAGTTTTCTCAATTGTAAAATGGGGATAATAATAGCACCTACTCCCTAAAGTAGTTGTGAAAAATAAATGAGATAACATTTGTGAAGCACTTAGCACAGTGCCTGGTATATTTACTACATAAATGGTTGTTATTATTAATGAAGGAATGGCATAAGAAACAATGATAAAATCCACTTAGACACCAAAAAACACCTGTATAGGCCTAAGGTAAATTTGAGTAGACCTGTCATTAACTTGAATGTAAAAAGAAGCCAAGGACTGTTGGGATAGAAAACCATTGTTACTGTATGAACTGCTTTCAAAGGAAGACAGCTTCATTATTGACCATAGATGGGACTAATCTCTAACTTCAATTTCTTTTAGGAAAAAAAAAGAAAGTAAACAAACAAAAAAAAGCAACAAATAAATACAACAGTTAACTACAGAAGATTAAATTGTTCAGACTCATTATATGTAAATTTTTTTAAAAAATAAACTTTGTGAGAGGAAGAAAATATCAGACATGTTCTTGGAAAAAAGCAGAATAGGAAAATAGGTACCTTTTCTACTATAAATGAAAGGCTAATGGAATCAGGAAATTATAAAATGTTAATTAGAGAAGAAAAAAATGCCTTTTACCCTTTGGTCCAAGAATGGAATAATGAACAAAAGCAAAGATGAAATAAGATAAAACAAGAAAAGGAGTGCAACTTCAAAAGCAGCTTGTAAAGTCTATTCACATGTAATTTCCCATAGTACATATATTTTATGAAACCTGAAATCTGAAATTGGAATTGGGAATGAATGGAGAGAGGATACTTTTATCTCTTAATAATTCACTTGTTCCATTTTAAACTTTGTACTACACTGTAAATTCTTCAACTCCCAAAAAATATTTTTTTCAAAAATCTAATCTATTGCTGAAAAGTGACCACTGAAGACTTCCCCAGTAATAATCAAGTTAATTGTTCTTTGAAATCAAGGGTAAAATAAAGCATAAATCAGAAGGTCCATGCCTAAGTTATAATAGGCAAACCAAAGTAAATTTTTATAAATATACTTTGGGGTGATAAACACTAGATAAACATTAATTATTGATTCAAAAAAGTGTGAAATCAGACCATGAAATCAGAAATGCAATCACTGCAATGCCCATGGTTTTATCTGCTTTTCTCCCCCTCTTGGACACTCTGGCTTTGTAACCTTCTGAGGACAACTTAGTTTTGCTATTCATTCTTTCAGTGTGTCTAGCTTGTTGTTCAGCTACTAAAAAATCTTACAATAAAGAATGACTATAACCAGCGTGGGAGTGAAGAACAACAGAAAGTATATATCAATATCTAGTTTAATTCCCAGCAGTCTGAAAACTTATCACAGTAAGTGACCACAGAAAAATTCCATAACTTGTTTAGAAGATGTGCGATCAAATTGGTACAATCCTTCACAGTGGTGCCTGCCTCCAAACAGTATTCTCTCCTAATAGAGCTCAGCAACAACTGCAGTTGTTTGGAGTGGAATGGACCACATCTATTCTTGTTCTTCATTTTGGAAGACAATAAGTGATTTCAAAAGGCAATGTCTTGATTCATGTATGCATTGGATTTAAGTGAATCAGACATACACATTTATGAGCCTTACTTTCTCTTCAAGAGCCAAAGTCCAGGGGCAGGACAAAAGTTATACTGACAATGACCAGTGACACATCTTGATGTATTAAATGTCTAATGAAACTCAGAACACTCCACAGCAACTGCTTCATCTGCCTTCATGTCTGTTGTTATGAATAGTATTCTTTTTTTCCATTTTGGGGGGTTGGGGGGAAGAAGTGGTGAATCTTCACATTCTTGATGTAGATTTAACCTTAATTCACTGAAGGGCTTGAAGACTGTCAGTTATCCTCAACTTGGTTAGTTTCTCTGCCAAGACAATCGTATCCAGGTTTGGCTTCTGTGCATGCTTCTTAGAGGTACAGGTGAGAATTGAGTGGCAGGTGAAAACCCAAAGGTGATGAAAAGCCCTGAAAAGGCCTTATTAAGTCTTTACAGAGGTTTTAATCCTCCTGAAACATATCTTATAGCTCTGGACCATATTTATCTGTTATTTCATTGCTATAAGAAGCAATACTGGAGGGTAGATCCAGAAGCTGGGGACAATGGAACTTTAATGAGGCTTTCTCAACTCCATTCTACTCTTATCATCTTTTGCCTGGAATATTGATTGCTCTTTCTGACTCAAAACTTTCCTTTCTTCAACTCACTTTCCACATAGCTACTAATTTTTTTTGTGAAGCACAGATCTGACCATATCAGTCCCTATTCAGCATTGTTTCAATGGATAAATAGAAACTCTGAGTTTGTGTTTTAAACCTTTTCTACAATCTGACTTCAAGCTCCATTTCTAGCTCTCTATATTACTTTTTGTGGGACAAAAAGCACCAACTCAAATAAGAAGGAGATTTTTCAAGGTCAAAGCAAAAAAGAAATTTTATTAAGATCTCTTGAGAAAGGGTGTTTCCCTCTCAAAACACAGTCAAGCAAAGAGGGGTAAATTACAGAAGGAGAGAACCAAACTATATGCCTCTAAGGCAAGAAATCTCCCATCCATTAGTGGCCTCATTCCCAGTAACCAAGAGGCAGGCTCATAATGTAAGTCAAAGGATAAGAAAGCAAAATTCAACCAATACAAACTCATAAACTTATTTAGCATAACTTTTGCTGATGTGGCAATCTTGTAAAAACAGTCAAGGGAAGAGGACTCCCTGAAGTTCCTATTTCTGGTAAGTCAGAAGATTCTTAGTAAGTGACCTTGAGGCATAGGATATGAAGAAATTTATCCTAGTGGCTCTGAGAAGTCTTCATTTATCACACTCACTTCTCTATTAAAAACCATTGGTTTAACCAAAAGGATTGTTTTGTGCCCTCACACTCAACACTATATGTCCCATCTCTTTGCTTTTGCATTAGCTGTTCTCCATGCGTGAAGTCAGTCCTTCCTCACCTCTGTCTCTAAGAATGCTATTTTTCCTTAAAATTCATTTCAAGTGCCACTTTCTATATAAAATGTTTCCCAATGCCCAATCAGCTTGCAGGGTCTTTCCTTCTAAATTGCCTCATAGTTATTTGCTATATGCTTATTTAACACATTCTATATCCCTTCTTGAGGGCAAAGACTGTTTCATTTTATTTCTGTTTCTGTGGCACATTGAAGTAGTATCTGGAATATAGTTTTTAATAATTCTTGTAAATTCATGACACACATAGTTTTTATAATCATAATCCTAAAATTCTTTGGAAAGAGAATTAGAAGATAATAGAAAACGATTCCTTACTTAAGATAGCAAGAATTAGGTAGAGAATAAATTTACAGAAAGTGGACAAGTGATCTAGTGTACCCAATTATCATAAGAATATTTACAAATGAAACTGAGAAAGGGACAAAAAATAAGAATAAATAAAGGACAAGAGCTGTCAAAATTCCTACAGGTTTTTTAACTGAGTGTTGAGCTTTTATATGTGTTCTCCAATATCAAAATCTTTGATTTGATTTGATTTTTTTTACATAAGGATATTTTAAAAGGCAATTAAAGAAAAGAAAGATAGGAAGAGAATCCAATTTAGACCAAATATACAGTTAGGAAATTTTGTTGGTAGAAATATTATGTCTAAAGTTTGGGAGACATTAAAAATCTGATAATATTACTTAAAAACAATATTAAGAAAAAACTGATATAAATATTAGAAATGTATGAAAATTGGGATGAGATAATTCATTGTTTGAGGAGGTGGTAACTGATCCAGCAATTCCAGAGAATAATTTGCAATTATGCCAAAGAACTATAAAATTGCATATCTTTTATCTATCAGTGTCACTACTGGGTCTGTATCGTAAAGAGATGATTAAAGAGGGGGAAAGGTCCACATAAACAAAAATATTTTTAGCAGCTTTTTGCATTGGCAAGGAACTGGAAATTGAGTGAATTTCTTTAAATTGGGAAATGTTTGAGTTGAATGTAATGAAATATTATTGTTTTATAAGAAATGATGAGCAGGCAGATTTCAAAAAAGCCTAAAAAGATTTACACAAACTGATGCTGAGTGAAGTTAGAAGAAACGGCAGAACTCTGTACATAGTAACAGTAAGATTGTGTGATTATCACTATGATAGAGACTTAAATCTTCTCAGCAATGTGATGATCCAACACATTTCTGATAAACTTGGGATGGAAAATATCATCTACATACTAAAGGAGAAATAGGTATTCTGAATAGGAATGAAAGCATACTATTTTCACCTTTTTTATTTTTTCCCTTTTCTTAGCTTTTTCCTTTTACTGATTTTTTCCCTTTTGCTCTGATTTTGCTTTTACAACATGACAAATATGGAAATATCTTTAAAATGATTGTATATGTATAGCTGATATCAGATTGCTTGCTATTTTGGGAAGGGAAGGAAAAGGGGAAAGGGATAAAAAAATTGGACATTAGAAATCAATCAAATAAAAATATTTTAAGTGAAAAAAAATGGAGAAATATATCTAATTAGAAAAACAACCAACCTGGAAAATAGACCCAGAAGAAATAATCTAACAATTATTGGACTATCAACCAGATCAAAAAAAAAAACAAAAAAACAAAAAAACAAAAAAAGGAGGTTGAACAACATCTTTCAAGAAATAACTAAAGAAAACTGACCCAATATCTAACACCAGAAGATAAAGAGTCCACTGATCACTTCCTGAAAGAGATATCAAAATGAAAACTCCAAGGAATAATGTAACTAAATTCCAGAATTATCAAATCAAGGATAAAATACTACAAGCAACCAGAAAAAAAGCTATTCAAATATTCTTATAAATTAAGATAATGTGGATAGAATGTCTTAGGGAGTACATTGATGGTTTCTTCAATTCTTCTTTCTAAAATTGTGTTATTTAAATATTTTATTTTCTTTTCTGTTAATGTAATCTTTATTTTTGTCAAGACATCACCCCATGATAACACTGGTCAGTTTCAAAAATGAATGCTAACAACTGAGAAGGGAGTTGTGTGGCACAGTGGAAAGAAAGGGCTTTTGGCATCAAAGGTCCTAGAAACAGAATTTTCTTTTTCTACCATTTATTATTTGGGGGCTTTCAGGCAAGTTTTCAACTCTCTGAAACTCAATTTTCTTATTTTTTTTTCAAAATAATTGGAATTGGTGACTTGGAATAGGTGACCACTCAAGGTTCTACATCTAAAATCCTATATTGTTCCCTTGATAAACTATAATACTTTTAAGGGTCAGGTCTGTTTCATTTTTTGTTTTGTGTCCCCAGAACCTTGCAGTGGCCATGGTGATTTTTGTATTCCTTGGACCATATTTCCTTTTTATTAATTCCTATAAACAAAGCACTGGGGCTCAATGACCACTAAGTTAAATTGTCCTTCTGAGAGTCAATATCATATGAGCAAGGAGAAATTCTTTGTAGTAGACAGCTCAATTACTTTGAAAGTATTTAGAAATTATTGCATATTATTTACAAATAATCTTGCTAGCTGCTGCCTTATCATCTATCATTGTTCAGGGTTTTTTTTCCCAGTCATATGTGACTTTTCATGATTCTCTTTGGAATTTTCTTGGCAAAGATACTAAAACAGTTTGTTCTTCATTCTCCAGCTCATTTTCCTGAACTGAGGGAAACAGTGACTTGCACAGGGTGCATGGCTAGGAAAAATACACGGGCAAATTTGAACTCAGGAACACAGATCTTCCTGACTTCAGATCTACTAATCTGTCCACTGCACCATCAAGTGTAGTGCTACATTATTTTAATGTACATTTTATCTCAAGAAATTCAAGAGAAAATGGATCAGATGTTGAAATGGAAATCCTCTGGATTCATTAGGAATGTCCAACTATCTACAAGGATTTAATTTTAAGGTATCTTTGAATTCATGTGGTACAATTTTCTTAATGTGAAAAAAAATTGCAACCGATGTATGTTTAATCTGCAGTCATATAGGAAGTGCGTTTAGACTTCTGGACATCTAGAATGATATGGCTTGTCCTGGAACCTATTGTTGTTTAATGGAGAGTGAGAGTGATTTGGGTTTAAGGTATAGTCCTAATCTATAAAACCCAAGAAATTGTGTAGTATTTTAGCCATCAAAATTTATATTTCTTGAAGCAGAGCACTTGCAGCTAAGGGCATGTAAATTGATTGAAGAGAAAGAAAAGGAAAGAAAAATGGAAAGGAAAAGACAGAAAAGGGAGGGAAAAACTATGTTGCTGACCTGGCCAGCTTTAGTTGGGTCCCCAGTGGGGCAGCTTCTATTCCTACCTACAGAAATTGATTTTTGCCCTTCTTTTTTAAAAAGGATCATGACATAAGGGCTATGATGCCATGACTTACAAGCCAGTTGCATTTTAGTAAGGGACAGCTATGTAAACTCACTATGTTATATGAAAAGTATAACATATGTATGCCAAAAACTTTTCAGGCCTAATGATTCAAATCAATATAGTTGTTAATTATACAATAGAAAATTATTCAGATTTATTACACATGAAAATTTTTTTAAAACTTTAAAAAGGTAGAAAGGATATTAGAAATGTTTTGGGAAGGAAGCAGAACAAGAAAAATAGGTGCCTTATTTTATTAGAAATAAAAGGGTAAGGGAAAGAGGCTATTAGAAATGATTATATAATATTTATTATAAAAATCATTTTACCCCTTGATCCAAGAAGAAAAATGAACAAAAATAAATTTAAAATGAAAAAAGACAGAAAAAAGGAGTGCAACTTTAAAGACAGCTGATAAACACCATTCATATATAATTTGGCATGATAAACATGAACCCTGAAATTGGAATTGGAACTGAATGGAGAGAGGTTTCTTTCACCTGTTTCATTGTTAACTTTGTTTCATATTTTTAACTTCTTCTATCTAAAACTTTCTGCCTAAATCAGTAGGCTATTGTGGTTTTGCTTTTGTATGTTGTATTCCTAATTTATAATGTATTTTGTTTTGACTCTGTATTTTAGGTATCACAACTGTAACTGTATCATAGAAAGAATTCATTAGAACTCCTTATATTTGTTTAAATAGAGTATGCAACATTGGAAGTAATTGATCTTTCAATATTTGATAGAATTCACTTGTAAATCTCTAGGATTCTGTTTTCTTTGGGTTGTTATTTTTAGCTTGTTCAATCACTTTTTTTGAGTTTGGGTTAAATTCTCTATTTCTTGTTTTGTTAATCTGGGCATTTTTGTAAATATTTACAATTTAGGTGAACAGTTTATTGGTATACAATAGAGCAATATATTTTAAATTAAAAATATTTTCATTACCTACTTCCTTTCAATACTGATAATCAGCTTCAACTATAGCATATATATTTTGGTTTAGTGTCTCATTGCCATAATTATATTTCATGAAAATATTGTTTCTCTAATTTTTTTCTTTGATACAGCAATACTTTAGGATTAGGTTATTAAGCTTTCAATTAATTTTATTCATTTCTTTAGTGGCTTTTAATTAAATATACTTTTTTTTTACTTTATAGTAATTAAGGAATGAGGTTTTTTACATTTGTTAATGAAGTTTATGTATCTACAAAAGATCAATTCTTGTAAGTATATCACGAATAACCAAGGAATATCTATAATCCTTTGTATTGTTATTCAATAATTGTCAGAAGTTTATCATGTCTAACTTTTCTAAAATTTTCTTTAAATCTTTAACTTCTTTCTAGGTTTCTTTTTTTGAGGGGTTTATATAAGGCTAAGCCTAAAACAGGTAAATTATTGTCTATTTTTAACTGTCTGTTTCTTCCTATAACATTTCTTTTAAATATTTACATGCTATTCATTCTATTAAATAACATTATTAGCTTATTGTTTAGGTACTTTTCAGCATAATTGTGTTTTTCTGTTTATCTCTTTTAATCAAGCTGATTTTTGCTGTTGCTGTTGTTGCTAAGAACATGACTGCTACTCCTACATTTTTACATCAACAGAATCATAAGAGATTTTCTTCTATTAACTTTAATGTTAACTATGCATGAATCTATATATTTCAATTGTGCTTTTTTAAAGCAGCCTTTTATTGGATTCTTCTTTCTAATCCATTATTTTATCATCTTCTGTTTCAAGGGTGACTTCATCTCATACACATTTTATGATTATTAACTGTATATTGCTTTCCATCAAATACTCTTAGTTTTTTTTTTTTAATCTTTACTTCTTGCCTCCTCTTTACAAAATGGGTGATAAGTAGAAAATAGACTCAGTACCATTTCTCTGTGCTAGATTAAATCTGTTTCTACTCCTCTGCTCCTCTTTTCCTATCCCTTTAATTTTAAACTTATATTTTTATACTTTGCTCTTTTCAAACCTCTTTTCACAATCATTACTTCATCATTAGATTTTTTTCTCTTATGATTCATATTTTCCTGAATATATTCCTGAACATACTTTCCCTCTAATACCCCCATTCTTTCTCCCTATTCACTCTTAATTCCCTGTTGAGGGAATGCATTTCTATATTAAAGAATGTGTTGGTGTGTATTCCACTTTATTTTGACTATTTAAAATAAAAGTGATATTCCAGTAATCCTTAGAGGTTAAAAGGCTCCATGAAGGACAGATGAAAGTAAGTAGTATTTTCAGGTAAGAAAATTATATAGTAAGTTTATATTGAAGGCCATATACTTCAATGTCCACCCCAAAGTATGTAGGTCCAAAGAAACAATCAGTTGTGGAGAATGGATCATTCATTACTGCTATGGGGGACATCATCTTACAGACCACTCTCCCTTCATTGCTAAACCTCCAGTATTAAGTGAAGAAATAATTTGTGATAAACACTGTGTTAGGTTCAGGGAAGACAAAGAAAGGCAAAAATAAATACTGCTTTAAAGAAACTTGTCTTCTAATCTGTAGGCTCTTTGCTTGTAAATTACCAGATACAAAAAAAAAAAAAAAAAAAAAAAAGGGAATCATATAAACTAGTTCTGGTTTTGGTTCATCAGAACTTTGCAGAAAGATTTTATGGTCATAGATTTAAATTTAGACTTATAAGGTCTAAATTGATGCTTCTATCTTAGAGCTTTTTATTTGACTCCCTTGTTTATACTTATTTAAATTTTCTTTGTATTTTAATTGTTGGTATACAACTTCTTCCCAAATAGATTATCAAGAACATAATGAATATGTAAATATATATTTATATTTATGTATGTGTATGTTTCTTTTATTGTTCTTGGTTGTTCAGTCCTTTTGATCTCCCCATGACCCCATTTGAGATTTTCCTGGTAGCTCATTTTATAGTGAGAAAATTGAAATAAAAAGGTTTATGTTTGCCCAAGATCACACAACTAGCCATTGTCTGAATCTAGTTTTGAACTCGGGACTTCCTGATTCCAGCTGTGGTGCTCATTCCCCTATACCATCTAACTACCCTATGTATATTATTAAAACATTATAACATTTTTCCATACATCTCTAATTTAGTTCTTAAATATTTAATATTTAAAACAAATATGTCCACAATCTTTTAAAGTTTCTTAATACTTTTTAGTTAAAAGAAGAGAAACTAAATTCTATGGAATTAGTAACTATATAGCAAGTAATAACAAAAACATAATATTGTTGCAAGTATATTTGATAGTCTATGGTAGGCATCAATATGTTAATATTATTCATGTATGTATATACATCTATGTATGTATTCATCCATATACATATCTATTTGTATAATTATATATATGCATATATAACTATAATTGAAAACTAAAATCAATGCTTTCCAACATTTGGTAATTCTGAAGTAATAAATAAAAATAATTCAGAAAATCATATCAGGAGAAATGCACAACTAAATTTCTGTCAAAAACCATAAGAACTTGCTAAAGATAAATTAGGTCACAATTTCAGTTAACATATTTTACTACATTCCTTTCCATGACAATCTTAAATGTTTTTGTTTACTTTTACTTTTAGTCATACTAATAACTTGAACTTCCTTGTTTTTGTTATATCTTTATGAAACTAAGTTTTTTATTATCTAAATAAAAATCAGGGTAGAACAGGAAATGAGAGTAGATTAATCAATCTGATTCCAAGATTAGAAAAACAGCAGTTTCCATTAGATACACATATCCCCATCAATAAGTAATTTTATTTCATCATTAAATATTATTTTTAATTTATAGAGTAAAACAAGCATTTCTACAATGTAGTACAATTAAAAATGATGATTGCACACGAAACTAAAAATCTACTATGCACAACTTAATTTTCCTTTCAAATTTATAAGAAAATTATCATATATATTTCTTTCTTCTCTTCCTCCCCCTGAGATGGTTACCATTAAACACAAATTCTTATATATATATATATATATAAGAATTTGTATATATGTATATATGTAAAATTATTTTATAAATAGCTTTATTTAGTACTTTTTAAAAGATGCATATAATGTCTTTCTTCATGTATCCTTTATAGTAAATTTGAATATTTATGATAATCAAAATAAATCATTTGTTCAAAATAATTCTTAATATTACTATTATTATATAGCATGTTCTCTTGCTTCTCCTCATTTCACTCTTCATTATTTCATGAAATTCTATAAAATCATTGAGTTCATCATTTCTTATAATTGGTAATATTCTTAGAATAATATAATTGGTATACAATTTATACCACAGCCTGTTCAGTCATTCCCTAATTGATGGACACACATGTAATTTCCAGTTGCATGCCAGCACACACACATACACACACACACAAAAAAAAAACAACTCTGCTATAAACAGCTTAAAAGATTCTAGTTTAAGATAATTTAGAAGAATTTCAGGAAAGATATGTCTCATTTGGGTCAAAGGATAATACAGCCCAATGCAGACAGCTTTCAAAAAATGCAGTAGTAGACTGTAAGCCACAACATGGATCAGCTACTGAGACCCCATGTTTCTGGCTCACCAGATCAATGCATAACAGGACATTAGTGAGGCCTTCAACCCCTGGACAGAAGGCAGACAGTCCCAGAACCATGGCACAATAAACTTGACTAGGTTGGGCTACTCCAGTGCAGTGGCAAAGTTAACAGCACCTGACGCTCAAGAACAGAAATCCAGGCCTCTGGACACCTGCACAAAAAGATTGGGACAATGTCCCTTGTGCTTTAAGAGCAGAAATCAACTTTAAAGTCATGAAATAGACTAAAAATCTATTTTCACTGACCATAGAAAGCTATTTTTGTACCAGGGAAGATCAAAACACAGACTCAGAAGGGGACAATAATACCTATCAATGCCTTCTTGTAAAGCTTGAAAGGAGTATATGAATTGGTCTTAAGCTCAAAACGCCTACTTGGAAGAGCTCAAAAAGGAATCAAACACTGTAAAAGGGGATAATAACATCACTTAGTTTTTTAGTGTTGTGAGGATTGAATGAAGTGATATTTATAAAATGCTAAACACCTGGCACAGAGTAAGTGTTCAATAAATAGTTCTGTTCCTTTTTTCACTTCTCTCGCTAAGATAAAATCACAGGTTTAGACCAAAAAATGACATGCAGTTCTCATGGAGGAAACATAGACTGGGGGAAATTGAGACTTCCCTAAATAGCATGTTATTATTGTTCAGTCATTTCAGATTCTTCATGCCCCCATTTGGGGTTTTCTTGGCAGTGGTTTGACATTTCCTTCTCCAGCTCATTTACAGATGAGGAACTGAGACAAAAATGGTTAAGTGATTTGCCTAAGATAACACAGATATTAAGAGTCTGGGGCCCGATTTAAACTCAGAATGGTGAATCTTTCAGATTCCAGGCTCAGTGCTATCCCATGTATAATGGGATAAGGTACAACGAGTTTCTAAAACTGATTAAGTTATCTACTACCTCTGTGGCTCTGAAAAATCTTCTTAACCTATTTGGAATTCATTTTACTTCCTTGTAAAATGGCTTTGCCTATCTTGCCTCCCTAGCAAAGTTGTAGGATTCTAATGAGATTGTGTTTAAAACCATTTTTTAAAGATCTAGGCAAATATAAGGTATTATTTCAAGAAACAATTCTCTTTCTTTCCTTTTTCCTGTAAAACTGTACTGTTTCCACCTATTTCCTTTCCAAATCTAAGACCCCATTTCTGCAGAACAAAACAGTCATGTAGCTTGTTCGGTTAAGGGTCTCACAATCAAGGACTATTTTTCAAACTGTTCTTTAATATTGGCTTTTTACACAGTTTTCAGAGGAAAAATAATAATGATGATGATAAAAAACAAATATTTGCACAAATCATAAAACATCATTTCCAGTACCTATACATTACTATGTCTTCTCTAGTTGTGGTTACATATGACAAAAGTTTAAGAATGAAAGGGGCATAATAGACATGACATCTCATCTTAGGGGAAAGATTATTTTCTATTTCTTGCCTTTTTTAATTGGAGCAGGCCACTCTGAAAAGAACACACTCTGAGGCATAGTGATTTTTGATTTTGAGATATGATTTAGAAATCCTAGAAAGTAGATATGATACACAGAAGTTACATGATAGTTAGCCTGATTGTAGTGGTATAGAAGACTAGCATACACTCCTGGAAGTTACAATTACTAGTCCGTCCTAGGCCCAACAGAGTACCTTTGACCACTGACCTTTGCAGTGTCAACTCTATCCGGCTCGCCTCTGGCCATGATCTCTTGAATCTATAGTTTAATAACTGGTAGTGCACTCAAGAACAGCCGCATGTAATCTTAAAAGCCTTTATTATACCTACTCACATAATGCCCTGACTTGATACCCTGACTTGTTGGTTCCCTAATGAACACCTGGTCTGAAGGCCCACATGTTCACTACCAAACTCCTTACCTCTCGGCTTTCCATCCACTTGGCTCAGCTACCCCAGGTTAGGGAGCCAGGTTAAAAAGTGCCAAGTTAAAGAGAGCAACTGCTGTCTGCAGTGGGCTTATAAAGGGCCTGTGAGGTCACATACACAGCCAATCAGCGAGAGAGTCACCAATTACGAAGCTATCTCAATGTGGCCAAGATCCCACCTACAGGGCAGTCCTAATATCCACAGAGAATACTTCCTGGGGCACTCAATCTCCCATTGCACTGTGGCGCCACCCATTTAAAGAGCCCTTACAGAAGACTAGGTAATGGTTATACTTAATAAGACTGGAACATGATGCAATAGGGGTATAGAATACAGAATATCAAACTGAGTACATTTATCTTCCCATCAGCGGGAATGGGGAAAGAGCAGGTCCTGGAGTCCCTTGATGCATCCAGATATTATCCAAGAGCTCTCTGAATGTCATAGCACGCAAATGTATTATGGACTCTACTTGTGATGACATTATATAACTTTTGATGATACTTGACAATCTGGACTGTCATGTTAGAAACTGAATAGAGGAACAGAAAGAAGACAGAATTTGGAGTTAAAAAAAACCTCAAGCACAATAAAAGTAGTATCTCTGTTGGTACATTAAGACCATATGCAAAAAATAATGTTTGCTTTATGTTGGCTGAATGCTTTATTAGATTTCCTTTCCACTTAATTAAGAATAGAGTTAAAACACATTTTTTGTTATTATATATTTTACTTCAAATTTTAGAAATAATTTCATTTTTAAAAATTTTATTATTTTTTTTAAATTATAATTATTAATTTTTTGACAGTATATATGCATGAGTAATTTTTTATAACATTATCCCTTGTATTCATTTTTCCAAATTTTCCCCTTCCTCCCTCTACTCCCTCCCCTAGATGACAGGCAATCCCATACATTTTACATATATTACAATATAACCTAGATACAATATATGTGTGTAAATCCAATTTTCTTGTTGCACGTTAAGTATTAGATTCCAAAGGTATAAGTAACCTGGGTAAATAGACAGTAGTGCTAACAATTTACATTCACTTCCCAGTGTTCCTTCTCTGGGTGTAGTTGTTTTTGTCCATCATTGATCAACTGGAAGTGAGTTGGATCTTCTTTATGTTGAAGATATCCACTTCCATCAGAATACATCTTCATACAGCATTGTTGTTGAAGTGTACAGCGATCTTCTGGTTCTGTTCATTTCACTCAGCATCAGTTCATGTAAGTCTCTCCAAACCTCTCTGTATTCGTCCTGCTAGTCATTTCTTACAGAGCAATAATATTCCATAACCTTCATATACCATAATTTACCCAACCATTTTCCAATTGATGGACATCCATTCATCTTCCAGTTTCTAGCCACTATGAAAAGGGCTGCCACAAACATTTTGGCACATACAGGTCCCTTTCCCCTCTTTAGTATTTCTTTGGGATATAAGCCCAATAGCAGCAATGCTGGATCAAAGGGTATGCACAATTTGATAACTTTTTGGGCATAGTTCCAAATTGCTCTCCAGAATGGCTGGATTCTTTCACAGCTCCACCAACAATGTATTAATGTCCCAGTTTTCCCACATCCCCTCCAACATTCATCATTGTTTGTTCCTGTCATCTTAGTCAATCTGACAGGTGTGTAGTGATATCTCAGAGTTGTCTTAATTTGCATTTCTCTGATCAGTAGTGACTTGGAACACTCTTTCATATGAGTGGATATAATTTCAATTTCATCATCTGAGAATTGTCTGTTTATATCTTTTGACCATTTATCAATTGGAAAATGGTTTGATTTCTTATAAATTAGGGTCAGTTCTCTATATATTTTGGAAATGAGACCTTTATCAGAACCTTTAACTATAAAAATATTTTCCCAATTTGTTACTTCCCTTCTAATCTTGTTTGCATTAGTATTGTTTGTACAGAAAATTTTTAGTTTGATGTAATCAAAATCTTCTATTTTGTGATCAATAATGATCTCTAGTTCTCCTCTGGTCATAAATTCCTTCCTACTCCACAGGTTTGAGAGGTAGACTATTCTCTGTTCCTCTAATCTATTTATGATCTCATTCTTTATGCCTAAATCATGGATCTATTTTGATCTTATCTTGGTATATGGAAAACACTTTTATTTTTGAATCTCTGTGATACAACTAGTCCCATGACTTAAGGAACATCTTAATGTTTGATGAAGCATTTTTCTTAATAAGTAGTAGGAAAGGTACTAAAATGATGGAAGGATAATTTGTTTTGGGTCAGCATCTAGAAATTAAAAGAAAGGCTACATCTTCAAATCATATTCTAATGTGCACAGCTCATCTCACAGGTAAGAAAGTACTTTGTGCTAACTTTAGGGAGAAAAATTGAGACAGAGAGAAGCACACAGATGATTTCCAAATTTAAAATATACCTTAACATAGAAATAGAAGTAAGTTGGGGAAGAACAAGGGATAGACTGTTGTTCTGAAGATTTTTCAAATGTACCATAATTTGGCATTTATATCTTATGTTTTCCAATTTTGTGGGTGTTGAAATAATTATTGAAATGATGATACAGATAAATTTACCTGAAAATAGACTAATTTTTTCAACATTTTCTCTCTTTCAAGACCCTGAGAAAGGCTTCCAGAAACCTGACTTGCACTCAAGGAGAAGAGATAAAATATTACACAATTCACTACAGCATAAAATAGAATTTGCAAAGTACATTTATTTCAAAACACTAAAGGTAAAGGAGAGTTCATTGCTGATACTACTATTTGATTATTGGCAACATATTCCATTTTTAGGAAAATTTTCAGTAATTTTGAGGCAATAAGATGGCAGAATAGATAGAGCACATATCTTGGAGTCAGAAAGTCATCCAAAGCCAGCCTCAGGTAATTCCTTATAGTATGATCCTGGGCAAGTAACTTAAACTTTCTGCCTTGGTTTCCTCAGCTGTAAAATGGAGATATACCTTTCTGAAATATATTGAGAATAAAATGACCTATATATAAAGTGCTTTAAACCTCAAAATGCTACATAAATGCTAGTTGCTGATATTACCTTTCTTTTGGGTACCAAACATAAGTGAAAATGCTACAAAGATAAAATTTTAAAATTGTAAGTTATTTGTAGAGAGAAGCAAAAGGCAACTCAAACAATTTTTTCCAACTCTAAATTTATTTTCTTGTTAATTGTCTAAATATTGATGATGAAAAAGAACAGTTTAATCTCTTCATTGAATATACAAAGATTTATTGATGCCTTCTGATTTTGTATCACTGACAATTATGTTATGTCCCTTGTATTACACCTCATCTCTCAAAGTTCCTGGTAACAAAAAAAAAAAAGTTAAACAAATACACAAAATACTCTGATACAGTAATTACATTTGATATTGTAGCTACCATCCTACCTTCATATTTTATCATGTCTTTGTTAACAAAAGAGAATTATATTTCATTAGATATTCTTTTGGATTTTTTTTTCAGAGTTTAGTTTCTATTTAATGACCTTTACATTTACATTGTCGAAATCATTGTATACATTATTCTTTGTTTTGTGCTTATGTATTCATGTGAATCAAAGTCCTCATATTCATCATTTCTTACTAATAATAGTCCATTTAATTTATGCACAATATCCTCACCCCACCCAAATGATGGGAATCTATTTTGTTTCCAATTCCTTTCTATATTAAAGAAGCTGTGTTGAATATTTTGGTACACAGAGAATTTCTCCTTCTCCTTGTGTCTCTTTAGATCAACTTTCCTCATTTTATAACTGAAAGTTACATAGAAATTTTACACTGTCAGAAAACACTATCTACTTCTGATATTACTTTGAAAATGTCTGAGCATATCATGGCAAGAAATGTCAGAATTATTACCAGTTGAATATAATTTTCTATGAATTTAACAAATATATTTAATTTCTTGAATTGCCCATCAGAGATTCTAGATTTCCTTTCATTTTCGAACCATATAAGTCTGTACTTCTATGCAAAACTTTTCTCATTTATGTATTTCTGCTTTTTCAGAAAATAAATTCATCTCTGAAGAACCATTCCTCAAGACTCTGCCACTCACAATTAGCTTAATTGCTTTCCGAAACCAAGGGTAAAAGAAAGCATAGATCAAGGGATTCATAGCTGAATTATAGTAAACACACCACACTAAGATTTCATAGATATAAGGGGGAGTTATGAAATTCATATAAGCATCAATTAATGAATCAATGAAATATGGCAGCCAAGAGACAAGAAACACAGCCATAGCAATCCCTAGTGTTTTAGCAGCCTTCCTCTCTCGTTTGGCCACTCTGTCCTTATACTTCTCTGCAGAGTTCTGGGTTTGACTGCTGGTACTTTCTATCTTTCTAGCCTGCTGTTTAGCTACCAAAAAAATTTTACCATATAAAACGAGCATGGCAATTGTTGGTATAAAGAACAAAAGAAATCCAAAGAGAACCCAGTCTTGATTCATTGCAGCCTGACAACCTCCCACACAAGTGAGAGCAATTACCAAATCCTCCAACCCAGCATCATTGACCCCTGTGTACACAAGAGAAAAACTATATGTTACTGAACAACCCCAGGACACAGCAATACATATCCCTGAAATGGGCACTGTGAACTTTGTTGGATAGACCAGAGGATCAGTGACAGCAATGTATCTATCAATGGAGATGAAACACAAATGGAAGAGAGAAGCATAGCAAAATGACCCATCAAAACATGTGTGAAGTTTACAATAACTGTCCCCAAAGTACCAGCAACTCTCCACTGACCTCACCATGCTAAAGGGCATCACAGTGAGTCCAACCAAAAAGTCAGCGCAGGCTAAGGAAGCAATGAGGAAGTTTGTAGGTGTATGTAGCTGTTTAAAGTGAAGAATGGCAGTGATGACCAGCAAGTTGCCAAATACTGCTAGCACAGCTCCAAAGCCAAAAAACACATACAGAATCATTCGAGGCATAGGAGAATACGAAGTTTTGATGCAGGATCCATTCACATTCTCAAAACAGAGCTGCACAGCAGCAAGTTGGTAAGAAGTGTTGATCCTCATTTCTGTGTGTGAATCTTCCAGTATTTCCATATTCCTTCAGCATTTCTAAAATTTTAAATTTGGAGAGTGAGATTAAAAATTCGTAGTCAGGCATAGAGTATCACAATCAATGTATTAGAGTAGCTATGGAAACCATTGCCAAATAAATCTCAAATCCTTCATTATTTTTAGACTGATAAAATTTGCTTCTATATAAACCTACATTTAGCACATGATTAAAATTTGTTTTAAATGGATATGCTATTTTTTACTGATTTGAAAGATTGTCTTTTGTAATTTACCCTTCTGAATTGCTCCTTTATTCCAACACTCATAACTTGGTACTTTCTCAGACTCCTAATGGCATTTGTATTTTCTGGCAGTTTAAAAAAACGAAAAATGCTGATCACTTTGTGAAGTTACCAAAGGAGTGTTTTATTAGGTTATAGTTCCCTGAGGAACCATAGAAGAGCTAATCATAAAATATACTCTCAAGAAGCAAGAGAATATGTTAATCTTCTCAAAACTTTTATAATGAAATCCCCAAGGTGTGAAGTGTGAATCATAATAAATGTGTTTAGAAGCTATCTTAATAATGTTGATATGCAGCATGGTAAAGTAGGTCCTTTACCTACTCCTTGAATTAAAGGAGACCTGATTCAAATCTTAATTATGACATCTAATAGCTGTATGACAATGGAAAAGACCCCTAACTTTTCAGAGCCAGAAGAAACTCATGGGACTACAAATTACAGAATTCTTACACAATTTTACAGAAATCTATAGTCTTATATGACTAAGTTACAAAGTTCTAGGATAGGAACCATTATCCTAGATGCAAAGCCTGAGAAGATAGAATACTGTTTGATTATTCTTGTCAGACACATCACATAGATACTTCTACATATCCTGGGGTTCCAACCACCAAATGTAGCTTTGTTTATTTTGCTAGATAAAGCTTTCTTCTTTCCTACTGGTACCTGTTAAACTTCATCATTCTTATTCAGAATATAGAAGGATCCTTCCTATTTCAGAGATTCCATCTCTACTCACTATGGGCAGGGTCTCAAATCTTTTAAGGTTCAATGATTTTTTCCCTCCCCGCATCTGCCTTAATTTCAGTGTTTTATTCTGTGACCTTCCAAATTCCTGACCCCGATTTGAACTTCTCTTTGCTTTCCTTGACTCTTCCTCTTATACTTTCATATTTTTAAGTCTTAATCAAATTTATCTTCCTACACTTATCATATATTATTCATCTGTATGTATCCTATGGTCCTCTGAGCTGGCTTTGCTGTTCTTCATAAGCTTCTTTCCATCTCCTGTTTTATGTGTCTACACATATTATCTCCCATGTCAGAAATGTACTATTCTTACTTCAAATCTCAGGGTTTCCTATTTCCTTCATAACTTTGCTCAAGAGCCAGTGTGTCCCCTTCCTCTTCCCCCCAAAAAATCAATTTGTATTTGTGTAATTTATATTAAATATATTTTCATTTACATACATGTTATCTCCTCCTATAAAATGTAACATGGCCTAGGATCAGGATGCTTATTTTTGCATTTTTATTCTCATGTGCTAGCTTGGTGCATACAACAGGGATTGGTTGATTAGAAGATCTTCATTTTCTCCTTCCGATGAAGGAGTTTTGAAGAATTCCTCCAACTCTTTCATTCTTTTCTTACTATGGAAATTTTCTTCACTTGCATTTTGTATCTGCATATTTGTGGGATACGGGTGGCTAAGCATTGCAGTGTTTCCTTCTTGTAATTCAATGATAAGAAATTTATCTGATATTAAAAATATTTTCCTATATAATGGGAATTCATAAGAAGTGAATCTAGATCCCAGGGGACTGGGAGAAATATATGCATTTTCTTATCACCTTACTCCCACTCATATGAGAATTTTGGACTTTGGGGATGGCATTAGTGCAGTGGTCAAGTTGGCTGAAGGAGGAAAATTCCTAGAGGCAGAACCACCAACCAGTAGAATTCTAGGCCACATAATCTTAAATACCAGGAGGAAATTTTGAGACAATCCCAATTTCTTGTCCAAATCTCCTGGGGAGAAGAGAAAAACTCCCTAGATAATGCTGAGTTCCTGAATCAAAGTGGGAGTTCTAGGACAAACAAGAAATAAAGCTAGGAGTAGCAAGGGATAAAGCTATGATTTGGAAGAGCAATGGCAATCCTTGTCCTCCCCTAGTACTATAACTTACTCAGACTCTGCAGTTGTAGAGTAAAGGAATCAACTTTAATAATTTCAGGTGTTTTTCTGTACATATACATTTAGGTATGTGTCTGCATCTGACCATATATATGAAGACAGCACTTTAAATAAGAAGGCTAGATAGTTCCTGGGAGAGGTAAAGCTTTATGAGTCTTAAGTGCTTTCTTTTTAGGGGAATCTCAATGGGGATTATATTATAAAAATAGCACTGAGGGCCCAGGTTCTCTAAAAGGCAAAGTTCCCAAAAGACAGAAACATTGACTATTAAATAAACACAAGTCTTTTCTCCTTCAAGAAAAAGGGGGGAGAATTTAAAAAAAAAAAATCCAAACACTAGGGGTTAATTGCTTCTATGGAAGCTGGATGTGCATGAGGATTAAGCCCTCCATATATAACATATTTTTTTTTTTTGCCATAAACTCACCTTCTTTAAATCTTTTTTTTCTCTCTCCAGGAGATTTGATGATTTTTTTCCTCATCACCTGCTCTACGACTCTCTTTCTACTGTTTCCATCTATAGGGCCAAAATGTTTTCTGCAGGGACCTGATTCCAAAAATGCCTTTTTATCTCTCTCCTCTCTGTGTCTGTACTTTTGCATTTAAAAAGCTACATTTTACTAGTCATTGACCCACACATAATACTGTATACCAAGATAAGGTAGAAATGAATTCATGATCTACAGGGGTTCTCAAACTACGTCCTGTGGGCCAGATGCGGTGTTTATGTGGCCAGCCGGGTTATGGCAAATGGGCTGAGGGGCAGAGATAGAGTGTGAGTTTTTGTTTTTACTATAGTCTGGCCCTCCAACAGTTTGAGGGACAGTGAACTGGCCCCCTATTTAAAAAGTTTGAGGACCACTGGTAGACATAAAGAATGATATTATAAACAAATGAGAAGATCATAGGATAGTTTTCCTTTCTGATCTGGAGAGAGGAAGTAATTTGTGACTAAAGAACAACTAGAGGTCATTATTGATCACAAAATAGATCATTTTGATTATATTAAGTTAAAAAAGTTTTTGTACAAACAAAACCCAATGCAGATAAGATTAGAAGGGAAGCAATAAACCGGGAAAACATTTTTACATTTAAAGGTTCTGACAAAGGCCTCATTTCTAAAATATATAGGGAATTAACTCAAATTTACAAGAATTCAAGCCATTCTTCAATTGATAAATGGTCATAGGATATGAACAGACAATTTTCAGATGAAGAAACTATTTGTAGTCCTATGAAAAGGTGCTCCAAATCACTATTGATCAGAGAAATGAAAATTAAGAAAACTCTTGAGATACTACTGCATAACTCTCAGATTGGCTAATCTGATAGGAAAAGATAATGATGAATGTTGGAAGGGATGTGGGAAAACTGGGACACTGATACATTGTTGGTGGAATTGTGAACAGATTCAACTGTTCTGGAGAGCAATTTGGAACTATGCTCAAAAAGTTATCAAACTCTGCATACCTTCTGCATACCTCTGCAGTATTTCTACTGGGCCTATATCCAAAGAGATCTTAAAGGAAGGAAAGGGACCCATGTGCAAAAATGTTTGTGGCAGCCCTTTTTGTAGTGGCAAGAAACTGGAAACTGAGTGGATGGTCATTAGTTAGAGAATGGCTCAATGTGTTATGGCATAAGAATGTTATGGAATGTTATTATTCTATAAGAAATAATCAACAGGATGATTTCAGAGAGGCCTGGAGAGACTTACATGAACTGATGCTAAGTGAAATGAGCAGAACCAGAAGGTCAGTATACATGGCAACAACAAGACTATATGAGGATCAATTCTGATGGACATGGCTCTCTACAACAATGAGAATATTCAAACCAGTTCCAGTTGTTCAGTCATCAAGAGAGCTATTTACACGCAGAGAGAGGACCATGGGAATTGAATATGAGCCACAACATAGCTTTCTCACTCTTTCCGTTGTTGTTTCCTTGCATTTTGTTTTATTTCTCAGTTTTTTCTTCCTTCTTGATCTGATTTTTCTTGTGCAGCAAGATAACTGTATAAATATTTAAGATATATTTTAACATATTTAACATGTACTGAACTACCCGCCGTCTAGGGGATGGGGTGGGGGATAAGGAGGGGATAATTTGGAACAGAAGGCTTTGCAAAGGTCAATATTGAAAAATTACCCATGTATATGTTTTGTAAATAAAAAGCTTTAATAAGCTTTAAAAAGCTATATTTTAATTGGAGTTCAGTTTTATAACTAATCAGAACTCATTCAATGCTCCTGAAAAGTGGTAGTACTAGAAATTTATCATATAATAATGTTCTAATTAGAAGCCTGCTAAGTAGTTTGGTTTATGGAATATTGGGCATAGATTCAGGGAGATGATTTCACATCTGAACTCAGACACTTACTTGTTGTGTGAGCCTGGCCAAGACATTTGAACTATTTATTAATCCAATAGAAAAGGAAATGAAAGAAAAACTCCTAGACCATAGGGTTACAAAAAATCTGACATGACTGAAAAACAACAATGTAATAACGACTCCATTATTTGTGTTTATATATTTATTTATATTTATGTATGTAAATCTCCATTATTTATGTGTTTATACATATTCACAACATTTGTAGAGAAACATATTCAGCACCAATACTACAACTTTGTCAGGAGTAGCAATGAGGACTACACAACACTTACAAAGTTTTACAAGATATTTTTCAAATATATTATGTCTTGGCAAGTAGTACCTTATATTCCCTTTCCCAAGATAAACAAACCCTCCCTGTCAATGTTAAGAATCTTTTTCCCACTCAGCCACTAAATTTTCAATGCTATTTGAAGTTTCATTTTAATTTTGGATACATGGGTCAAATACAGAGCCAATATGATGAAATTCTGATGGAATTTATCTTGGTGTCCTGGATGAAAATTTCTAAATACAGTAGCTTGTATGTTCATTTTGATTGTCCACAATTTTTATTGTCCACTGCAATTAAGTAGGGGAGAAGGAAATTTCAAGATGAGGTTTGTGAGTTCCCAAATAAGAAAATCCTCTCAGTTATTTCAGAATGGTTATGATTATACTTAAAATAAAGACAAGATCTACTTCTTTTCTTGCTTAGTATCTACTCTCCTTAATCAGTGAATAGGTATGGCCTCAATGAAACCTGCTAAGGACTTAGGTCTCCCATTTTATTCAAGTTCATCTCCAGTTGTCTTGATCTATGTGTTTCCACTGGATCCAGATAGTAGTGGAGGGAAAAATGAGGCAGGTGCCTTGAACAGCCCTCACTTCAGTCCAATTCACTTGCATGTCATAGCATCACCTCCCTGAAGTCATGGTCCTCTTCAAGAACAGGACAAACAACTACTGTGTTCAGTGAACAATGGATTTTAGGTGTTTTGACTAATTCACTTAGTCAGGACTCCATCCAGCTATTGGGTTTCTATGTGTCAATAAAAGATATGTATTAAAAGTTTTCTGTGAGCCTTCTGAATTATAATAAGAAATAGGCATCTTTGGTTTCAAATTTTCCCTTGTTAGTACTAATAATTAAATTTTGTTTCTAAGTCAAATACTTTGCATTTATGTAATTTTAATGGAAATACTATGAACTTTATCAATAAATACTCATGTAACTCATAGCAAGTTATCCTGTCTCTATGAGTCTCAGTTTTCTTATTTGCAAATTTGAGAATAGAAATTCTTGCCTGGACTAATTCACTAAGGAGGTGAGAGTATCAAATGAGAAAATTTATGTAAATGCCTCAAAATCCACAAAGTACTATGCAAATATCAACTATTATAATTTTAAAGCCTTTTTACATCTATTATATTTTTTATCCTTACTAAGAAACCTTTTTGTCATAGATAGAGCATTATTAGTCCAACCTTCCAATAGAGGAAACTGAAGTACAGAGAAGTTAGTTAATTTCCTTAAGATCACACAGTCATATAGTAGCAAGATTGAGAGTGGTCCTCACATGTTCTATCTCAGTACTCTTTCTATGAGATCATGTTTCAAACTGCTTTATTTACTTGTTTTAAAACATGATTCCCAATCTGAATCTCCCTAAATTCCAAATTTCTCTGAATTTCACTCCCCTCTTTGTTTGATTTAAGATATTTGTAATTATAAATGATTTTTTTTTCTGAATAGCTCCAAGTCTGAAATAAGAGGTTGGGAGGAAAGGAGTATGCTCCCAGATTTTGAATTGCAACTTATTGTTGTTTTTGTTATTATTCAGTCATTTCAGACTCTTCATGCCTCTATTTGGGGTTTTCTTGGCAAATATTGGAATGGTTTGACATTTCCTTCTGGAGTTCATTTCACAGATGAGGAACTGAGACAACTGGGTTAAGTAATTTGCCTAAGATAACATAGATATTAAGAGTCTGGGGCCAGATTTAAACTTAGAAAGATTAATCTTCCTGCTCTAGCCCCAGTGCTATATTCTCTGTTCCACATAGTATAAGATTAGTGAAATGTATAATGGAATAAAGTACAAAGAATTTCTAACACTAATTAAGTTGGCTACTTCCTCTGTGGCTCTGAAAAATATTCTTACCCTATTTGGAATTCATCTTACTCCCTTGTAAAATGCTTTGCCTGTCTTGCCTCTTAGCAAAGTTGTAAGATTCTGATCAGATTGTTTTTAAAACCATTTTTAAAGAGCTAGATAAATATAAGTTATTTCAGGAAACAATTTTCTTTCTTTTTCCTATGAAACTGTAGTATTTCCTCCTATTTTCTTTCCAAATATAAGATCCCATTTCTGCAGAACAAAGTAGTCATATGGCTTGTTTGGTTATTGATGGAAATGGCCTCACAATCAAGAACTATTTTTCAAAATGTTCTTTGCTATTGTCTTTCAGACAATCAGTTTTCAGAGGAGAAAATGCTCCAAATGAAATATCAGGACTTCTGTTAAATAATAATAAAGCAACTATTTGTTCAAATAAGAAAGGTTACAATTATTAAGACATCCCTTTGTTTTCACTTCCAGTTCCTAAAGCATGAGTATTGACATACATTATTATATCTGCTCTAGCTCTGCCTACATGTGGCAAAAGTTTAGAGTGAGAGGGGCATGATAGACATGACATTTCATTTTAGGGGAAAGATTTTTTTTCTATTTCTTGTCTTTGGCAATTGGAGCAGTCCACTATGAAGGGAACTCATTCTGAGGCATAGCAATTGTTGATTTTGAGATCTGATTTAGAAGTTTTAGAAAGCAGATATGATGCACAGAAGTTACCTGATAGCCTGAGTGTAGTGGTACAGAAGATTACGTAATGGTTATGACTGATAGGAGTCTGGAGCATGATGCAGTAAGGTATAGAACATAGAATATGAAACCAAGCACATTTGGGTAAACCCCACTCCAATAAGCTGGAATGGGGAAAGAACAGAGTCTGAAAGCCCTTAATGCCTCCAGATGTTATCCAAGAGATGTTATTTCTAAATGTCATAGCAGGCAACTGTATCATGGACTCCACTTGTGATAACGTTGGAATAACTTTTGATGATACTTGACAATCTGGAATGCCAAGTTAGAGACTGAATAGAGGAAAAGAAAGAAGACAGGATCTGGAGTTTAAAAAAATCAAGCTCAGCAAAAGTAATGTCTCTGCTAGTACATCAGCACAATATGCAAAAAATGATGTTTGTCTTATATATATATTTTTGCTGAGGCAATTGGGATTAAGTGACTTGCCCAGGATCATACAGTTAGGAAGTGTTAAGTGTCTGAGACCACATTTGAACTCAGGTTCACCTAACTTCAAGGCTGAGTACTCTATCCATTGTGCCAAATAGCTGCCCCAATGTTCACCTTATATTGGCTAAATGCTTTATTAGCTTTCTTTACAGTTAAATAAGAATAGAGTTAAAGCGCTTATTTTTAAATCTCTTTGACATACACTGGCCCCATGACTTAAGGAACATCTTCATGTTTGATGAAGTATTTTATTGGTAGGAGACGTACTAAAATGATAGAAGGATACTTTGCTTTGGGTCAGCATCTAGAAATTAAAAGAAAAGCCACATTTTCAAAAACAACATATTTTAATGTGCTCAACTCAGAGATAAGGGAATATTGCATGCTCACATTAGGGAGTAAAATTGAGACATAGAGAAACACACAGATGATTTCCAAATTTAAAATAAACCTTTAGCACAGAAATAGAAGCTGACTTGGGGAAGGACAAGGGATGGAGTATTCTGAAGATTTTTCAGATCTACCATACATTGGCATATATGTTCTATATGTTCCAATTTTGTGGAAAATTTCTCCTTTTTGTGGTTGTGGAAATAACCATTAGAATGATAATACAAATAGATTTACCTGAAAATTGACTTTTTTTCAATATTTTCTCTCTTTCAAGAAAGACCCTGAGGAAGGCTGCCAAAAACCTGGCTTACACTTTAGAAGAAGAGGTAAAATATACAAAATTCACTATAGCATAAAATATAATTTACAAAGTAGATTTATTTCAAAAGCACTGAAGAGAGATAATAGTTCATTGTTGACATGATTATTTGCAACATATTCAATTTTTAGAAAATTTTCAGTTGTTTTGAGGTAATAAGGTGGCAGAATAGATGGAGCACAGGTCCTGGAGTCTGAAAGTCTTTCATCAAAATCCAGCCTCAGGTACTTCCTTGTAGTGTGATCCTGGCAAGTAACTTAATTTCTTTCTGCCTTGGTTTTGTCAGCTGAAAAGTGGAGATAACGATACCTTTTTTTCCCCATAAGTATGACGAGGATAAAAATGAGATAATATCTATAAAGTATTCTACCAACCTTTTAAAGTGCTATATAAATGAAAGTGCTTCTATTACCTTTCTTTTTGGTAAGTGAAAATGATACAAAGATAAAAGTTAAACTTATAAATTATTTATAGAGAAGCAAAAGACAAATACAAACCATTTTTCCCACTCTAAATCTATTTTCTTATCAATTGTTTAAGTACTGATGAGGGAAAAGAACAGCTTAATCCTTTCATTGAATACACAAAGATGTATTGATACCTTTTGCTTTTATATCACTGAAAATTCTGTTATGTCCATTTTATCACACCTCATCTCTCAACCCAGAATTATACCCTTCCTGGCCATAAACATTGTTAAACAAATATAAAAATTACATTTAATATTGTAGCCACTATTCTATCTTCATAATTTCTCACCTCTTTGCTAAGAAAGTAGGATTATATTAATATGTTCTTTTGGACTTTTTTCAGAGTTTAGTTTCTATTTAGTGACCTTTTCATTTATATTGCTTTATGTATAATGTTCTGCATCTAGTTCACTGTGCTAATGTGTTCATACAAACCTTCCCATGTTTGTCAAACTCATATACACCATTTCTTACTAATTAATACTCTATTAATTTGTGCACCATTTAATGGTAATCTACTTTCTTTCTATTTCCTTTCTGTGTTAAGGAAGCTGCTCTGAATGTTTTGGGTAAGAAAATTTCTGCTTCTCCTTGAGCCTCTTTGAATCAGCTTCCGTCATTTTATAATTGAAAATTATATTAAAAAAAGGAAATTTTACATTGTCAGTAAACATTATCTACTTCTGATATTAAATTGATATTTAATATTAATTTGAAAGTGTTTGAGCATAAGATGGCAAGAAATTTGTCAGAATTATTACCAGTTGAATGTAATTTTCTATGAATTTAACAAATATATTTAATTTCTTGAATTGCCCATCAGAGATTCTAGATTTCCTTTCATTTTCAAACCATATAAGTCTGTACTTCTATGCAAAACTTTTCTCATTTATGTATTTCTGCTTTTTCAGAAAATAAATTCATCTCTGAAGAACCATTCCTCAAGACTCTGCCACTCACAATTAGCTTAATTGCTTTCCGAAACCAAGGGTAAAAGAAAGCATAGATCAAGGGATTCATAGCTGAATTATAGTAAACACACCACACTAAGATTTCATAGATATAAGGGGGAGTTATGAAATTCATATAAGCATCAATTAATGAATCAATGAAATATGGCAGCCAAGAGACAAGAAACACAGCCATAGCAATCCCTAGTGTTTTAGCAGCCTTCCTCTCTCGTTTGGCCACTCTGTCCTTATACTTCTCTGCAGAGTTCTGGGTTTGACTGCTGGTACTTTCTATCTTTCTAGCCTGCTGTTTAGCTACCAAAAAAATTTTACCATATAAAATGAGCATGGCAATTGTTGGTATAAAGAACAAAAGAAATCCAAAGAGAACCCAGTCTTGATTCATTGCAGCCTGACAACCTCCCACACAAGTGAGAGCAATTACCAGATCCTCCAACCCAGCATTATTGACCCCTGTGTAAAAGAGAGAAAAACTATATGTTACTGAACAACTCCAGGACACAGCAATACATATCCCTGAAATGGGCACTGTGAACTTTGTTGGATAGACCAGAGGATCAGTGACAGCAATGTATCTATCAATGGAGATGAAACACAAATGGAAGAGAGAAGCATAGCAAAATGACCCATCAAAACATGTATGAAGTTTACAATAACTGTCCCCAAAGTACCAGCAACTCTCCACTGACCTCACCATGCTAAAGGGCATCACAGTGAGTCCAACCAAAAAGTCAGCGCAGGCTAAGGAAGCAATGAGGAAGTTTGTAGATGTATGTAGCTGTTTAAAGTGAAGAATGGCAGTGATGACTAGCAAGTTGCCAAATACTGCTAGCACAGCCCCAAAGCCAAAAAACACATACAGAATCATACGAGGTATAGGAGAATATGAAGTTTTGATGCAGGATCCATTCACACTCTCAAAACAGAGCTGCACAGCAGCAAGTTGGTAAGAAGTGTTGATCCTCATTTCTGTGTGTGAATCTTCCAGTATTTCCATATTCCTTCAGAATTTCTAAAATTTTAAATTTGGAGAGTGAGATAAAAATTCGTAGTCAGGCATAAAGTATTACAATCAGTGTATTAGAGTAGCTACAAAAACCATTGCAAAATAAACCTCAGATCCTTCATTATTTTTATACTGATGAAATTTGCTTTGTTATTTTATACAAACCTAAATTTAGCACATGACTAAATTTTTAAAAATTGTATATGCCATTTTCTACTGATATGAAAGATTGTCTTTTGTTATTTACCCTTCTGAACTGCTCCTTTAATCCAATAATCAAAACTTGGTATGACTCCTAAAGGCATGTGGGTTTCCTGGCATGTTAAAAAATGAAGAAATGCTGATCAGTTTGTGAAGTTGCCAAAGGAGTGTTTTATTAGGTTATATAGTTCCCTGAGGAATCATAGGAGAGCTAATCATAAACTATACTCTCAAGAAGCAACAGAATATGTAAATCTTCCCAAAACTTTTATAATGAAATCCCCAAGGTGTGAAGTGTGAATCATAATAAATGTGTTTAGAAGATATTTTAATAATGTTGATATGTGGCATGGTAAAGTAGGTAAAGTAGGACCAGCCTTGAATTAAGGAGACCTGATTCAAGTCTTTATTATGACATCTAATAGTTGTATGACAATGGAAAAGATCCCTGTTTTTAGAGCCAGAGGAAACTCATGGAATCACAAATTACAGAATTCTTGCACAATCTTACAGAAATCTATAGTCTTATATGACTAGGATATGAAGTTCTAGGAAAGGAACCTTTATCCTAGATACAAAGCCCGAGAAAATAGAATACTGTTTGATTATTCTTCTCAGACACATCACATAGCTACTTCAATATATCCTGGGTTTCCAATCACCAAACGTAGCTTTGTTTATTTTGCTAGAAAAAGCTTTCTTCTTTTCTACTGGTACCTGTTAATCTTCATCATCCATATTTAGAATGTAGAAGAATCCTTCTTTTTTCAGAGATTTCATCTCTATTCACTATTTAAATGGTCGCAAATCTGTTAAGGTTCTATGATCCTTCTTCCTCCCCCTTAATTTCATTGTTATATTCTTTGACTTCCAAATTCCTGACCCAGGTTTGAACTTGTCTTTGCTTTTCTTAACACTTCCTCCTTGTACTTCTAAGCCCAACACAGCCTGAATCTAATCTGTTCTTCTAGGCTTATTATACATTATTCACCTTTATGTATCCTATGGTCCTCTGACCTGGCTTTGTTGTTCTTCATAAACTTCTTTCCATCTCCTGTTTTATGTGTCAACACACATTATCTCCCATGCCGGCAATGTACTGTCCTTACTCCAACTCTTAGGGTTCCCTATTTCCTTCATAACTCTGCTCAAGAATCCCCTTCCTCTAAACCCCAAAATCCATTCGTATTTGTATAAATATATATTAAATATATTTTATTTACACACATGGTATTTCCTCCAACAAAATGTGAAGTGGCCTAGGACCAAGGACACTTATTTTTGCCTTTTTATCCTCATGGACTAGTTTGGTGCACACAACAGGGATTGGTTGATTAGAAGATTTAAATTTTCTCTATTATATGAATGAGTTTTGAAAAATTCTTGCAACTCTTTCATTCTTTTCTCCATTATGGAAATTAATCCGCATTATATGCATGAATATTTGTTGGACGTGGATGCATATTTGTGAAAACTACGCATCACCTACAAAGTTTTACAAGATATATTTTTTTCAAATATATTGTGTCTTGGCCAGAAATACCATATATTCCCTTTCCCCAGATAAACTAAGCATCCCTCCCCATGTTAAGAATCTTCTTCCCACCCAGCCACCAAATTTTCAATGCTATATGGAGTTTGATTTTAATTTTGAATTCATTGGTCAAACACAGACCCAATATGATGAAATCCTGGAGATATTTGTCTTTGTGTCCTGGATGAAAATTTCTAAGACACAGAGATTGCATATTTCTTGAATATCCACAATTTTTGTTGTCCATTATAATTAAATAAGGGAAAAGAAACTTTAAGATGAGGTTTGTAAGTTCCCAAACAAGAAAATCCTCTCAGTTATTTCAGAATGGTTATTGTTATACCTAAAATAAGGACAAGTTCTACTTCTTTCCTTTGCTAAACATCTACTATCCTTAATCACTGAATAGGTATGACCTCAGTCAAACTGAAACTTGTTGAAGACTTTAGCTTAAAAAGGCTAAGGTCTCCTATTTTATTCAGGGTCATCTCCAGTCAGTTTAAACTATATCTTGTGGACCCAGATGGTACTGGAGGGGAAAGTGAGACAGGTAACTTGCACAGTCCTCACTTACTTCAATCCAATTCAGTTGCATATCCTAGCATCACCTCCCTGAAGTCATGGTCCTCTTCAAAAACAGGACGAACTACAACTAGTGTATTTAGTGAACAATGGATTCTAGGTGTTTTGATGAATTTACTTAGTCAGGACTCCATCCAGCTATTGGGTATCTGTGTGTCAATAATAGATATGTATTAAAAGTTTTCTATGAGCCTTTCGAATTATAATCAGAAATAGATAGGCATCTTTGGTTTCAAGTTTTCCTTTATTAGTACAAATAATTAAATTTTGTTTCTAAAGCAAATACTTTGCATATTTACATAATTTTGAAGCTATTGTAATAAAGTGTTAAGTGACAGGTCAATTCTCTGACAGCCTCTACAGCTGTAGATCATAGCTTCTGAAGGAGTTTCAGGGCAGCCTTTGCTGACATAGATGTTGCAGAGTGGGAATTAGATAAATTGGAGGCAGAGGGAAGAGGAGAGAAGTCAGACAACGTAACGGCCTTTTAGTCCGGGAGGTCAAAGAACAGCAATGGCCTCTCAGTCTTTTGTATCATTCTCTCACAAGAGAAGATCCATGCTGGATTGGATCTCCAGCAGCCATTGTCAGATGGCTCCCGTGTATTCCAGAAGCTCTCCTGTGTATTCCAACAGGAAAGAACATTGGGTATGGGATCAAAAGATGTAGCTTTATCTATGAGCTTTATCAGTAAATTCTCATGTAACTCATAGCAAGTTATCCTGTCTCTATGAGTCTCAGTTTTCTCATTTGCAGATTTGAGAATAGAAATTCTTACCTGGACTAACTTAGTAGGTAGTTAAGAGTATCAAATGAGAAAATTTATGTAAAATGCCTAAAAATGCACAAAGTCCTTTGCAAATATCAACTATTAACATTTTAAAGCCTTTTTACATCTATTATATTTTTTACCCTTATTAAAAACTTTTTGTCATAGATAGAGCATTATTAGTCTGACCTTCCAATAGAGGAAACTGAAGTACAGAGAAGTTAGTTAATTTGCTTAAGATCACACAGTCATATAGTAGCAAGATTGAGAGTGGTCCTCACATGTTCTATCTCAGTATTCTTTCTACGAGATCATGTTTCCAGATTAATTTGTATACTTGCTTTAAAACATGATTCTCAATCTGAATATCCCTAAATTCCAAATTTCTCTGAATTCTACCCCTCTTTGTTTGATTTAGGATACTTGTAATTATATGTGATTTTTTTTTTCTGAATAGCTCCAGGTCTGAAATAAGAGGCTGGGGGGAAAGGAGTGTACTCCCAGATTTTAAGTTGTGACCTGTAGGGGCAAGAGGTCTTACAATGTTAAATGCTTGTCATTGTTATGTTCCAGGAGTCCATAATTTTTAGTACAAAATGAGGAAATGATTGTTGTAAAGTTCTCAGAGGAAGATGAAAATTTATCTCAGTTCTTGACCATATTCTGTTCTTAATCCTGGAGATACTAATACTTTAAAGCAGAACTCGTTTCCCTTTCTTAACTCAGCATATTGGTTTATCTCAGTAACACAAATGCAGTAGAAGATAGTCAATTGAAAGTATACTTTCTAATTAATAAAAGCATGTGAACAATATTTCACCTGGATATAAAATTGACCAGATTTATTTCTTTGTCAATTCAAGGAAATTTACTTGATAACTTTGTTATATGTTTAAAAGGACTAGAAAATTATACATAATACATTTGCAGTTTTATGTGCAATCATAATTGTTTTATTCTGTGATATTATAGAAATACTTGTTTTGCTTCATAGATTAAAAAGAAAATAAATAAAATATAAAAGGTACTGAGAGATCATACTACCAGTGAATTGAAGAAAAAAGTCCTGGAAAAAATATTTTCCCTATTGTTATTGACATTTCAAGGTATAATCTTAACATATGAAGATTAGCTCTACTAGCCTGCTTTGAGTTGTTTTCATATACTTGGATGGATGACAACAAATAATACATGAAATTCCCTTTGTGATTAATGGTATACTTTTGCAAGAATTCAAATGAGTTTTAGAGGGAATTATAAAGCATTATTCTTCCTTTGTTAGTTTGGTGGACTAAGTCCTAGTAATTTTCATCTTTATTCTTCTTTTAAAAGTTGCCTTGAAGATTTGTTTGGTAAAAGCCCTCCATTATTTTCTCCAATCCTTCCTAATAAAAGTTTTCTCCTATTCTTACCTTTTCCCCCTTTTAATTATTTATGTTTTACACACACACAAACACACACACACATACACACACACACACATACACACATACATACACACACCAGGAGTTTCATACATGGATAAACTCACAGATTCAGACCAAAGCTAACAAAATAAATAAACCTGACATAAGATATGTCCATTAAGGACTTGGATTACCTTGTTGGGGAGAGGGAGATTTTATGGTTCTGTTGGCCTAAAAACAGAAGAGAATAGAAAACATCTCATGGCAAAAACAGTTGGAAAACTGATCAAGGGGAGACAATTAAAAAACAGTTGGACTACCTAAAAGATATAATTTTTAAAAAAAGAATATTGATACAATATTTCAATAAATTATCAAGGAATATTGCCCTTAAGTTCCAGAACAAAAAGGCAAAAAAGACATAGAAAGAAATCCACACATCACCACTTGAAAGAAAGGAGGAAAATTTACAGGAATATTATAGCCAAGTTTCAAAGCTCCCAGGTTAAAAAGAAAATATTTCAAGCAACAGCAACAACAAAAATAAATACTATGGAGCAACAATAAGGATTACTCAAGATCTAGCAGCTTCCATGTTGAAGAACTCTAGGTCTTGGAAAACTATATTTTGTAAAGCAAAAGAGCTGATGTTATAAATAAAAATAATATACCCAGAAAAGTTTAAGTGTGATTCTGAATGGGGAAAAAAGGGAAAAAAACATTTAATGAACTTATATTTGGTCTTTATTGATCTCCATAAGGTCCTTTTTCTTTTTTGTTTTTACTTCTTATGTGTTAAAATGTTATCAGTATTCTTATAACTGCCATCATTATTTAGTAGTTTAGAAGAAAGGCTTAGACAAAACTATGTTTGTGGTGATTTAAAAAAAAAACACATCAAACTGGGTAGGGAGAGATAAAAAAGAATAATTATCTTATACAAATATATCTAATGGAGGTATAAAAGTCTTCTAAATTGAGTAAAAAAATAAAAATGGCAAGGGGACAGAAAAGCAGGGATTCTGAGGCGTGAGTAGGTAAAAGAATTGGACATCAAGGCAGGTAGTAGAAGGAAAGCAGAAGAGTAAAAAGGGATAGGGTAAATTGGGTGAGTGCTTAATGAAGCAAAATAGGAAGGAGAAAAACAGTTACAAGGTAGCTTAAAATGTGAATGGGATAAATTTACTTACAAAACAACTGGATAACAGATTAGAAATCTGAATTAAACAAAATGTTGTTTTCAATAAACAATAAAAATAAGAGATATAGTCAAAGATAAAATTAATGGCTGGAGTAGAATTTATTAAGTTAAAAAAGCAGGAATAATAATCATGATTTCAGAAAAAGTTAAAGCTGCAATAGATTTAATTAGAAGAGGAAATTGGGAAACTACACTGTCACCAATATTATTCAACATTGTTTTAGACTATAATTAGACAGTATAAAATGCCTGAAAATATGCCCCAAAACACAGAGAAATTACATGAACATAAACATAAAGCAAATTTGTACAAATAATTGGAGCAATATTTATTGTTCATAGCTAGGCAAAGCAACATAATAAAAAACCAATATTTTGTCAAACTAATCTATTTAATCAGTGCCATCCCAATTAAGTTAGTAACAAAATTATTATAATGAATTAGAAAGAATAGTAACAAAGTTCATTTGGAAGAAAAGATTGGAGTTTCAAAGAACCTAATAGGAAAAAAAAAAAAACTAGTGAAAAAAGATGTAAAGGAAGTGATTACAGCAACAGCAGACTTTATTTAAACCATATTATTAGTGCTATTGAAGTGTTATCATTTTAAATTAAAGAATGCAGGAATTTTTTAGGGGTGGAACTATCATGAACTATCTCTCAGATAGAATATGATCGTATTGGAATACTGCTCTGTTACTAAAAATGATGAGCTGATTAAGTTAGAAAAAAATATATAAATACTTGGACCTATGAAGGAAAATGCTATCTACCTCCAGAGAAAGAGATGCCAAGTAGAAATATACATAGTATGGTCTTACAAATATGCTTAAAAATGTGTGTGGGTGTATGTGTTTGTGTGTGTGTGTGTGTGTGTGTGTGTGTGTGTGTGTGTGTGTAACATTTCTGAAGAACTTCAGAATTAATTGTGTGAAATGATATCCACTGGCACAGGATTGCCCAGAATGGTGTACCATCATCAAAGAAAGTACTGAGCAGTATGATCAAAGCAGAAATGCAGTAGCTCAAAGGAAATATGAAATGCACAGATTTAGAGAATTACCTCAAATGTCCACATGGACTCTTTCTGCCCAAGCATTCCTTTAATGGCTTCTTCGAAACCCCTTTCCTTGCTAACTCTATTGTTCTCCCAAATTTATTTCTATTTACTATTCCTGATGCCTAATTTTCCTCTTCATTTTGTCTTTAACCTTTTCTTTTAACTGAATGTACGTTTTGGCAAAAAAAAAAAAAAAAAAAAAAAAAAAAAAAGCTCTCTCATCACAAATGCATTGTACCTTGTATTTTAAACTAGGAATTTCTACTCTATTGTTTCCCTTTCAAGTTCATAAAATAGGGGTTTATTTTACAATATAACCTATACCAGAGGTGTGAAACAGCTTCATGTGAACCACAACTCAACATTGTATAGCTGAACTAGATTAAAATGTAATTAAGAAATACTTTAAAAAAAATAAAAATAAGACATGGATAATTTTAATTTGTGGATTTTCTAAATGAATATCTCCATGAAGAGATCCTTATGTATGTTTGAAGGTCTCCCATTTCTATTTAGATTTGATATCACTGAATTATACATATAGAGCTTTGACAGACATTTAAAACCTTTGTTGGGAGGGTAAGAAACCTGTTGTTTATTGTTTTGTTCATTTCTTCCCTCATGTTACACTTAAATAGATCACAAAAGCTTATCTTGCAATTAAACTGAATTAAATTTTTTTGGTAATAAGAATATGCAATAAAACTTGAGGTAACTGAAACCACTCACAGAGTGTTAAAAAATTCTTTTTTAAGAATTGTTGATTTAGTTATCATTGAAGTGGCTGCCTATGTAATAGATACTGAACTGGGAAAAAACAACATAAAAACTTCCCCCTCACAGATTTGTTTTCTTTTTTCTACTAAAACAAATTATACATGTTCTCAAAAGAAAATAGTATACAATATACCATGTTTACAATTCCACTGTATATTAGACATTACACCCAGAAAAATAGGTTATTTCTAACATGACATCATAGTTAATCATCTTTAAGAATATAAACATAGTGTTTTAAATATATGATTTCTTCCCAAACCAGTTGTTGTGAAATCTCATTTTTAATATGTGAAATCTCATTTAATATGAAACATTTGGAATTAAAAAAAACTTTCTAGTACTATCAAAAAAAAAGATCATTATTAGATGTTCATTATAGCATTTAAAAGTAAAGGCATTTTATTTCCAACAATCCTGTAGTTGTACCAATACCAATTTTACAGATAAGGTAATTGAGCTTCAGAGAAGTCATATTATTTATCTGTCAACCTCAAGCTCTTCTCTCAAATTTATCTGAAACTAGAGTTTTTCAAGTCTTAAAATATGAATTTTTCAAGAGGAATTTTTGCTGCATATATTTTGAGATATTATATATACTGGGTGTATGTGAGGGAAAATAATAAAGTTTCAAATTGAAGAAGTGGAGGAAGGGATAGAATTTAGCTGACTGAAATAATTGGTAATTGGTTAAAAAAAAAGAGATATCAGAGATACAAACAAGCAAGAATTGTTATAAGAATACCATAGCTACATATGAGCCAATTTTATAACTCTCAGTACATATGCAGATATTTGTTCCAAATCCATCAGTAGCTGAATGTAATTTTCATCTGATTGAATGGATCTTACATTTCTAAGCATAGGTTTACATTTTTAATCTAATTCCATATACAAGATTTAATTTAGATTTAATGCAATTTTTCAATCTATTTCTGCTTCCTCAGAAAATAAATTCATTGTTGAAGAATCATTCCTTAAGACTCTACCACTCACAATCAACTTTATTGCTTTCCGAAACCAAGGATAAAAGAAGGCATAAATTAAGGGATTCATAGCTGAATTGTAATAAACACACCACACTAAGATCTCATAGACATAAGGGGGAGTTATAAAATTCATATAAGCATCAATTACTGCATCAATAATGTATGGCAACCAGGAAACAAGAAAAGCAGCCATGGCAATCCCAAGTGTTTTAGCAGCCTTTCTCTCTCTTTTGGCCACTCTGTCCTTATAGCTCTCTGCAGAAGATTGGGTTTGGCTGCTGCTGCTTTCTATCTTCCTAGCCTGCTGTTTAGCCACCAGAAAAATCTTGCCATATATAATGATCATGGCAACTGTGGGTACAAAGAATAAAAGAAAACAAAGTAGAACCCAATTCTGATTCAGTGGAGCCTGACAACCACCTACACAAGTAAGTGCAATTACCAAGTCCTCTATTCCATCATCGTTGGCCCCCGTGTAAAAAATAGAAAAGCTGTATGTCACTGAAAAGAACCAGGAAAGGGCAATGCATATCCCAGAAACAGGCACTGTGAACTTGGTTGGATAGATCAGAGGGTCAGTGACAGCAATATACCTATCAATGGAGATGAAACACAAATGGAAAAGGGATGCAAAGCAAAAGGATGTATCAAAACATGTGTGAAATTTACAGTAACTCTCCCCAAAGTACCAGCAGCTCTCCACAGACCTCACTGTACTGAAGGGCATCACAGTCACCCCAACTAAAAAATCAGCACAGGCCAAGGAGGCAATGAGGAAGTTTGTAGGTGTGTGCAGCTGCTTGAAGTGAAGAATGGCAGTAATCACCAGCAAGTTGCCAAATACTGCTAACACAGCCCCAAAGCCAAGCACGGCATAGAGAAGGGCTCTAGGTCCTGGGGAGTAAGGGGTTTTGATGCAAGATCCATTCACATTCGCATAGCAGAGTTGCACAACTGGTGGTTGAGACAAATTAGTGGTCATTACTTTTCTATAAGAATTCTTGATTCTGGCAATTCTGGAAAATAAGGAAAAGTCTCATAAGTGTGGAAGTTAACATGACTTTTTCGTCAATTATTACATTTTCATATGAATTATTTGGTATCTGAAAATAATATTCAAAACTTTTGGTATATTTAGAAGTTAAAATTATACTAGCAGTCTATTATGAGATAAATAAACTAAGCAAATGACTAAACAGCTAGAAATACATTTACAAGTAACAGAAAATGTAATTTACTCTTCACAGGAAATAGTCTTTTTTAATTATTTACCTTATAAAAACTTCCTTGTTCAGAACAGTTGTAAGTTGAAGTGCATTTGAATAGGTTGCCCAATATTAAAGGTTTATTTAAAAGGTGATTTCCCCTGAGTTGTCCCAACAGCATCAATGATAAAATACATCCTATACACTAAAGAAAAACAAATAACTGTCCCTAATCATTATTGTGAAATCCCTGTAGTATATAGTGTGAAGACTAAATTTATCCCTAATAATAATTGTTAATAAGTTATTTTTTTTCTCTTGGAAGTAAAACTAGTTGTTCTCTCCTTGCTTGGTAAGCCTAGCTCAGTGACATGATTTACAGAAATGTATGTCAAACAACAAAACTAAAATAAACATAGAATCATAGAATTATTTCAAAAGACCTCAGTAGTGGTCCTGAAAAAGAAATACATTATACTTAACATTAGTTATCTAGTCTCTCCTGGAAGACCTACTGTTGCCAAAAACAATCCATTCTACTTTGATAAAATTCTAATCATCAGGAATTTTTTTTTATGTGAATCCCACGTTTGCTTTTTGTGACATCCACTAAATGTTCCTACCTCAATCTAGAGCCAGACAGAACAAATCTGATTCATTTTCTGAATGGTAGCCTTTTTTTATTTTAATCAGGACTATTTTTTCCTTTTAATTTTTTTCCAGAATCAGATACACATCATTTCATGGGGAAAATGTCATTGTTAATTCAGATAAAACATGATTTTTTACTCAATAAACATTAATTAATCTTATAAACAGGTCTTGGTTCTATCTCAATCCAACTTGATTTGGGGAAGAGAGTTAGGCACTGCCTTTCTTTAAAAATCTTACTTTCATAATAAAATTAAGAACATAAAAATGATTCAGAAAAGTCCAATGAATGAAAAGATCAGTTGTTTTTCATTAAGAAATTCATAATTAGAAATTCATGTTTGAGACATTAGTCTTTCAATTTGCCTTTGAATTCATTATCACATGTCACAAAATAGTGACCATAAATCACACTTTCTAATCAGAGACAAATACATGAATTTTTGCTTACACACAGTGATTTAAAAGTACTGATATTTAAATAGTTCAAACCATGAAGGAATTTGGAAATGTTGTGTAAGCTTGATTTGGACCCAAAACTAAAAGTCTAATCTCTGAAAGAGAATTAACACAGGGCATCTGATTGAAAAAAAAATATTCCTTTTTTAATAGGATATTTCCACAGAAACTTTGGTGCGGAGAAATAATAATAAATCTTTTATACCACATACTGACAGAAAATAATGGAAAAAAGGTAATCCCTTGATTCTTAACTGTGTATGAATACAATCAAACATCAAACTCAGTGAGAGTTTAATTCAGTATTTTGTAAAAGAGGCAGAATTCATCTTAAGTTGCTTCAGTCTGTCTGAAGGTTTTACTGAAATTGTGGTCCAGTCTTAAAAGGAACGTTCACAGAAAAGTTAAATTGTTGACTTTAAGAAGGAAACTCTGGGGTGGTGATTTTCTCCAAGATCATGATTATGCAACTCAATAAGTGCCTGAATTGCTTCCTTTACAGATCCCAACTGGATAAGTGCCATTTTGCAATCTTTCTGGAAGAATTTGAAGGCTTTGACTGTACATCCAGCATCTGTAAATAGATTCTTCAGGTCATCAACCATAACTGAAGATGGGATATTTGAAAGATGCAGGGTGGCAGATGGTGGGTAGATATTCTGGAAATTCTTAGAGCCAGGCTTCTTAAAATGATGTAAAGGACTATTGCTAAAATCCTTAGTCAAACCTTGGTCTTCTTGGCCCTCATGAGGAAGCTGGACTGACTGATGTTTCGACAGAGTAGCGCAAAGCACTTTTCCATAAAGTCTCTGACCACTCAAGTGGTTTATGGTTAGTTGAGCTTGATTTGCATCTGCCATCTGAACCAAAGCATTTTCTTTTTTATTAAACATAATCTTCACATGTTATACATCACCATATACTCCAAATAGGATAAAAAGTCCATGTGGTGTGATAGCATCAGGATTGAGGTTGCTGACAAGCAAAACAGAATTCCCAAATACAACCAGAAACCCCAGGAATTGCCATTCTTCCAGTGACAGCAGAGATTGTGATGATTAAAGAATCAAGAGCTCCAGGAACAGCTGGAACTGAAAGACCTGTAGCTTGAGGAAATCCAATGGCTGGGGCAAATCCAACAGCCCCTGCATATGATAAGGAAATTATACCAGGTGCACCAAAAGCAGCAGCCATAGTAGGATCAATGGATGGCTGGCCATCACCAGAAGGAAAGTCAAGGCGAATGAAATCTCTGCTTTTGTCATTATTATACTTCACATTAAGGCTGGCTAACTTGGAGCAGTCAATTCACAGAGTGCAGCATGCATTATAGATATTCTGGCCATCCAGAGCCATTTTGGCATAATGTGTATTCAGTGGGTTGGCATACTGAAGCAAGGCCTGAAATTGATAGTTCTTTGTAAAGGTGATAATCCTCATACTGTTCCAAACTTGGAAACAACCTAATAGAGTACTTCAAGAGTAACAGGGTAAAAGAGGTTTTTCACAATTATTCACAGAACAGGGCTTTGCCCAGGAAGAAATCCACCTTCATTGCCTGGGGCTGCAGGGAGGGCCAGACTTCCAGACTGGACAGCATTCATGGCTTGCAATGCAGCTTGAGCTCTAGCTTGATTAATTAGATTGTCAGTCTTAAATTCTCCGTGATTAGAATACTGAATATAAACAGGTTGACTTTGGAGGTGAGGAATAACCGGAGTGTAGTCGTTCACCATAGTAACAGAAGCTTCCTCAGAAGCCATTTCTAAGAATGCCTGGCTTTTTCCTTTCAACATCAAGAGATTGGTTAGTTTGCCAAATGGTAGACCTAATGATATGACTTCTGTTTCAGTAACATCATTTGGAATTTTAAGAAGATGGAGAACATGAGAAGGAGAGCAGGGAGACCGATCTCCTTTAAATTTCTTGTTATCATTCCCTTTAGCTGTAGCTGGAGTTGAATTGCTCATGGTAAAAGGCCCGTTAGTGATACCAGAAGAAAGAATCTCATCAGATCCCCACCATCCATGGCCCAAGAAGGACGGGAAAACTTGGAGCAGGAAGGAGAGAGGCTGTGGGGAAGTCCTCGGGCTGGTGGGCCTGGTGCAACACAATGAGTGGCGGCCCCAGGACTCCAATAGCCTTTCTTTTTACAAGAAGAAATTTCTTTTTTTAGAACCTTATATGTATCTATTCATTTTAAATAATAACCTTTTATTTAAATATATATATATATATACACATACAGGTTTACAAAGTCTTGTGTTCCATTTTTTTCCTCCCTTTCCTATTCCCTTCTCCTGGACAGCAAATAATCCAATATATGTCAAACACGTGCAGTTCTTTTATAGATATTTCCACAATTATCGTGAGATGTAAGAAAAATCAGTTGAAAAAGGGGGGAAATGAAAAATAGAAAAAGCAAGCAAAAAGCAACAAAAAAAGGTGAAACTACTACACATGCAGGCTCTACAATCCTCTTTCTGAATCCTCTTCTGAGAGACATCTATCTTTCTCCATCAAAAGTCTACTGGAATTGTCTTGAATCACTTCATTGTTGAAAAGAATCATGCTCATCAGAGTTGATTATCACATAATCTTGTTGTTGTTGTATATAACATTATTTTGATTCTACTCACTTCACTTAGGATCAGTTCCTGTAAGCCTCTACAAGCCTCTCTGAAATCATCTTGTTGATTATTTCTTACAGAACAATAATATTCCATAACATTCATATGCCATAACTTATTCAACCATTCTCCAACTAATGGCCATCCACTCAGTTTTCACTTTCTTGCTATTATAATAAGGGCTGCCACAAATATTTTTGCACATGCGGGTCCTTTGCCCTTTTGAGATTTCTTTGAAATACAAGTGCAGTAGAAACATTGCTGGATCAAAGAGTATGCAGTTTGATAGCCCTTTGAGCAAAGTTTCAAATCGCTCTCCAAAATGATTAAATCAGTTCACAGCTCCACCAGCAATGTATGTGTCCTAGTTTTCCCACATTCCTCCAACATTTATCATTATCTTTTCCTCTCATCTTAGCCAATATGAGAGGGGTTAGTAGTAGACAACCTCAGAGTTATCTCAATTTGCATTTCTTTGATCAATAATGACTTAACAGGGGTTCTTAGCCCGCCAGATGCAGCCTGCTGAGGACAGTTATGTGGCGCTGGGTTATGGCAAATGGGCTGAAGGGCACAGACAGAGTGTGAGTTTTTGTTTTTACTATAGTCCGGCCCTTCAACAGTCTGAGGAACAGTGAACTGGCCCCTTATTTGAAAAGTTTGAGGACCACTGACTTAGAGTATCTCTTCATAAGATTGGGAAAGGTTTTTATTTCTTCATCTGAAAATTGTCCGTTCATATCCTTTGGCCATTTATCAATTGGAGAATGGTTTTAATCTCAATAAATTTGAGTCAATTCTCTATATATTTTAGAAATGAGTTTATCAAAACCTTTAGATATAAAAAACTTCCCAGTTTACTGGTTCCCTTTTAATCTTATCTGCATTGGTTTGTTTCAAAAACTTTTTAATTTGATATAATCAAAATTATTTATTTTACATTTTATAATGTTCTCTATTTCTTCTTTGGTCATGAATTTTTCCCCCCTTTTCCAGAGATGTGAGAGGTAGACTATCTCTTGTTCTCCTACTTTTCTAAATAATGAATCCATTTTGACCTTGTCTTGCTGTAAGATGTTGGATATTTATTGGTCAGTGTCTAATTTTTGCCATACTGTTTTCTAATATTATTGATAGACTTTTCAAATCTTAGAAGAGAGCTATCATATTTCTCTAAGTCTTCTTTTCTCCAAGCTAAACATCAGCTCCTCTGAACCACAGAATTTTGTGTTTACCCTCCACTGCTTCACTAGTGTATTATTTTCACTTTAGAAGATTTATACAATAAAGAAAAGCCTTGAACTCGAACTTAACCACTGGAAATGAGTCTCAATTAGGGTCAACTATAGCAATATTCTTATGTCACTACTATTTCTTATGTTCCTACACTGAACCTAAATTCAGGAGCTTTTCTCTTTTTATTCACATTATTAAAAGAAGGATCTCTACTGCTAATGTCTGTTTTCTATAAATCATGCTCCACACTCCAACTCAAGTAACTACATTCCTCTGCTAATGTTATAATCAAACACATACTCCATTAAGTGTCTAAGAAATAAGTATTAATTCAGTCACTTTATAAAAAATCAACTAAGTAAAAATGCTTTTACTATTAAGTCCTGGTTACTACCCCACATCCCATTTAAGGTCCTTATCATCCCCAAATCAACATGCCATGTTAATCTAAGTCTGATTCTTTTTCCACTTGGAAAAGGCTTTGAATTCTTGCCTTTGCTAACAGATTTTACTAAGAGACTTTCCAAAGATAAAGAGTACAGAGGTCTAACACTATTTTACAGATAAGGTCTGGAAATGAAGTGTCTTGACAAAGATTACACTGCTGGTTAATGGTGAAATTGTAACATTTCTTATTACCAGTCCATTGAATCTTTATACTATGTTCTATTACCTCCTATGAATATATTCTGGGACTGCAGGATAACTCTTGATTGGGTCTTGGTCAGTCTAATATAAGCCTTAGCGGCTAACTATACCACTATCTTCTTTTAACCATGGCTTTGTATAGGTTTAGATTATTAACTGTCTGGAAAGTGTTACATTGGGAACTTGAGTTCCTAATCTTCTTCAAGCTATTCCTTTTGTTTGTCCCATACTATATATCTAATTTTTATTATATGTAATAATGATAATAATAATTTTATTCTGAATTTAAGGCATATGTGTGCATACACACACATAGATATACACACACAAACCTATGAGCATATCCATATTCAATGGAGAACATAAATGAGCATTGTATATAAAACTGTTAATCTCTATTTCACATAGCTTGCTTTCTAAGAAGTATAAAATAAATGCAACACATTTCAAAATGTCCTATTTGTTAGTATATTCTTCTGACTTTCCATCTATTAGTTTTTATACATGATTTAATGGTTTTCTTTTTTCTTTTTTTTTACATTAGATCCATATTATCTTTCTTTATACATAGATCTGCTTATGCATAAATAAATAAATATTAATTTTTATCTGGTCAGTAAACAAAAGGAAGGGTATAATGGTTAATATTTTGGATAAAACTTACTTGAATAAAAGTTTCCACGCAGTCTTGTGCTCCTTTATTATAAAGTTTCTTTCAGGAGATGACCAGTATAATCTTTCTATTTCTACCTTTCCTTCTAGTTCTCAGAGATACTGGGTACTTTTCATTTATTCCTTCTTAAAATATGATATTGAGGCTCTTATTTTGGGTTATAACTTTCAGATAATTCAATGACTATTAAATCAATTCTTTTTATCTAGTTTCTTGGTTAGTTATTTTCACTTTGATATAGCATGTTTTCCTGAAATTATTTTTTCACATAAAAAACTAACTTTTAATTACATACATTTACAAATAAGACAGATCATATTTCTATGATATTTGGTAAAATGTATTGGTAATTCCAGATGTACGGCTGAAGGAAGACAAACCCTTCAATAGGACTTCAGCAGTACAGAACAATTGGTCCACTTACCACATATTGGAGCAGAAAGGAAAACATAATTGTGTGAAACTTTAACAGAGTACATCTGCTCTAAGTCAATGAGATATGACTTAGTCTCCCTGACTAATGTTCATTAATGGAGTATCATTTAATCCTGGATACATCTGCTTTGTTGCAGTCAATGAGCTGCCTGTGTTTGCTTGTGAAGCTACATTGGTGCTAAAAGGGAAGGAAGGTAAACACACCAAAACCCAGCTAAGTAGCTGATACATTTTATTATTTATGAATGGATATTTAAGTCCACCTAGGAGAGATATACCTGTCTTCCTCCTGCAGCAAAACAGCTTAGCTACACCAGGTATTTGGGTAATTCACAGCTTCCTCAAAAAGTCAATGTGGATGACAAAAAGGGACAAAACCCTCATTATTGCCAAAACCCCATTTTTATGTGATGAAGTGCTTATGATAAAACATCCTCCACAAAGTGACAAATAAAAACAACACCCAAATTGGGGAGCTGCTCTGGTAAACAAAATGATGATGCAGATAGTGATAGAGGCAGGAGTTCAGTACATCATGTCCAGATCTCTGTTCCAAAGGCAGAAATGAGCTCCTTATGAACAATGTCCCTCCAGATCCTCATTGAAATTTCCTTATCGCATATGTTGCAGGGAGCTTCAGTCTTCAGAGTAGGCTGTTTTCTCTCCTTTCATTAATGAGAATTTGTCCTCTTTCATTTCAGAGCTCAGTTTCTCGACCGTCTTGTTGATGCAGTTGAACAGCACTAGGGAACAAGTTTCAGATTCAATATCTTGTTCAACAGATAGAACATTTCACTTTTTGCTTCATTTACTCATTGATGCAGTAGGAGCAAAAACTATGGGCACAGCTCAAGGTGATAGCCCCAGTGAAGTATTCCTCGAAAATGATGTATTGAAGCTCATTTTCTAGCACATCATTCATCTGGTTTAGAACCTCTTCCTTCTGGGTGCTCACTTTGTCTTTCTCCTCCTTGGTCTGTTCCAGATCTTTATTCTTAGCTTGAATGATTGTTTCAAAGTCCTTTTTGCTCTGATTTAATTAACTCTTCTATTAGAATATGATGTTCCTACAAGACCTATGCCAGCTGTTCCTTCAGATCCATTTCCCCATGCTATTTCTCCAAACCCTCTAAGTGCTGCTCCTTCCCCTGAAAAACTTTCTCTAGCTGCTCCACTCTCTCCTGTTGCTGGATCTGCTCCGTAAACAGCTGGTCCTGTAACTTCTGGAGCTCTTACTCCATCTTCACAATTGATTTCCTTCTGGGCCCCCTTGTGGTTTTGCTGATTCATGCTCAGAACAGCTACCTGCTTCTCCTGAACCTTGACCTTCAACTTAAGGATTTTGACCATTGTCCTCTTGTCAAGCTGCTCTGGGGCTGTGACAAGCTGGGGCCTTTGTGCTCCTTGATCTACAAGATTTGCTTTTTTTATGAACAGAATGAAGGTCATTCTCTGTTGCTCTCTTTCTACATGGTCCAGAAGAAGCCAACTTTAGGTCCATGTTTTTAGGAATCTGTTTGGCCATTTAGGCTCTTCCACGTGATTTCCCTGACTGCTCATAGGTCATTGGACTTTGATTCCAAGTCTGGAGAATCCTCTGATCTAGGACTATTCAATTCCTCTAAACTACATTTCTTTTTGGTTCTTGAGCTCTTACTACTGATCTACTGTTTCGCGGAATAAGATATAAGTGAATCTTGTCCTAGTCTTCTTCTATTACTGCACATTTAGATTCTGCATTCTATTTTCTAGTGAACTCCAAGCTGGATTTATTCCTGTAAAGTTTCCATGTTTCCTTGTTCATTCAAACCTCATTCACACTCTTGCTATCATTGTCTACTGGCCTCAGCATTATGCAAGAAAATACAGTGGTTTCAGCAAAGTTAGATGGTCATCAGATAGAGTATTAGCTTTGGAGTTAGGAGGACCTGAGTTTAAATCCAGCCTCAGACACTTAACACTTATTAACTGTGTGACCCTGGGCAAGTCATTTAACCACAATTGCCTTGCCAAAAAAAGAAAAAAGAAAACACATGGTTTCAAGAAATCATCAATGGACAAATTTTTGAAAGAAGCTGGTATGTGACATCAAATTTTCTACCAATTGTCACCTCTCTGTGATCCTCCAGCAGCAACCACTTGGCACTCATCCCTACTTGTTGCAGGTACCAGGCCAGGCAGCTCCCCACTGGGATCCCCCATGGCAGGTGAGACCAGTACAGACCTATATCCGACTCTGGTCTGGGATCTAATCCCCACTCTCTCAGTTAGCACTGGGCAGGACCCGGGTCCTGCTACTGCCATCACCACCATCATGTCTAAATAACAGACAGGAGCCCAAGTTTTATTTTATTTTGTTTTTCTTCAGTTTTTTTTACTTTATTTTGATACTTCTTGTGTCATAGAGGCATTAGCTTTTATTTGGTCCATTGTAATTTTTAAGGCCAATTTTTCTTGGATAAGGTATTATATCTCTTATTCTGAACTGTACATTTTCTTTCCAAATCTTTCTTTTGCAGCGACTTCTTTCTTTTTCCATGTTTCTTTCTTGTATTCTCATTTGCTTTTAAAAATCTTTTTTTGTATGAATTGATGCTGAACAAAACAAGCAGAATAAGGAATACATTGTACACAGTTACAGGATTGTGCAACAATGCTCAAGTACAAAATATTTGGTTCTTCTCAGGGGTTCAGTGATCCAAGGCAATCCCAATAAATTTTGGATAGAAAATAATATCTGCATCCAGAAAGAGAACAATGGAAATTGAATATAAATCAACACATGGTATGTTCAGTTCTTTTTTCTATTTTTTTCTCTCCTCTGGCTTTTCTTTTTCTGATTTTTCTCTCCCAACATGATTCATAAAGAAATGTGTATTTTAAAAGTCAATATACATGTAAAAATAATTTTTTATCTTTAAAACAAAAGTTGCTTCATGCTTGAATTTTCATTGGACTAGTGTCCAGGCTACATTTTAATCTGGAGTTTTGCTTGTCAATGTTTTGGGGTCATTTTCTACTAGGTTTGGATCTTGACCTTCCCTCTCACTATGAAACCTCTTTAAGGAGAGAAACTATTATGTTATTTATTTCTTGGCTTGATTATTATTCTTGCTTCTTTATATCTTTTGTTATTCTCTTTACTCTTTTGTTAGTCTCTTCTGTGTCTGGAGAATTATGGGCTCGGTTTCTATCTTCCTGAGACCTTCATCTCATTTCTTGGAGATAGTGAATGTTATAGATTCTTTAATAATTAGAGCTATCCAGAAATAAAGTTGCCCCAGGATCTAAGTGACTTCACAATAGAACTAGCTTTTTTAGTGCACCCAAAATAATCTGATGCAGGAGAAAGTCTGATTATTGCCCTCCATTTAGGAGCTCTTCAAGATCCTGACCTGGAGTGTAGGGCTTAGGAACTCACTTTTTGGCTCCACTCTGGTAAGAAGTTTGAGACTGCTTTTGAACTCAACCAGCTAGAAAGTTCTCTCAGTCAGCTAGAAAATTCTCTCAGCATTGCATGCTTCCTATCTTGGGGAGAAGGGGAGGGAAAGGAAGAAAATCTTGGAGCACAAGGTTTTGCAAAAGTGAATGTTGAAAATTATCTTTGCATGAATTTGAAAAATAAAATACTATAACAAAATTAAAAACAAACTTTTAAAAAAGTTCTCTTAGCTAGTTAGAAAGTTCTGCACATTTGGAGTTACAGAATTTTAGGTTCCATCTTTGCTCAGGGATTTCCATCCTTTCTATTCTACTGATGGCTTCAGTTTGGATTGGAGGCAGAACTGAGATCTTGCTTCACTCCTAAATTCAGAGCTACATATTTACTGTTTGCTTCTGAATTTGTTTCTCACTTAATACATACCCTGAAGACTTTGAATACTCCCCATCCTGCTCTACTTTTCTTCTTCCATATCTTTAGACTGTTCCCTCTTGGCACAGGTTTCTTCCTTAATGTGCCTTCGATCTGTGACCCAGGATTAGGCAGTGAATGATAGAACTACCAATTGAAACCTGTTTCTGTCTTCTTTCTAGACTGAAGTTCTCCTATGTAAGTCTGAGGATTTTTTTCTCTCCAGCATTAAGTCTCAGTATTCTTTTGGTTCCAAATGCTAGAAATGCTCCAAGTAGAATGCCCTTGCCTCTCTATCTGTCTCTTTGTGTTGACTTGACTTGGAAATATGAGGCACTGTTATTTTTTTGTTTCAATTTCCTGATCAGAACTCATTCTGGTATTTTTTAAATAGATCTTTGTGGAGGAATTATGGAAGAATTCCTGCTACTCTACCATCTTGGCTTCTAGTTCAAAACCACTGTTAGTAGGGTGAGTCTGTTTTTTTCCTTGAAAGGTGACAGTGGTATCTCTGGATTAATCAGGATTTTATTAGTCAAGGAGCCTAAGGTTCAAGTCATTCCTACTTTAATAAAGTTTCCTAATATCTTTGGACATATTTATGTGGCTTAATGGTCAGCTAACAATATGAATTTTATTTATCATATTCTCTTTTCCCCTACTAAATTTTGCATTATTTGAGGGAAGAATCAGAAAGGTCATATCTAGGATTTTCAATTTCCTCAGTGCTCTATCAAAGTAGATGCTCATAAATACATGTCAAATTATTTTCCCCCCCAATGAATTCTAGAAAATGCATTTGAATAAGTTTCTTGTGTGAGTTACATATCCAAAGAAGTTTAATCAGGATCTACCTTTTTAATTTTTCTTTAGAACAACATCTGGTGCAGGCAGGTGCTTTCCAACAATAGGCTAGTCACTGAAACAAGGTTTCATAGACCAAAGTTCTTTGTTTTCAATTTTTTTTCTGCAGAGTTCCCATTGAAAAACAAGAGGAAAAAAATGCCCCACTAACACTTTTTTTTTACCTCTTACATTATTTAAAAATCCCACAGAGTGGGACACTATCTTTCCTTTAAAATCCCTAACTATATCTATACCTATCTATCTATGTATATCTACATAACTACATGATCTTTCCTTCCTTGAAACCTACAAAGTAATTTATTGGTATCTTTTTTGGCTCTTATGTTACACTGATTTGTATTAAAATGTTTATATTGTAATTATTTGTTTTGTTCTTTTGTATTTTATTTATTATGTCTCCCCCCTACTGAATTATAACTATGAAGAAAGAGGTCAGATGTTATCTAGACTTTTAATCTCCTCAGTGATCTGTCAAAGTAGGTGCCTCATAAATACTTGTCAAGTTATTGTGATATATTTCACAATAACCATATTAATAGAATATATATATAAGCTATATATATATACATATATATATATAAACACATACATTTCCATAACATTTTGAAATATGTTGGGTCTATAACACGTACTCCACATATACTGATAAAATGGATGAGTTTTTGTGGTTTTTATTTCATGATCATTTTTAGAGAGCAAGATAACAAGATAGACACAAATATAAAAAGTAGCCTACAAATATGATATGATTGCCAAACTTTTGCTAAGCATACAATATACAAGGATTCAATGATTGTTTGAAGAAATATGAAGCTTCCTGGGGCAGCTAGGTAGTGCAATGGATAGAGCACCAGCTCTGAAGTCAGGAGGACCTGAGTTCAAATTTGGTCTCAGATACTTAACACTTCCTAGAGGTGTGACTTTAGGCAAGTCACTTAATCCCAATTGCCTCAGCCAAAAAAAAAAATTTAAAAAAAAATGAAGCTTCCATTGAAACATGAGGTACAAGACCACCATAGATTATTTACAAATTGCACTAAGCCCTGGAGTGGCTGTCTCATTGAAAACAGTCAACCCTTCTTCCTTTTCCATTGACCACGGCCTTCTATAGCTTTAGGAGTGAGAGACTAGTCTCATAATACCAATAGTTATTGTATTATATGCATTAGCTGCATGTTGCTGTTGTATGAATGGAAATAATATTTCAGTCTCCCAAGGCAACAAACACACTTTCTTTATTCCCATCTCAGTTTCATTGTGTTATCTCCTCCAGAATAGAAACTATAAGAATAGTCAAAAATAAAAAAAGCTTCGAGATTCTCTTTTCCCACCATGAACCAGCATGCTTATCCACTTTTATTCTTACTCTAAAGCAGACCCAGAGTTATGAAAATTTGAGTCTAAATCTGGCCTCAGCTATTCACTAGTAGTGTGATCCTGAGCAAATCACTTAACCTCTCATTGCCTCAGATTTTTCATCTGTAAACTGGGAATAATAGTATTTATAATATTGATTTGTTATGCATTTGTTATGAGGACCAACTGAGATAATAATTGTAAAGTTCATAGCATACTGCCTGATATGTATTAAGCTCTATATAAATGGCAGCTATTATTATTATTCATCCTCTGAAATTGTCATACCCATAATCCTTTGCAATAATATCCTTCTTATTGTAAACTTTGAATTAGGACCAATTTATTAAACATGCACTCTGTGTGTATTGTGCTAGACACTAAGAAAAATACAAATTTTAAATAAAATACAATCTCTGTTTCAGTAGCTTTAAAGTTTAGAAGGAGGGTAAAAAATAACACTAAATAAAAAGTTTACTAGAGTATAAAAGAAAGTTTTACATGAACTCCAATAGAGGAATGAAACAATAAGCAGGGAAGATCCAGGAACACTTCATGGAGTAGGTGAAGCCTAAATTGGACTTTAAAGGATGGGAAGAAATTAAAGAGGTTAAGAGGACAATGAAGGGTGTTATAAACATGGGGAACATAAGAGAATGAATAAGGCCAGAGATCTGTGAAAACACAGAACGTTATCAAAGAAGGGAGTTCTGAGAACAGTGGCCCAGTTTAAGGATTGTTATGAATTAGTGTGGTAAGGTAAGCAGTATCAGTTTATAGATAGACTTGAATGGCAGCTGAAGGAATTCAAACTTTACTTAGTAGAAATTACTGAATACTTTTTGAGTAGAAGATTTAATGTGACTGGATTATATGCTAAACATTAATCTAGTAGCAGTATGCAGATTTAATTAGAAGAGAGATAATAGATGAAGGGGATCTATCAAGAGGCTAATTATTAAGAGATGATGATAGTCCAAGAAGGTAGTAAAAACTGCAATTGCTAGAGTGATGACAATAGAAATAAGGAGAAAATGATGAACATATGAATAGTTTTGAGGTAGAATTTATAGTCTTTCTCAATTGATTGGCTATAAAAACCAAGAGAAAAGAGTTAAATATTACTCCAAGGCTTCCAACATGGAATACTAGATAAATGATAGTGCCATATGGAGAATGAACTATCATAGACTTCTTTTCAGACGTCTATAGAATACATTAGTAAAGAGATGTATATTAAATATCTTTAAAAAGAAGGCATATGAGTGAAATGAATAGAACCAGAAGATCGCTGTATACTTCAATGCTGTATGAAGATATATTCTGATGGAAGTAGATGTCTTCAACATAAAGAAGATCCAACCCACTTCCAGTTGATCAATGATGGACAGAAATAACTACACCCAGAGAAGGAACACTGGGAAGTGAATGTAAATTGTTAGCACTACTGTCTATCTACCCAGGTTACTTATACCTTCGGAAGCTAATACTTAATGTGCAACAAGAAAATGGTATTTACACACATATATTGTATCTAGGTTTTATTGTAATACATGTAAAATGTATGGGATTGCCTGTCATCGGGGAGAGGGAATGGAGGGAGGGGGGGATAATTTGGAAAAATGAATACAAGGGATAATATTATTTTTTAAATTACTCATGCATATATACTGTGAAAAAAAATTCTAAATAAAAAAAAGAACCTATCATCCTAAAAAAAAAAAAGAAATATGTTTAGAAGAATTGTATGTTTAACCTCCATGGAATTGCTTGTAGTACTGGGGGGAGAAGGAGAAAAAAAATTGGAACTCAAGGTTTTATAAAGGAGAATTTTAAAAAGTATCTTTGCATGTATTTGCAAAAATAAAATATTATTTTAAAAAATAATAAAATAAAAAGAAGGCATAAATATCCAGAATAGCTTATAAAGAACAGGTCATTTATTCCAGACTAAATGTATTTCTGTTTTTTTTCTTTTTTTTCTTTTTTTTTTTTTGACAGGGAACGTATAAATCAGAAAATGGTATAGAAATTGCTTGTCTAGATTTTAACAAAACACTTGTTAAAATGTCTCATTTTGTGGATGTATGTGTATGGGAATCAGATCATAAGATCATAGACAACACTAAAAAGAACATTAGTGGTCATCTAGCCTAGTCTCATCATTTTATTAATAAGGAGTCCAAAACTGCTTGAAGAGAAACTAGAAAAGGATGACCCCACTGACTTCAGCCTCAGTCAAACTCCATGTGGAGTATTTTGTTCAATTCTGGATGCCACATTTTAGGAAAGATTTTGATAAGGTAATATCTAGAAGAGGGGCACTCAAGAGAATGGTGAGCTTCTAAATCATGTCATATGCAGATCAGTTGTATGAACTGAGAAAGTTCAACCTGGGAAAAGAAGACTCGGGGCAAATGCAGATTTCTTCAAATGTTTGATATGGAAAAATAAGTTCTGCTGATTCTATTTGATGTCAAAAGACAGAACTGTAGGTAGAATTTGTAAACACACAAATTTAAGTTTGATGGGAGGAAAAATGTTCAAACAGTTATCCATAAAGAAAGTTGCCTCAGAAGATCATTTGTTTCCCCTTATTGGAAATCTCCAACAAAAAGCAATATGACCATTTGTTAGGTTTGCTTTGGAAATTGATTGGAAAGAACAGGGGAAGTGCCTGGTGAAGGTCCTTCCAATTCTAATATTCTGAAAAATAGTGACTATAGATGGAAATACAATTTTTATAGGAAAAACCAATTTATAGGAAAAACCAGACTTTTAGATGTGTGGAATGGGAGGCTATAGTGAGACATTATTACTCCAGATTAATATTGCAACAAGTAGTAATACATAGCATATACATATAATATGTGGCCATAATATGATATGGCCACTCACTATATTTATTTCAGGGATTGCTGAGAAACATGTCAAACAGCTAATATCTATCCATCTTTCTCTCTCTAAGCCTTTAGTGAAATGATGACTATATAAGGATATATGAAAGGAAATAGAGAAGAATCCCTATCCATCATCTAGTGCTCGAAGGATAGGAAAAAGACATCTTGAGAAATACATGGGGATTTAGTTTCCACAGAGTTATGAAAATTAAATTGGAAAAATGAATCTAAAATTAGAAAATTGAAACCCACAAGGACATCACAGAATTATCAGGGATAAAGGCTTTAGATTTGAATCTGAGTCTTCTGGATGTTTCCCCTTTATCTTTCTCAAAGTTATCTTCCACCATAAGAATATAAGCTTCTTGGAGGCAGGGACTGGCTATGTGATAAGAGCTAGAAATTCACATTCTGTAGTTTCTGCAGTTAATGGAGATTTGGGAAGGGACTTGTACTTCATAATGGGAAATTAAATACTGCCTTTTGCAGTTTCAAAGGTTTGTCTACTAACCTAGGCACCCATTCTTGGAAGAATGTAAAATAAAATTTTCCTGCATTCATCACTGAATCAGTGGAGTTCTTGGTAAGATATTTTGTTTCTTAAACATCTTACAAAATTTCTTATTCACATAGAAAGGAAAAAGTTCCCTGTGTGTGACAGAAACATCAGGAGTGGTGTTTCACTACATTTCAGTACATGAAACAAATGTGTGCCTGGAAATTTATCCATCACCACGCCACTTTACAAATGAAAAATATGTTTTCCTGTATTGATTCTTATTATGTTATTCAAAATATATAGGTATTTCTAGACAACTACTGGCAGCAAGATATATTGAATGGAAGTCAGGAATATTTAGGTTCGCATTCAGACACTTCACTTTTTGACTCCGGGTCAAATCATTTATACAATCTTGGCCAAAATTTTTCATTTGTAAAATAATAGATTTGGATTTAATAACCTCTGAGACTCCCTTCTAGCTCTAATTCTCTCATCTTATCCTAAATCAGGGGAGAAATATAAGCACTTTCTTTTAAAATTGATTTTCTTCCTTCATTTCTTTCTTTTATTTCTTACTCTTTTGTTTTGCCAATTTTAAAAACATGAATACATATTCCTGAAACCTCCCCATATTCCTTTGCTATCTATTGCTTGTTTTTTACCTGAATCCAGAGGATAAACATTTCTAAAAGCAGTGAGTGATATTCAGCTGCTGACAAAAATTTAACTTTAGAAATAATTTCAGAGAAACATAGTTTTATATCTGGGAGGGACTTCAGGGTGATCTACACAGGTAATAAGTAACATGGACAAGATTTTAAATGAAGAATTTCATTTCTGACTTCATTTGCTAATATTCTAGAATACATATAAATCTTTAATTGATTTTCTAGCTCTAAACCCAGGACTCTTTTCCAGCATATAATTTGACTTTTTTTTTTTTTTTTTTTTTTTTAACAAAGAGGTCAGAGAACTTGGCCCAGAAGAAAATAACAGCAACAAAACAAACAAATGTAAAAAACAACAACAACAACAACAACAACAACAACAAACATAACTTGAAAATCTTTGTGCATACTTAGTTTTCATTTCTATCAAATTAGGTGTGCAGGAATCACAAAGTAACATGGGATTGTGAAATTGCTGAAGATGGAAATTTAGCACAATAGTCTTTTCATCCATAATAAATACTTTTATGTGGACAAATAGACAAATCAAGTTATTTAGTGGTAATCATTAATAATCAGTGATATATATATATATATATATATATATATATATATATATATAACATATATACAAATTGCATGCACACATTTATCTATGTGTTTATGAAGAGAGAAGTATAAGACTAAGACAGAATGCTGTCACTGATAGCCTAGTAAATACTTAGTAATTCTGAACATAAAGTTATTTAAAAAGAAAACTGAAAAGAATTTATAAAATGCATGTTCCTCCCTTTATTATAGAAGTATAAAACAGTGAATATGGAATATTATATAAAGGTGTATTTCTGTCTATCTGTGTGTTAGTCTTTATGTGATATATATATATATATATATATATATATATACATATATATAAAATCTGCAAGTGTGTATGAAATTTTTTTAATTAATTTCTTCCCCATTTTAAACTGTTCTTACAAAAAGAGGCTCTTTATTTAGGACAGGGATATTTGAGAAATTATTGAGATAAACATGATATTGAGATAAACATGAAACATGATTTGATGGATAAATAATTTCAAAGAAATTAATCTATACAAAAATAATTAAGTGTGTTTCAAAAACAATTTTCTATATTCTTTGTCAAAGATTAAATAAATGTAGGAAGGTTGGTCATCTTCTTCCAATTAGTTTCATACTTTGTAGAGAAAGAATAAAGAACTGAGCGTTCAGCAAGACAGGAAGATTTCATTTTGTACAATGGGAAGTAAAGGGCAAAACTTAAGAAGATGTTTATTTATTTTATTGACAATGATAATACTTGGGTTTGTATGGTTTGTTATACTTTTCAAAACACGTTTACTTCCATGGTCTCACTTGATGCTTTTAATTTTTGTTATTACTCCTTGCTCTAAAAAGCTAGCCAAATTTTAAAAACAAATACTCATTTTTGACTAGAAATATTAAATTAATTTTATTAGCATTAACATTATCATAATAAAGTATATGAAAAGAAATTTCACTTCTTTCTTGTCTTTATTACATGAAATTCTACCAAATATGTTAAAAGTATTAATTAATGTTTTAAGAATGACATCCAATAACAATGAATTATAGGACTGACATAATAAATGATATTATACAGCAAACATTTCAACATTGTATATGCAAAGGAAACAGTGGTTGTAATTATTGACAAAATTATTGGCAACATCTGGAATAATAATAGTATAAAATCATAACATTCACAGCAATTCAAAATTTACAAAGTATGCTCATATAGGTTATCCCACAACAAACCCTGTGAAGTGGGTAAGACAGATATTATTATAGCATATATGCAGCAATTAGGTAGTGCAGTGGATTCAGCATTGGTGGGTGCTCAGGAAGGTCTGAGTTTAAATCTGATCTCAAATACTTATTAGTAGTGGGATGCTGGCAAGTTATTTAACCTTGGTTGCCTTCATTAAATGAATGAATGAATAAATAAGTATATAAATAAATAATGAGCAAGCAAATGAATGAATAAATAAATAGATAAATGAATCAATAAATAAATAGTTTATACTAATAGAATTCAGTGTACTGTGGTAGCTAATGAACTAGCCTCAGAATTAGGAAGATCTGAGTTCAAGTCCCCTATCTGCCATATATTAACTTCACAGTCATGAGCAAATCATTTAACCTCTCAATATTATGAGATTTCAAACTTTATAAGAGCAACTGATTTGCAGTCTCACTAGGAGTTTCCAATACTAGTAAAGTCTCAGATTTGGAGGGGGGGAAAACTGTGTATAAGATGTACACTAAACGAAAGAATGTTAAAGCAGTAAAGAACCTTGAAGATCATTTAACTCAAATTGCTCACATTATATATGAGGAATCTGTGACCAAGAATTTAAATGATTTTTCTGTGCTCACTCAAATAGAAAGTGTTTCAATTAGGACATGAACCCAGTTTTACTGACTCCAAATCTGGGGCTCTTTCAACTGAAGTAGATTTTTCAATCTGAAAATAAGTTCATAGAGGAGCAATTTATCCATAGAATTTTGCAACTTAAGACCACTTTGATGGCTTTCCGAAACCAAGGGTAAAAAAAAGCATATATCAAAGGGTTGATGGCAGAGTTTGAGTATGCAAACCAAATCATAATGTCAAGAGCAAGAGGTGGGATTATGTAATGGAAAAAAGAATCAATCATTACAGTGATAAAATAAGGGGACCAGAATACTTAAAAAGCCATTACTGCTATCCCCAAAGTCACGGCTGCTTTTCTTTCTCTTTTTGACACCTTGTCACTCTCTGAAAACATTTTTTTACCCGTTTGTTCAATCGTTCTAGCTTGATGTTTAGCTACAGCAAAAATCTTGCTATTCAAAAGTATCATGATAAAGAAAGGTATAAAGTATAGGAGAGAAGATATAATTACCCAAGTTTTGTTAAACAGTATTTGACAATTACCTTCACAGTGAAGAGCATGCACTACTTCCTCCAGACCTTCTTCATTTGCACCAGTGTATAGTAATAAGAAACTATACAAGAAGGCAGATATCCAGCTAAGAGCTATGAACACCCCTGATAGAGTTACTGTGAATCTGATTGGGTAAAGCAAAGGGTCAGTAATGGCTACATATCGATCAACTCAACAGAGACAAAGCACAAGTTAAACATAGAAGCTAAACAAAAACAAATATCTAAAGCAGAGTGAAACTTGCAGAATCTGTCCCCAAAGTACCAACATGTTTCAACAGATCGTATTGTGCTGAAAGGAAGTACAATCAATCCCAAAGAACAATCAGCACAGGCCAAGGAGACAACCAGGAAGTTAGAAGGAGAGTGAAGCTGTTTGAAATACATAATTGAAAAAATTACCAGAAGATTTCCACCTACTGTAAAAATTGTGATGAAGCCCAAGATCCCATAGAGACTGATCCGAATTCCAGGAGACCATGGAGTCATCATACAAGAACCACTGATGTTGTGAAAGCAAAACTGAACATCTCCATTTTGTTGGTTGATAGAAGCCATATTTTTTCCCTTTTGCAATTCTTTTGCTATCAAATTGTCGGGTTCCTAGAATGATACAAATAAGCCAGTTGCAACTTAAGATTCAGATGTTAAGATAAGATCATGCAATTTTTTTCAACACAAGAAAAATCTTCATTTTATTTTAATATATAATTCCTAGGGTTTGGATATACTGCATTACAAGGTCAAACTTACATAGAATGTCTAAACTTTATAAATATAAACTTTCAAAATCATCAGAAGAAAAGAATTTGTGGAACTAAAGAGAAACAAAATAAAACAAAAAGTTATTTTTATATACTAAGTAGAAGTCAATTACTTTGAATCACCTTATGTTTAGTCTCATGAAACCCTATTTTTCCCAATGAAATAGTATTTGAAGTAATTACAAAAGTATTTTACATGTATATATAGATTTCCCCTTGACTTATTTTTTTCACAATCTCTTTTCTTTCCAAAGGACATCCTACCTCTCAAAAGTATAATACGAGAAAGTTCAGAGCAATCGACAATCATCCCATATGACACATTCCCTCAGGGAAGAGGTGTGAGCTCTAAGAAACAAATACCTAACAAGAATTATTGAGTACCATATCATTTGTTTATTAGTTAGAAAAAAGTTAAGTTGAACCAAAAAGTTTATTTTATTTCTATTTTAATTGACATAAATAATGTGGAGTATAAATATTACCAAAGAGGGAGTAGATTCCTACATAAAATTGTAAGAATTAAACTTTTTATAGTTTAATTAATGAAGAAAACTATGACAGTTAAAAATTCAACAAAATATGAATAATAATAAAACATTTTTGTCACCTGAATCAAAGTGCTTATTAAAATCTTACCTACATTGATGATTTTATTGCTTTTGCAATATGGAATTATTAAAATACAAGAATAATGGGATTTTTGCTAAGAATGGCATTCATCTAAATAGGACTGGTGAGAATTTATTTTTCTGGAGTCTTGTAAGAATGGTGATGGAAAATGTTACTATGATTTTGTTGGTAGAGAGAATTCTCAGATAAGGAAAGTCCTTGCAAATATAGGTCAGCTGCTTCTCTGCAACCTGAAATTTAGACAGATGTCTAAAACATTGAGAAGTTAAATAACTTTGCCAATATACCATGCTACTTCTATAACAAACCTAGTTTAAAAAAAGTTTTAAAGTAAAAGAGAAAAAAAAAACTACTGTATCCACAAAACTAGAAAGATTAGATTATATAGATTAGCTATAATATAAAAAGAATAATAAATGAGATTCTCAGAAATCCACAGGAGACAAAAGACTCAGTCATAAGATCCATGTAATCAAATTCTCAATAAAATATAAGGTGTCATGGCATAAGGGACAGACTATTGAACCTAGAATCAGGAACACTTGGTTTAAATCCCAACTCAGGCCTTCCTGCTATTTGACCATAAGTGATTGCCTAAAACTCCCAATCTCAGTTTCCCCATATGTTGCAATAGGAAGATAATAATAGTACCTATCATAAAAGGTTGATGTAAAGATTAAATTAGATGATAAGTAAAAACATTTTGCAAAACTTAAAATGTTATATAGATGTTGGCATTTGATATATAAATAACAAAACATGGTGTATAAAGATCAAACAAAAACCAGCAAATATGATTGATAGACATTATTGAAAATTGATCAGATATGCCTTATGATTTGCATATAACTTTGGAAAGGCATAAATCCATTACAAAGAAAACATATAGGGGGCAGCTAGGTGGCACAGTGGATAGAGCACCAGTCTTGAATTCAGGAGGACCAGAGTTCAAATCTGGTCTCAGACACTTAACACTTCCTAGCTGTGTGACCCTGGGCAAGTCACTTAACCCCAGCCTCAGAGAGAAAAAAACAAACAAACAAAGAAAACATAATGGACAAAGAGAGACAAGGATAGATATGCATTAGCTATTATTATAATAGCCCACTGTTTCATTCCAGTTCTTTAAAAATAATTTTGATTTCATATCTACTCTCATTGATGCTTTCAAATTTCATCCCCTCTTTATTTCATTCTAATAACCAGTCACTTTATTAATCATATGATACTAATTGTAGTGGTAGAGAAATAAAATACCAATGGCCCAAATCAAATCATCTCCCATCTTCCCAAGATTGGTAGTTTTAAGTTTAATGAGATTTATATTCCAGTCCTGTGACCTGGCTATGGCTCCTTTAATGATGAATGTTGGAGGGGATGTGGGAAAACTGGGACAATTATACATTATTGATGTAGTTGTGAACTGAGCCAATCATTCTAGAGAACAATTTGGAACTATGCCCAAAAGTAGTGTCTCTACTGGGCCTCTATTCTAAAGAGTTCATAAAACAAGCAAAGAGACCTAGGAGTGCAAATATGCTTGTAGCATCCCTGTAATTGCAAAAGACTAGTATGCTTGTCAGTTGGAGAATGGCTGAATAAGACATAGTATATGAATGTTATAGAATATTATTGTTCTATAAAAATGATCAGCGGGATGATTTCAGAAAGGTCTGGAGAGACTTACATGAACTGATGCTAAGTGAAATGAGCAGAACCAGGAAATCATTGTACATGGCAATGAGAAGATTATATGATGATCAATTCTGACGGACATGGCTCTTTTCAATAATGATATGATTCAGGCCAGTTCCAATGATCTTGTGATGAAGACAATTATCTACAGCCAGAGAGAGGACTGTGGAAACTTGAATATGGATCACAACATAGCATTTTCTTGCTTTATGTTGTTGTTTACTCACATTTTATTTTTTCTCAGATTTTTTGCCCTTTTTGAACAAATTTTTCTTGGACAGCAAGATAATTGTATAAATGTGTATACATATATTGTATTTAACATATATTTTCACCACATTTAACATATATTGGATTACTTGTCATCTAGGGGAGGGAGAAGGGGAACAGAAGGGGGAAATTGGAATACAAAGTTTTGCAAGAGTCAATGTTGAAAAATTATCCATGCATATGTTTTTTATTTATTTTTTATTATAGCTTTTTTATTTACAAGATGTATGCATGGGTAATTTTATAGCACTGACAAGTGCCAAGCCTTTTGTTCCAATATTTCCCCTACTTCCCCCCACCCCACTCCCCCAGATGGCAGATTGACCAATACATGTTACATATGTTAAAGTATAAATTAAATACAATATATGTATACATGTCCAAACAGTTATTTTGCTGTACAAAAAGAATTGAACTTTGAAATAGTGTACAATTAGTCTGTGAAGGAAATCAAAAATGTAGGCAGACAAAAATAGGGGTATAGGGAATTCTATGTAGTAGTTCATAGTCATCTCCCAGAGTTCTTTCGCTGGAGGTAGCTGGTTCAGTTCATTACTGCTCTATTGGAACTGATTTTGTTTATCTCACTGTTGAAGATGGCCACATCCATCAGAATTGATCATCATGTAGTATTGTTTGTTGAAGTATATAATTATCTCCTGGTCCTGCTCATTTCACTCAACATCAGTTCATGTAAGTCTCTCCAGGCCTTTCTGAAATCATCCTGTTGGTCATTTCTTACAGAACAATAATATTCCATAATATTCATATACCACAATTTACTCAGTCATTCTCCAATTGATGGGCATCCACTCAGTTTCCAGTTTCTGGCCACTACAAAGAGGGCTGCTACAAACATTCTTCATGCATGTGTTTTTGAAAAAAAAATGCTTTAATTTAAAAAAAAAAGGAGAAATGATTAGCAGGATGATTTCAGAGAGGCCTGGAGAGAATTACATGAACTGATGTTAAATGAAGTGAATAGAACCAGAGCATTGAATATAGCAACAGCAAAAGTATACAATGATCAATTCTGCCAGACATGGTTCTTTTCAATAGAGGAGTAATTGAGACCATTTCCAAAGGTTTTGTGAAGAAGAAAGCCATCTGTACCTATAGAGAGGAACTGTGGTAACTGAGTGTAGATCATTTTTTTTATTGTTGTTTGCTTGCATTTTGTTTTCTTTCGCATTTTTTCCTTTTTTTTTTTGTTTGTTTTTTGTTTTTTTGTTTTTGTTCTGAGGCTGGGGATAAGTGATTTGCCCAGGGTCACATAGCTAGGAAGTGTTAAGTGTCGAGACCAAATTTGAACTCTGGTCCTCCTGAATTCAGGGCTGGTGCTCTATCCACTGCACCACCTACCTGCCCCACTTTTCCCCTTTTTTTATCTGATTTTTCTTGTGCACCATGATAATTGGGGAAACATGTATAGAAGAATTGCAATATTTAACATATTGGATCACTTGCCTTCTAGGGGAAAGGGTGTGGAAAAGACATGGAAAAAATTTTGGAATACAAGGTTTTGCAAAGGTGAATGTTGAAAATTAACTATGCATACATTTTGAAAATAAAAAAGTTTTATTTTTTAAAAAATTTTAAAAAGAAAAAAATAATTTTCATAAGCTAGTCTAGGGTGCAGGTTTAGAGCCCAGCATGTCCTCTACATTTCCCACTTCTTTTAATGGAAAGGGACAGTGGTTTCTTCTGTAATTGCTTCAGTGGAGAAGGGGGTATAGAGCTGAGCCTGCTTTACAGATCTCAGTCAGAGGTGATGAGTTCAAGGCCCCAAAACCTGATTGAAGCAGCATCAAATGGCTGAAATTTTGGACATGCATATATACATGTATGTTTACATATATATGTATGTATATGTATACAGTCAGCTTGTTGAAGGTCTAGGACTGAGACAACAGAACTTGAAAGTTACCCTAGTGTGCCCTCTGCAGTTATGTAATATACATGACAGGTGGAGCTGCATACTTTGACAAAATGTATTGTTTCTGAGAAGAGGATTAAATGTGAGTCACAAGAATATTCATCCTCACCCCCTTACTTAGATAGTAATGGGGTAACTTCAATGATCTGGTGTAACTAATAATAATTTGTTGATTTCCATACAGATAGCTTCATCCTTCAAAAGATGGAAGACTCAGTGAGGAAAATTCTGTTCTTAGCCTGATTCTCACTAAGAAGGATTTTTTAAAAATTTGTCTTAAATAACATTTTTTCTTCTTAAAGAAATTAATGTATTGATGTATTTTGTTTTAACATCCCAAAAATATATAGATTAGTATTTTTCTCTGAGAGGTTTCTTATAGAAAAGTGAACTAGTTAAATAGATGTATTAATGCCAGTGATATCATCTGAAACATCATACATTTTCCATCTGCAACATCTCAATATCTTATTTTAAAAATGAAAAAAAGAGAAAGGAAAAACAAATCAAATCCCCTTAAACAAATATGCATTAGGCCAAGAATTTATGTGTATTTCTGTGCCCTAAATTCATCACCTCTCTAAAATGGATAAAGTGGTTCATTACTGATCCCCTGGAATCAAGGAGGAACTTTTGCTACAATATAAATATTGGGAACCTTGGAAGAAAAGATTCTGAAGCTAATAGCTATTTCATCTTAAAATTTAAGAATGTAAAAAGAAAGAAGATGAGCATAGTTTAAAATATATCCTAGACTTTGATTAGATTGCAAAGGATATAGAAAAGCAAGTAACATACCATGACAATTATCATATTCTCTTCTAAATCTTCTCTTCTCCAGTCTAATTATCCCCTTCTTCAATATATGTTCATTTGTCATAGTTTTGAATCTTTCCACTATTTGCCACCCTCTTTTAGACGTATAAAATCTCATAATCTCATGAAAGAAATCCTAGCAGGTATATCATTCACATAATTAGATAAAGATTAGTTCCATGACTGGCATAAGGATTATTTGAGTGAAGAACTCTGCCCACTGATATAGTTTGATACTTTCTCTGAAAGTTATGATCTTAGAAATATGGACACCAAGATGTTTAGTTACTGGCTCAATGTCACATAAACATTATGTGGCAGAGGCACAACTCTTCCTATCTCTGGATCCAAGCTCAACTCTATTCACTTTGTGTGTGAGTTCATCCTATTTGCACCCACAGTTATGATTACAAAGTGTGTATTTTCTTTCATTCTATTTTCTCCTATTTATTCTTTCTCTCTTTTAATTCTATGCTTCTTCAAAAATCTATTTTGATTCTGACCACCACCTTTCTTAAACCAACTTCCCTTTTGTTACCTCTACCATCTCTTATTCCCTCCCCCTTATGGTTTTCTATTGATTAAGAGAGGTTTCTATACTCAACTAAGTCTGTGTATGTATCTCTCCTTTCCTCTTTGAAACAATGCAAATGACATTGAGGTTTAGGCATTACCCACCCTACTCTACATTTTCCCATAGACTAAAAAAGCTTTTCCATATGCATATTTTTATGTGAGAAAATTTCCCCATTCTATTTTTCTCTTCCACTTCTCCCAGTACTACTCTTTTCCATCCCTTCTTTTTTTTTTTAGAGATCATCCCAACATAATCAATTTACATTCATGCCCTCTGTCTATATAAACTCTTCTAAATGTCTTACTAATGATAAAGTCCTTAGGAGTTACTTGTATAATTATACCATATGGGAAAGTAAATAGTTAAACTTTATTAAATCCTTTAGATTATTCTTTCTTGTTTACCTTTCATGTTTTTTTTTTTTCTTTCTGATGTTTAAATGGCAAATCTCTATTCAATTCTGGTCTTTTTTTTTCTGAGGCAATTGGAGTTAAGTGACTTGCCCAGGGTCACATAGTCAGATTCTTGGAAGTTTTCTTTTATTAAATATCCATTTTTCCCCAGAAAGATTGTACTTAATTTTGCTAGATAGGTGATTCTTGATTGTAATCCTAGCTCCTTTGCCTTTCAGAATATTATATCCCATGCTCTCCTCTTCTTTAATATGCAAGCTGCTAAATCTTATGTGATCCTGACTCATATGATGCAGTTTAAACACAGAAGAACACTGGAGAGTTTTTGCAGGCAAGCTTAGGAACTTTATTCATGTGGTTTATATCCTACTCTAAGACCTCCTGCACTCTCTTAGCTCCTTTTCCTTGACATAGCTCCAGGTAAAAAGGGTCTGACTCCTTCCCCACTGAGCTTATATCAGGTCCATGTGGTCACAGGCACAGTCAATCAGAGACAGAGACATTTCCCATTCCTCACTAGATTTCAGAGTGTTCAGGGTTTCTAAGATGGCTGGAGATCCCACCCAAGAAGGTAGTCCCTATGTACTCATACCCAATTACATCCAGGGATCTCTAGGCCATATGCCTGTGTTATATCCTAATTGTGCTTGCCTGGCCTCTCTTAGAGACCCTTACAAATAAGTTTTTGTGCCTTTTTACCCACTTAGTCAATTCTACGTTTTAAAAATAATTTTCTTCAGTGAATTGTTGTTACTCTTTTTTTTACAAGCTATTACTTATCTTTTTATAATTTTCTTGCAATCTCATTTCTTTTCTTAATTTTTCCTCTACTACTCATCTCTTTCTTTAATTCTTACTGGACTTACAAATAATTGTGTCTAGTTAGTATTTTTCTCCTTGAGATTTTGTTGTGACAGTTTTTATCTTCTTGTCTTTTGAGTTTGTCTTGTACTTTCCTGTGACTGTAGTAATTTTTTTGTGATCAAGTTACTTCTTGGTTGTTTGCTTATTATTCCAGCCTATTTCTTGACTTTGAATCTTATGTTAAACTTGGGCTCTATTCACCTGAGTTTGGGAACTCCCCAACTGTTGTTGTTTTCAGAGTAGTTCTAAAACTTTGTACATTTTCAATGTTCATTTCCTCTCTGGGGAGAGGTATGATCAGAATTCTCATGGCCTACACTCTTGTCTTTATCCAGGAAGGGCTCTTGCTTCCCAGCAAGTGCTAGAGTTTCTCTTAGTTCTGGAATTGTATACAAGTCCCCTGCTTTCCTGTAGTCATAAGCAGCAGTGCTCTTTTCTGCCTTTAAACTGAGAGCAAGGGTCCTGTTCCCTTGTCACTGACCTGGTAGTGCATCCCAGAATTTTGTAGGAGCAATAAAGTTGCCAGTTAGTGTCAGCACCACTTAGCAAAGGATGCTCTATAATTTCTTTCTGACCAATTGTTCAACCTCCTTACCATCTCTATCCTGAAAGTCCCATCAGCTATTGCTGCTTCCACTATCATAGCTGCCTCCAAATCTCACTGTTAAGTCTGCTGATGCATATGTTCTGGTCACTCCAGTGTCATTGACTTCTCTTGTCAACCTCCTAAGTTGTTGTGGACTGAAAAAAAAATCACACTCTGACTTTTAGTTGGCTCTGTGACTCTGAAATTTGATTTAGTTAGCTAATTTAATTATTTAATAATAAGAATATGTTGGAAGAGTTCAACTTGGCTGCTAACTCTCCTCTTCATCTTTTGTCTTTCTACTTGATTATTTATATCCGACTTGTGGCAGATCATTATGTGTTCATATTGGTCTAAGAAGTCATAGTCAAACATACTAACTTGATTTTAACATATTGGTATCATTTTGATCCTCTTCAAGAATGAAGGGCATCACCCAACCAACCAACGCCCTACTCCCTTCTCTTATTTTAAAGGGGAAGAAGTTGAGGCTCAAGTTTGTTAATCTAAAGTAACTAAAGAATTGTGTGCATGATAATTATAGAAATATATATATAGAAGAATTGGGCATGTTTAACATATATTGGATTACTTGCTGTCTAAGGGAGGGAGGAAAAAAGGGAAGGAGGGAGGAAAGGAAAGGAGGTGAGAGGGAGGAAGAGAGGAAGAAAGTGAGGGAAGGAAGAAGGGGAAAAGGAAGGAAGGAAAGGAGGGAGGAAAAGGAGGGAGGGAGGGAGGAAAAAAGGAAGGAAATAATCATAGACTGAGAGCAATAGGTTTACAGAAGAAAGTATGTTGAAGAAAAACTTTGCCCACTTCACAATTTGGTCTAGAGTCAATCTTGTGTGCTGTCAACTTTCTTTTAACATTCGTTTAAGAAATATTTGTGAGTGCTCACTATGCTCTTGAAGAATATGGGTAGCTGAGAGGAAGTAAATCAAGCAGAATTAATGCTGTCTTTGACTTAAATATTCATAAAGAGGAAGGAATCATTCTTTAATCCAAAGAGGAGGAAGTCTGAGCTAAAGAGACCATATTTATATTCTGATGAAATTTGGGGTTTTCAACATTTAAAAAAAAGGAGACCACTAAATCTAAGGCAATTTATTTAATGAAAATAAACATCAACAATATTGAAAAAAAATGTTTTATTTAAGGTCAAAGAAAACATTGATTTTTCTGTAAATAATCAAAGAGAGCCTATCCAAATAGAGAAGAAAGTTTAATTGAAGCTTAAGTATTAATAGAAAGCAGCACAACACTCACTAAATGCTTGTTTGCTTTTTAATTAATACATCTACTTTCTCTTACTCCCTCTCCTTCACTGATCAGAACACTGAAGCTCACAGATAATATTATATGACATATATAGGAGATTAGGAATAATCATTTATGTAGGGCCTTTATATCAGATATCATGCTAAGTATTTTACAATTATCATGTCATTTGATCTTCAAAACAATCATAGGAGCTATTATCATTCTTATTTCACAATTGAGGAAACCAAGGCAGAGGCCAAGTAACTTGTCCAGCATCACACAGCTAGTTAGAGTTTGAGGTAGAATTTAAACTCAAATGTTTCTGACTCCAAGCTTGACATTCTATCCAGTGCTGACCTACTTGCTTTTAAAGGTTAAAGATGTATAAACATACACTTAAACTCTTTACCTATTAAGTCTAGATTACAAAGGGAACAGGATGAAGACAGAGTGGAAGGATGGACAGAGAGTAAAGAAAAGTGATATTAGGTGACACTAATGGAGGAAGAATATAGCTGGAGTGGGAGGAAAATAGAAGATATGATTTCAGGTTATAGAAAAGAAGAATATAAGTAGAAAGAGAGAAAGGGGGAGAGAGAGAAAGTGATAAAGACAGAGAGAGAGGGAAGGAAGGACACACACACATTTTTAAGTTCTGGATCATGGAGTTAGAATTCATATGGATGGTAATCTGTTTGTGACTGAGGTAAAGTAAAGATGAAGGTCATGTGATTCTGGGTAGGGACCTTTATATAGTATTATCCATACTGTCTATAAGGAATTAAATGCATGCCATTTGTATAACTGTATAGCAATGTGGAATGCTAAGAATGACTTTGAAGATCATTTCCCAAAAGCAGTAGATAAATTATTCATTTATTTATTCTTTCATTTTATCAATAACTACTCATTAAGTGCCACATACTTGCAAAGAACTCTGCTAGGTGCTAGGAGAGACATAAAAATATTTTATTGGAGGATATGATATACACATAAATATGCAATTCTCTAAAAATAGCTATAATATAGAATAGGATGTAAAGAAAACACAAAGTTCTTCCAAAGAAGGCAAGATAATTATGCATATTCTATTTTTTTAAACTAAAAGAGCAGGATTAAATATAACTTCACACTCATTCTAATAAGAATTTTCTTGACTAATTTCTTTATATTCCTTATGCATTACCTTATATTCTAGTGCTCTCTAGTGTTCTCTATGAAACATAGCACGTTGGTAAAGAAAGGAAAGAAAGAAGGAAGGAAGGAACGAAGGAAGGAAGGGAGGGAGGAAAGGAGGGAAGGAGGAAGAAAGGAAGGAAGGAAAGAAGGAAAGCAGGAAGGAAGGAAGGAGGGAGGGAGAGAAGAAGGAAGGAAGGGAAGGAGGGAGGAAGGAAAGGATCATAGATTCAGAAGTGAATAAAACTTTTTTTTCACATTTTCCTTTTTTAATTAATTTAATTTTTTAATTAAACTTTTTTTTGATTTTCAAAACATATGCATAGATAGATTTCAAACATTCACCTTTGCAAAACCTTGTGTTTCAAAAAATTTCCCTCCCTCCCACCTTCTCCCCTAGATGGCAAAAAATCCAATATATGTTAAACATGTACAATTTTTCTACACAGATTTCCACAATTATCATATTACATAAGAAAAATCAGATCAAAAAGGGAAAAAATGAGAAAGAAAACAATTTGCAAGCAAACAACAACAAAAAAGTGAAAATACCATGTGGTGATTCACATTCAGTTCCCACAGTCCTCTCTCTGGATATAGATGGTTCTCTTAATCAGAAGACCATTGGAACTGGCCTGAATCACCTCACTTTTGAAAAGAACCTCGTCCTTCAGAATTATTCCTCATATAATCTTGCTGTAGCTGTATACAATGTTCTCCTGGTTCTACTCAAGAAGTGAAAAAATCTTAAATCATCTAGTCCAGTCTTCCTATTTTCTAAATGAAAAAAAAAAAAAAAAAAAAAAAACTGAGACCAAGGCAATCTAAATGGTTTGCTGAGAATAATACAATAGATTAATGGCAGATCTAGGGGGAAAACTCTAATGTATGGCTCCAATGCCCTTACTCTTCTAAAAAATATTGATGAATTATAAAGGGTTTTCAACACCTTTATAACACCTATATAACAATGTTAATAAATAGCAATCATATGGCATTTTTTTTTACATTTTATCTACCCCAAGAAACTCAGTTATTGTAGGGATGGGGACAGGGAAGAGAAAAGAAGGGAATAAGCACTTATATAATACCTGCTATGAATCAGGCACTGTACTAAACTTTTTTTTTTTTAAACAAATGTTATATTGATCCTCATAATGACCCTACAAGGTTGGTTCTATTATTATTCTCATTTTATAGTTGAGGAAATGAGATAGACAGAGGTTAAAGACTTGCTCAGGATCCCACAGCTAATAATTTCTGAGACCAGATTTGAACTCAGAAAGATGGTAAAATGAACCTCCATTCTTGTATTAAATGTGATGTGGCTAATGTAATGGGATCAGGAGAGACACCATAAGACATGATAATGTTAGGAGATACCATGAGAGATGGGGAAAGGGGAAGGAGAAAGACATCATAAGACAGAGTGATGTGGCAAACTGACCCAAAGGAGGACAATGAATAAGACATGGCTATAAGTACAGGGAAAATTTAACCTCAGCAACATGACTGGGATTTCTGATAGGACGTGGCAAAATAAGTCTACCCAAGACTCTTACATGGGTTGTGCCTCAGTGGTTTGATATAATTTGGATTGCTAACTGGATGACCTCCCCAGAGATTGGGACCATGAAGGAAAATTAATTTCTATCAGCACTTTCTCCCTGTCTGCCTCAGAGCTCAATTCTTCAGTTTCTCTCATATCCACCATACAGGAGCTATGAGTGACTATATGGTTTATACTGGTTCAAGAAGATAACTCTGCTTCTTTTACTGTATTTTCCTATTGGGATTCTGTGTTCTGCTGTAGGATTTCTTAGAACATACTGCTTTTATCTCAGGAATCATCTTCCTTTGTCTTTTTAGGAGAAGCAATTTTGCCTATTTTTTAAAATTTCTCAACATATTTTCCTTGAGCCCTTAACTTGGAAGCTGAGTGATCAACACAATTCTCTCACCTTGCTTCCATGGTCCATACATGGATAGATTGTGATTCAGTTAGTGATTATTTTAGGTCTTGACATTTCCTTTTGTTCTTCCCAGTTCTCCTGGAAAAGATTTATTCTTTACACCCAGTTGCAATTGAAGGGAATTGGTTCAAATTGAATCTGTCTACTTCAAGGTAGAATGGAGAACTAGAAGCCTCAAGGTATCTTTCTTCATCCATTTTTCCCTTCTTGGTCAAACACTCAGAAAAGCTTGTCTACATTTGTTGTCTCCATTTGCCCTCATCTTAGTCACTCTGTAATCCTTTGCAAACTGGCAAATTTCAACTGAAATTATTCCCTCCAAATTTACCACTGCTAAATCTTAAAGGTCTTAATTGACAACTTTGATGATCTATTCTCATTCCTCATTCTACTCATCATATCTACTGAATTTAACACTGTTGATCACCCTCTCCTCTTAGATACTTTTTTTGATCATTCTCTCATCTTAAATACTCTCTTGCCCATAATATTACTTTCTTCTGGTTTACGTTCTATATACCTGACTATTCTTTCTTAAACTTCTTTGCTGGCCCATTATCAATATCAGGCCCTTATTAACTGAATTTAACTGTCTTAGTCTCTAAATTGGATCACTGGAGCCATACAAAGCAAAGACAGGTTTTAGAGATTCAGTAGCAATTTAATTAATCATTTTCAGATTGAGGAAACAGGTTGCAAACTGAAAGTTCTCCCAGGCTGGAGACCTCCCCCTGCTGCAACAGAAAGGTAAATATTATATACATAAATCATAAATGAGAAAGGAGAGGGAAAGTAGACTGCAATACAATCATTTTGTTGGATTTGAATTGTTTCCCATGACAAGCCCACAAGTGCAGAACAATATAGGTATTCTCCAGTCCTGTGGGAATAGTCTATAACTGATTGTTTCAAATCACTGAAATAGTTACTTGGTGGGGGACAAGACCAGAGTTTGGGGACAGGAACAGGTTCTACCATTTTTGATTTATTTCATTTAGCATACATAGTTGTCAAGAGATGAATGATCATTTCAGTCTGCATTGTAAGACTCTTGACTCCCAAAGTAGAAGAGGCAGCTCTGAGAAATATAAGTTATTAACATATTCATTATATATAGCATTTTTATAATGTTAAAATTATAATATTTCCTCATTCTCAAACTATGGATATTCCCCAAGCTTCTGTCTTAGTCTCTCTTCTCTTCTAAATCTATACTCTCTCTGTGTCTGCACTAGCACTATCATTTAACTATCACCTCAAATCAGTTATCCATCAATAAATTAATCAACAGATATTTTGTTGCTACCTATATGCCAGAACTCTCATATCTATATCTCCAGGTCCATTTTTCCCTTCAGCGTTAGGCCCACATAAGACATTTGTATTGTTACAAATGAAAATCTCAGGAGACAAAATTTTTGGGTAATTAACAACCAATTTATTAATTAGACAAGCTAATAATCAATAAACTATCATCATTGGTCTCTCTTGATAACCAAAGACCAAACCATGAAGATTCCTGTATGCTTAAATACCTTTAGAAAAGACACCTTTAGTGCCTCTGACAAGTAAAAATCAATCTCGATTTGTAAGCAATTGATAAAGGGGTTAACTTTCAAATGAGAAGATGAGCTAAAAATCTTTATCAACTACTGCTGAGAACATAATTTGATCATAAGACAGTCATTTCCAAAAATCTGGACAAAGAAATTCATCTCATCTAGATTAGTCAAATTGCTCTTCTGTTTATAAGCTGGGTCCCCTGGATTCTAAAAGAGGGATACAACAACAACATGGGTCAAATGCTATAGAGGTCTAATGCACCTAGGTTAGATTCTATTTATATTACAAACAAGAGTAAGGTCCCTCTGTTGGATTAGGTTCAATCAAGATTATGGAGCATATATCCTAAGAATTTGGCTTATCTCATCTATCGGCCATGTCCTTCAGAAACTGACTGAATGACCTACAAAGTCTGGTCCCTAAAATAGGAAACCAGAAAGGAAAAAAAAAATAATCCCAATTTAATAATTGGTTATTAATATAATAGGAAAAAATCATTCCTTTCAGTATGTATAAACACACATACAAATACACAATGTATACATACATATATATAAGAACACATATGTATATATATATATATATATAAACTATATGCACATATGGAATATACATAATGTTTATTATACTATACATACATATTTATATAGATATATGTAGACAAATATGTTTTATACAGCTAGGAAAGCATATTCACACCCACTCAAGTAAGTTTAGTTGTCTCCTGAAAAACAGCCCTTTAGCACAATATATACATGGGGTAATATGACTCCTCATTGATTGAAGGACTACTGGAAAATAGAAATAAAGAATAGAGAAAAAAATAAAGAAGACTGTATGAAATTGGACCTCTATTATAATTTCTTCAGATTTTTTAATATTTATATTAAAATGGTAGTTCTAATACTGCCCAACTTGTTTTTATCACTTATTAGTTCCTTCTATCATTCTTTTCTGTTACTTTCAAGGGATTCATTCAATTTTTGTCTTTTTTCTTCTTTTTTATTACTATTTTTTACCCTCTCCTTCTCCTTGAATCCCAAATACTGCTATGAATTTTGGCCTATATTCCTTCAGAACTTTATATTGTTTTGTGATGATGATACCACCACCAATGTCTGTGCTGCCTTTATATTTTCCAAGTAACTTTTATGAAGTCTTGAACATTTAAAAACTTTGATCATTTAAAAAATATAAATTAAATTTGTATAAAAACTTTATGCATTTCCTATTTTTCTATACTGATAGTTTTTGTATAGCTCATGTTGAAGCCATCTTCTCATTTTTTTTCTTTTCCTTTCAATTTAATTTTTTTATTTCTCTAACAATAGAATATGATAAATTGCATAAAATTTGTTAAATAATCTCAAAATGATTGGTCTCAAGATTCCTTTGAATACAGACTTTTAGCCAAGATGGCAGAGAGGACACACACACCTAAGCTCTTTCTTATCCTCAGAATACTTTTTCATGATACAGTCTCGGAATTAGTACTTGACTGAAAAAACTCATGAATATATTACCAATAGAAGATATCCTCGAAATTCACCAGAAAAGGTCTGTTTTTGCTTGCAGGTGGGGATGGTTACACCAGGCACAGACTGCAGGCAGACAGTGAAAGAATGGAAGGCAGCTCACACTGAGAAGACTGGAAGGGGTAGTCACAGTCATAGGAAAATTTGTGTGGAGAACTTTACCCAGTGTGAACTTCTTTGCCTTGGCATTAAGCCAGTAGATCAGCAGAGAAGCTATAAACACAGGGGGTAAAGACTTCAATCCCAAAATACTGGCATCCCTTGGGACCTGACCACACCCACCTAACACCCAGAGTGACTCAGCAAGCTCTCAGAATCTCAGAGAGTAGCCATTGTTCAGACTGCACAGCCATTGCTGTTCTACTGCTGCTTCATTGTTACCTCCGGTAGTCTGTAGAGGAAGCTTGGTAATACCATACTGCCCAAAAAGCAGACCACATTTGCTTCTTTTTGTTTGTTTTCTTTGATTCTTTTTTGTCAAAATGAGCAAAAAACTAAAGCAAACTCTAACTATAAATGATAGCTTCTATATGGACAAAGAACAGACTTCAAACTCTGAGGAGACTAAAAACAGATTGTCTCCAGATGTCTCCACAAAGGGGAATATGATCTAATCCCCACCACACAAGACTCTCATAGAAGAAATTTAAAAGGCTCTTACAAGAGATCTAGAAGAAAAATGTGCAAAGGGAAGGAAGCTTGGCAAGAGGGTCTGGATAAATCATCCCACTCATTTAAAGAGAGATTGGATAAAGAAATCAACTCCCTGAAAAACAGAATTAGTGAACTGGAAAAGGTGAACAATTCCAAGGAAAACAGAATTAGTGAATTGGAAAAAGAAAATAGCTCTCTAAAAAATAAAATTGGTGAATTGGAAAAAAATTCCATAGAACAAAACAAGTCACTTAAAAACTCAATTGGACAATTGCAAAAAGGAAAAAAAGTAAATGAAGAAAATAATTCATTAAAAATCAGAATTGAACAAATGGAAATGAATGACTTGAAGACACATCAAGAATCAGTCAAACAAAACCAAAAAAAAAAAAAAATGAAACAATGGAAAAAAAAAGTTAAATATCTTCTAGGGAAAACAACAGATCTGGAAAATAGATCTAGGAGAGAAAATCTGAGAATTATTGGACTTCCTGAAAATTATGATGAAAAAAAGAGTCTAGACACAATTTTCCAGGAAATCATCAAAGAGAAATGCACAGATGTTATAGAAACAGAGGGTAAAATAGACATTGAAAGAATTCATCAATCACCTACTAAAAAAGAGACGCCAAAATCAAAACTCCAAGAAATATTGTGGCTAAATTCCAGAATTATCAGACCAAGAAAAAAAATACTACAATCATCTAGAAAAAAAAATTCAAATATAGAGGAGCCACACTAAGGATTACTCAGGCTCTAGCAGCATCCACATTAAAGGATCAAAGGGCCTAGAATCTGATATTCTGAAAGGCTAAGGAACTTGGTATGCAGCCAAGAATAACTTACCCAACCAAAATGAGCATTTTTTTTTCCAGGGAAGAAGATGGATATTCAACGAAATAGGAGAATTTCATCTATTTCTGATGAAAAAACCACAACTAAACAAAAAGTTTGATCTCCAAATATAGGACTTAAGAGAAGCATAAAAAGGTAAAAAGAAAATATTGGGAACTATATTTCTAATATAAATATATATAAAGAGCACCATGTATAATTTGATTTTACACTTATAATATAAAAAAGAAACTAAAGGTGGAAAGGAAATTGTACCAGAAAAAAGGGTAAAGTGGGGTATGCTACATCTCACAAAGAGGCAAAGGAAACCAATTATATCTGAGGGAAAAAAGGGAGGGGGATGAACATAGTGTGTAGCTTATTCTCATTAGAATTGGCTTAAAGAGAAACATAATAGACATATTCTCACCTCATTGAAAAGTGTGAGGGGAAAAATGAAAAGGGAAGGAATAAGCTAAGTGGAAGGGAATACAGAAATTGTGAAGAAAAGGGGTAGTAAGAAAAGGGGAGGAATTCTAAGGTAGGGGGGTGGGATCCTAAAAAGGGAAGGCTGTGAGAGGCAAGTGGTGCTCACAGGTTTAATACTGGAGAGAAGGGAAAGGGGGAAGGAAAGGAGAAAAGCATAAGTAGGGGTTAACAAGATAGCAAGAAATACAGAATTAGTCATTTTAATCATAAATGTGAATGGGGTAAACTCCCCCATAAAGCAGAAGCATATAGCAGACTGAATTAAAAGCCAGAATACTACAATATGTTGTTTACAGGAAACACACTTGAAGCAGGGTGATACATACAGAGTAAAGGTAAAAGGCTGGAGTAGAATCTACTATGCTTCAGGTGAAGTCAAAAAAGCAGGGGTAGCCATCCTGATCTCAGATCAAGCAAAAGCAAAAAATGATCTAATTAAAAGAGATAAAGAAGGGCATTATATCTTGCTAAAGGGTAGCATAAATAATGAAGCAATAATAATATTAAACATATATGCACCAAGTGGTGTAGCATCTAAATTCTTAAAAGAGAAACTGAGAGAGCTGCAAGAAGAAATAGACAACAAAACTATAATAGTGGGAGATCTCAAACTTGTTCTCTCAGAATTAGATAAATCAAACCACAAAATAAATAAGAAAGAAATCAGAGGTAGATAGAATACTAGAAAAGTTAGGTATGCTAGATCTTTAGAGAAAACTAAATGGAGACAAAAATGAGGATACTTTCTTTTCAACAGTTCATGGAATCTATACAAAAATTGATCATATATTAGGACATAAAAACCGCAAATTCAAATGCAGAAAGGCAGAAATAGTAAATGTGTCCTTTTCAGAACATGATGAAATGAAAATTACATTGAATAAAAAGCCAGGGAACATAGACCAAAAAATAATTGGAAACTAAATAATCTCATCCTAAAGAATGATTGGGTGAAACAGCAAATCATAGACATAATTAATAATTTCATCCAAGAAAATGACAATAATGATACATCATACCAAAACTGTGTGGGAGCAGCTAAAGCCTTAGTAAGGGGAAATTTTATATCTCTAGAGGCCTACTTACATAAAATAGAGAAAGAGAAGGTCAATGAATTGGGCTTGCAACTAAAAAAGCTAGAAAAGGAACAAATTTAAAACTCCCAGTCAAATACTAAACTTGACATTCTAAAAATAAAAGGAGAGATTAATAAAATTGAAAGTAAAAAAAAAAAAACTATTGAATAAATAAATAAAACTAAGAATTGGTTTTATGAAAAAAAGCAACTAAATAGATAAACCTTTGGTAAATCTGATCAGAAAAAGGAAAGAGGAAAATCAAATTGTTTTAAAAATGAAAAGGGGGAACTTTCCACCAATGAAGATAAAATTAGAGCAATAATAAGAAGTTACTTTGCCCAACTTTATGCCAATAAATTTGATAATCTAAGTGAAATGGATGACTACCTCAAAAAATATAGGCTTCCCAGATTAACAGAGGAGGAAGTAAATTGCTTAAATAGTCCCATTTTAGAAAAAGAAATAGAACAAGCTATAAATCAATTCTCTAAGAAAAAATCCCCAGGACCAGATGGATTTACATGTGAATTCTACCAAACATTTAAAGAACAATTAACTCCAATGCTTTATAAACTATTTGAAAAAAATAGGAATTGAAGGAGTCCTACCAAATTCTTTTTATGACACAGACATGATACTGATGCCTAAATCTGGTAGGTCGAAAACAGAGAAAGAAAATTATAGAACAATCTTCCTAATGAATATTGATGCAAAAATCTTAAATAAAATATTAACCAAAAAATTACAGAAAATTAACTCCAAGATAATATGCCATTACCAAGTAGGGTTTGTATCAGAAATGCAAGGGTGGTTCAATATTAGGAAAACTATTAGCATAATTCACTATATCAATAACCAAATTAACAAAAACCATATGATCATCTCAATAAATGCAGAAAAAGCATTTGATAAAATTCAACATCCATTCCTAATGAAAACACTTGAGAGTATAGGAATAAATGGACTTTTCCTTAAAATAGTCAGGAGCATCTATTTAAAATCATTAGTAAGCATCATATGTAATGGGGATAAACTGGAAGCATTCCCAATAAGAGCAGGAGTGAAACAAGGTTGCCCACTATCACCATTACTATTCAATATTGCATTAGAAATGCTAGTTTCAGCAGTAAGAGTTGAGAAAGAGATTAAAGGGATTAGAGTAGGTAATGAGGAAATCAAATTATCACTCTTTGCAAATGAGATGATGGTTTACTTAGAGAATCCCAGAGATTCTACTAAGAATCTATTAGAAATAATCTACAACTTTAGCAAAGTTGCAGAATACAAAATAAATCACATAAATCATCAACATTTTTATACATAACCAATAAAATCCAATAGCAAGAGATACAAAGAGAAATTCCACTTAAAGAAACTACAGATAGCATAAAATATTTGGGAATCTATCTGCCAAAGGAAAGTCAGGAATTATATGAGCAAAACTACACAACACTTTCCATACAAATAAAGTCAGATTTAAACAATTGGAAAAATATTAAGTGCTCTTGGATAGGCTGAGTGAATATAATAAAGATGACAATACTATCTAAACTAATCTATTTATTTAGTGCAATACAAATCAGACTCCCAAGAAACTGTTTTAATGACCTAGAAAAAATAACAACAAAATTCGTATGGAAGAACAAAATGTCAAGAATTTCAAGAGAACTGTTATGGGCCAGAGCTCTGAACTTAAAACAAAGGATTCTTACAAAGTACTAAGTCAGTGGAATTGATAGAGACAATAGTTATCTAATGGTTTAGTATGATTGATTTAATTCTACTAGGAGATGTTATGGGCCAGAAATTGAATTGGAATTGAGGAGACAACAATTAAATCTAGTTAAGCATTGATTTAATACTACAACAAATAATGGTTTCCTAGTGATATAATGATTTATTTGTACTCAGTGTGGGACATATAAGCTAGAAGCTTCAGCCAGGGAGATTCAAGACAAGCAGACAGAAGGCTGGAGCACAAGTCCAAGCCCTAGGACTCAGACAGATTCATCCCATCTCATACCACCTTGGTGGCAGGCTCTCCTCCTTCATGTCTCCACTGAAACCAAGATTCTGGAAGGCCCCCAGAAAACTAGCCAAGCCCCAAATGAAGGAGATAAGACTTTGAAGGAGATAATAAAGGATTTGGACTTTAACACCTGGAGGTACTTGTGGTGATTACTGAACTGAAACAAAGGCTGCTCCCAGAGACCCCAAGAAAACCTCAACAGAGAACATTACATTTCTGGTGCCCAATGTGGAGCTAAGAACCTTTATCTGTGACCCAGAAATTAGGGTGAATACAAAAATAGGCAAGGAAACTTTGTTAAGGGCTAAAGTATCCCAGCTGAAATGGTATATGTTTAGAAAATAGCCTTCTTTTCCAATTCAAGGGAAATATGTAGAGAGCTTTGTCAGGATTATGAAAAACCAAGGCTTGATGGTAACTTGGATGCAGATCATTGAACTTTTAGAAACTGTACAGTACTCATTTCCTTGATTCTGTAAGGAAAAAGAATTGAATCCAGATGAGTGGAAATTAGTAGGACAGCAACTATGTCAATACTACAGTGATAATGAACCTGACTCAATTTCCAAAGAAACAATTTATATATATATATATATAATTTAATACAACTGGCTTTAAGAAATTATATAAGTTATAGAACAAGGAAAAAGAAGAAAGAGCAGGAGGGGGAAGATCCAGACAAACTAGGTGAAAAGGATGAAGAATCAGATAAGAATGGAGTTAAGTACAATTCTGAGTGTAGTGCTTCACAGCAGAAGCTATTAAGGCCATCCCCTAACCTACTTCCCTCAATTAACCCTTCATGGGTGGAAGGAGAAGGAGGAGGGGGAGAGGCAGTAACACAATCAGTACCACCTAGGAATTAGCCTATGACAAGATTACAAAAGACACTGGTTAAGGCAAAAAAAGAATGACAGGATATATCTGATTCAATAAATTCATACCCTATGATTGAAGAGCTTGACTCTATGGAGAAGATACACTCCTTTTGATCTGGAAAAAGTTAAGGATTTGGAAAAGGATTGAACTCTTTATGGGGCTACATTATCTTATGTTAAGAAGTTACTAGAAAATTTGGCTTATGAAATGTTAACCCCTAGCAACCCCTAGTTAATCCATAGGAAGAACATGTTTAGAATCTGGACAAAACTTGTTGTGGCTTTCAGAGTATAGTGAATTATGCAGGATACAAGCCCAACACAATAAGCAAACTGGAGCTACATACAAATCAACTTTGACCAACTAGCAGGTAAAGGTCAGTAAGCAGACAATTCAGCACAGACTAATTATCCCATAGTAGCATATGAGCAAATTGCTATTGATGCAATTAAATCTTGGGGTTCCCTCCCAGTAAAAGATTAAAGGGAAGCCTTCACAAAGATAGAGCAAGGTCCCAATGAACCTTTTGCTGATTTTGTGGGGCAATTGCAAACAACTGTCACAAGAACCATTGGAGAAAATGCAGCTACAAGAATTATGATAAGATAATTGGCTAAGGAATGCTAATGAGATTTGCAGAAGAATTATACGGAGATTACACAAAGATGCTCCTTTAGAGGAGATCATAAGATATTGTGCCACAGTGGGCACAAGTGCTTATTATACCCAGACTATGAAGAACATAGGAAGACAGAGTCCCTCTTGGCAAAGGACTTCTAAAGAGATTTGTCGATGTTCTCAGTGTGGATAAATAGGACATCTGAGAACACAATGTAGGCAAAGGGATAGAATGAAAGGACAGGGTGAGAGAACACCTAAAACCTTATGTCCAAAATGCAACTGAGGCTTCCACTGGACTTCAGAATGTAGACTGACCGAAAGAAATGAGAGGCAGGATGCAGCTCCAAGATATAACAAAAGACAGGTGGGGCATGATGGCAGCTAAGGTTACACCTTTAGAAGCTCAGGACTCTGATGTGATCAATCAGCAAGAAAAAAAAAATCTGATGGGAAAAAAGGATTACATAATCTATGAGCCAAAAAGCAATCAGATGACAGAAAGGGATTACAGTTGGAGAGAATATAGGCTTTTTTAACCCAACAGAAGGGCAGTGTCCAGTTCAAGCAGCTTGAATGTAATTGCCAGATGATGTGGAGAGATCCAGAAAGTGGTAAATGGAAGGGACTAGATAGGTTAACTTCTTGGGAGAAAGGATTTGCTTGTATTTTTACAGATGGAGAAGGAATCAAATGGGTATCAACAGTACCTGGCTCAGAGAGACAGAAAAAGAGAAAAACCTCAAAACAAAGGAGAAGACCTAAGAACAAAATCTGCAGGAATCATTGGATTCCCTAACAAGAGATGAGACTATTACAAGACTTCAAAACTTGCAGGAATTATTGGATTCCTGGCACATGAAATAATGGACAATAGATTCCTTTTGAACTATTTCTAGGACTTATGGTCATGTATAATTCCTGATGTTGATTCATGTTATTTGTTACATCACTACTAGCTTATGTTATGTTACTATGTAATTTATGTAGTAATGTGTAATACCTCCCATATTGATGGATTTATGTATATTTGTTTTAAGAGTGAGACCCTTCATAAACCTGCTAATCTGATTTGATTTCCCATTTCCTTTGGTATCTTCATTTCCCTTCCTGAGACATCAGGGAGGGTATGATCATCTCCTTTTATGGTGTTTTCACCCCTTTTTTGAGCAGACAGGGAAGGCATTATTATCTCCTTTTGTGGGGTTCTCACCTCCTTCAGAAGCCAGGGATGTCATGACCAACTATGTTCTAAAAACAAAAGAAAGTGGGAGATGTTATGGGCCAGAACTTTGAATTTGAAACAAAGTATTAAGTCAGTGGAATTGATAGAGACAATGTTTATCTAATTTAGCATGGTTCAGTATGATTGATTTAATCCTACAGGGAGATGTTATGGACCACAACTTGAAACAAGGTACTAAGTGGAATTGAGGAGACTGGTTAAATCTAGTTTAGCATTGATTTAATCCTACAACAAATAATGGGTTCCTAGTGATATAATGATTTAGTTGTACTCAGTGTGGGGCACATAAGCTACAAGTCTCAGCCAGAGAGATTCAGAGACAAGCAGACAGAAGCCTGGAGGCTGAAGGCTGGAGCACAAGCCTAAGCCCTAGGACTCACAGATTCATCCCATCTCACACCACCTTGGTGGCAGGCTCTCCTCCTTTGTTTCTCCACTGAAACCAAGATTCTGGAAGGCCCTCAGAAAACTAGCTGAGCCCCAAGTGAATGAGATAAGACTTTGAAGGAGACAATAAAGGATTTTGGACTTTAACACCTGGCTATATTTGTGGTGATTACTGAACTGAAATGAAGGCTCCTCCCTTAGACCCCAAGAAAACCTCAACAGAGAACATTACATTTTACAGAGAACATTACAGGAACTAATGAAAAAAAAAAATCAAAAAGCTGTACCTGATCTGAAACTATATTATAAAGCAGCAGTCACCAAAACCATTTGGTATTGGCTAAGAAGTAGACTAGTTGATCAGTGAAATAGGTTAGGTTCACAGGACAAAATAGTCAATAACTATAGCAATCTATTGTTTGACAAACCTAAAGATCCCAACTTTTGGGATAAGAATTCATTATTTGACAAAAACTGCTTGGAAAACTGGAAATTAATATGCAAAAACTAGGCATGGGCCCACATTAACCCCATACACCAAGATAAGATCAAAATGGGTTCATGATTTAGGCATAAAGACCAAGATTACAAATAAATTAGAGGAACATAGGATAGTTTACCTCACAGACTTGTGGAGGAGGAAGAAATTTATGAACAAAGAAGAACTAGAGATCATTATAGAAATAGAAAATTTTGATTATATAAAATTGAAATGCTTTTGTTCAAACAAAACTAATACAAACAAGATTAGAAGGGAAGCAGTAAACATTTTTACACTTAAAGGTTATAATAAAGGCCTCATTTCCAAACTATATAGAGAATTGACTCTAATTTATAATAAATCAAGCCATTCTCCAATTGATAAATGGTCAAAGGATATGAACAGACAATTTTCAGATGAAGAAATTGAAACTATTTCTAGTCATATGAAAAGATGCTCCAAATCATTATTAATCAGAGAAATGCAAATTAAGAAAACTCTGAGATACCACTACACACCTGTCAGATTGGCTAAGATGACAGAAAAAAATGTTGGAGGGGATGCGGGAAAACTGGGACACTGATGCATTGTTGGCGGAGTTGTGGACAGATCTAGCCCTTCTGAAGAACAATTTGGAATATGCTCAAAAAGTTATCAAACTGTGCATATCCTTTGATCTAGCCATGTTACCACTGGGTTTATATCCCAAAGAGATCTTAAAGAAGGGAAAGGGACCTGTATTTGCCAAAATGTTTGTGACAGCCTCTTTGTAGCCGTAGAAACTGAAAATTGAATGTATGCCAATTACTTGGAGACTGGTTGGGTTAATTGTGGTATATGAATGTTATGGAATATTATTGTTTTGCAAGAAATGACCAGCAGGATGAATACAGACAGGCTTGGAGAGACTTACATGGACTGATGCTAAGTGAAATGAGCAGAACCAGGAGATCATTATACACTTTAACAACAGTACTGTATGAGGATGTATTCTGATGGAAGTGGATATCTTCAACAAATTCAGTTCCAATTGATCAATGATGGACAGAATCAGCTACATCCAGAAAAGGAACACTGGGAAATGAATGTGGATTACTTGCATTTTTGTTTTTCTTCCTAGGTTATTTTTACCTTCTGAATCCAATTTTTCTTGTGAAACAAGAAAACTGTATGAATCTGTACACATATATTGTATCTAAGACATACTTTAACATGTTTAACATGTATGAGACTGCCTGTCATCTAGGGGAGGGAATAGAGGAAGGGAAGGGAAAAGTTGGAACAGAAGTGAGTGCAAGGGACAATATTGCAAAAATTACCCATGCATATGTTCTGTCAATAAAAAGCTATTTTTAAAAAAAAGATTCCTTTGAATACTTAAAAACTCTTGAGAACTTTAAAGAGTTTTGTTTATATAAGTTATATTCATCAGTAGCTACCCTGTTACAAATTAAAACTGACAAAATTTTAATTTACTTATCATTTCATTAAAAATAACAAAATCAAACATTATGAGATTTTACAATCTTAATGAAAATATCTAATTTTCAAACAAAACATTAAGAAGTATTATTATTTTACCATTGCTGTTGTTTTTAATCATTTTTATTTGTTTTTAATAACATTTTATTTTTCCCAATTACACTTAAAAATGTTAACATTTTATTTTATTTTGCATTTCAAATTCTCTCCTTCCTACTTTGCCCTCCATGTTTTGTGAAAGAAAAACAGGTTCCCCATCCCCACTCACCCCCCAAAAGTAAAAAATAATATGCTTCAATCTGTATTCAGACTCCATCTTTTGAGATGGACAGCTTTTTTCATCATGAATCCTTTGGAATTACCTTGAATCATTTCAGATATGGTATGACGAAGCCACCTTTTTGTACATTATTTTTTTATTTATTCCCTTGATATTCTTAACCTTTTGTTAGGTGATCTTGCACAACCCTCCCTCACTTAAATCCAACTCACTTGCATGGCATGGTATCACCTCCTTGATGCCATGATCCTCTTCGAAAATAAAGTACAAATAACAATAACAAGAATCTTCCAGAAAAATCCTATTATTTTTTCTAGTTATATAAAATAATTTTTGGTTGCTTGATTTATATGGCTCTGAATAAGTATACCATCATATCATCTGTAAAGAGTGATTTCCCCCTCCCCCCTTATTGCCTATTCTAATTCCTTCAATTTATTTTTCTTCTCTTAGGACTACATTAACATATTATTAATAATATTAACATACGTTAACAATATTGAATTGTTGTGGTGATAATAGGTACCCTTGATTCACTCTTGATATTATGGGGAAGACTTCTAACTTATCTCCATTCCAGGTGATGTTTGCTGATGGTATTAGATAGATATTACTTTTCATTGCAAGGAAAACTCCATTTATTCCTATTTTTCCCTGTGTTTTTTTAATAGGAATGAGTGTTGAATTTTATTGAAAAGCTTTTTATTCATCTATTAAAGTAATCACATGATTTTTGTTGCTTTTGTTATTGATGGTAAAGATAGCTTTCCTAATATTGTACCAGCTCTGCATTGTCATTATAAATTACAACTGGAAGTACTTTGTGACTGGTATGATATATTGCTATAATCTCCCTGATAATATTTTATTTTAAATTTTCACATCAATATTGATTAGAGAAAATGGTCTACACTTTTTTTTCTTTTTTCTTGTTCTTCCTGGTTTGTTTCAGCAATATATTTGTCTCATAAAAATAATTTTGTAGGATTCCTTCTTTCCTTATTTTTCCAAATAGTTTATATAATATTGAAATTAATTATTCTTTAAATGGCTCATATAATTCATTTGCAAATCCATGTGGCTCTGAGAAGTTTTCTTAGGGAATTTTTGGGGCTTATTTAATTTCTATTTTCTACAATGGGCTTATTTAAGTATTTTATTTCCTCTTCTGTTAATCAGAGTAATTTACTCTGATTTTTAAATTTATTGGAATATAATTATGCAAAATAACTCAGATTTTCAAACTTATCGCAATATAATTGGACAAAATAGCATCTAATAATTATTTTGATTTCCTCTTCATTGATGGTGAATGTAACCTTTTCATTTTTGATACTATTCATTTAATATTATTTTGTTAAAAATCAAATTAATAATGGTTTATTTATTTTATTGGTGTTTTCATAAAACCAGTATCTTCTTTTATTTAATAGTTCAATGGTTTTCTTCCTTTCCATTTTATTAATTTCTCCTTTGATTTTTAAAATTTCCAATTTAGTACCTAGTTGGGATTTTAAATTTTTTTTCTTTTCAAGTTCTTTTTTTTTTACTTGCTTGCCCAATCCTTTTATCTGTTCTTTTTTCTACTTTTCTGATGTTACCATGTAGAGATATAATTTTTCATTGAGTGCTGCTTTGATTTCATCCCATAAATTTTGATATGCTGTTTCACGAATAATGTAATTACTGATTGTTTCTATGATTTGTAATTTATCATATGTAATTTATTACATGTAATTTTTATTGCATATAAAATGCATTCAATATTTTTGCTTTTTTGCATTTGATTGTGAAGTTTTCATGATATAATATGTAGTTAATTTCTGTGCAGGTTTCATGTACCACTGAGGAAAAAGGCATATTACTTTCTATTCCCATTCAATTTTTTCCAAAGGTCCACCATATTTAATTTTTCTAAAATTCTATTCCCCTTATTTCTTGATTGCTTTTTTTATACTTAGATTTATCTAGTTCTGAGAGGGGACAATTGAGGTCCCTTCATTTTCTCCTATAACTCAGTACTTTTTCCTTTAAAAATTTGAATATTATACTGTTTAATGCATATATGTTTGTTATTTATATAACACCATTTGCTATGATGCCTTTTATTTAGCAAGATGTTCTGCCTTATCTCTTTTAATTGAATCTATTTTCATTTTTGCTTTCTCTGAGATCATGACTACTACTCCAGCTTTTTTTTTTTTAACTTTAGCTAAAGTATTAAAGATTCTGCTCTAGACCCTCGACATTACTCACATGTGTGTGTTTTTGCTTCAAATATATTTCTTGTAAACAAGGTATTGTAGGGTTCTCCTCTGCTATCTGCTTCTGCTTTAGGGGTAAATTCCTCCCATTCATATTCATAGTTATGATTACTGTGAATCCCTCCCCCATCCTATTTTTTTCCTATTTATTCTCTCTCTCTCTCTCTCTCTCTCTCTCTCTCTCTCTCTCTCTCTCTCTCTCTCTCTCTCTCTCTCTCTCTCTGTCTTTCTCTCTTTCTTTCTCTCTCTCTCTCTCTCTCTCTCTCTCTCTCTCTCTCTCTCTCTCTCTCTCTCATACACACACACACACACCCCCCCACACACACCCCCACACACACAGAGCCAGAGTGTTTTGCTTTTGACCACTGTTTCCCCCAATCCACCATCCCATCTCTGTTACTCCCTCCTATTATTCCCCTCCCTTCCTCCTTCCCTAAAGAGTAAAATATATTTCTGAACTAAATGAGTGTGTATGTTTTTCCCTTTTTGAGGCAATTCTGCCCACCAGCTCTCCTCCCCCATATGTCCTTCCATGATAGAAGATTTTTCAGTCAGATAATTTATGTCATTTTACTTCTCTCTTTCTTTTTCTCTCAATGCAATCTTCTTTCTCTCCCTTTAATTTTTTTTTAATATCATCTTATCAAAGTCAACTTATACTCATGCTCTCTGACTTGTAAATTCTTTCTTACTGATCTAATAGTGATAAAATGCTTACAAGTATCATCTTCCCATGTAGGAATGTAAATTGTTTGACTTAATTGAATCCTTTATGTTTTATCTTTCCTGTTTATTTTTTTAATGCTTCTCTTGAATTTCATAATGGTTTTATATATCCATATCCATATCTATCTATATAATATACACATATGTATCTTCTAATTGTTGATGCATTTCATTATACAATATTTTAAAATTACATTTATTAATATATATGTGTGTCTGCAGTTATTCTTTCAACTAAAAATGATTTATGAAAAAAGTGCTAGGTCATCTGACAACTCACATGATTGCACAAGTAGTTTTCTTGGAGACAACCATCACTCTTCAGTATGCAGCAGAAGTGCATTATGTATACTTCCCTTTTTTTTTTTCACACAGAACATTAAAAAGATATTACTTAAGTGTTGAGATTTCATAAAAATCAATACTTCCTATTCCTTCATCAAGGACTTTCTTAAATTAAATTTTTTTTTATTTTTTTCACTTCAAGTGAATGGGGCTATGAATGCAATGACTACTAATCCAATTTGGAGATCATCCCTTGATTTGTACTATAGCATTAGGAGTTTAATCCGGAATTACTTTTGTACCATCAGCATAAAAGTCAATAGTTTGCTCTAGGGTAAGCCAAGAAATTGGAAAAAAAAAAAGTTATGCAACATTTTGTATATTTTAGCACTATTTGGGTCTGTTCCCAAGAATTCAATATGTTCTTCTTCAATGATTTGCTGATATTAAATGAACACAATTACAGAATTTAAGAGCTGGAAGACATTTCATTGGCCATTAAAGATGCTCATTAAAAAATAATTCCTTCAGCATTTTAAAGAAAGCATTCCTAATGGGTAAAATAGGCAACATTATATACCATGAAGGGTATAGCATCCTCCAAATCTATAAAGAATTAATGGGAAGGGATGGGCAGACAGGCAAGCAGAGGGTGAGGGAAGAAGACAGGAAGGGATCCATGGTGAGGGGATTAAATAATAGCAAAGCAAGTTAAGGAGCAGAATTAAAGCAGTCAGCAGAGATTGGAAAAATATTTGTGTGTGTGTGTGTGTGGGGAGGCAAATGTGTCTATGTATGTGTGTGTATATATCTACATATGTATGCATAAATATATCTTTACTTAACTATAGCTTGCTTGGGGCTTGCGGGATGAAAGGGGAAAAAAGAATAAAGTAAAAAAAGGTAGGCAGTTGAGAACAAACATACAATTTATAAGGAAGGAAAGAAAAAATGGACAGTCATGAATATAACTTTTTCTATTTATATATACTTGAACTGGTAATTTGTGATTTTATATTTTGAATTCTTCCTGATGTTCTGCTGAGCACATGACAATTTTCTCTTTTGTTTTGTTTCATTTTGTTTTGTATCCCTTTTCTGTATTTTTCTTTTTCTTGTTTTTTAAATAAAATATTTCTAATTAATTAAAACTTTTTATTTTTAATACATATGCATGGATAATTTTTCAACATTGATCCTTGTAAATTTTGTGTTCCAATTTTTCCCCCTTGCCCCTACACCTCCCCTAAATGGCAAATAATCCAATATATGTTAAACATGGTAAAAAACATTAAATCCAATATATGCATATATATTTATTTATACAATTATCATGCTGCATAAGAGAAATCAGATTAAAAGGGAAAAAATGAGAAAGAAAATAAAATGCAAAAAAATAATAATAATAATAACAAAAAGAGTGACAATGCTATGTTGAGATCCACACTTAGTTTCCACAACCCTCTCTCTGCATGTAAATGGTTCTCTTCATCACAAGATTATTGGAACTGGCCTCAATCATCTCATTGTTGAAAAGAGCCATGTCCATCAGAATTGATCATCTATAATCTTCTTATTGCCATGTACAATGATCTCCTGGTTCTGATTTCACTCAACATCAGTTCATGTAAGTCTCTCCAGGCGTCTCTAAAATCATCTTTCTGATCGTTTCTAATAGATCAATAATATTCCATAATATTCATATACCATAACTTATTCAGCCATTCTCCAACTGATGGGCATCCACTCAGTTTCTAGTTTCTTGCCACTGCAAAAAGGGCTACCACAAACATTTTTGCACATCTGGATCCCTTTCCCTCCTTTAAGATCTCTCAGGGATATAAGCCCAATAGAAACACTGCTGGACCAAAGGGTATGCACAGTTTGATGCCTTTTTGAACATAGTTCCAAATTGCTCTCTAGAATGGCTGGATCAGTTCACAACTCCATCAATAATGTATTAGTGTCCCAGTTTTCCCACATCCTTTCCAACATTCATCATTATAAAATATTTTTTTTTAAAAGAAAGAATTCCTAGCATATAAACATGAATCTTATGAGTAGTTTATAAGCCTCTGTACCTTTTGATTACTTATTACTTTATAATATTATTTATATTATTTTATCATTCTCTTTGTACCCACTTTTATCTTGAAGTCAGATACTCAATTCATATACATACATACATACATATATATATATATATATATATACATATATATATATATATATATATATCCATCATTTATATAAAGTTATCTCTCTTTGTCTCTGCATTTGTTGCAGTTTCTGTGTCTTTATATCCTCTCTTCTCTCCTCTCTTGGTCTTCATGCATAGAACTATAGGTATTTGCATATGAATGTCTATTCTTACTTCATCTACTTCATTTTCCCTAACAGCTATAAGTGCATAAGTTTCATCTTCATGATGGATTTGTTTTAATTAATTAAATAATTTTGCTTATGCTCATTATGTATTTTAGGATGAGAGAGCCTGATATCAAACAGGAAATTATATTTCTCATTGTTCCCTTTGTCAATCAATGGTCACAAAAAATCTGTCAATAGATATGCCTTACCTTTCAAAGGGAGATGCAATCAAAATATTTTTCTAACAATATTTTCTAAAAATGAGCTTTCATTTTAAAGTCCCAAACAATGACCTCATTCCAATAACCTTTCCAAGCTTACCTTTTCATGGATTATCTACATTTTATTTATTTTGAGCAAAGCATCTATTTCAATATCAGATAGCATTTGTTAAACACAATAGAAGTTCTCCCCGCTTTCCTGACCTTCATAGCAATTTTGCATTAGGATTAGAAAGACTTTTATCTTGAGGCATTTAAAACCTTTTGCAACCTGAATCTTTTATATGCTTTTAGGTTTCTGATATTTTACTCTTCTCTATTCACTTTGATCCAACATTGCACTACCCCATACCATCAAGTACATACTCTACTTCTCATCTAGGATATCTCTGCACCCCCATGAATAGAATGCTCTGCCCCCTCACTCCTAACTTTTAGTTCCTCTCTTTCCCCTTCCTTCTTCAAAACTCACTTTAAATGTTTTCTACATAAGGGCTTCGCCTGTTCCAATTGCTGCCCCAGATTACCCTTTCAGATTACATGCATGCAAACCTATACATATGTGTAATATACATAAAATATGTAAACTTATTTAAATATATACATTTGTACATGTCTAGATACATATGTAGATTGTTGTAAATAGAAGATATAAACATACCATATATGTGTGTATATATAATATAATATAATATAATAATATTAATATTATAATATAATATGTAACAATGCTATATATATCTTCTATATGTGTTCTTCCCTTCCCCTGTGAAGACTAAGTTAGCACCCTGGATGCCTTAGAATCAGCCGGAGTCAGGATAAGCAAAAGTCCTTGGTCTTTATTCTTGATCTAATTTAGGGGTAGAAGTGAAGGGGATTGGCGAAGGATCTCCATGACCTCCCTTCTCCTCCTCTACCCCAAAGTGACCCTGGCTTGTTTTACTCCACCCCCTAATCCCTCTTAAAATTCTCTGTATAACCAAAAAGATTGAGCTAGCACAGAATAGTGGGAAGGGCCATTTTCCAAGCATAAACTAATAGAGTATTGTCCAATCAGCAATTAGCCTTAAGTTCTGGATTGTCTGATTCCAGTCCATCAACTCAGAGTTTCAGCCCTTTTTCACTCCCCCATCTTAGATTTAGCTCCTTGAGATCTGGAGGATTTTTGTTGTTGTTGTTGTTGTTGATTTTGATTTGCTGTTTTGATTTTTTTTTTTTAAACCTTTGCATGGAAGGGTTTAACAGGGTCCCTGACATAATAAGAACATAATAAATAAATTCTTATTGATTATTTGACTACAGTCACACCCTGGATATTACTTTTCACTAACCATTTAATTCAGCTTCTGGGATGATATGTGCCCTTATATTTTCAAGACAAAACAGAATTCTTTGTCTCAGTCTAAACGAAGTCAAAAAACAATGATAATATCGCTTTTCCTCCTCATAGGCGGAGAAAAATGAACAGAAAGGGAGGGATCTGCTACTCCTCCTCCCTTGGCCTCTGTGTGTCTCTCCTATTTAAAGGTAAATTTGTGAATGGAAGTTCTGGATGCGTATTCCTTGCCATAACTACCCAAAGGTTTGTGGACTTTTTAAGGACTGAAATGCAATTTAATCATACCAAAAATTAATACAAACAAATTAGGGTCTTTTGTATCTCCAGTGAGCAGCGGCGACAGCCACTTTCTTCCAGGTAAAGGAGACCGACAAGCAACCTTGATCCGCGTGACACTGAATGCACTGATTAAAGGGCTAACCTATCTCCACTACTCTGTCCCGGCTCCCTCTGGTTAGAACCCATTATTTCGCATACAAAAAAAGGGAAGGGTGGGAGGGAAAGGGTGAGTGTCACTCAACACTTGCGGCCAATGAGAGAGGTCGGGGCCCCGCCTCTTTTCCTGGGCTTTGCAGCAGGGCAAGCGCAGCAGGGAGGCGGCTGCTGCGAACCACCGCCCATCAGCTGAAAAATTCAGCCGGGTGCCTTCCGGGACGTGTAAGGGTGGCTGCCGGTGGAGGAGGAGGAGGAGGAGGAAAAGGAAAAGGAAAAGGAAAAGGTGGTGGTCTTGGTAAGAGGACATCTGGGGCGCCTTGGCCTTCAGAGAGCCTATGGAGTGGTGTCAATGCATTTGCGGCCTGCCTAGTGTCTGCGGGGGGGTCTCTGCAGCGTTCCTCCTTGTTTGTGTAACGTGGTATTTCTTGGACGCCGCCCTGGGCTTTGCCGCAGCAGCAGAAGCTGCAGCTGTGGGAAGGACAGAGAGCCTCCGGTAATCGCAGCTACTGAGAGAGCGCCCCTTTTCTTTGCTTCCCTTCTCCCTTCCCAGTTGATAGGGTGGAGGAGGCCTGAGCAGTTTCTATCTATATTGGGGCTGAGGGGCGGTTTTTCCTGACCTGGCATAAGGAGGGAGTGTGTTGGAAGGGGGATGGGGGGCGCTAGTTCCGCATTCCTGGCGAGATCAGCTGGCTTGGGGACCTAGGACTTGCCTCTTTCCTTATGGCGCTCACCCCAGTTGTGTGCCCAGATTTCTCCCTGTGCTTCTCTTTCCTGTTGCCTCCGTATTCCCAAAGCTCTGCCACCTGAACCTGTTGCTCAGAAAGGACACTGGAGAGTAATGTCAGTGTTCTTGCGGGCACCTGGGGAGTATGAAAATAGTCTAACACTCCTATCCTTTCCTGAATCTTTCCAGGTCTTTTCTTTCTTAGTTCATCCTGGCCTGAGCATCATGCACACGTGAAGTCAGGAGGTAGGGAAAAAGCTTATGGTGTGCTTCCAGTGATTGAAAAGTTCTACTGGGAAACATTACCACAAACTCTAGAGGAGTTAGCTGCTGAGATGAACCAGAAATTCATAACTTCCCCTGAGGGATGGAGTTGACCTGTTCCTTTTTTCAACTAATGTGTTTAATAATTAAATTTCAAAGTATCCTTTCTGAACATTGGGGAACTGAAAAAGAATATTGTACAGAAATAAATGAACCATAGTTCATATTGTCAGGAAGTCATACTTTGGGTTAAGTTCATTTATTGACTTAAATTTTCTGTTATGTTCTTTAAAAAAAAAAAAAAAGTGATTATCAAAAACTTGAAAACAAAGAAAACAGAATCCTTCCAGGTTCTCCCTAGTCACTTTTTCTTGCATTTCTTATAAATAGAAAAATCCATTACCCAAGTCAGGCCACACTTTTTTTTAACCGTTTAAGTTATTGACATACAGTATTTTAAAATGAAATTTTGACTGTACTGCCTCCCAACATATTCCATCAAGATTCTTCAGAACTTTTTCCTGTTTATATGCAGACTTAAGCAAATAATTTTTCAGGTTTGTGAAATACCTCTCAATTTGTTTATGTCTTGATAGCTTGGTAAGTAACCCTTCTGGTTTAGCCTATACCACACATGCACAAAGATTGATAATGGTCCTGACTTATATCTTGTGATAGGGAGTGAACCTTAGTAGCAGGTTGCTTCAAACTTGTGACTGCAAGATTATGCTCTGGATTCTTAGTTTTCACATCAGTTAATAAGAGACCATATTAACTCACTAATACTAACTATCCTGTCTTTGTGTCTTTGCTTTTTTTTTTTTTTTCCCTCCTCTCACTTTAATTTTACTCTTCCTTATGATACAAACCCTAGACTTGAGTTACACAAGTAATACAGTAGGGAAGAGTTAAATTAAGTATGAACTTAAATATGAAATTCTAATTGATCCCAGAATTAGGTGCTTGTTGGAGTGAAGATTGTGGGGAACATGAAAAATCCCTGTGGTAATATAAACTGAGATTGAGGAGCACTTAGATTCTAGAACTCTAAAGTGAAGTATTATGAATTTTTTAAAAGTTCTGAGAACCCCAAAAGTTCTGAACAACTATCTATTTATGAATTATGACATTAAAAAATAGATAGTGGACCTGTCATTTCATTGATGTAGGGAATTTCCATATATGGAAAGTAATTCTATCAATGCATATCAGCATTTTCCATGAAATTTATAGTTTTAGAATTGCCTAGAACAGAGATAGATTAAATGAATTGTTCAGGGTATATAAATATGAAGTGAGACTTGAACCCAGGTCCCTCCATTACACCAGACTACCACTGTAACATTCATTTTTCTTTGTTTTTTTATTTCTTTTTTTCCACTGGAACATTCATAATAAACAGTAGAAGAAACAGGTACATTTTAAAGGACATTTTGAAATTTGATAAGGCTTGGATATTTCTTCATTCTTCATGCTGTTCTATCTTGGCTATCATTTAAAACTTTTCCAAATAACAAAAGAAATAAAACATATTGTTCTACCTATCAGAATCAAATTCATCAAATGAGACATTTTGGTTCTTCAAAGTAATCTTAAATATTGGTCCTATATAGTTGGTGTATCATTGAAGATGTGTTTAATTCTTCATGACTCCATTTTGGAATTTTCTTGGCAAAGATGTTGAAATTTTTGCCATTTCCTTTTCCAGCTCATTTTATAGATGAGGAACTGAGCCAAACAGGAGTAAATGACTTGCCCAAGTTCACACAGCTAATAAATTTCTGAGACTGGATTTGTTTTTAATTTTTGGAAAAAACCAAACATTTTCATAACATAGTCTAATAAAGAAAATTATTGCATATGAAATAGCAAATTATGTACAATATGGAGTTTGGTTTTGAACTCAAAATAAGTCTTCCTAATTCCAAATTCAGTGTTAGCTCCACTTCATCACTTAACTTTGGTAGCCATTCTTCTATAGTTGTTATATTTTAAGTGACCTACAGGGTGATGGGGCATATAAATCCTACGTTCATGATGGCTATGTCTTTCTGATAAAACAGCCAGCATTCATTATGTGTTAACTGTGTGACAGGTCCTGAATTAGGGGCTGAGATACAATAAACAAACAAACAAACAAACAGGAGTCTAAGAAAGCACTGAAATTGATTTATTGTCATTGTGTAAGTTCCTTTAAGTAAATTTGTTTATATCTATAATTGAGGGTAGTGCCCTACCTATGCCTCAGTACTTAAAAGATCAATATTTATATTGGTATGAGATGTTTCCCCTTTCATTGATCACAAGTCTTTTATGCCTTAGTGTCTTCATGAGTTTCTATAGTAAGACAATTCACTATTCTGCCTCTAGTAATGCTGGTGACAATCTCAAAGATTTTAAATAGGCTTTTTCTTATCCAGTGGATATGTAATCTGAGCCCAGGCCCATAACAAAACCCCCTTAAGATATATTAAGATATATTGTCTTGGCCTTCAAGAACCTACAATCATCTTGATATTATGATGAAGTTTCAGATTAGAATTCTAATGGTGGCATTTCACTTAGTAAAACACTTGATAAGTGCTTTTGAATTGAAGTGCCCATGAAAATTTTGTACCCCAGCATATAGTTTTACCAAAACTTTAAAACCACATGTCTATTAATTAAAAGATACTATTTAGTAAAAAAAAAAAAAAAAATCTTTTGTTTGAAAAATCTGCTTATATCTTTAAAATGTTCTTTAGAAATGTCTTGAGGGAAAAATAGAGTAATGATTGCTATTTGGAGCATTAAACCTCTGTCAGCTTTTTAGTCTTGTCTTTGGCATCAATATTTTTAAGTTTGTTTTTTGAGGGTGATGCTGGATTTGGAATTAGAGAAGCTAGGTTCAACATTTGAGTTTTTAATTCCAGGTTAAACAAGTTCCTTATCCTTACTAGTCCTTGATTTGTTCATCTTTAAAATGAAGAGGTGAAATCATATGGCTTCTAAGGTCCCTAATGTTGAATGTGCGGCTGGAAATTCTGTTTCCTAATCTGATGAATTTGTCACAAAAGAGAAAAGATTCAGTTTCTAAATACAATATTTCCAAAAGTTATCTCAGAAAAATAACAAGAAATTTTCAATTCTAAAAAATTTTTCTTTGTGAAATTAATATCTAAAGTTTTTGACAGCCAAGATAGTGTGGAGGGTTTGTTTGTTTTTTAATTGTTTTTCCTTTCATCATTATATTTCCTTCTATTAAGCACATATTTGGTACTTAATAAACACTTTTTTGAATTGAACTTCTGCCAGTCATGAGAGAGTATATGCATTTCATCATAATTTTAAGTAAACTGGCAGACCAATAATAACATGTATACACTGATTACAGTAGCCAGCTCTGAAAGTAACTTTCAATAATCTCTCTCTGTAATATATTTAATCATTTCTTGCCACTTTTTTGTTTCCACCTTGAAAATTTTTCAGCTTTCTAAATTCCTGATATTCAAGTTTCCATAACTTTATGATCATTTAGATTTTGATCATCATTTAATTATTTTTCTTCTTGCCAGTGATTGCACTGTGCAGAACTTTTATTCCTTTTTCTTCCATTCCTCACATTCTTATTTTGAGATGATCATTTCTTTGCTTGTATTCTAAAGACATAGAGAACACTTTGAAGCTAAGAATAGATAATGTCCAACAACTTAGCTTTATGATCAATCTCCATTCATTTCATAACTAAGAAAAATTAGCATTGACAGTAAAGGAGAAAATTAGGTGAAACTGATAATGGATAGTAGCCAATGACATTTGTCAGCATTTTCTTCCATTCTATGCTGTGGGCAGTGAACATCAATTTAGTTCAATTGGCCCCCACCAAACTACCCTGTTCTTTTTCCTATTGCTTACTTAGCCAACTACCCATGAGTTTTATACAGCTAGCCAAATAAAAATACAAACTAGTTAAACTTTCTGAAGGAAAACTTGTTCTCAAGCTTTGATACAACTTATTACTAAGACTTAATTGATTAATCTGTTTCATTTGTCTGCTAATTTGGTAACTTTATCCTCCACCACATAACCACTTTATCTGATAAATGTTCTTTATGTGATACTTTGTTACTTTGGAATTCTGCCTAATACAGAATTTCATGGGGAAAGACTCTTGGGTAAGGTGTTTGCTGATTATACTATTGAATATAAAAATGGGTAGTTTTTTTAGCTAAGAAAAAATAGACCTTAAAAGTTTAGAGTTATTGAATGTCCCATATTGGCTGAACTTTTAACCACTTTAGAGGATAATGGGACCTAGAATATTTGAAGGAGGAAGACTTTTTTTTTTTAAATCTCCACTCCTGTCTAATATAGTTTTATAAATCACTAACTTCCTCTTCTTTCTAACATATCCATCATAATTTTCTCCAAAGAAAATCTGGAAAAGTTTAACTTTAAAAAAAAAAAAAAGCATTTGGAAACTGTGTAAAATAAAGGAACTATATACATGTTTTTTTTTTTTTTTTAAATAAGTAGTTTATAATAATTACTAAGCCTTGTACATGCTGCTATTCTAAAAACCACAGGATATGATTGATGCTATTTCTTAGTTGAAGATGGGAGCATTGTTTTTATGGAATTCTTTCTCTCTCTCTCTTTTTCTCTCCCATTTTCCTTCTCCCTTTTTTCATCCTTCCTCTCCCCATTTCTTCTCTTCTCTCCCCTTTTCTCTTCCCCCTTTCTCCTCTTCTGTCTTCTCTTCCCATTTTCTCCTGTCTCCTTTCCTCCTTTCTTCTTTGTTCACTCTCACTCTCCTATCTGTCCTCTTTTCACCTTTTCTTTATATCTCCCCTTTGACTCAGAAGACCTGGGTTCAAATCCTAACTCAGCAACTTATTGGCTAGGTAATCTTCAATTTTTGTTTGAGTTTTCTAATCCATAAAATGAAAGTCATAATACCTCTACCACCCATCTTACAGGGTTGTTGTAGGGATTAAATGAGCTAATGGATATAAAGTGCTCTGAAAATCATAAAGTGACATATGATATCAGCTATTATAATTGCTTATTCATGATCTCAGTTAGTTGTTCAACTCAAAATACTGTACATCTTGGCTCCCATACACTATCCACACTTTAATAGTTAACATAAAATAATATAAATTTCTATATGCATACATAGATTTATTAAGAAAAGAGCACATTTTATTTGATTGTTCTCTTTGTTAGAACTATTTCTCTAGTTCCTATAGATTACAAAATACATACACATACATACACAACACCTTTTTTCTTCTTTTTTTTTTTTCCCTTTGGCTTGCTTCATTCTTCTTGCTGATGGCTTAGTTTAAAAAAAAAAAAAACTCAGAAAGTAGTTTTAGGTAAAGATCACTTTGACCAATCACTGCATTTTATGGGATGTGAATTTATGCAAGCATTCAATAGTAGACTTTGACATGTGATAATGTAAGCTTTTGTGCCTATTTTTAAGCAGAGAAGCAAGTATATGGACTCAGTTTTAATGACTTGCCTTTTGTCCTCCAAGCCTTAGCTTCTTAAACTGTGATGCCTGATCTCATATGGGGGCTTGTAACTGAATGTGGGGGTGGAAAAATTATGATTTATTATTAGTAAATGATTGATTTTAATGTCTATTTTATATACCTACATGCCTAGGGTCACATAAAATTTTTTCTTGGAGTTACAAGTGGAAAAAATTTTAAGAAGCCCTGTTCTTTAGAAATAACTCGGGAGTAGGATGAAAGATGCTTTCATATCTTTATTTCATTCATAACTAAACTCTGAACATTTTGCTAACAACCTTGTCTCTGTTGTTCTTTCTTTTAAAATTTTATCTCCAGGAGAAAAAAAGAGCTTCCATCATGACCTTGTGGAAAATGTTAATTTCAGTGACCTCTTCTTAGGCAAATTTAATGTTCTCTTTTCTACTCAGAATTCCCAGCTTTTCTATTTTTATAAGACTTAAGACAAATCTCCCTTCCTGATATTCTTTTTAGGCTTGATTTTTGGGGACACTATATCTACTGTTTCTCCTACTTATATGTCTCTATGTGCTTCTTTTCTCCCCAGAATTCATCTGGAAGTATTTCCAAAGATGAGAACTTTAGCCCTGTTTTCAGACTTTTTTGCATATTTATATTCATACAGTGTGATTTCATTTAACTTCTATGTATAAATGACACATTTTTGTATTTCTAACCCTTATGTTTTCCTTTTTTTCTATTCTTCATTTCTCATTATCTTTAACATTATCCTTTGACTTTCTAATTGAATCATACATTTATAAAATTAGATTTTATAATTTTTCCACTTTACAACATTTTTATCATCATTTATAACTCAAATTCTTCCAATGGCTTTTGTATTTTTTTTTTTTTAATTCCAAAAATTCTTCATAGAAACAATGAAAGAAGGGGGAAAAGTCTTACAAATTTTTGTTATATTGGTACTGATCTTTTAAATTATTTCCAAAACTTAGAATTTACAAAGATACCTCTGTAATCTAGACATTTCAGCCTAATCACATTTTACCAGCTGCTTCCAGGGCATTTCTATGAGCAACACACTGTAATGTTAGACTCAGATTGCCAAAAATTATTTATTATCTTCTTCTAAAACTAGACTTCCTCTTTAGCAGCCTGCCTATTCCTATTAACGACAAAGCTAGTCTCTCGATCCCAATCTTGAAACTGTAAACTCATCTTTGACTCATCCCTTTCATTCCCTAGATTATGTCCTGTTTCAATCTGTCCCATCTTTGCCATCACTGTAGTTCAACCTTTATCTCAATGCTTCTTCATATTTCAGTAATTTAGGCACTAGAGTGGCTGAGAAAGCCTTGCATTAAGCCCTGTATCAATACATCCCAATCTGGATTGATTGAGGTAATGGTGTAATGTAACATAAGAGGAAAATCTCAAATTTGTGTGCCCTTTGGTGACCACATTTGGTAAGCTCACTCAGGCTGGTGTATGAGTTTCCTAGCAATCCTTTGTCTTAAATACCCTTCCCTTATAAATATAAGAAATCACTAACCTTATTTATTAAAGAGACTTTGTCTTTTAAATTTTTGTTTTAAAGAGACTTACTGGAGGCAAAAGTTTGAAGTGTGCTTCAGATCAAGTGAATATATACTTTGTTGCTTTATCCCTTAGAGTGATAAAGTCTTCATTAACAGGTTTTGTTTTTTTTTTGTTTGTTTGTTTTTGTTTTTTTTTTTTAATAACTATTTTATTTTATTTTGCACTGGGTATGACTATATAGTTCAGGTTGTTAGTTATTCAGAATTTCTGTATTTTTTTCCCCATAAGCTGATTTGAAGATATCAATTTCACTTTTCTGGTTGATGCTTTTAAAATGACAACTTTTAAATGAATTATTTTTATATTAATCATGCAATTCTGTTTTGCTTTCATCCTAGATGGTCATTTAGAGAAAATTTCTCTTTTCTCTCCCATCTGATGAGATTGGTCAGTGAACAGATCAGCTATGTCTTATACTCCAGGAATTGGTGGCGACCCAGCCCAATTAGCTCAACGCATCTCTTCTAATATCCAGAAGATCACACAATGTTGTAAGTTAGAATTTGTAATTTTTTTAATGCACTTAAAACACTTATTAACTTAGACACCAAGGGAAACGGGAATATATTTCCATAGTCATAGCAGGATACGAAAAGGAATTCTCTGTGAAACTACAAATCTCCATCTCCTGCAATTTACAATATGATACATTCTATACATTACTTTTCAAATAGTCCTGCTTTTCTGTACTTCCTTTTAAATTTCCTCTGTCCATGTATTAATAATAATTTTAATTCCTTTCTACATTTTTATTTTATTTTTATTTTTTGGCTTCACTATTGATAACTCCCCTGACTTCTTAACTCCCTGCTCACTTTCCCAATCCAATTCAAAACCAAGAAAGAGAAAGGGAGATAGATTTTTATTACAAATGATTATAATCAAGCAAAATTAATCTATACAGTAACTATGACCAAAAAAAAGTATGTCTTTTTCTGTACTATATCAAGAGGTAAATGGTAATGACGGTGGTGAACTCTGAAACTGTGTCCCCTTTGATCTGTAAAAGAAGGGAGATTTGGGGTCTTAGACTCCAGAGTATCTGGGAGGGGGCATAATTTCCAGAAGGCCCTTTTCTAAGATAAGCAGTGTCATTCAATTGGAGATCTTGGGCAAATCACGACCTCCTCTCTCCTTTCCCCATTGATCTTTTGGGAATAGTCGGATCTCCTCCTTTCAGGAAATTCCAGTCTCTGGGGAAAAAAGACTTCAAAGTGATTTCATTCAGTTGGGAGATCTTGTTCTGATAACCAGCCCAAACTGCTCCCAGCCCCCAAGATTTGCTTATAAAATAGGTTTCTGTTAGCACATTTCTTGCAAATTTCCTCATTAAGAGATTTGCCCACTTCGTGAAAAATTAAACTTCCTTTTGCCATTCAGATTTCAGGTTCATGAATTCTTTCACATTGGACTTGCAATTCTGACCAAAGAGGGGATTCTCATGTCATTTCTCTACTACTAGAACTGCATTAGTAATATGTTTCATCATATGTCTTCTGGAGATATAATTATTGTATTACAAAAGTTATCACTTCAAAATTGTTTTCCCTAACAGTATTGCTTTTCTCATAAGAATTGTCCTGCTTGCTTTACTTTGCATCAGTTTTCTACCATCTAAGATTTTTTGAAATTTTCTCATCTCATTTTTTTATGGCTCAGTAATAACATTTCAAGCTGTAGCTTTAAAATGTTGTTGATTTTGTTTTCAATTCATAACCCACCTAGAAAGAGATTCACAGGAGGATAATAAATGATTAAGAGGATGGTGTAGTGTAGCATATAAAAAAATACTAAAACGTAACTCAGGCTTAAAAAGTAAAATCTTCAAGATCATCTAGTTCAATGAATCACAGAAGTCAAGTTCACAAGTATTTATTAAACAACCTACTATGTGTCAGGCACTGTGTTAAGTGTAAAGAATACAAAGAATGGCTTTTTAAAAAGCAATCTGCATTTTCAGCAAGATCACAGTCTAACAGAGAAGATAATTTCTTCTATATTCTATACTATATACTATATATATACTATACTATACACAAAGATATCCACAGGATAAATTAGAGATAATCACTGAGGGAAGGTAAGTGGGTGATAATCATTTACTAAGTATTTACTATATGCTAGGCACTGTAGCTAAGCATTCCAAAACATTGGTATTAAAAAAGATTAGGAAAAGCTTGTAAAAAGTAGAATTTTAGTTAGGACTTGAGTTGGAAGGGACCTAAAGACCAACTAGTCCAACCCATACATAAAAGAGACAAAGAATGAACAATTAAGGAGATAGGATTACTGGATGTTGTGACGTCTTCTAAAGTCAAGATAAGAGACTATATCCAATTACCTAGATATATGGGATATTTAGCAGTACAAACAATAGAGAAGTCATTGGTGAATACTGAAAGGAAGTTCTTGAATTTGGCAATAATTAGGTTATAATTAAGGGAAATGTATAGAATGTTGACTGTATGTAGAGAGCTTTTAAAAAATTAAAATGTGTTTGGAAAATTAGAGAACCTCAAAAAGATGGTGAATTAACTTAAAATGGATGAAATGCCATAGAAACACCCTCTTACTTCCTCCTTCCTCCTCTCAGCTCCATTGATTTGTGCATATATTCATGATGATAAGATTATGGTAAGTTCCAAATCTCATAACTTGAAGTTAAGATATGAAATGCCAGGCATAATGGTAATAGGCCCATCCATAATAGTTTTAATTTCTGCTCCTTGGGAGACAGAGATCACTTGAGCTCAGTATTTCAGAGCTGCAGTAGACCAAAGCCAATCTAGTTTCCATGCTAAATCAAACACTGAAATGGTAAACTCCTGGAAGTAGAGGTTAACAGTATGTTTGAGTAGGAGAAAACTACCACAATAAGAAACTGAACATGTTGAAATCTGAGAGTGTATCTCATTTGGAGATCCAGCCTCAAAAAAAAAAAAAAAAAAAAATGACATAAGATATTTTATCAATTATAACCTTAGTCTTGTGTAAAGTAATACCAGTGAAGATTTTCAAGAAGTCTAGAATAAAAGTAATACCAGATTATAAAGATAGGTCTGGGTATATCTAGCAATTTTTGTAGTGAAAGAGAAAATCATAAATGGATGGATTTCTTTCCATTGAATTACTTTATAGATATTAAATAATCTGGGAGGAGACCTCAGGGTTTCTGGCCAAAGTAGAAATGATTGCTATTTGCATTCAATCTGAATCAATCAGGACCAAAACAATGACCAAATGGGGCTTGACCTGGTATCTATTCCTGGACAATCATTGAGAATCAAAGTGGTTTGGGTTCATTTATTTATATACATATTGTTTTTTTTTTTGGGGGGGGGGGAGACAAGGTATAAGAGAAGATTCTTTGCCTATAGTTACTACCTAGCCTTAATCACTGAATCAAACTAAGGCCAGTTGAAGACCTTAGCAATAAAAGGCCAAGGTCTCCCATTATATCCAGGGCCATCTGTAGTCATCCTGATCTCTATGTGACCACTGGACCCAGATGTCTCTAGAGGGGAAAGTGAGGCAGGTGACTTTGCACTGCCCTCTCTCTCGTAAGTCCAACTCATTTGCATGTTATGGCATTATCTCTCTGTTGTCTTGATCCTCTTTAAGAAGTAAGGACAATCAACAACTTTATAGATATTGTGTACCATATAGCTTATTTACTGTTTTTTTAAAGTAGGTACTGTTAATATTTTTCAGTCTGTTACTTATTTCTTCTGGTATATTGAATAAGTGACTTGATTTTAGGGAGGCCTTAATTTTCTCACATATAAATTAAGGGATTATGACTGAAGGATTCCTAAATGTTCCTACCTGTTTTAAATCCTGTAATTCAAAAGAAAGAGCATGCTAATGCTAATGAATCAGGCTGGTAATCAGATCAATCTACAAGCATCTGTTAAATGCCTACTAAGTGTCAGGTACAATACTAGTCCTAGGGCTATAAAGATATAGCTACATACTTAAAGTTTTCAGGGTTTATTATTATTATTATTGTTATTATCATTATTATTCAGTTGTGAGACTTTTTAAGGTTTTCTTATCAAAGGAACTGAAGTGCTTTGCTATTTACTTACCCACTTTATTTTATAGATGAGGGACTGAGGCAAACAGAATTAAGTGACTTGCCCTGGGTCATAGAGCTAGTAAATGTCTGTGTCAGATTTGTTTACAGGCCCGGCCTTGTATCTGCCCTCCCACCTAAGTATACCTCTAATTAGAGGAAGGCAATTCAACTGGTTACCTGTCTCAATGGAAATATCCCTTTATAACTTCCGGGACAATTGGTTCTAATTCTGCATTCCCCCAAACATCTTCTATTCTGCATTTCCTAACTGGATTTTTCTTAGTGATTGGTATAGCAGATAATCTTTTCAGTCTCACTTTTCTCATTTGTAAAATGGATGTGAGAATAAGAATATTTACCTTACAAAGTTTTTGTGAGAATCAAATGAACTGATATAAAAAATGTCATGTCAACCTCAAATCATTAAATTATCATCTTCCATGTGCAAATTGAGATTTTAGGTAACAGATGTGTCTTTTATAAGTTTGGTTAGCATCATTCAGATACCACTTCCCCACCCCCACCCCTACCCTGAACCTCTTCACTGACTACTGAAATGGAAAATTCAAATTTTTGAACCAATGAAAATGAACAGTGACATAAAATGAATACAGAAACCTTGTGGAAATGAAAAGAAGTGTGAACTTTCACTTCACTTTAGACCAATTAACTTTTCTTACTGTTTTTAGTGGACAGAAGACAATTGGTATATTTTTCTCAAGATTTTATCCAATATGGTTTATATAGAAATAGATAATATAGTCAGACTGCATGAGGATAAGTCATCAGACCTCTTATTTAAGAATATTAGATATTTGGGTTTCTTGAACACTGAAGCCTGAAGAAATATAGCATGTATATAAAGCACAGGGCAGATAATACGCTTTCTGACTATCTTCTTCCCTTCCCCCCTCTTTTTCTTCCTTTGCTCCTCCCTCCCTCTCTTCCTTCCTTCTTTTTTTTCTTCTTTCTTCTTTTACCATTCCTTTACTTTCTTCCTTTCTTCTGAATTAAAGCTAAAAGAGAGGCTTTATACTTGAATTATTGTGAACTGGACATAATAAATAAAATAGGTTGTATGCATAAAGATTGCATTTATAAAATAATGGAGATCTTCTTTTGTGAAATTTAATAAGCTTAATAGTGTTCTACTGCTTCATATCGTGAAGCCATTAAAATTTTAGTGTAAAGTTCTATGCTTTAGACAGATACATCCACTTTAAGTTCAAATGATGAAATATGTCTCTCAACCTTCCATTTTCACTTCTGCTTTGGAATCATGGTATTGACTTAAACTATTTTTAGTGTTTTAAAAACAATTTTTGGTTGGTCATCTTGGGAAGACTGGATATTAATAAGTCCTCTGGGGAATTTTGTTATTTTAATAATTTAAAATTTATTTAATCTTGATAATGAAGGAAGTTTGGTTTAATTTATAAGTTTTTCAGCCCTGAGATTCTAGGATTCAATTCAGTAGGCATTTATTGTCCTGTATTTTCAAGGTACTATACTGGGACTCTAAAGGTGAAAACAAAAGTCTTTATCTTCAAGGACCATGCATTCTACTAGCAGGAAGAGAGAATGCAACACACATAAATTAGTGAATTTGTGATAATTTGAGGAGAGAGAAAGCAGAAGTCCAACCTCTTGATAAAGTATTAATTGTCATAAATTATTGAATTTTAAGAGAGGAGAGTTTTGTCTTAGATAGCTTATAATTTTTCTGAAAATTATTTTTTTACTGAAACATTTGTCATACAGATGCATATTGCTTTATAGAATAGTTATTCTCTAACATTTAAAAATTCCCTAAAATTTAATTTTTTATGATTAACAAAAAAATTTATTTTCTCTTCCTAGTACCTTTCTTCTCCCCATGAGGTGGGGGAAGGAGAGAAGAGAGCAAGAAAATCTTGTAACAAATATACAGTGAACAAAACTAATTCCATCACTTGTGAAATCCAAAAATATTGTCTCAGTCCATAACCCCTCTGACAGGAAACAAAATAGACCTATTCTGAGCAGTGGAGTGCAAGTAATCTTATGTTAGAGTTGAATCATATCTGAATTGTATTAGCAGACTGAATTTAATTTATCACTGAATTTTTTACTTTGACACATAAACGATGGGGTAAATATTGTTACTGTTTTGTAGGTCTTGAACTTTTTATCTTCACTATGATCTAAATGATATAAAGAGGACAGGGAAGTATAGAGAGGACCTAAATTCATCCCTATACTTCCCTGTCCTCTTTATGTGGTTTCTCCTAATTAGTTTTCTTATCCCCATTCTCACTTTTTTCCAAGTCATCCTGCCAAAATGATATCCCCAAATTTATATTTCTAAAGCATTGATCTGACTGTGTCATTCCCTTGTTCAAGAATTTCCATTAGTTTCCTTTGCTTACTAGAGTAAAATACAAACTTCTGTATCACATTTAATGTAAACTCCTTGAGATCAGGAACAGTTTCATTTCTCTCTTTGTGACCTTCATACCTGGTGTAGTATCTGGAATGCAACAGTTATTTATTATATACTTATTGGAGGAATAAAATAGGCAACCATAAAAAATGGCACTCAGTCACTTGGAGTTCCTAATCACTCTTACAGTGATGGTAGTGGTGGAGTTGAAAAAAGTGTGAGGGACAAGATGCATGCTAAGAAATACTGATTTTTTTAGGTCATCTACAGCCAATGGTAGCTACTTGGAATGTGCAATTTTTATCTAATGATTAAAGAATTGATTCGCCAAGAACCAAGATTACTAAAAAGATATGGACAAGAATCATGTTCAATAAGAATGAATGAATCGATAATGTTCTACATAAATTGAAGACTATGATGAGATCGAGATTTCATTGATGTATTGAAATATATTACCTTTTGTAAAATACTCAGATTTAATGGAGAGATACACAATAACATGGAATATATGATTTTTGTTTATTTGTTCTTTGTATCTCAAATGCAGCAGCAAATTGATGAAATTCAGTTTGCAAATTTCATGATAAGCTAAAGAGCTCATTTTATACTAAGACAGTTTGACTTCCAATTATTCTGATACCCTTTTATTTGCTTAGTTAGTTCAGTGTCTTATAATCAGTGTGATACACCTCAAAATAAAAGCTGTTATCTTAATGCTGTGGAAATTTTAAAGAGAAAATGGCAATCTGAATTTTTAGCAAATTGGATACTTCATCAGATGACTTACATGGAATATTTGAGTGATTTCTGTAAATGTGCCTTATACTTTAGGTTCTTCAGAAATTGCTTGTGACTGAATATAAGCTACTTTTTAATGCAATTTTAATTTCACTGCGGTAATGAGATTTTTTTATTTAAAATGCCAATTACATACTTTTCTATATTGCATTTGCAAAGCAATCTGATTACACATTTCCAGAATGACAGCACTTTTTTCTTTTAAAAAGTGATGGGAGAAATAAGTCTAATTATACCTCAATCTAGTTTTACATATTGATTCAATTTTAGAGTTAAAAAAATTTTACATCATCACCACCCCAGCAAAGATAAAACAAAAAACAAAATTACCTCAACCTCATCAGAGCTATTTTCTTGTTCTAGTCTCCAACTCTGGCAAATTATACACTTATTTGCCTTTGAAATTTCTTTGAAAATTCTAAGTTATCATTTCCTAAGCCATTTTGACTCTACAACATTTTTTTCAGCTTAAAATATATTTACAGGTGCTAATCTTAAGAGTACAAAACATGCCTTAGAAAAGAGGAAGTACTGAAAGAGTTTTGAAATAATAGATGAAAGGAATTTCATTTTTATCTTGAGGAAAAATGGCGCATGCAATAAACATTTTGATATGCACACAATTTCTACATTTATTATTTTAGAGAGGAGAGATTGTATTTGCGTAGAAGTTTTCTTATGGTGTCACTATTCACATTGTCCAGAGACAGTTAGGTAATAGAACAGGTAAAGTATTGGAACTGGGAATCAGGGGAACTCAAGTATGAATCCTACCTTAGATTAACTATGTGAACCTGGCACAATCATCTAAACTATCATCTTTGTTTTTTTCATTTGGAAAATGGGGATAATATATTATAATAGTTTTTATCTATTGGTAAGTAGTATTATTGAAAGGGCAAGATGCATACTAAGAACTACTGAGTTCTTAGATCATCTACAGCCAAAGGTAGCTACTTGGAATGTGCAATTTTTATCTAATGGTTAAGGAATTGATTCACCAAGATCCAAGATTATTAGAAAGACATGGACAAGAATCATGCAAGATAAGAATGAATAGATTGGTAATGTTCTACAAAAGGATGTTATTATTAGGATTAAGTGAAATAACATGTAAAGTATTTGCAAATCTAAAACTGAATATAATATAATGGCAGTTATTTTATAATTCCTAATATCCAAGAATATAGGAGTTTTATAGAACAAAGTCTAGAAAGCATTGTTCTATTGAATTGTTCTATGATTGGCTTAATCATGTATCATGGATATATACACATACATGGACATATATTTTCCTTTCAGAGCTTATCAATCATTAGGTAGGGAAACTTTTTTTAAACTATCTAATTTTTTTTAACATTATTAAATCTAAGTTAAATGTAATCCAAGTATAAGTACTCTGAACAAGTGTTTATGTTTAAACAACTCAGGAAACTTTCACACAAAATAGAGATTGTTATGTGGCATTTAATGTTGTTGGTTCACAGGCTAGCATTATATTCCATGTTGCTCCATGAGGATGCTATTAGCTTACTTCAAATACCTAAAGGCTTATTCTATGGAAGAGGGACTAGGTTTGTTATGCTTGGTTTCAATGAGCAAATTTGAGTCTAGCGAGTTGTTACAACAATTGATTTAAGTTTAATGCTAGTAAAAACTTCTGAGTGTAACTATTGCAAAGTGATTATCTGTTGCCTTGGGAAGCAATTGGGGATGTAGCAAATGATGTTCTTATTCAAGTACAGGTTGGGCCAGATGAAGTCTTAGATCCCTTCCAAGTCATAGATTTTGTAAGCTGTGGAAGACATTCTAAGCAAACAGGTTGGCATATGATTTCCTCAATGTCTCTGAGACATAATCTGCCTTATATTATTGCTTTTATCTTGGGGTAGGTGGTGAGTAGTGGGTGATGATTGAACTCAAACCTTAACTCATCAAGCTTTGTCTAAAAATGATACGAGTGTAAGATGATAGAAAGAAAAGATGTGAGAGAGGGAAGAGAAAAGATAGACAGCAAAAGAGAGATAAAGTGACATAGCCAGACATAGAAAAAGAAGGATAGAAATGGAGAGAGAATATGTTAAAGTCCTTCCCTCTATGCCAATCTGATGATAGTAGTAGTCTGTATGTTTGGGGCAGCTAAATGGCTCAGTGGATGGAGAGATGGACTTGAATTCAGGAAGCAGTGAATTCAAATTTGACTTCAGATAGTTACTAGCTATGTGACCCTAGACAAGTTATTCAACCTCTTTTTGCCTAGGAGGTAGCTAAGTAGCTTGGTGGACCAGGAGTCAGGAAGACCTGATTCAGAATCCAGCCTCAGACACTATTTCTGTGAACCTGAGCAAGTCATTTCACTTCTGTTTGTATTAATCTACTAAGCCATTAATTTTATGCTTCCTCATTGTGGTTATCTGGATTACTTATATGAGCAAATCTTGATTTGCAATTGCCCTACTCTCCCTGCCACTTTTAAAAATCTTTTGCTTTTGAATAAATTATATGCTCCTAGGGAAATATTGCTGTCATACATTTTCTTCATAAGTATCAGTGCCATATAAGGAACTAAATTTTCTTTCTTGTATTGACCTCAGTTCACCTAGTGTCTATTTTGTACATTCCCATATGGAGATTTGATCCATAGGTTTTTTATTGCTTGTTCCTTGTGTTTATTTTTTTTTTATGAAGTACTCGACATTTCTGATATTTCTCTTTGTACATTGTAACTAATGATTGTATCACTTAGCTGAAATACATAGTTTTTTTTTTTTTAATCAATTCTTTGCTAAATACACTCTTATCATTGACAAAGGAGGTCATTATCCTTTATTTTAAAATTAGATAATCTCCATGCTTCTTACCAGTATTATATATGTACTATATGTGTACAGTACTATAAATGTACAAGGTATGTACTATATTTTCAGTTATTTCACGTACTGGAGTACTTTTGAGAATTAAAGAACTGGTAAAAGGCCAGAACTAGAGAAAATGTTTTTTTCTTGTTGTCAGCCCGCATTAGAGATAGTAGTCGGATCTTGTTTGACAAATTGTAATCCTTTCTACCGATAGTAAATCCATCCTAGAAATAAGCTTAAAGATAGCTACATTTAATGGATTTGGTAGCAATAGGCTCAAGATCAAGAAGCAAAAGGATCTTTATGAGTGAAATGGAGTGAGATCTCTCAAAACAGTTGTGAAAATTGAGTAAGGCTTCACCAACCCCAGAGTTGGTATAGGCCTGAACCAATTAATACCCATCAGAACATACCTACTTCTCCTTCCTGCTATTCTTCCATGATGTGATGTCATTCGCTTCCTACCTCAACCTAAACAAATATGGGTTACTATGCTCTTATTGGCCAAAATTCAATTTCCTGGGGTAGTGCCCATGTAAACATGTAAAACCCTCGGCCAATGAGGATGAGGGTCAGTGGTGGAAGAGATTTTTGTCTTGGGGACCATTTAATCTGCTGTTCTGTCTCTAAGGTGCCTTCCCCCTTGGATTCCTTGCTCGACTGGAGTGACATCCGCTTCTTATGAGAATGTATAATAAACTTTTGTTTTGCTCCTAGAGATATTTCCAGCTTTTTTATTTATTTATTTATTTATTTTTTTATGTGATGGTCACTCATTTCTCTAAGCCACATATTTAGATATGTCATTCTTCCATATCTATCTTTTTAAATATTTTCATTTAAAATTTTGAGTCCCAGATTCTATTTCTCACCTCCTCCCTTCTCTCATGCTTTTCTGAGACAATACGCAATAAGATATAGGTTATACATATGCAATTATATAAAACATTTCCACATCAGTCATTTTGTACAAGAAGACTCAAAAGAAAAAAAAAATGAAAGAAAGTGGAAAAATAGAATGCTTTAATCTGTATTCAAACAATTTCTTATGCTTCATCATTAGTCATTTGGGATTATCTTGAATCATCACATTGCTGAGAATAGCTAAGTCATATCTATTTTTCATTGAACAATATTGCTGTTACTGTATATAGCATTCTTCTATTCACTTCATCAATTCATGTACATCTTTCCAGATTTTTCAGAAATTGTCCTACTTGTCATTTCTAATAGCACAATGATATTCCATTACTGTCATATACCACAGGTTGTTTAACCATTCACCAGTTCTTGAGTATTTCTCTCATTTCTACTTCTTAGCCACCATAAAAAGAGCTGCTATAAATATTTTTGTATAAATAGGGTCTCTCCCCTGCTTTTTTTGAATGTCTTTGTGATGTAGACCTAGCAGTAGTATTGCTGAATCAAAGGGTATTCATGGTTTTATAAACCTCTGGCCATATTTCCAAAATGATTGGATCAGGTCACAATTCCACAAACAGTGCATTAGTGTCCCAGTTTTCCCACATCTCCTCCAACATCTAACATTTTCCTTTTTTCTTATATTAGCCAAGGTGTGAAGTGATACCTCAAAGTTGTTTTGATTTGCATTTCTTTACTCAATAGTGATTTAGAGCACTTTGTCATATAACTCTGGATACCTTTAATTTCTTTGTCTGAAAATTATCTTTATATTCTTTGACCATTTATCAATTGGGGAATGAATTGTATTTTTATTAATTTTATATAAATGGAAAAATAAAAATCCTATAAATAAAAATATAAATTTCTCAATTCCCTATATATTTGAGAAATTAGGCCTTTATCAGAGATACTTATTATAAATTTTTTTTAAAAATGTTTTTCTGCTTTTTTGCTGCTATTCTTATAATTTTGGTTGCATTGGTATTTTTTTGTGCAAAATGTTTATAAATTTCTTATAACCAAAATTTTCTACTTTACATATTGTAATACTCTCTGCATCTTCTTTGGTCCTAAATTCTTCCCTTATCCATAATTCTGACAGGTAAACTCCTCTATGTTCTCTTAATTTGCTTATGATATCACCCTTTATGTGTAAATCATGTATCCTTTGCTACCAATCGTTCAAAGATATTTTAATCACCTAAACATCTTGTTAATAACAGCCAACCAATACCTTTTCTTGTTCCCTTCTTGATTATTCCTCCCCAATAAACTCCAAGTCTGAAGTAACATTAGAATTGGAATGTCCATACTAAGAGGAAATGCAGTCATCATATGCAAACATCCAATTTGTGTGATTTTCAGTGACTTTTTTCTATGAAAACCTTATAGAGAATCTTAGAGTTCTCTATAAATTTGTGTTCTGACATAGGCTTCCTAATGGATTCAATCTTGTCATATATTATTATTGTTTATTTTATTTGGATTTGTAATTGCATTGATTTAAGATATTTTCTCTACTAGTGTACATCTACAGATCTACAATTTATAGTCTTAGAACTTTATCTGGGACAGTGGGAGGTTAAGTAATTTGCCTTGTATGGATCAGGGGCAAGATTTGAACCTAAGATATTTCTGACTGAAAGAAGTGAAAGTCTAGCTCTCTATCCACTATGTCATACTGCCTCTTATCTTAGTAAACCATAACTTTAAAGCTTAAAAAAAAAATTCATTTTCAATGATCTCTTTCCCCACTCTGAATTTCTAGAAAAAATCAAATAACTTTAACCTGGAAACCTTCTCCAGTAACAAAATTTAGATTGCTTGAGTTGGGAGTGGTAGTGAAACAAGGCTCAGGTATTGTATTGTTATAAAAAGCTAGATGTTTCCTTTTGAGGTTGTCTTGCATGTTAGATAAGAGCCTATAATTCAGTGAATGGGAACACTGAGATTTTGCAAGTCTCTACTCATTTCCTTATTCAAGTTTGCTTCTTTTTATCACTAAACAAGTCAGGCCAGTTCTTTTGAAATAAAAGATACAAAGTTGTTGCTCCCTGATAGTGTCATAAGACCTGTCATGGGATAGAGATAGTATGAAGGAATTATAATTGTATAAATAGAAAGCTTTCATGTTCTTTAACAAATACTTCTATGTTTTTGAAAAATTTTTCTACTTGCAAAGTTTTTTTTTTTCCAAAATGGAATTCATTTCTCATAAATTCATAACTGAATTAGTTCTTAATTTAACTTTATTACCTCTAGATCTTTTAAATTACAAAATGCTAATTTCATTTAATTTGTGATTTTTTTAAAACTTGATACATTTTGTTTTATAAAGACCCTTGACAAATTCCATTCAAATATTTTTAGAGCAATTATTATGTTTTAGTTACTATTTCAAATATTGAAAGATACAAATGTAATATCAGCAGCTTCTTTCTTCAGGATATTTACATTGTAAGGAATTGGGGAACAGGGACTCTGAGCTATAACAAGAAAGTAAATACAAAATTATGCAAAGTAATTTCTGTAGGTGAGAGGACTAATAAGGGAATGGGGGGGGCAGAGAGTAGAGATCAGTGTAGGTTTTTTATTGGGTTAGCCCTAGTTCTGAGCTTTGAAGGAAACTAAAACTTTTATGAGGCAGAGGTGAGAAGAAAATAACTCTAACAATCCCCTTTATAGAGTCTGTTTCAGGAAAAGTATAGTTAATTGTTAACAACAAAAAATGAGCATGTCCCTTAACTTTGATAACATATACTTAATATTATATTTGATCAGAAATATGTTGATTTTCCATGGTGATTTTACTTAACTTGTAGCCAAGTTGTTGCAATTTTATTATATGTTAATCCCCATTAAAAAAAAAAGTCTCATTTTTACTTTCAGTCAGATATCTAGAGGCAGATGAGTGACTCATCTGGAGCACTGGATCTGGAGTCAGCAAGACTAATTAAATTCAAATTAAGCCTTAGTTACTATCTGTATAACTCTGGACAAATTGCTTTGTCTCTGGTCTTCCTTTATTTCTTCTATTATAACATGGGGTTAATAACAGCATCCAGCCTTAAAGAGTTGTGAGGATTAAACAAGATATTATTAAAGCCTTTGGTATAGTGCTTGGCACATAGTAAACACTACAGAAATGCTTATTCCCTTCCCCCCTTCTTAGATAAAACCCCAGGATTTGCTCATGAAGTTTTGTGTTAGTAAAGTTACTATTAAGAATGACATTTCTAGGCAACAAGTTGGCACAAATCTCTGGGCTGCACTAAGGAAGACCTGAGTTCAAATTGTAGTCGTGGCTGTTCATTTGTTTCATTCATGTCTCACTCTTTGTTACCCCATTTGGGATTTTCTTGGCAAAGATACTGGAGTGGTTACCATTTCCTTCTATAGCTCATTCTACAATTGAAAAAACTTAGCCAAATAGGATTAACTGATGTGCACAACTAGTATCTGAAGCTGTATGTGAAGTCAAATCTTCCCAACTCCAGTCCTGACATTTTATCCACTGTGCCACCTAATTGCTTTTAAATCTGAGCTTGGGCACTAACTATACAACCTTAGGCTGATCACTTAACCCCTGTTTGCCTCAGTTTTGTGAACTGTAAAATGGGATAATAAATGCAGCTTATCTCTTAGGGTTGTTATGAAGATTAAATGAGATAATATTTGTGAAGCATTTAGCACAATATATAGGTACCATACCTATAAAATGCTAGGTATTATTATGAATATTTTTTTTAATTTATGTATTTTTCAAAATAGTTTCAAGGACATTCTCCTTTGATCTTAATAACACAGTGAGAGAGGAAATAGAAGATAGATGGTGATGAAGAAAGAACAACAACATCATGCTAGGAGTCAAAAGCCCCAGCTTCAGTCCTGACTCTCACTATGAACTATATTTTTTAAGCAAAGCACCTGAATTCTGTTTCTATCAGTGGCTGAAAACTTCTAGAAATATTATCAAGGAATGACTAACTCTCTTACCTCTGGAGTAGGGGCACTGCTAATAACCGAAATTTCTATGATACTTGAGGGTTTACCAAGGACATTTGTGTCTTCTCATAGGATCCTCACAACTCTCTAAGATAATCAGTGTAGTTTCCTTTTATTTATTTGAAAAAGGCTTATCTTGTGGTGTGTAGCCAGAGTTGGCGTAGTTGATATCAGCTACAAATGGCGAAGCACCATGTTAAAGAGGCTACTTCCCCTACAATTTAATGCCATTTTGATATACTGTGATATTATAGTCAGGCTTTTGTAGGGATGAGGGAAATATGTCCAGGGATTGTATGTACTTTGATGTACTGTAGTGTTTGAGGCCTTTATTATAGTTACTATTATTAGTAGCAAATTGTCTGTCAGCTAGAATGTTTTTTTCAGTTGTGCCACCAGGTGGCAGCAGACACATGCACAAGAATACTATTCTGCTAATATAAAATAATCACTGACATTTTATATATGTATATATAAAATCTCTTAAAGCAGGGATTCCTCCACTTTTTTTGGGGGGGGGCAGAATTATAGGATTCCTTGTCAGTCTGATTAAACCTATAGACCCATTCTCAAAATAATGTCTTTAAATATGTATAATAAAGTAAGATAACAAAGGAATCTAGTTATATTGAAATAAAGATGTATTTTTTTTTCTGATTTATGTTCACCAACTCCTGAAAATCTTTACAAGGATACACAGATGTGAATCCCAGGTTAAGCACTCCTGTCTTATAATATTGCTTTTAAAATAATAATAATGACAAGTATGTAGAAATGCCATGATTGCTTTGTGATCATAAAAAAATATTCTTTCAATGATTCCATTTATAAAGCAAATTCTTTTGTTTTATTATAGCTTTTTTTATTTATAAGATAAATATATAGGTAATTTTTCAGCATTGACAATTGCTAAACCTTTTGTTCCAACTTTTCCCCTCCTTCCCCCCACCCCTTCTCCAGATAGCAGATTGACCAATACATGTTAAATGTTAAAGTATAAGTTAAATACAATATATGTATACATTTCCAAGTAGTTATTTTGCTGTACAAAAAAAAAGGGGGGAGGGGGCTTTGAAATAGCATACAATTAGCCTGTGAAGGAAATCAAAGGGATTGGTAATTCTAGGTAGTGGTTCATAGTCATCTCCCAGAGTTCTTTCACTGGATGTAGCTGGTTCAATTCTTTACTGCTCTATTGGAGCTGATTTGGTTCACCTCATTGTTGAAGAGGGCCATATCCATCAGAATTGATCATCATATAGTCTCGTTGTTGAAGTATATAATGATCTCTTGGTCCTGCTCATTTCACTCAGCATCAGTTCATGTAAGTTTCTCCAGGCCTTAGAAAGCAAATTCTTAATGGAAAGGAAGTAATGATATAACTAGTGTAAAACAGTGACTTATAAAAATTAGAATTGTTGTACTAAATTTTGTAAAGTAAGATTAAATCAATGCATTGAAGAGCTTGCTAATTAAAAGAATACAATGGTGAATTCTGTAAGGTCAGGATTTTTTGTGGCCATATAAATAAATTAAATTTTTTATTTGCAAATTTGGATGTTCTTAGATTTCATTAGAATTTTCATTAATACTTAGAATAAATCTGTTCTGGAATTCATAATAACTTATATTTATATAGTACTTGACAGTTTACAAAGTTGTTTTGTTATTGTTGTTGTTTTTGTTTTTTTGTTTTGTTTTTCTCACAACAATCCAATAAGCAATATCAAAACAATCCAAAAAGAATATGAGTTCTCCTGATTCTGGGCCTAGCACTCTATCTACTCTACCACCTAGCTTGCCTTTTCTTCTATACCCTCTTTCTATATTCTATTCTGTAGATTAATTTTCTTATTGTACTCTTTCTGATCATATCACTTTCTTTATTGATAATCCCATTTTGAATAAAATCCAAACTCTTTGGTCTGTCATTAAAGACAACACTCTGGGCATAATTTGCCATTCTGGATTTATCTTCCATTATTCCTTATTGTATATGCTGTGCTACAGCAAATTAGACTGCTCACTATTCTCCCCAAATTATCTTGCTTTCTTTGCTTTTATCCCATAAAAAGCTTGAAATACTTGCAGTCCTTACTTGTTATAGTCAACATCTCATCTATAATAGTGGGAGATCTCAACCTTGCACTCTCAGAATTAGATAAATCAAACCACAAAACAAATAGGAAAGAAATTAAGGAGATAAATAGAATATTAGAAAAATTAGGTATGATAGATCTTTGGAGAAAACTGGATGGTGATAGAAAGGAGTATATTTTCTTCTCAGCAGTTCATGGAACCGATACAAAAATTGACCATATATTAGGACATAAAGATCTCAAAATTAAATGCAGGAAGGCAGAAATAGTAAATGCTTTCTTTTCAGATCATGATGCAATAAAAACTACATTCAACAAAAAGCTAGGGGCAAATAGACCAAAATGTAATTGGAAACTAAATCATCTCATCTTAAAGAATGATTGGGTGAAACAGCAAATTATAAACACAATTAATAATTTCACTCAAAATAATGACAATGATGAGACATCATACCAAAATTTGTGGAATGCAGTCAAAGTGGTAATAAGGGGAATGTATCTTTAGAGGCTTACTTGAATAATAGAGAAAGAGAAGATCAATGAATTGGGCTTACAACTTAAAAAGCTAGAAAAAAAGACCAAATTAAAATCAATCAAATACTAAACTTGAAATTCTAAAATTAAAAAGGGAAATTAATAATATTGAAAGTACAGAAAACTATTGAATTAACAAATAAAACTAAGAGTTGGTTCTATGAAAATACCAATAAAATAGATAAATCTTTGGTAAACCTGATTAGAAAAAGGAAAGAGGAAAATCAAATTGTTACCCTTAAAAATGAAAAGGGAGAACTTTCCACCAATAAAGAGAAAATTAGAGAAATAATGAATTACTTTGCCCAACTTTATGCCAATAAATTTGATAACCTAAGTGAAATGGATGACTACCTCCAAAAATAAAGGCTTCCCAGATTAACAGAAGAGGAAGTAAGTTGCTTAAATAGTCCCATTTCAGACAAACAGATAAAACAAGTTGTTAATCAACTCCCTAAGAAAAAATCCTCAGGACCAGATGGACTTACATGTGAATTCTACCAAACATTTAAAGAACAATTAGCCTCAATGCTATATAAACTATTTGAAAAAATAGGGAATGAAGGAGTCCTACCAAATTCCTTTTATGACACAGACTTGGTACTGATACCTAAACCAGGTAGGTTGAAAACAGAGAAAGAAAATTATAGACTAATCTCCCTAATGAATGTTGATGCTAAAATCTTAAATAAGATATTAGCAAAAAGACTACAGAAAATTATCCCCAGGATAATACATCAAGTAGGATTTATACCAGAAATGCAAGGCTGGTTCAATATTAGGAAAACTATTAGTATAAATGACCATATTAATAAAAAAATTAACAAAAATCATATGATCATCTCAATACATGCAGAAAAAAGCATTTGATGAAACCCAACATCCATTGCTATTAAAAACACTTGAGTATATAGGAATAAATGGATTTTTCCTTAAAATAATCAGTAACATCTATTTGAAACCATCAGTAAGCATCATATGTAATGGGGATAAACTGGAACCATTCCCAATAAGATCAGGAGTGAAACAAGGTTGCCCACTATCACCATTACTATTCAATATTGCATTAGAAATGCTAGTTTCAGCAGTAAGAGTTGAGAAAGAGATTAAAGGGATTAGAGTAGGTAATGAGGAAACCAAATTATCACTCTTTGCAAATGAGATGATGGTTTACTTAGAGAATCCCAGAGATTCTACTAAGAATCTATTAGAAAAAATCTACAACTTTAGCAAAGTTGCAGAATACAAAATAAATCCACATAAATCATCAACATTTTTATACATAACCAATAAAATCCAATAGCAAGAGATACAAAGAGAAATTCCACTTAAAGAAACTACAGATAGCATAAAATATTTGGGAATCTATCTGCCAAGGGAAAATCAGGAACTATATGAGCAAAACTACAAAACACTTTCCACACAAATAAAGTCATATCTAACCAATTGGAGAAATATTAAATGCTCTTGGATAGGGCGAGCAAATATAATAAAGATGACAATACTACCTAATCTATTTATTTAGCACTATACCAATCAGACTCCCAAAAAACTATTTTAATGACCTAGAAAAAATAACAAAATTCCTATGGAAAAACAAAAGCTCAAGAATTTCAAGGGAACTAATGAAAAAAAAAAAAAAATCAAATGAAGGTGGCCTAGCTTTACCAGATCTAAAATTATATTTTAAAAAAGCAGTTACCAAAACCATTTGGTATTGGCTAAGAAATAGACTAGGTTAGGTTCAAAGGACAAAACAGTCAATAACTTTAATAATCTAGTGTTTGACAAACCCAAAGACCCCAACTTTTGGGATAAGAACTCACTGTTTGATAAAAAGTGCTGGGAAAATTAGAAATTAGTATGACAGAAACTAGGCATTGACCCATACTTAATACCGTGCACCAGGATAAAATCAAAATGGGTTTAAGACCTTAGGCATAAAGAATGAGATTATAAATAAATTAGAAGAACATAGGATAGTTTACGTCTCAGATTTGTGGAAGAAGAAGGAATTTATGACCAAAAAAGCACTAGAGATCATTATTGATCACAAAATAGAAAATTTTGATTATATCAAATTTAAAAGGTTTTATACAAATAAAACTAATGCAGACAAGATTAAAAGGGAAGCAACAAACTGGAAAAAAAACATTTTTACAGTCAAAGATTCTTATAAAGGCCTAATTTCCAAAATATATGGAGAATTGACTCTAATTTATAAGAAATCAAGTCATTCTCCAAATGAGAATCCATTGATTGAGAATCATTTGGTCAAAGGATATGAAGAGACAATTCTCAGACGATGAAATTGAAACTATTTCTAGCCATAGGAAAAGATGCTCCAAGTCATTATTAATCAGAGAAGTGTAAATTAAGACAACTCTGAGATACCACTACATACCTGTCAGATTAGCTAGAATGACAGGGAAAGATAATGCAGAATGTTGGAGGGGATGTGGGAAAACTGGGACACTGATACATTGTTGGTGGAACTGTGAATGAGTCCAGCCATTCTGGAAAGCAATTTGGAACTATGTTCAAAAAGTTATCAAACTATGCATACCCTTTGACCCAGCAGTGTTTCTATTGGGCTTATACCCCAAAGAGAGCTTAAAGGAAGGAAAGGCACGCACATGTGCAAAAGTGTTTGTGGTGGCCCTCTTTGTAGTGACCAGAAACTGCAAACAGAGTAGATGCCCATCAATCAGAGAATGGCTGAATAAATTGTGGTATATGAATATTATGGAATATTATTGTTCTGTAAGAAATGACCAGCAGGATGATTTCAGAAAGGCGTGGAGAGACTTACATGAACTGATGCTGAGTGAAATGAGAGGACCAGGAGATGATTATATACTTCAACAACAGTACTATATGATGATCAATTCTGACAGATGTGGCCCTCTTCAACAATGAGGTGAACCATATCAGTTCCAATAGACCATTAATGAATTGAACCAGCTACACCTAATGAAAGAACTCTGGGAGATGACTATGAACCAGTATATAAAATTC